>NC_138901.1:37741699-38341699 GCF_965194825.1 Balaenoptera physalus
GGAAAAGAGAACTTAGTGTAGAATCCTCACAAACGAGTAGATACACATTCATCCAAAATAGAACTCTGTCAACTGGTTTAGTCTTCATTTCATCAGTAGTGTAATGGGTATACATTTATGTAAATAGCATTCCAAAAAAAACAGCCAGAGCTCCGGTTGTTTCCAAATGCCTGGTCTTTTTTCAGCAAACGCTTTGATCATGTAGCACTAACTAAAAGTCACAGGACGTTCCACGAAGGCTCTGTGTTTGAGAGTTGGTTTGCTGAAGTGTGCACTCTCGTTCCTTATTCTTGAACCACACAGTTGATGGACACATACATGCAACAAGATGTGGGTGGAAAAATCATTTCCATCTTAATTTTTACTGTGGTGACACCGTAACGTTTTAAAAATTACTTGCGTTTTTGAAAGGAGATAGTTGGTGTCAAACTGCCATGGTTCATGCTGGAGATCCTCCCTGCAGCATGCCTCTTAAGATTTCCTACAGCCCAGCACCAAGTGGATCCATAAAGATCTGTTTCCAGGAAACCCCAAAAGGAGAAATGTAAAAGGAAGACAACACTCAGATTTTTTATTTTAAATTTTATTTTAGGAACATTTTCAGACCCCCTAATGTTGTTTGGTTAACTCTGTTAATGACCAAGTTGAGCTTAAATTCAGCATCTTGTTTAATCCCAGTGTAGCCAAAAGAGAACCACCTAGGTGAATTGCAAAATTAACACTCAGAGCACTTTGGATTGGAAGTTACAGGTTGTGGAACTTCCCTCGTGGTCCAGTGGTTAAGACTCCGTGCTTCCATTGCAGGGGGAGTGGCCAAAAAAAAGAAAAGAAAAGAGAAGTTACAGGTTTAAAGCTGGATGGTTCACCAACTTCTCTTTTGATTAAAAGCAGTGTCAACAATTCAAAAAAATGTACTAAAGAAAATTTACCAGATTAATTGCCAAAAAAAGTTCAGTGTTAATTCATAAGTTTTAAAAATTTAGTGGTCTGGTAGTATTTTGAAATATAGTAGTCTTTTATATCCAAAGTACTTAACAGAATTTCCCCTTGGGGAAGTGGATATAGAATCCCGTGCTAAAATGTTTATATCATATTTATTTTAAAATGAGAGATATATTTTTTTTACTTATTTATTTTCTTCATTGTCGTATACCTGTGTTTAGTGTTTACAATATATTTACAATATTGTCGTATACCTGTGTTTAGTGTTTACAATATATTGCTTTGTTTAATAAATTAAATTGATCACATAAATTCTGCTACTCACAGTCAGATAGAAGTGTAGCCTAAGTAATAGTTGAAACCCGTAACTTAATTCTCCTGACAGATTATATTATGTAGACATCCTCATTCTTCAGGAATACGCCGAGGGTGCACCTCTGCTGCTCCCCAACCTACTCCCTCAGGTCCTGCCGTGGGGCCGCCCCAGGGGGCCCCAGCCTGGCGTTTTAGGACAGATGGCCCATTTGTGGGTTTGGTGGTCTTTTATGACATTAATCTCTGAAGGATTGGAATGTATCCCCCCAAACACCATTAGCTCCCCTTAAGGGTCTATTATGAATCTGTCATCTATTATGGATTGCCAGAAACTTAAATTTCAGTCGCCTTCAGGCCCAGGCCATGTTTTGAAGGAACAACTAAGTAGTGTATACAGTAGTCAATACATTACATTAGAATGCTTTTATTTTGCTTAAATTAACCTCTTCCAGATCTCGGTGGGAGCAGCTAAATTCTAGTATTCTTAAGATTTTGTGAGCAGAGCTGTTTTCACCTTATTCTTATACCATTCATGGTAGGTTACCTATTCGGTGGTGGGAGAGTTTGTAGATTTTCTTTCAAGGGCTGATCATGTTTTGAGTATAATGAGCTTCATTGTTTAATTCACGGTCAAAATTGTTACAGATATCACATTTTACAAATATACTGTTAAATTCACTTGCTTTAGGCTATATTTTATCTATAATTCATAGTGCTAATTATAGGATCAAAGAAAATAGTTAATATGGGATATCAGAATTAAAATAATCAAAATAACTGTCGTTTTTTTAATTTTTAAAACTGTATAATGTTACATTTGATTTAGAACAGATTTATATACAACACCCTCGTTTATTTAAAAACAAATTGTTTTTTCAGTTTTCATAATCCAGTGAAGTTTTTTCCCTGCTTGACCCTTCACAAAGTTTATCTGTTATTGTATTCACTCATTCAGACTTAATTTTTACTTAGGAAAGTTATTTCAGAATACCATATCATAAAACATACTATCTTATTTTTTAAAAATTCACTAACATTTTAGGCACATTTACTCAGCATTTCAAATAAATGTGTAGGCATGTGCCTTGTTTTAAATAAGTACAATTTATAAGACTCATGTTTGCAAGTTATATTTTAGGGTAGCAATTGTTGACATTACCAGGGATTCCACACTTTACAAAACATAATTTGCCACAGGATTTTTCTGTTCCATTTTAAACTGTCTTGATTAAAAAAAAAAAAAAAAAGTAACTTCTAAATTCTCAGGAAGAAATGTAGTAAAGCATGTCTTCATGTCTGTTTTCAGATTTCTCTCATCTTTTACTGTTCTAATACATTCCTAACTCCTCGCAAACTTAGTAGTTTAAATACTGAATACCTGGCAGCTCTTAGGGATCCTGTGAGTAGATGGAGATAATTTTCAGTGCTTTGTTATGTTTAATAGAAATCAAACTGACTTGTGTTTTAAAATACAAGTTGTCTAATGGTAAGATTACATGATCTTAAATGTGTTTTAGGTTTTCTGCAACAATTAGCTGTGAACCCTTAATGTAGCTAATGTTTAGAAAATTTTATAGTCAAAATTATTTATTTTTATTTTTTTAGGGTGTGTCAAAAAACATGTAGTATTTGCTTTTTGAAATATGTTTGCCTACTTAGAGTTGGAAAATATACTTTGACTCAGAAATTGTAAACAGTTCTTTTTGTGCTGTAAAAATGAATACTACCAGTATGTCAAAAGAAAAATAGTATGCATTTGTAATATAAAGTAAAATTGTATTTAATGTATATTATGGAATTTTAAATTTGTGCTTAGAAAACTTTAAAGGTGATGTTAATTTACAGATTCATGTGGATCTGAATACGTAATCTGTACTTGTTCAGCCGAAAAGGTCAATAGAGTGGCTGATAGCTTTTTGTGGTTTTTCCCTCAAAATGATAACACTGAAACAAGAACCAGCACTTTATATTCAGACTTTTTAAAAATTCTGCCTAATTTGGGACAATGGAACGTAGGTAGATTTACTTTAAAAATCTAGAAATTTAAAAAGAAAAAATAGTGTTGTTACTCTATCCCAATCTGAATGAAGGTGTGTTCTCAGCGACACGACGGAAGAGGTTACTTTGGTTTTGCTTTTTAGAAGTATGCCCCTGCCTTTCTCAAATTTTCCCTTGAAGGCTTATCTCCTGTTTCTCAAAGTATACTCTGTAGTCTGTCTGCAGCATCAGAATCACCTCAGCAGCTGGTTGACAGTGTGGCTGCCTAAGCCCAGCAACCAGCCCTTGACTTGAGGAATCGGGGTCTCTGGAGGTGGGACCTCGGCCTCTCTGGTTTCCTTAACAGGCACCTCACGTGCTTCTGATGCGCACTGAAATTTTAAAGTTACTCGTCTGTACCTCCTGTGTTCACCCAGGGCTTTTGCCGGCTAGATACTATGCAGAAATTTTGAATTAATTGGATGTTCTTAAATTTGTTTTTCCTTCACTCCACTAACTGCTTTCTTCCCCCCAAATCTTTCTTCTAAAGGAACTCTATGAAAAATTGGTTTTTCTCCTATCCAAATTGATAAACTCTGTTACATAAAAATTGGTAGCCTCAGATTTTTCTGTGGAACTATATGTTCTGGGCTATGATCCGTGGAGTCTTGGAGGACAAGCAGTGCTTCAGGGGCCAGTGGAGTGGAGCCCACTGGGGCTTCTGCTTTCTCCCCACGCCAGGGTGCTGCTTCAGATCAGATTTCAGTAGATAGATAAAACACTTCTTCTTTTAAAAAAAAAAGTTTCCATTATTTTCTTTCAAAGAGTTTGGAAGCCACTATAATGACTCTGTCACCTGGTTAATTTTCTACTGATTTTTACATATTCAGAAACCTCGTGTTTTTTTGTAAAAAGAATATTTTGGATGTCTCAGTTGCTGCCTGGAATATGGCCACTTGGAATATGGCTATTTCACAAATTTTGAAGGCATTTTGTTGAATAGTAAAGCACTGACTTAGCCTCTGTTCCTTGTACTTCGAATTTTAGTAAAGTATAGAAATGGTCTGTGTATTTAATTTTAGTTATGTAAATACACACACACACACACACACATTTACCCCCATGGCCCTGACTGTGCAGTCAGTGCATGAGGCTCACAGGTCTCAGAAAGGTGCATTCTAAGGTTCTGGAGAAAGAATCAAAAAATGTCACCCTCTAATACAGAAGTTCACAAAACTTAAATGATTGAGGTTAGTCACCTACAGAAATGTCTGCAGAAAATAAGAAGTCACCTGGAAGCTATAAATTTAAGTGTACTGCTGATAGTAGACCTAGGACACTTCAGTCTCTGCAAAGATGCCCTGAGCTACCTCACCGATAAAGGGAAGTGTCAAAGCAGAACGCGCCTTACAAGATAAACTATAGGAAATCGCCGTCACGTGGTACTTTTTGATGACTGACACGGAATGTGGAAAAGAGAACTGGAAAGTTAGATTGCTTTCCTTGTTCCTCTAATATTGTCCAGGCAAAGGGACAACCTGATCGGATGAGAAGATTGGGCTATCTGAGCAAATTCCTAGAGTAAGAAGGGTGCTTTGTGTATTTGGGTGACAATGGCTCATAAGAACTTTTCTCATTACTCCGGTTCTGGGCTCTGCCAGCAGTCTTTTTCTCAAATTTGATTAGTTTGAATGAGCCCAGCACATAAATCGGCGCTTGGGTTTTAGTTCTGTTTTGTGCAAGTTTAGAGCAGCCAGATCCTTGGCCCTGATCACTTGCAGGTGAACTGACTGAATCGGCTCTGTGAACCCACAGTGTCAAGGACACTTGTGATGGGTCTGCTCGAGCAGCCAGCTGGCCTCATGTACTTTCTCCCCCCTTGGCCTCAGTACTATGTCCCTATCACTAATTACCCTGTGTTAATTGCTTTTGTTGTGTTGGGTCTGTATTGTGGTCAATGCCTACAGACAGAGAAATGTGAATTAAAGCATTTGATACGTTGATGATGTTTGCTTGTTTTTTAATAAAATTAATAAAGTGCAGCACTTGAAAAGTGTGATCCTGTGTTGCTTTTTTTGACACACCAATGAGAAAACGGCTTTGAGTTACTTTCACAGAAGACGGTCCTTGGTCTACAGCAGAACAGAAATTAAAATGTGTGGCAAGTTCTGGGTCAGATACATTTGGACGGAAAGGAGAATATACATACTTACCAACTGGCTTGTGGCAGAGTAGAGCAGTAAAGTCAAATGAGGTGAATTCATCTCATTTTCAGTTGTTACAGTGGAAAGAGAAGAGAATTTATTTGAAATATCTAGGTTGAAAACCCATCCTCTACCACTGTTTAACATTAGGCAAGTTACTTGTTCTGCTTGCGCCCCCCAGTTCTTTATAAAAGTGGGAGCTATGCCAATGGAGAGGTTGCAGACTCAGGTGCTTAGAGGAGAGAGGCAGGTGACGAAGGTGGGTGTGGTGGAACTGGGCAAACTAGAGCACCTGACCGCAGGGAAGCAGGTCCAGGAGCACAGAGCTCATCTTTCTAGGAAAGGTAGAACTGTGGGCTTTTTATATGAAACCTAATTTTAAAATATGGGTTGGCAACTAATTACCTGTAGCCTCCCACAGGCTTATATGATGATTGTAATGGGAGGGAAAAGTGAAGGCATCTTATACTTGGCAGAAATTTGCACTTCCTTCCATTTGAATTATTATAAAGCTTTATGGTTTAACAGCTGTGATCTGGGTTTCATATGACGTTTTGTGGCAAATAACATTTTTATTCATTTCATTAGAGGAAAAAGTGCAGTCCAGCTTCGTTCTGTCATCTTTACTCAATTCCATTTTTACAATTTTTTTTTTAACTTTTTTGGGTTTTATTTATTTATTTATTTATTTATGGCTGTGTTGGGTCTTCGTTTCTGTGCGAGGGCTTTCTCTAGTTGTGGCAAGTGGGGGCCCCTCTTCATCGCGGTGCGTGGGCCTCTCATTATCGCGGCCTCTCCTGTTGCGGAGCACAGGCTCCAGAAGCGCAGGCTCAGTAATTGTGGCTCACGGGCCCAGATGCTCCGCGGCATGTGGGATCTTCCCAGACCAGGGCTTGAACCCATGTCCCCTGCACTGGCAGGCAGATTCTCAACCACTGCGCCACCAGGGAAGCCCTACAATATTTTTTTTGAAATAACTTAAAATTCACTGCTCATTTGCCTGTTTGTTTTTTTTTAAACAGACAATGCCAAGCATAATGCACCCTTTCTTGATCATAATTTTAAACATGAGTTATCATGTTTGGCGGTGACATCTACAGAAGTTCCCAAGAAAGGCTCTCTATTAACTAAATAGCCCCTGACAGTTCCATGTTTTGACTGTTTTTTTTTCCTTTTTGGCCATGCCACACCCTTTGCTTAGTTCCCCAGCCAGGGATTGAAACCGGGCCATGGCAGTGAAAGTGCTGAGTCCTAACCACTGGACTACCAGGGAACACCCCATGTTTTGACTTCTTAAATTACAGCTTGGGCACTTGGGCATTATGCTAGATGTTTTATTTACTTTTGTCTCATTATAATCTACAATTTTGTGAGGTAGACATTATGAACTCCATTTCACAGATTGGTAACTCAGGGCTGGTTGTTAATCCCAGGTCCTCATGCCTGCTGCTTTTTCATCATCAACACAACCACCACCAACAGTATAAAAAAAAGTTGAATATAGGCAGATATATCATTGTGCTGGACACTAGGAATGCTAGGGTTTATGATACAGCCTTCAACAAGGAAACTGATCATATACATGGAAGGAATTCAGAGATTTTAATGAACTGAAAGTGATAAACATTGCCTATAAATAGAAATTTAATTTTTTTGGTACCGTTGTGGAACTAGAAAATGACAACTTTTTATCGCGTGTGAGTAGACAGAAGGTAAATTCATCTATGAGAAAGCTGTGTACACTGTGAGCTTCTTGAGGACAGGTTGCTCACCTTGGTCATTTTGCATTCAAATTAATGAGTATTTGCATGTCTTTTTGAAAATTCTGTTCTATGTGTTATGGAACACTTACTCTGCAGGGCATTATACTCAACCTCCAATTTCCAGCATAGGCGGGCACCCAGGAGTTTTGAACAAATGAAGTTGCTGAGGCGCTGCACTCGGAGACCAACCCTGGCAAACAGCAGGACTGTGTGCTGCCAGAGCCTGTGTGTGTGCTCCTACAGCGTGTCTGCGTACATCTCAGGTCCCATTCTCTGGGAAGTGCTCCAGCCAAGGCTCTGCCAACGACCGTGAACGGGAGCAGAGTTCTTATCCCAAAATAGCCACTTTAGCATGAGTTTTAGTTTGGGCTAAAGGTAGTCAAAAACACAGTAGATTCAGGGATAGTTCTTTACTTCCCCCTCAATTGCTTAAATTTACATTGGAAAAGGGCCCGTACCAGAAGAGAGCTGTTATCAGATATACCTTATTACCGAAGAAACATCAGCATAACAGGACAACCTTTGTTTTTCAAACATCTCCTCTAGCTTCCTAGGAATGGCCTTCCTCCCCTTTGTACCCTCAGATCCCTACCCCTTTCTTTAGCTCAGGATGTTACAGAAGCTTCAATTACCTGGCTGTCCTTTGGGTCTTCATATTTTTACGGGGCTCTCATATGTACATAATTTTGTTTGTTTTTCTGTTAATCTGTCTTATATCAATTTAATTATTTGACCAACTGAAGAACCAAGAAGGAAAAATGTTCCCACCCCTACAGCCATGTTTAGACCATGTGACCATTCCTCCCTTGTAGTTGATTGGACCCAGGAAGCCCATCCACAGACCAGCAGGCAATCAGATTATCCACTGGGCTTCGTTTTCACAAAATGCTTTTGTAACCTTTAAATCTGTCCTCCTCAAAGTATGGCCCACAGACTGTTTTCTTCCAGTCCACCAGGAAATAAGTACAGAAACTGAGAGTAAGAGTTTAGAAATTTGTATAGCTATTTTGTCAGTTGACTATTGGATCTAATCCTAATAAAAATGTGGTGCTTTTCCGGGCGGCGGGTGGGGAGGTAGGGCGGGCGGCCTGCTGGGTCCGCGGGACCTCGGGGCCAGAGCCCGGGTCCCCGCCCGCCCCAGCGCCCGCCGCCGGCCGAGCCCCGCCCCCCGCGTCTCCATCGTGGGTCGCGGTGGTCAGATGTGCGCTCGGGTCCGCGGGACAGGCGGGCGCAGAGGTCCCTTGTGTTGGCGCGGGTGGGTGCGGCGAGGTTCCGGCGCCTCCGCGGAAAATCGTGGGTCCGGGGCTGTGGGCGCCGCGGATTGCTATCCTCTCCGCACTTCCCCGGCTCTGAAGCCTCGAGAACACGGCTAGGCAGCAGTAGTTTAATGGGGAGTTTGCCTGCTGGGAACTAGGGCCCTGCTGGGGTCTCAGTTCTTGGCTGGCCCCGGAACAGGAGGTTGCCAGGTGTGTGACGGCAGCAGGTAGGAGTGACCCGCTGGTGCAGTGATGAGCAAGAAAGTACAGGAAGGACAGCGGCTGTTGGCCTGTGAACCTAGGCAAGAATGACCAGCCAACACAGTCCAGACCAAGGTCCGTGGGCCCAGCTCGGTCCTGTGCATCTGGTCAGTGGAATAGACCTGCAGGTGTGGCTCTTGTCACTCTAGGACTGGCTTCAGGACAGTGTGAATCAGCAGTTCTGAGGCAGCAGGCGTGATACAGAAGTGTGAGCAGAGACCGTCTGGAATCCCCAGACTCCAGGGAAACTAAAGGTGACAGCCAGCCTAGTGAAGAGGACAGGAGTTGGGGGCCGGTGGCGGCAGCCCAGCAGCCGCCCCTCGTCTCAGGGCCCTAATCCTGGCTCCAGCCGGCTGGTCAGGGGAGCTGCAAGGTCTTCTGGGCGAGCAGAGCCCACAGTCCTGAGCTGTTCTCTGTGTTTGGGTCATCTCCCCCCATCCAAGGGGAGAAATCTAGATGAGGTTTAAGAATCAGTGCTTTAAGACTGTGGATCTCGGAGTTGAAACCTCGGAAGACATGTTTTCAGCACAGGGTGTTAAAGTGAACGGAAGGATTCAACCCCTTTTCAAGGAGGGTGGCTCCATGTGGGCAGAACTAGAGAATAAATGGGTCTTGAATTAAAAAAAAAAAAAAAAATGTGGCTTGTATTTGTGTATGTCTCTTTATGTCATTTTTCTCTTTATTGTATTTTATAAAAATATTGATACATGATGCTGTTGACCTAGAACAATAGACTGCCGAATAGTTCTCCAGCAAAGATAGGTTTATCCATGATCAGCAAAGAACTGTAATTCAAGGTCTATAACTATGGCAAGCCACATGCAAGGGAAGCAGCACTCGTTTATAGAGGGGAAAAGGAGGTTGGGAGGGCTCTAGTAAACAAAGATTCCACGGTTTTCCATTGGCTCAGTCCTCACCAGGAAAGAAGAGGAATATTTCTCCTTCCTGTTGGGCCCTACTATCACAGCAGGGTCTGAGAGCTCCTCATTCTTGTCTCCTGACTCTTTTTAATTGAAGTTTCTGTTTATTAATTTTTTACAGTGTATTAGAATTCTTTTAAAAAAGAAAGAAACAAAAAAAAAAACACTTGATTTTGGACTTCCCTGGTGGCGCAGTGGTTAGGAATCCACCTGCAAGTGCAGGGGACACGGGTTCAATCTCTGGTCCTGGAAGATCCCACATGCCGTGGAGCAACTAAGCCTGTGCACCACAACTACTGAGCCTGCCTGTTGCAACTACTGAAGCCCGCACGCCTAGAGCCCATGCTCTGCAACAAGAGAAGCCACCGCAATGAGAAACCCGTGCACCACAACACAGAGAAGCCCCCGCTCGCCCCAACTAGAGAAAGCCTGCATGCAGCAACAAAGACCCAATGCAGCCAAAAATAAATAAAATTTAAAAAACCAAAACCAAAAAAAACACCTGATTTTTCACCACAGATGGTTTAAGAAGCACTGCTTTAAATAACATGCTTTCTTCCACTGGGAAAGGAGGGGCCGAGCTGCAGTGAGTTTCTGTTCCTTAGAAAAAAATAAACTCTGACTAACATGTTGCAAGAGGTTTGCTTTAATTTGGTAAAAGTAGCAGTGACCTTTAGTATCTGATACCAAAGCTTGTGACCGTGATTCAGGTAATAGCAATGGACTCTGGACCAGTGAAACACCCAGACAACAGGAGGAGGAGATAAGACTAGTAAGAAACTATTATTTCAAGAGAGGTAAGAAATTATGTAAACCGGAACATATAAACTAAGAACCATATGGTCTGGAATTAAGTAGCATAATAACATATTTTTAGAGCATTTCATCATCTATAAAGCAATTTTATATGAAGTATTTTCTTTATTCCTCACAAAAACCCAATTGATTAGGCAGAGCAGATAATAATTTCAATTTTCCAAATGAGTACACTGTGATTCAGAAAAGTTAGTGACATACCAGTGTCACACAGAGCTGGGATAAGATACCAATCCAGTCTTGTGATTCTAAAATCTAGTGGGGTTTGTGTTGCTTATGTTTTTTTCACTAAGTTATGTCACCTTCTGTCTAGGTCAGGGGTTCTTAGCCTTTACTGGGCCACAAGCAGACCTCTGTAAGAAGCTGATTATAGTTATGGACACACATACACACGTTGCTATACACATTCAGCAGGATTTTGCAATGAACTTCAGGGGCCTCCTAGACTCCAATTAAGAACCTCTGTACCAAGAACCAGTCCTAGCTGGATTCCTCAGACATATTTAGTATCAACTGGCAATGAACTTGCTTTGTCTAGTTATCTTCTGCCATCTTCAGTCATTTTGTATTCTGACTCATCCACAAGCCCATTGAGTACTACAGAGAACTCAAGGGCACACAGGTTCAGAAGAGCTGGCGGTGGGGGGATGCTTCAGGAAGAAAGGAAGTGTCGTTAGGCTAAGCCTCAAAGGAAATTCTATTCTGGCATATTCAAAGGACAGTGTTGGCCAAGCTGGAGAGAAGCAAATATTTTTGTGTGTTTTCTTTTGTTTTGTTTTGTTTTTTTAATTAATTTATTTATTTTTGGCTGCGTTGGGTCTTTGTTGCTGTGTGCAAGCTTTCTCTAGGTGCGGCAAACAGGGGCTACTCTTCGTTGCTGTGCCTGGGCTTCTCATTGCAGTGGCTTCTCGTTGCAGAGCACGGGTTCTAGGCTCGCTGGCTTCAGTAGCTGTGGCACGTGGGCTCAGTAGTTGTGGCGCACAGGCTTAGTTGCTCTGCAGCATGTGGGATCTTCCCAGACCAGGGATCAAATCCATGCATTAGCAAGCAGATTCTTAACCACTGCGCCACCAGGGAAGTCCCGAGGAGCAAATGTTGATGTAGAAGATTAGTGGAAGATGAATTTGGAGAAATAACAGAAGACCAAGTTGTAGAGCATTGAACAAGAAGCTAAAGATGTCAGCTTTAAGTCTGTGAACCGTATGGTGCCATCTATAAATGGCATTTTAAGAAGATTACTCTAGAAGTACTGTGGAAGATGGATCAGAAGGGGATGGATTGGAAACAGGAAGCCTAGTTTTACTATAATCCAGGAGCAAGCGGACTAGGGTTTGAATTCAGGTAGAGACAACAGACATGGAAATAGAGGCAGAAATGAGAACATTTATAGAGGAAGAATTGACAGGTCTGGATGAAGGATGCCTTGAAGAAAGGATTAAATAGTCTCTCAAGATTTTGAACCTTGGAAGAATAAATTTGTTCAACAAATATTGATGTGACTGATACAAATGGGGAACTGCTGGGTGTCAGGTTCACACATACAAGGCCAAGGCCAGCACCTGAATGATTCAACCAGTAAAGTTATAAGCAGCCATTTTTACAAGTAGCAAAGTTATAAGCCAAAGGTGCCAACTCCCCATGATTTTTGTACAGCACCCAAAGAGGCAGAGTGACTGCAATGTGAGTTATGGGACACCCCATTGCTAAGGAGCTAATTCTAGATTGGAGGAAAGTGGTTTGAAATTCTGAAGCCCAGGTCTCACCAGAACCCCAGAGAAATGGGAAACTGGCTCATGACAGCTTCCCAGGGGGTATAAGGACGCGAACAGAAGATGACCTTGTACCGGCTCCTTATAGGCTTCCCATCATCTCATGCCTGGGAGTGGAGCTGTTCCTCTACACTGGGGGTGGCAGTGGCTGGGGGGTGGCGGCAGGAGCTACTTTTGAGGAATAGAAGATACCCTTGATACTAGATACATAGACTATAAAGTTAGATCAGGACATTCATGTACTGGCCAGACTACAGGCACAGGTTTTTGTGTCATTCACAGAGAGGTGGGGCATACCGAGTGTTGGACTTTCACCTCCGGGTCCTGGGTTCAGGTCCTGGCTCTGTCACTCACTAGGTATGTGTTCCAGTCACCATGGCTGTGTGACACATTACCTGAAAACTAAGTGGCTTAAAATAGCAACATTTATTTTGTTCCTGAATCTGCAACAAGGGCAGGCCTCTGTGCATTTTCACATGAGTCAGATTCTCCTCCCAGCATATGCTGGGACAGCTTGAAGACTGGGGACTGAATCAGCGGAAAGCTCACCCATCTGGCAGTTGCTGCTGGCTGTCAGCTGGGGCTGCAGCTTCCTCACGCGTGGTGTCTGAGTTCCCAGGAAAGCATCCTGAGAGGGAGAGCCAGGCGGAAGCCCTACTCCTTTGTGCCCTAGCCTCAGAAGTCACACAGTGTCACTTCTGCCATATTCTATTCACCAAGGTAGTGGCAAAGCCCTGCCCGTTTTCAGCAAGAGGAGAAACAGACAGCCTCTATTGGGGGTGGGGAGGAAGGTTCTGGAACAGCATGCTGTCCTGGAAAGAGTGCTGTGGCTATTTTTGGAGGATACAATCTGCCAGAATGTTAACCTGATCTCTCTCTCTTTTTTTTAATTGTGGTAAAATACACATAATATAAAACTTACCATTGCAACCATTTTTTTAAAATCAATTTATTTCTTTTGGCTGTGTTGGGCCTTCGTTTCTGTGCGAGGGCTTTCTCTAGTTGTGGCAAGCAGGGGCCACTCCTCATCGCGGTGCGCTGGCCTCTCACCATCGCGGCCTCTCCTGTTGCGGGGCACAGGCTCCAGACGCACAGGCTCAGTAGTTGTGGCTCACGGGCCTAGTTGCTCCGCGGCATGTGGGATCCTCCCAGACCAGGGCTCGAACCCGTGTCCCCTGCACTGGCAGGCAGATTCTCAACCACTGCGCCACCAGGGAAGCCCCATTGTAACCATTTTTAAGTGTGCAATTTGGTGGCATTAAGTACACTCACAGTGTTGTGCAATTTTCACCACTATTCATTCCCAGAAACGTTTCATCATCTCAAACAGAAACTCCAAATCCATGAGACAATAACTCCCTATTCTTCTTTCAGTCCCTGGTCACCTCTGTTCTGCTTTCTGTCTCTGTGAATGTGCCTATTCTAAGTACTTCATTGAAGTGGAATTCATACACCATTTGTCCTTTCGTGTCTGGTTTATTTCACTTAGCATAATGTTTTCAAGGTTCTAACATGAGTCTCTTTTCTCATCTATAAAAAAAATGAAGAATAGAACAGGGCTGCTTGGAGGATTTAACAGATAATACATGTTGTGGTGTACAAATTTCTTGATACTCCTCCCATCAAAAAGTGAAATCTAATTCCACTTATATGGACTGGCCTTAGTGACCTGTTTCCAATGAAGGGAATGCAGCAGAAATGGGGGTCTTCTGAAACTTGGTCATAAAAGGTGATACGACTTTTGCCTGGTTGTTGGGACACTTGCCCTTGGAACTCAGCCCTTTCTTCAGTATTGCACAGAGAAAATATATCTGCTGCCAGGAAAAGCCCCTTAGCCTTAACTGTCAGATGTGTGAGTGAGTCAGCCTGAAGACGATTACAGTCCAGCCTTCAAGCCACCACCACAGACGCCAAGTGGAGCAGAAATGAGCTGTTCCAACCAAACCCTACACAAGTTACAAAGTCAAGAGCAAAACCAATGTTATTTTTGTGTTTTTACACAGCAGTAGATAACCAGAACATAAGTTTCTGTTCTTATGTTCAGAGCCAACCAACCAACCAACACCCATTTCCCTCTTCTTCCTTGTGCCCCCAAATGACAGCCAAGTACTTGGAGAAGGTGACCTCACCCCAACTCAGGGGTAACCAACATGGTAATCCCATTCTCTTGGCAGCTGGAGGTGGACATGTGACCCAGTTCTAGCCAATGAGACATAATGGGGAGATCTGCTGGGATACCTCCAGAAAAGACTGCCTGGCTCTTAAAAAGAGATACAGAGAGAAAGAGATGGTGTCATGACTGTGTGGGATACCTGCAACCACTGAGGTCATTTTTTTAACCAGGAGGTAAGCAGAAATGAGGGCAAAGCCAACAGGGCAAGAATGGCAGTGTGGGAAGTTGGAAAGACCCATTGATGACAATGTTGAGGCACTGAGTCAGCCAATCCTGGAACTGCCCTTCCTTGGGACTACATGGTACGTGAGATGAAAATTTTCCTTATTTTTTAAAGTTGGGTTTTTTGTTCATGGCCACCAAAAGCAACATCCTAACTGATATGTTTATGTCAAGTGTGGTATGTTATAAGGAACATAGGAACACAGTAAGTGGAAATAAATGTCAGCTATAATGATGATGATGGTGATGAAGAAAGAGGGTGGATTCTTGGAAAGCAGAATACTCAGGTGAGAGTAGCAGAGATTCTGGATTTTGAAGAAAACGCTCCCCTTTATGAGGGAGTGGACAAGTAGAATCAACAGAGGACAAGGTGACAAATAACCAGGAAAGGAAAGAAGACGTGACGTATGATGCAAGCCAAGGAGATGAGATTACAGGTATCTCCCACTTTCTGAAAGTTCACATTACACTATTTTGTTTTTACAAAACACCTACCTTAGTCCCTGTTTTCAACAACCAAGAGACATCCAAAGAGGATTTTCGCTTTTATGAAAAAAAGCCATTGCCATATTAATGTACTAACGTACATTTTTTGTAAAAGCAAAGTGATCTAGCTCGAATTATTTGAAAGCAGGAGGA
Organism: Balaenoptera physalus; assembly: GCF_965194825.1. NCBI lineage: Eukaryota > Metazoa > Chordata > Mammalia > Artiodactyla > Balaenopteridae > Balaenoptera > Balaenoptera physalus. Next base: position 37,756,957 of record NC_138901.1, read on the forward strand.
TACTCTTTGCTTTATGCCATATAGGAGCACTCTACTCTCAGATAGCAGGGGAAACCTGTATCAATACCAAGGGATGACTCCACCATATAGAATCCTGCAGAGCAGATTCTCTTGCCGTCACATCAGTGGTGAGCTCAAAGGGGACAAACTTGACACGCAAAACCCAGGTGGTCGTATCTGCTGATACCCCATGAGGTGTTCTGCTAGATCAGTGATTCTCAAAGTGTAGCCCCCAGATCAGCAGCATCAGCAACACTTGTGAACTTGCTAGAAATGTAAATTCTCAAATCTCACCCTACACCTACTAAATCAGAAACTCAGGGGTGGAGCCCAGGAATCTGTTTCCACAAGTCCTTGAGGTGATTCAAATGCTTCTAAAGGCTGAGAATCACTCAGACTGAACACCTAGATGCTAGGAAATTTGCTCCTAAGGATGTTGTGTCTATGAATTGCCCTGTGGGGAGAAATGGAGAGAACTAAATCTGGGGGCAAAAGCAATTCTTTGGGGGGAGGGGGTTGGTGAGAATTTCCTATAGGGGTGTTACTGAGTCCAAGCTCTCTCTGCTTGCTGCACGACAGGCCAATAAATCGGGAGACAAGGTGTTGAGGCAAGGAATAATGACTTTATTCAGAAAGCCGGCAGACCGAGAAGATGGCGGACTAGGGTCTCCAAAAACCATCTTATTGGGGTCTGGATGCCAGTTTCTTTTATAGAACAGAGAGGGGAGGAGGTGAGGAAGTAAAGTAAAAAGGCCATTAGTTTTGCCTGGCTTGGCCAGCATCAGGGAGGGGATGTGTTAATTTCTTCTTTTCTGCAGCCATTCACAGGTGGGCAGGGTCAGATTGTCTTCCTGTGTGCTGAACAAAGACACTTTAGTTTAACATGCAGGCTGAGGAGCAGGGTTCCCTGAGACAGGCTATTATGTACGATTATAATAACAAAAGCAACGAAAAGCAAAGGTTAAACTCAAAGAAGCAGATCCAACATGGAGTCAGAATTGGTTCTTCCCTGTTACAATTTTCCACTGTCAGTGTCCATTCCACAATCTTGTGGGAAAAGGGGTGACAACTATTCTAACTGCTTTGTCAGATGGATCTTTCTGGGAGGGTCCACCATTGGTGCCAGTGTTCCAAATGTTGAGATTTGTCTTTTTTGTTCCTCTTTGGAAAGTGTCTACTTTACATCTGTAGACTTAAAAACTACTCATGACCTAAAAGTTGAGACTTATGTTTTATTCAGTGGGAATTTTGAGGACTTCAAGACCAGGAGGCAGCATCTAAAGTTAAGGAATTTAGCACTTTTCTATGTATGGGAAGATGCAGGATTCCGGGCTCACTGAAATCATTCCTTTGATATGCACCTCAGATATCTGGGGCCTGTATCCTGTATTCTCATATCCTGAGTTTCCTCAGGGCTTGCCATAAGGAGTGGCTGCAGTCTGATGGCTGCTAGATGGCAGGTATTCTTCTCCTTCCTGAGTTTCCTCAGGGCTCACTGGCTCACGTTGAAGGGCTGCAATTGCTGATGACTGATAATGGAGGGAAATATTCCATTTCTCATATCTTCTCCTCTTGGTCAGGAATTTGACCAATATTTGGGAGACATTTCATGATCAAATTTTGTCCCATGGCGCTGGGAGGTTCATCCCAGATCAGGGGGAAATTCTTGATATGTCACTCCAGGTGTTAATTTTTGGATTAGGCCCTACTGATAATTAAAGATTCTCTGGATCCTCTGTCTAATTATGATCCAGGAGACATTTTCCCTTGTTGCTTCCTCCCATACCTAGAATCACACTATTACAATTATTTTATGTTATAAATGTGATCTATTTCCTCAAGATGTTTAGCCATAGAAGTTTTGTTGGAGGCCTGGTTACACACTGGGTAGTGTAAGAGACAACAATCTTATAAGATGGACAGGATATAAGTAATGCAGCTAGTAACATTGACAAAGACATAGTGCAGCAGGGAGACACAAAGCACAAACAATTTGGAAACAAAGAACAAATTAAACCAATGATTAGTATAACTAGCTGTAATCCAGTTGCAATAACAAGCAACCAAAGAAACCATAACTGATTTAATGAGCCATCCGCAGTTTCACTGTACCGGCCATGAATACTTAGACGTGCATGGCTTAATCTCTGAGACAAGCATATGGTACTAGCAGGATCAACCAGGTAGAGAGAAAAAGATAAATGTTTCAATTCTACTTACCAAGGTATAATTTACCAAATTACTGTAAGTCATAATTAGTTTTCCTTACACCTGGAAAACACAGATTTAAACCAATAATTTTTCAGATAGAAACCATAAAAATTATAACCATATTCACCAGTTTATTCAGTCCTATGTAATTAATTCGTGTTGATCTGGATGAAGTAATCAGGTTTTCCATTAGTTTTGTTATTCATTACCCAGTCCAGTGATATTATCTAAAGGCTACCAGAAACTTATATTTGTTAAAAAATTCCTTTTTATGAGTCTTCTTGAAAATCTTCATTTTGTAAAAGCATCAGGACAAAACTTAAAATAACCTGGTTAAAGATTTGAGTACAATACAATTAGCAGGAAACTTGGATATTTCTGTGACATGTAACATTTTAGAATAACTAGAATTATGATTGATAACATATCAGGACATATCAGATGTTAGGGATTCAAATTAAATTTTGGAATATCTATATTAATGACATTAATACATACTCTATAACCTAAGGTTCATCTCCAATCACTTGACAATATTTCTGAAATAATTTAACATGCCAAATAAACTTAGTTTAACATTCCTCTCTGAGATGCCTCAGAGATGTTCTTTTGAAGTATTCCAGAGTCAGCAGGAGGCTAAAAAAGCTTTAGTCAGATTTTGATATTTGGGAAGTTTGTTAAAAATATCAAAAAGGTTTTAAAACACAACAGGATCATAGGTCACTGTGAAACAATACTTATTCATTTAACCAAAATCACAAAACGATTAAAAGAAAACAAATATGGATCTCCTAAGGGCACAGAAACTCATACAATCTGTTATCAAAAAGGAGCACTTCTAACAGAGAGAGAGGTCAAATTCCAGTCTTGTATTAGCTTACTTAACAAAATCCGTTTACTTAGTTAACTTCAACCTAAATTTAGTTCATCCTGACCATGTATAAAACTTTCTCAGTAAAATGTACTTCCATTCCTCACACTTTCGTAACTGAAAACAAACATTCTACCATACTGAAATGTTTTATTATTTTCAGTAGCTTTAATTATATATTTAAAATAGAATCCCTGACTCTTAAAAATCTTAATTTCTAGTGAAAACCAAGAGGCAAGTAATAGTTACCAAAATCTGGAGAGACTATTTTAGATAATTTTTCAAACCTAAAGGCTCTTATCTCGTTTACATTTTCTTTCCTTAGATGTTTCTTAACATCAAGTTACTTTACTTGCTGACAAATTCGCAACAGGTATAACAAGATGTCATTTAACTTCTATTAAACCTAGGTGCAGTGAAAGTATTATACTTAATGTTGATGACTCTAAAGACATATCTATATTAATTAGATCACAAACTTAAACATTAATTTAATACTAAGTATTTCCCAATTCACGTGAAACTGAAACTAATTTAGCTTAATTTCTCTTGTATTTAGAATTGTTTGGTTTGTAAGTGCTTACTTTTCTTTAAGCCAGTTAAACAGAGCTCATCCACAAATCAACCTCAGCAATGTTATCCAAAGACAAAGACACATACAAACACAGAAACAAACAGAGAGACCTCATAGTTCTCATTTCAAAATTTCAACCCTGCAGGTACAGCAATGTAAAACTCATCAGTTTACAAGAGGTTGGATTAAAGTTGGGTTTCTGGTAGATGGAACAATAAAGCTCACTTCTCTAGATGATGGCTAAATATTTACAGGAATAACACTGAGGATTTCTATTTACCCTTGACAAGTCAATTTCTAAATTACTTTACACTTTTTTCAAAATTTGCATTTTAAAAACATGGCAGAGATGAGGGTTCTTGAGAATACCAAATAGGACATTTGCATCTCAAAGATACAGGCAAGTTTCTCCTAGGATGACTTTGTTTCCTTCTCTGTGGTTTCCATGAGCACCATTTGTAGGCTTTAAGCTCCAGTGGGACCCTGATATCAAGCTGTTCTGGCGAAAAAGTTACTTGAGCATTTAATTTACAAAGGAGATCTTGTCCCAAAAAAGGGGGATTGGATTCTCTGGCATATATAAGAAGCTATGTTTCAGGGTGAGGTCCCCTAGTTGGTCTTCTAGAGGTTTTAAGAATGAAGGGTTTTGTACTTCTCCAGAACCTCCCGTGAGCGAGATAGACTGCGATGTTTTCTGTGCCACCTTGGCATTTACCACAGAACATGTGGCACCTGTATCTACTAGAAAATCAGTCAACTTGTTCCCCACTGTCAAAGTTACCCAGGGCTCCTGTGGGGAAATTAGAATCTGACGCCTCAAGTCTAAAGGAGTTCCCTGGCCTCTTACAGGATATCGGTGTAAGGGAAGTTGCCCTGCTGCAGAAGTGACTCCTGGTCCAAATTGGGTGCCCTGTTGGGTCTTAGATGGTAATACTAAACCAGGTCCCTGTGCTCCAGGGTTAACATAGAAACGTCTATTCGATCCCCATGGGAAGGGGAAACAGGAGGTGGTGAAAGGAGTAAATATGTTGGCGGCATGGGGGGGTGAGCAGCCCTCTGACTCCTTTTCCTCCTGATGCAATAGCATAAATGCTTCTACATATGGAATCTCACCTCTTTTCCCTGCTCTTTCGCAAAACACTTCTAATTGCGAGATCATATAATAATTGAGGGAGCCATTCGAGCCATCACCCTTCTGAACTTAACATATATTGTGTCCACACCTTATTACAACAGTATATCATGTCTTTCTTAGTCATAGGCTCACGGCTATGTTTTGCCCATTTATCTAATATACGCCCCAAAGTGTTCTCCTTTGGGATAGATGTAGTATTTCCCACTTTTATAAGTTTGATAACACCAAAACACAAAAGATGCAAACAAATTCCAACACAAAAAGCACAAACAAATTCCAACATTGATGCACACAAAACCAAAATGAAAACCAAAACCAACAAACAAGTTCCCAAATCAGGTAAAGTCCAACAACAATTCCCCTCCCCAAGACGGTACCCCCACCAAACAATTGGCTTGTCCTGTAAAGGAAAAGACCAAATTGCGGGGAGAATATGTTCCCGGTGCACACACCAGAGCGACTTACCCTCCAAAATCGAGTCCATTGACTCATAGAAGTTTGTTGGTTCCTTGCTTCAACTGCCAAGTGCTGGTGTAGCTGGTGCCGCTTCAGGGAATTTTGAAGGGAAGATCCTCAGGAAAAATGGTCTCAGAAGCTGCTAGGGCCTTGCCCCAATATTCCCTGACTGGGGCCAGCTAGCCACGAGCAGCAAGGCTCCTAGCTGGCTCGCCAAATTTGTTACTGAGTCGCGCTTGCTCTGCAAGCTGCAGGACAGCCCAATAAATCAGGAGACGAGGTGTTGAGGCAAGGAATAGATTTTATTCAGAAAGCCAGCAGACTGAGAAGATGGTGGGTTAGGGTTCCCAAAAAACCATCTTATCGGGGTCTGGATGCCAGTTTCTTTTATAGAACAGAGAGGGGCAGGAGGAAGTAAAGTAAAAAGGCCATTAGTTTTGCCTGGCTTGGCCAGCATCAGGGAGGGGATGTGTTAATTTCTTCTTTTCTGCAGCCATTTACAGGTGGGCAGGGTCAGATTGTCTCCCTGTGAGCTGAACAAAGGCACTTTAGTTTAACATGTAGGCAGAGGGGCAAGGTTCCCTGAGGCAGGCCATTATGTATGATTATAATAACAAAAGCAACGAAAAGCAAAGGTTAAAGTCAAAGAAACAGATCCAACATCGAGTCAGAATTGGCTCTTCCCTGTTACAGAGGGATGGAGATTTTTCTATGTGCAAGATTGAAGAAAGGGCTCTCTCTTCACTGTAAAATCAGAGGATGGGCAAGGACAGAAAAGATAGGCTAGTATCTAGAGTGCTTTGAGGGGACCCTATGAAGGATTTAAACTGTACTTTTCCTTTTTTCCTAGGACTCTGGGAATAGTCATGTTTACGGTCCGGTTGTTGTTTTTTTTTAATTTATTTATTTATTTTTGGCTGCGTTGGGTCTTCGTTGCTGCGCGCAGGCTTTCTCTAGTTGCGGAGAGCGGGGGCTTCTCCTTGTTGTGGTGCACGGGCTTCTCATTGTGGTGGCTTCTCTTGTTGCAGAGCACGGACTCTAGGCACGCGGGCTTCAGTAGTCGTGGCTCGTGGTCTCTAGAGCGCAGGCTCAGTAGTTGCGGCGCATGGGCTTAGTTGCTCTGAGGCATGCGGGATCTTCCCGGACCAGGGCTCAAACCCGTGTCCCCTACATTGGCAGGCGGATTCTTAACCACTGAGCCACCAGGGAAGCCCTATGGTCTGGTTTTTAATTTTACTTTCCCCCTCTTTTATAGATTCCTCTGGCTGCCCCCAAATGTAGAGCAGAGTCTTTCATGCACTGGAGTTTGTATCCTTGAAATTCAGTCACACACTCAGCAAATGTTTTGTCTACTATGTCCCAGGCATTTTTCTGTGTATTTAGGAAACAGCAGTGAACAAAAGAGATAAAACTCCTAACCTATTGGAGCTTACTTTCTAGAGGGAAGTGAGAGAAGAGGATTAAAGGGAAGTGTGGCTTCCTCACATTACCTCAAACTTGAAATAAAATCTAAAACTATGCCATGTGTCCTCCAAATGCCAGACATATTTCTGCCATGGAGCCTTTGCTCATCTCCCAGAACTTTGCATGGTCTGACCCTCTCCCCATTTCATTCTGGTTGCTGATCAAATGTCAGCCCATCAGAGGGGTCTTCCCTAAACACCTTGTCTGGACCAGACAAGCACACACACATATCTATCACACTATGCCCTTACCTTGCTTATTTTCATTATAGCACTTTTCCCCCAACTAGTACTTATTTGTGTGTTGTGTGTACCCTCTGTTAGAATTAAGGCTCCATGAAAGCAGGGTTTGTTTGGTTTTACTTCCACTGTATCCCCAGCATGAGAACAATGCCTGGCACATAATAGGAACTCAAAATGTACTCACTGAATAAGTCACCTGTACATGAGGCCACTGTGGCAACATTAGCATTGTATGGAGAGGGGTGGTGGCCAGAGTTCTAGGTGAGGAAGCACTAATGAACCAGAGCCGTACCTGGGGGAGAGTGGGGACAGGACAAGTCCCGTGGAGGTGAAACAAAGCAAGACCCTGTGGGCCCCTCCTGGGTGCAAGTCCTTTTTGTGTTGCCCATTTCTTATTTGTAGGAAATAACTTTCATTCAGCCTCCTTGACCTTCCCTGAGTTCCAAAGGGCAGATTCAAACAGTTGCTAATCAAGGAAGGGAGGGACTACAGAAGCAAAGGAGGAGCAGTCAAGAAACAATAGTGCATCCTTGGGGCAGCGTCCTGGTTCCTCCTCAAGGAATATACATAACAATATCTTTGAGCTCTTCTGCAGGCACTAAGGCCCCCACCGTGGTGGAGGATGGTAACTTCAGGATGATCACAAGATCCCTGGAGCACCACCTTGTTACCTCATCACCAACCAATCAGAAGAAAGTCACACACCATGCAGCCCTCAACCCAAATTTTGCCTATAAAAACTTCTCCCCCAAAACCATTGGGGAGTTCAAGGTTTTGGGTTTTTTTTTTCAATAATTATTTATTTATTTGGTTGTGCTGGGTCTTAGTTGTGGCAGGTGGGCTCCTCAGTTGCGGCAGGCAGGCTCTTTAGTTGTGGCATGCAAACTCTTAGTTGCAGCATGCATGTGGGATCTAGTTCCCTGGCCAGGGATCAAACCTGGGCCCCCTGCATTGGGAGAGTGGAATCTTAAACCACTGTGCCACCAGGTAAGTCTCAGTTCCAGGCTTTTAAGCACAAGCCACCCGTTCTCCTTGCTTGGCCCTGCAATAAACCTTTCTCTGCCCCAGACTCCAATATTTCAGTTTGTTTGGCCTCACTGTGCATCAGGCACATGAACAGAGGAGCAGCTCCATCCTACATGGAGCAGCAGAAGATGACCCATGACCTAGACAGGCAGACCCTTGGGCTACAACAGATTTAGAAGTTGGTGGGGTTTTTCATTAAATATTGTTGCTTTGTTAAGAAATGTAGTGGCATAATCAGCAGCACAGGGGAAAGGAACTACCTACTGGAAAGGGAAAGATTAAAAATACACAAGAGAAAAGATAACTGTGGAATAGAATTCCAGCCTCTACTTTGCAGCTTCTTTTAGTCTCCATCTTGCCATAAGATTGGGAATTATCACTTCTGTTACTCTTTCCTTTTCCCCATGTAAAGACAGCTATTTCCCAAAAGGGTACAAGAGTGACCAGTACTGCTGTACTTAGTTTCTGGTAGTTGGTTACCTTCCAGAGAGGTGACAAAGGAAAGGTCACTGTGTGCCATTGTTAGAATGTGCTAAACAAATCTGACTTGAGGCATATTAAACAGCTAGACGTAAAGAGTCATGACTCATTATGAGTCATTAAGGAATAGAAATGCAAAACAGAAACCACTCCACCTAACAGGTGGGGGTCCTGTTAATAGAGCAAAGAGCTGCTCCCAGAATAGTACAAAATTGTGCAGCAACCCCACAACAGCAAAATAAATGCACAGGTTTTTTTGTTCACATTTCATAGAATTTTTTTTAAGGTGACATTGCTGGCATCCACTTCTGACTAAAGATAGTTGGCACTTCCTACATCATTAGAAAATTTAGATTTAAAAAAATAACTTTCCAAAAAGGGAACAGAGCACGGATTGCATTCAGCCTTTTCTTTAAGTGTTGTATAAAGAGGTGTCATTTCTTACAGATAAGCAATGAGTGCTTTATAAAGTGGGAATAAATTTTTGAGCTTTTTGAAAAAAAGAAGTAATTTCTGTTAAAAGAAGCATTGGTTTGATGTGGCATTTTAAGAATTTAGTTTTTTTGCTCTTAAAAGGTGACACTACTCTTTGTCACTTCAAGGGTTATTGCATCTGATAGTCCCAGTAACATCAGAGGGTGATTAATAATCCAATATTATTCATGGATATTGGTACTGAAGGTCAAATGCTTTGTGTGTGTGTGTCTGTGAATCTTTTACATAGGGAAAGATGAATGTAAAGTTGCAAACTGAGTCTTTTTTTTTTTTTTTAATATGAACATTCCCCTATCCTCAAGAGTAAAACAACAGTATTTTTACAGAACAACAGTAAATTAACATAGGTGTTGGCAAGCTGAAACCAAGTGCTCCAGGAGAAAGAAAAGACTCAGCGGATTATGGCAGATTTTTTTTCCCCAGAGATGAACACAGCATTATTTCCCATTCTACATGCTCAATTACATTAAATGCAGACAGTCTAAACTCACTAATTAAAAGCAGATTGTCATTTCTGCAAGACCCAAATACATGCTGTCTATAAGAAATACACTTTAAATATAATGACACAGGTTAAAAGCAAAAGGATGGAAAAAAGATATGTCACGCTAACATTAATCAAAAGAAAGTTAGACTGTCTATATTAATATCACTCAAAGTAGTTTTCAGAGCAAAGAATATTAGCAGGGATAAAAAGGGTAACTTCATAATAATAAAGGGGTCAAGTCACCAAGAGGACATAAAAATCCTAAATATTTATAAGCTTAGGAAAAAAAGCTTCAAATTACATAAAAAGAAGAGTGATAGAGGGCTTCCCTGGTGGCGCAGTGGTTAAGAATCCACCTGCCGACACAGGGGACACAGGTTCAAGCCCTGGTCTGGGAAGATCCCACATGCCACGGAGCAACTAAGCCCGTGTGCCACAACTACTGAGCCTGCGCTCTAGAGCCCGCGAGCCACAACTACTGAGCCCACGTGCTGCAACTACTGAAGCCCGTGCGCCTAGAGCCCATGCTCCACAACAAGAGAAGCCACTGCAACAAGAAGCCTGCGCACCGCAATGAAGAGTAGCCCCCGCTCGCCACAACCAGAGAAAGCCCATGCGCAGCAACAAAGACCCAACGCAGCCAAAATAAATAAATAAATAAATAAATTTAAAAAAAAAAAAAAAGAAGACTGATAGAACTTCAAGGAAAAGATAGATACATTCAAAGTTTTAGTTATAGATTTTAACACCCTTCTCCCAATAATTAATACAAGTAGACACAAATCAGTAATAATATAAAAGACCTAAACACTATCAACCAACTTGACAAATTGACACTTACAGAACACTCCACCCAACAATAGCAGCATACACATTAGTTTCCTTTTTTTATTGAAATGTAGTTGATGTACAATGTTGTGCCAATCTCTGCTATACAGCAAAGTGACTCAGTTATACACATAGAGACATTCTTTATCTATAGTTTTCCATTATGGTTTATCCCAGGATAGTGAATATAGTTCCCTGTGCTGTACAGTAGGACCTTGTTGTCCATCCATTCTATATATAATAGTTTGCATCTACTAACCCCAAACTCCCAGTCCATCCCTCCCCCACCCTGCTCCCCCTTGGAAACCACAAGTCTGTTCTCTATGTCTGGAGTCTGTTTCTATTTTGTAGATAGGTTCATTTGTGCCATATTTTAGATTCCACATATAAGTGATATCATATGGTACTTGTCCTTCTCTTTCTGACTTACTTCATTCAGTATGGTAATCTCTAGTTGCATCCATGTTGCTGCAAACGGCATTATTTCATTCTTTTTTGTGGCTGAGTAGTATTCCATTATATATATATACCACATCTTCTTTATCCATTCACCTGTTGATGGACATTTAGGTTGTTTCCATGTTTTGGCTATTGTGAATAGTGCTGCTATGAACATAGGGGTGCATGTATCTTTTTTGTGCCTGAGTAGTATTCCATTATATATATATACCACATCTTCTTTATCCATTCACCTGTTGATGGACATTTAGGTTGTTTCCATGTTTTGGCTATTGTGAATAGTGCTGCTATGAACATAGGGGTGCATGTATCTTTTTGAATTATAGTATTGTCCAGATAGATGCCCAGGAGTAGGACTGCTGGATCCTATGGTAATTCTATTTTTAGTTTTCGGAGGAAACTCTACACTGTTTTCCATAGTGGCTGCACCAACTTACATTCCCACCAACAGGGTAAGAGGGTTCTCTTTTCTCCACACCCTCTCCAGCATTTGTTATTTGTAGACTTTTTAATGATGGCCATTCTGACTGGAGTGAGGTGGTACCTCATTGTAGTTTTGATTTGCATTTGTGTAATAATTAGTGATGTTGAGCATCTTTTCATGTGCCTATTGGCCATCTGTATTTCTTTTTTAGAGAACTATCTATTTAGGTCTTCTGCCCAGTTTTAGATGGGCTGGTTTTTTTGTTATTGAGTTGTATGAACTGTTTGTATATTTTGGAAATTAAGCCCTTGTCGGTTGCATCGTTTGCAAATATTCTCTCCCATTCCGTAGGTTGTCTTTTCATTTTCTTTATGGTTTCCTTTGCTGTGTACACATTATTTTCAAGTGCACATGTAGCATTTTCCAAGATAGATCATATTCTCAGTCATAAAGCTTGATAAATTTAAAACAATTCAAACTGTTGTAGGAAAATGGGGCTCAAGAGGATGGTCATGTCCCGTGTCTCAGGTAAGTCCCTGGAATGGGCCACCAAGTGAGGGACCTGGGCTTCATGCAGGAAAAAATTCAAGAGCCAGCCATAGTAAACTGAAAGCAGGTTTACTGAGAGAGAGACACTTCCCATAGGCAGAATGCGGTCTGTCTCAGAAGGCGAGAGCGGCCATGGGAGAAACACACTCCACAGACAGAGTGTGGGCCATCTTAGAAGATGAGAGCAGCCCCAAAATATGCGGTGATCAGTTTTTATGGGCTGGGTAATTTCATAGGCTAATGAGTAGGAGGATTATTCCAACTATTTCAGGGAAGGGGGCGGGGATTTCCAGGAATTGGGCCACCGCCCAATGTTTGGCCTTTTTATGGTCACCCTTAGAACCGTCATGGTGCCTGTGGGTGTGCATTTAGTATGCTAATGCATTACAATGAGCATGTAATGAGGCTAATTGTCTACCAGAAGTTGAAGCTTATGCAATCTTGGGCCTAGTTGGTTTTAACCAGTTTATGTTGTATCCTCAATGGCTATGTCATTCTTTTAAAGGTTGGGCCCTACCCACTTCCTTCCTGTCTCAAAACTATGGAAAGATATTCTCAAACACAATGGAATTAAATTAAAAACCAGTAAAAAAAAGATATCTGGAAAACCCCCAAATATGTGAAAACTAAACAGCACACTTCTAAATAACTGATGAGTCAAAGAAGAAAGGGACACTTAAAAGTATTTTGAAATCATGAATATCCAGTTTCCAGTTCCACATGTAAGAAGCTTGGAGTTGCCGTTCCTTCCTGACAACAAGTAAAAAGCTGAACAGACTGAAAAATCAACAATGCTTCTTGAATCCATAAAAGAGGGGAGTACACAGGGCAAACCATTGCCCTCAAGATTGGAGAGACAGACAGGCAATAACAGGGAATCATGAATTACAAGAGCAGAGACTTGGGAGCTGAAACCACCTATCAGGGTTAAAAAATACAAGGGAACCCAGTCATAGGGCCCCCACAATATTGTGAAATTTACCTCCAAAAGCTCAACGTGTTTCCCACAGTAAATATCAGAGGAAAATCCCCTCAAGCTTCTGACGGGCGGATGAGAAAAGGAATTATTTTGAAATATGCCAGAGCATCCTGTTCTTCTTAACAAGGCCTGCCCTCAGGGTAAACTAATTAACCAGACCCTAAACTGCTGTGATTTTATCAGAGCCTAACTGACCCGGAGAAAGGAAAATACCCAATTCCAGCCCATTCTAGCATACTGTCCCACTTAGGGGGAGGAGGAAAAAACTGAGAAACACTGTGAAGTTCACAGTTTAGAAGCATAGGCTCACTAAAATACCAAGACCTAAATCATAGTATTATAGAACACTTCCCCTTCTCCCACACCAAAGGCCTATTTACAGCAGTACCATTTACCTAGTACAACACATTTGGCTAGCAAGAAAAAATTACAAGATATACCGAAAGGCAAAAACACAATTTGAAGAGACAGAGCAAGCATCAGAACCAGACATGGCAGAGATGTTGGAATTATCAGACTGGGAATTTAAAACAGCGTTGATTGATGAATGGATAAAGAAGATGTGGCACGTATATACAATGGAGTATTACTCAGCCATAAAGTGGAACGAAATTGGGTCATTTGTAGAGACATGGATGGATCTAGAGATTGTCATACAGAGTGAAGTAAGTCAGAAAGAGAAAAACAAATATCGTATATTAACACATATATGTGGAACCTAGAAAAGTGGTACAGATGAACCAGTTTTCAGGGCAGAAATAGAGACACAGATGTAGAGAACAAACTGGACACCAAGGGGGGAAAGTGGTGGGGTGGTGGTGGTGGTGTAATGAATTGGGAGATTGCGCTTGACATATATACACTAACATGTATAAAATGGATAACTAATAAGAACCAGCTGTATAAAAAAATAAATAAAATAAAATTCAAAAAAAAATAACCCAGGGCTTCCCTGGTGGCGCAGTGGTTGAGAGTCTGCCTGCCAATGCAGGGGACACGGGCTCGAGCCCTGGTCTGGGAAGATCCCACATGCCACGGAGCAACTGGGCCCGTGAGCCACAACTACTGAGCCTGCGCGTCTGGATCTTGTGCTCCGCAACAAGAGAGGCCGCAGCAGTGAGAGGCCCGTGCACAGCAATGAAGAGTGGCCCCCGCTTGCTGTGACTAGAGAAAGCCCTCCCACAGAAAAGAAGACCCAACACAGCCAAAAATAAAAATTAATTAATTAATTAATTAATTTTTAAAAACCCAGCTATGATTAATATACTAAGAGAGTTAATGGATAAAGTAGACAGCATGCAAGTACAGATGGACAAGGTAAGCCAAGAGATGGAATTCTTAATAAAGAACAAAATGAAATGCTAGAGATCAAAAACACTGTAACAGAGGGAATTCCCTGGAGGTTCAGTGGTTAGGACTCTAAACTTTCACTGCCAAGGGCCCAGGTTCAATCCCTGGTTGGGGAAAAAAACAAAAACAAAAAACAAAAAAACACTGTAACGGAAATGAAGAATGCCTTAAATTGCAGCAACATCTTTACCGATCCATCTCCCACAGTAATGGAAATAAAAACAAAAATAAACAAATGAGACCTAATTAAACTCAAAAGTTTTGCACAGCAAAGGAAACCATAAACAAAACAAAAGGACAACCTACAGGTTGGGAGAAAATATTTGCAAATGATGTGACCAACAAGGGATTAGTCTCCAAAATTTACAAACAGCTCACGTGGTTTAATATGATCAAAACAAACAACCCAATCGAAAAATGGGCAGAAGACCTAAATAGACATTTTTCCAAGGAAGACATATGGATGGCCAAGAGGCACATGCAAAGATGTTCAACATGCTAATGATTAGAGAAATGCAAATCAAAACTACAATGAAATATCACCCCACACCAGTCAAAATGGCTATCATCAAAAAATCCACAAACAATAAATGCTGGAGAGTGTGTGGAAAGAAGGGAACCCTCCTACACTGTTGGTGGGAATGTAAATTGGTAGAGCCACTATGGAGAACAGTATGGAGGTTTCTTAGAAAACTAAAAATAGAGCTACCATTTGACCCTGCAATCCCACTCCTGTGCATATATCTGGAGAAAACCGTGGTCCAAAAGGATACATGCTCCCCAATGTTCACTGCAGCACTATTTACAATAGTCAGGACATGGAAGCAACCTAAATGTTCATCGACAGAGGAATGGATAAAGAAGATGTGGTACATATATACAATGGAATATTACTCAGCCATAAAAAAGAATGAAATAATGCCATTTGCAGCAACATGGATGCACCTAGAGATGGTCATAGTGAGTGAAGTAAGTCAGACAGAGAAAGAGAATATCGTATGATATCACTTACATGCGGAATCTAAAAAGAAATAATACAAATGAGCGTATCTACAAAACAGAAATGGACTCACAGACTTAGAGAATGACCCTATGGTTATGGGGGTGGGGGGAGGGGGGAGGGAGGGAATAGTTAGGGAGTTTGGGATTGACATGTACACACTACTATATTAAAAAGGATAAGCAACAAGGACCTACTGTATAGCACAGGGAACTCTGCTCAGTGTTATGTGGCAGCCTGGAGGGGAGTCTGGAGGAGAATGGATACATGTATATGTATGGCTGAGTCACTGTGCTGTGCACCTGAAACTATAATAACATTGTTATTGTTAATCAGATATATATATATATATATATATATATATATAAAATGAAGAATGCCTTTGATGGCTTATTAGTAGACTGGACGTGACTGAGAAAAGAATCTCTGAGCTAAAACATATACCAATAGAATCCTCAAAAACGGAAAAGCACAGAGACCAAAGACTGAAAAGAAAAAAGAACAAATATCCAACAATTATGGGACAACTACAAAACGTGTAACATATGCATAATAAAAATACCAGAAGGAGAAGAAAGAAAGAAAGGAACAGAACTATTTGAAAGAATAATGACTGAGAATTTCCCCAAGTTAATGTCAGACGGCGAATCACAGATCCAGGAAACTCAGAGAACACTAAGTAGGAAAAGTACTTTAAAAGGCATATCATTTTCATGCTACATAAAATAAAAGATAAAGTAAAAATCCAGAAAGAAGCCAGAAGGAAAAAAAACACCTTACCAATAGAGGAACAAAGATAAGAATTACATCCAATTTCTCCTTGGAAATCATACAAGGTAGAAGTGAAATATTTAAAGCGTTGAGAGAGAAAAAAAAAATACCATCCTAGAATTCTGTACCCTGTGAAATCATCCTTCAAAAGTAAAGGAGAAATAGAATTTTTCAGACAAACAAAAAGTGAAGAAATTTGCTGTCAGTAGACCTACTTTGCAAGAAACGTGAAAAGAAGGTCTTTAGAGAAAAGGAAAATAATGTAGGTCAGAAACTCAGATCTACACAAAGTAAGGAAGAACACTGAAGAAGGAATAAATGAAATTTAAAATTTTATTTTCCTTATTCTTAATTGATCTAACAGATAACTGCTTGTTCACGATAATACCAACAATGCATTTGATTATGTGTTTATGTATATATCTTATGTTTATGTATGCTTGTGTATACTTATATATAAGTCAAATAAATGACAGCAATGATAAAAGGGACAGGAGGGATAAACTATGATAATTTTGTTATTTTAAAAATTTTATTTATTTATTTTTGGCTGCATTGGGTCTTCATTGCTGTACACGGGCTTTCTCTAGTTGTGGCAAGCAGGGGCTACTCTACGTTGCAGTGCACAGACTTCTCATTGTGGACTCTAGGCGCACGTGCTTCAGTAGTTGTGGAGCATGTGCTCAGTAGTTGTGGCTTGCGAGCTCTAGAGCGCAGGCTCACTAGGTGTGACGCAGGGGGTTATTTGCTCCATGGCATGTGGGATCTTCCTGGACCAGGGATTGAACCCCTGTCCCTGCATTGGCAGGTGGATTCTTAAGCACTGTGCCACCAGGGAAGTCCATGATAATTTTGCTATTATAAGGTAATCACACTACCTGTGAATTAGTATAGAGGTATTTGAAAGTGGACTTTGATTAGCTGTAAATGTATATTGCAAATTCTAAAAAAAAAAAAACATTCAAAAAAAGTTTTTTAAGTGCTAAGAAGTATGCTAAGAAAGAAGAGAAAATGGAATCATTTAAAATGCTCAATTAAAACCATGAAAGGCGGAGGAGCTTCAAAATGGCGTAAGAGTAAGACGTGGAGATCACCTTCCTCCCCACAAATACATCAGAAATACATCTACATGTGGAACAACTCCCAAAGAACACCTACTGAATGCTGGCAGAAGACCTCAGACCTCCCAAAAGGCAAGAAACTCCCCACGTACCTGGGTAGGGCAAAAGAAAAAACAGAGACAAAAGAAGAGGGATGGGACCTGCACCAGTGGGAAAGAGCTGTGAAGGAGGAAAGGTTTCCACACACTAGGAAGCCCCTTCGTGGGCGGAGACTGCGGGTGGCGGAGGGGGAAGCTTCGGAGCCACGGAGGAGAGCGCAGCCACAGGGGTGCAGAGGGCAAAGCGGAGAGATTCCCGCACAGAGGATCGGAGCCGACCAGCACTTACCAGCCCGAGAGGCTTGTCTGCTCGCCCGCCGGGGCGGGCGGAGGCTGGGAGCTGAGGCTCGGGCTTCGGTAGGATCGCAGAGAGAGGACTGGGGTTGGCTGTGTGAACACAGCCTGAAGGGGGCTAGTGCGCCATGGCTAGCCGGGAGGGAGTCTGGAAAGAAATCTGGAGCTGCCAAAGAGGCAAGAGACTTTTTCTTGCCTCTTTGTTTCCTGGTGCAAGAGGAGAGGGGATTCAGAGGGCAGCTTAAAGGAGCTCCAGAGATGGGCGCGAGTTGCGACTATCAGCGCGGATCCCAGAGACGGGCATGAGACGCTAAGGCTGCTGCTGCCACCACCAAGAAGCCTATGTGCGAGCACAGGTCACTATCCACACCGCCCCTCCCGGGAGCCTGTGCAGCCCGCCACTGCCAGGGTCTCGTGATCCAGGGACAACTTTCCTGGGAGAACACATAGTGCGCCTCAGGCTGTGCAACGTCACGCAAGCCTCTGCTGCCGCAGGCTCGCCCCACACTCCGTATCCCTCCCTCCCCCTGGTCTGAGTGAGCCAGAGCCCTGGAATCAGCTGCTCCTTTAACCCCGTCCTGTCTGAGTGAAGAAAAGACGTCCTCAGGCGACCTACACGCAGAGGCGCGGCCAAATCCAAAGCTGAACCCCAGGAGCTGTGCGAACAAAGAAGAGAAAGGGAAATTTCTCCCAGCAGCCTCAGGAGCAGCGGATTAAATCTCCACAGTCAACTTGATGTACCCTGCATCTGTGGAACACCTGAATAGACAATGAATCATCCCAACTTGAGGAGGTGGACTTTGGGAGCAGCGATATATTCTTTTTTCCTTTTTTCTCTTTTTCTGAGGGTGTATGTGTATGCTTCTGTGTGTGATTTTGTCTGTACAGCTTTGCTTTCACCATTTGTCCTAGGGTTCAGTCTGTCCATTTTTGTTTTTGATTTCGTTTTTGTTTTTGTTTTTTAGTATAGTTTTTAGCACTTGTTATCATTGGTGGATTTTTTTTTTTTTTCGGTTTGGTTGCTCTCTTCTTTCTTTCTTTCTTTTTTATTATTGTAAAAAAATTTTTAATAATTATTCTTTATTTTTTATTTTAATAACTTTTATTTTATTTTACTTTTATTTTATCTTCTTCTTTCTTTCTTTCTTTCTTTTCTCCCTTTTATTCTGAGCCATGTGGATGATAGGCTCTTGGTGCTCCAGCGAGGCGTCAGGGCTGTTTCTCTGAGGTGGGAGAGCCAAGTTCAGGACATTGGTCCACAAGAGACCTCTCAGCTCCATGTAATATCAAACGGCAAAAATCTCCCAGAGACCTCCATCTCAACACCAAGACCCAGCTCCACTCAACGACCAGCAAGCTACAGTGCTGGACACCCTATGCCAAACAACTAGCAAGACAGGAACACAACCTCACCCATTAGCAGAGAGGCTGCCTAAAATCATAATAAGGTCACAGACACCCCAAAACACACCACCAGACGTGGACCTGCCCACCAGAAAGACAAGATGAGCCTTACCCACCAGAACACAGGCACTAGTCCCCTCCACCAGGAAGCCTACACAACCCACTGAACCAACCTTAGCCACTGGGGGCAGACACCAACAACAACAGGAACTATGAACCTGCAGACTGCAAAAAGGAGACCCCAAACACAGTAAGTTAAGCAAAATGAGAAGACAGAGAAACACACAGCAGATGAAGGAGCAAGGCAAAAACCCACCAGACCTAACAAATGAAGAGGAAATAGGCAGTCTACCTGAAAAAGAATTCAGAATAATGATAGTAAAGATGATCCAAAATCTTGGAAACAGAATGGAGAAAATACAAGAAACGTTTAACAAGGACCTAGAGGAACTAAAGAGCAAACAAACAGTGATGAACAACACAATAAATGAAATTTACAATTCTCTAGAAGGGATCAATACCAGAATAACTGAGGCAGAAGAACGGATAAGTGACCTGGAAGATAAAATAGTGGAAATAACTACTGCAGAGCAGAATAAAGAAAAAACAATGAAAAGAATTGAGGACAGTCTCAGAGACCTCTGGGACAACATTAAATGCACCAACATTCAAATTATAGGGGTCCCAGAAGAAGAAGAGAAAAAGAAAGGGACTGAGAAAATATCTGAAGAGATTATAGTTGAAAACTTCCCTAATATGGGAAAGGAAATAGTTAAGTCCAGGAAGCACAGAGTCCCATACAGAATAAATCCAAGGAGAAACATGCCAAGACACATATTAATCAAACTATCAAAAATTAAATACAAAGAAAAAATATTAAAAGCAGCAAGGGAAAAACAACAAATAACATAAAAGGGAATCCCCATAAGGTTAACAGCTGATCTTTCAGCAGAAACTCTGCAAGCCAGAAAGGAGTGGCAGGACATATTTAAAGTGATGAAGGGGGAAAACCTACAACCAAGATTACTCTACCCAGCAAGGATCACATTCAGATTTGATGGAGAAATTAAAACCTTTACAGACAAGCAAAAGCTGAGAAAATTCAGCACCACCAAACCAGCTTTACAACAAATGCTAAAGGAACTTCTCCAGGCAGGAAACACAAGAGAAGGAAAAGACCTACAATAACAAACCCCAAACAATTAAGAAAATGGTCATAGGAACATACATATCGATAATTACCTTAAATGTAAATGGATTAAATGCTCCAACCAAAAGACAAAGACTGGCTGAATGGATACAAAAACAAGACCTGTATATATGCTGTCTACAAGAGACCCACTTCAGACCTAGGGACACATACAAACTGAAAGTGAGGGGATGGAAAAAGATATTCCATGCAAATGGAAATCAAAAGAAAGCTGGAGTAGCAATTCTCATATCAGACAAAACAGACTTTAAAAAAAGACTATTACAAGAGACAAAGAAGGACATTACATAATGATCAAGGGATCAATCCAAGAAGAAGATATAACAATTGTAAATATTTATGCACCCAACATAGGAGCACCTCAATATATAAGGCAAATACTAACAGCCATAAAAGGGGAAATTGACAGTAACACAATCATAGTAGGGGACGTTAACACCCCACTTTCACCAATGGACAGATCATCCAAAATGAAAATAAATAAGGAAACACAAGCTTTAAATTATACATTAAACAAGATGGACTTAATTGATCTTTATAGGACATTCCATCCACAAACAACAGAATACACTTTCCTCTCAAGTGCTCATGGAACATTCTCCAGGATAGTTCATATCTTGGGTCACAAATCAAGCCTTGGTAAATTTAAGAAAATTGAAATCGTATCAAGTATCTTTTCCGACCACAACGCTATGGGACTAGATATCAATTACACGAAAAAATCTGTAAGAAATACAAACACATGGAGGCTAAACAATACACTACTTAATAACCAAGAGATCACTGAAGAAATCAAAGAGGAAATCAAAAAATATCTAGAAACAAATGACAATGAAAACACGACGTCCCAAAACCTATGGGATGCAGCAAAAGCAGTTCTAGGAGGGAAGTTTATAGCAATACAATCCTACCTTAAGAAACAAGAAACACCTCAAATAAACAACCTAACCTTACACCTAAAGCAATTACAGAAAGAAGAACAAAAAAACCCCAAAGTTAGCAGAAGGAAAGAAATCATAAAGATCAGATCAGAAATAAATGAAAAAGAGATGAAGGAAACGATAGCAAAGACCAATAAAACCAAAAGCTGGTTCTTTGAGAAGATAAACAAAATTGATAAACCATAGCCAGACTCATCAAGAAAAAAAGGGAGAAGATTCAAATCAATAGAATTAGAAATGAAAAAGGAGAAGTAACAACTGACACTGCAGATATACAAAGGATCATGAGAGATTACTACAAGCAACTATATGCCAATAAAATGGACAACCTGGAAGAAATGGACAAATTCTTAGAAATGCACAACTTTCCGAGACTGAACCAGGACGAAATAGAAAATATGAACAGACCAATCACAAGCACTGAATTTGAAACTGTGATTAAAAATCTTCCAACAAACAAAAGCCCAGGACCAGATGGCTTCACAGGCGAATTCTATCAAACATTTAGAGAAGAGCTAACACCTATCCTTCTCAAACTCTTCCAGAATATAGCAGAGGGAGGAACACTCCCAAACTCATTCTATGAGGCTACCATCACTCTGATACCAAAACCAGACAAAGATGTCACAAAGAAAGAAAACTACAGGCCAATATCACTGATGAACACAGATGCAAAAATCCTCCACAAAATACTAGCAAACAGCACGTTAAAAGGATCATACACCATGATCAAGTGGGGTTTATCCCAGGAATGCAAGGATTCTTCAATATATGCAAGTCAATGTGATACACCATATTAACAAATTGAAGGAGAAAAACCATATGATCATCTCAATAGATGCAGAGAAACTTTTGACAAAATTCAACACCCATTTATGATAAAAACCCTCCAGAAAGTAGGCATAGAGGGAACTTACCTCAACATAATAAAGGCCATATATGACAAACCCACAGCCAACATCGTCCTCAATGGTGAAAAAGTGAAACCATTTCCACTAAGATCAAGAACAAGACAAGGTTGCCCACTCTCACCACTATTATTCAACATAGTTTTGGAAGTTTTAGCCGCAGCAGAGAAGAAAAAGAAATAAAAGGAATCCAAATCAGAAAAGAAGTAAAGCTGTCACTGTTTGCAGATGACATGATACTGTACATAGAGAATCCTAAAGATGCTACCAGACAACTACTAGAGCTAATCAATGAACTTGGTAGAGTAGCAGGATACAAAATTAATGCACAGAAATCTCTTTCATTCCTATACACTAATGATGAACAGTGAAATTAAGAAAACACTCCCATTTACCATTGCAACAAAAAGAATAAAATATCTAGGAATAAACCTACCTGTAGGACACAAAAGACCTGTATGCAGAAAATTATAAGACACTGATGAAAGAAATTAAAGATGACACAAATAGATGGAGAGATATACCAAGTTCTTGGATTGGAAGAATCAGTATTGTGAAAATGACTCTACCACCCAAAGCAATCTACAGATTCAATGCAATCCCTATCAAACTACCACTGGCATTTTTCACAGAACTAGAACAAAAAATTTCACAATTTTTATGGAAACACAAAAGACCCCGAATAGCCAAAGCAATCTGGAGAAAGAAAAATGGAGCTGGAGGAATCAGGCTCCCGGACTTCAGACTATACTACAAAGCTACAGTAGTCAAGAGAGTATGGTACTGGCACAAAAACAGAAATACAGATCAATGGAACAGGATAAAAGCCCAGAGATAAACCCATGCACATATGGTCACTTTATCTTCGATAAAGGAGGCAAGAATATACAGTGGAGAAAAGACAGTCTCTTCCATAAGTGGTGCTGGAAAAACTGGACAGCTACATGTTAAAGAATGAAATTAGAACATTCCCTAACACCATACACAAAAATAAACTCAAAATGGATTAAAGACCTAAATATAAGGCCAGACACTATCAAACTCTTAGAGGAAAACATAGGCAGAACGCTCTATGACATAAATCACAGCAAGATCCTTTTCGACCCACCTCCTAGAGAAAGGGAAATAAAAACAAAACTAAACAAATAGGACCTAATGAAAACTTAAAAGCTTTTGCACAGCAAAGGAAACCATAAACAAGACGAAAAGACAACCCTCAGAATGGGAGAAAATATTTGCAAATGAAACAACTGACAAAAGATTAATCTCCAAAATTTACAAGCAGCTCATGCAGCTCAATATGAAAAAAACAAACAACCCAATCCAAAAATGGGCAGAAGACCTAAAGAGACATTTCTCCAAAGAAGATATACAGGTTGCCAAGAAACACATGAAAGAATGCTCAACATCATTAATCATTAGAGAAATGCAAATCAAAACTACAATGAGATATCATCTCACACCAGTCAGAATGGCCATCATCAAAAAATCTACAAACAATAAATGCTGGAGACGGTGTGGAGAAAAGGGAACCCTCGTGCACTGTTGGTGGGAATGTAAATTGATACAGCCACTATGGAGAACAGTATGGAGGTTCCTTAAAAAACTAAAAATAGAACTACCATACGACCCAGCAATCCCACTACTGGGCATATACCCTGAGAAAACCATAATTCAAAAAGAGTCATGTACCACAATGTTCATTGCAGCTGTATTTACAATAGCCAGGACATGGAAGCAACCTAAGTGTCCATCAACAGATGAATGGATAAAGAAGATGTGGCAAATATATACAATGGAATATTACTCAGCCATATAAAGAAACGAAACTGATTTATTTGTAGTGAGGTGGATGGACCTAGAGTCTGTCATACAGAGTGAAGTAAGTCAGAAAAAGAAAAACAAATACCGTATGCTAACACATATATATGGAATCTAAAAAACCAACAAACAAAAATGGTCATGAAGAACCTAGGGGCAAGACGGGAATAAAGATGCAGACCTACTAGAGAATGGGCTTGAGGATATGGGGAGGGGGAAGGGTAAGCTGGGACAAAGTGAGAGAGTGGCATGTACATATATACACTACCAAATGTAAAATAGATAGCTAGTGGGAAGCAGCGGCATAGTACAGGGAGATCAGCTCGGTGCTTTGTGACCACCTAGAGGGGTGGGATAGGGAGGGTGGGAGGGAGGGAGACGCAAGAGGGAAGAGATATGTGGATATATGTATATGTATAACTGATTCACTTTGTTATAAAGCAGAAACTAACAAACCATTCTAAAGCAATTATACTCCAATAAAGATGTTAAAAAAATAAAAAACATGAAAGGCAGAAAAAAAGTGGAAGAGAAAAATAGGAACAAAGAACAAGGGTGGGAAATAGAAAAAAACAATGAATATGGCAGATATTAATCCAACTGTATCAATATTCACTTTAAACATCAATGGTCTAAATGTACCAATTAAAACACAGAGATTGTCAGACTGGATCAAAAAATAAGACCCAACTATGTGTTCTCTACAAGAAACCCAGTTTAAATATAAAGACACATATAGGTTAAAAGTGAATGGATGGAGAAAAATACACCATGCTAACATTAATCAAAAGAAAGCAGGAGTAGCTATATTAATTTCAGACAAAATAGGCTTCAAAGCAAAGAAAATTATCAGGGATTAAAAAAAAAGGCATTACATAATGGTTAAGGGGTCAGTTCTTCAAGAAGACGTAACAATTCTTAATATATATGCACCTAACAATAAAGCATCAAACATGTGAGGCAAAAATGAATAGAATTGCAAAGAGAAATAGATGCATCCACTATCATTGTTGGATAATTCAACAATCCTATATCAGAAATGGACAGGGCTTCCCTGGTGGCGCAGTGGTTGAGAATCTGCCTGCCAATGCAGGGGACACGGGTTCGAGCCCTGGTCTGGGAAGATCCCACATGCCGCAGAGCAACTAGGCCCGTGAGCCACAATTACTGAGCCTGCGCGTCTGGAGCTTGTGCTCCGCAACAAGAGAGGCCGCGTTAGTGAGAGGCCCGCGCACCGTGATGAAGAGTGGCCCCGGCTTGCCACACCTAGAGAAAGCCCTCGCACAGAAACGAAGACCCAACACAGCCATAAATAAATAAATTAACAAATAAAAAAAAAAAGAAATGGACAAAGTCATAAGGACATCAGCAAACTCAATAACACTATCATTTAACTGGATATAACTGACATCTATAGACTATTTTATCCAGCAATGGCAGGGTATACATTCTTCTCAAACTCACATGAAACATTCACCAAGGTAGATTACATTCTGAGCCATAAAACATACCCTAGCAAATTTAAAAGAATACAAATTATGCAATGTCTGCTTTCACACCACAATGGAATTAAGCTAGGAATCAGTAACAGAAAGGTAACTGGAAAATCCCAAAATATGTGGAGTTGAAAACACTTCTAAATAATACATGGGTCAAAGAAGAAATCTCAAGAGAAATTTTAAAATATTTTGAACTAAATTAAAATTAAAACACAACTTATCAAAATTTGTGGGATGAAGTGAAAACAATGCTTAGAGGGAAATTTATAGCATTGAATGCAAATATTAGAAAAGAAGGAAGATCTAAAATCAATAATATAAGTTCCCACATTAGGAAACTAGGAAAAGAAGGCAAGTTAAGTCCAAATTAAGCAGAAAAAGTAACAATAAGAAATAGAGCAGAAATCAGTAAAATTGAAAACAGGAAATTAATAGAGAAAATCAATGAAACCAAAAACTGATTCTTTTTAAAAAATCTGTAAAATCAATAGGCCTCTAGCCAGATTAAGACCAAAAAAAAGGACATGAATTACTAATATCAGAAATGAAAAAAGAGACCTCACTACTGACCCTATGAGAATTAGAACATTAATAAAGGGATACTATGAATAACTCCATGCCCACAGATTTGATAATCACTTAGCATTCCAGTCTGAAGTGTTTGCACTTGGATTATTTCATTGATGACTGGAAGTCATCCAAGGTATCTGTCCCAAGACAACGAAAATATCTGCCCAAAGAAAAATTCCCTGATTCCACTGTTAGCCATTAGACATGTATTTCAGGTGATTTTAAAATAGGTATTTTGTCCCTGCTTCCAGCCATCAAGGGTTCTGAAACATTGAGGTCTAGACCCAGAATGGTCCAATCCAGCCAGTATGGAGTGAATCCTGGCTGAGTGGTGAGTAAACACTCAGTACTCAGACAGAAGAACATTCTGAATCCTGAATGGTTCAGGAATTCTCAGTGGGAATTCTGTCTCACTGAGCTCCTGGCTCTAGGAGAGGGACTGACCTAGGCAAGACCTCTTCCAGATTTGACCTGGACAAACTGGTTGTCAAGGCTGGGTGAGAAGTTACAACTTCTAATAGATGGATTAGCTCTTGTTCAGTGGAGACATCATTGGTCTAGGGGTAAGAAATTGGGGAGCTTCAAACTTCATATATCCTTTCCTGGAATAAACTATCCTCATAAGGCAAAGAACTGCTTTTTGCATATGACACTGGATGGAGGACTAGCATGAGTGTGGGCACAATGGTGTTGCTGCCAGGGACCCAAAGAGGATGAACCATGGGTCAGGGTGCAGGAAGCGTGAGGAATCTCTCTCGTCATCTTTCTCAGTGGGGACACCTCTGAGAAAGCTGAATTGGATCCTTCAAGGCCATGGGACCCTTGTAGAAAAGACAGGTGAGATGAGTACAAAGCGGAGTCTTCAGAGATGCTTTAAAAAGCTGAATTGTTGGCACCATGGAAATGAAAAATCATCATTAGTCACTAATAGAAGTTTGGAAATGGTGTGTGACCCCTGCTTAAGAGCCAGTTAGCCGTGAAGCAGCTTCTCAAATCCTATACTCACATTCCATCTGTAGATAATAAGGTTTTAGGGAATAAATCTTCTGGGAAATCCCTATAGAGAAAGACAATCACCTAGAGTCACACTACATTCGTGTCTGCCCACTAAGTCTCTCACAGGGATTCTGTGGAAATCTAGGATGAGACCCACATATCCAGGCTCCAGGACTCTTCAGAAGCCACAGAGCATGGATGTCTCCCATGACTGTCAGACACTGTCAGCCCATGCAGTGGACCCAGCAGCTGGACATCCTAGAAGCACTGCAGCCTGGGCCATGCCCCACGCCATGCAGCTTCTCATCAGCAAGCTTCTGAGGGAAGGGCCTGGGGGCTGCCCAGCAGGAACTTTTCCAAATCCAACTAGAAGGAGATGTGCCCCCACCTACATGTTTTCAATCAAGAAAATCCAGAAGCATATGGGGAAACGTAAAAAAAAACTCGAGCGTCTGAACTTTTGAGAGGAAATAACCTCAGCACAGAAGATAGGCAGGGGGCTTCCTTGGTGGCGCAGTGGTTAAAAATCCGCCTGCCAATGCAGGGGACACGGGTTCGAGCCCTGGTCCAGGAAGATCCCACATACCGCAGAGCAACTAAGCTCCTGTGCCACAACTACTGAGCCCACGTGCCACAACTACTGAAGTCCGCGCGCCTAGAGCCCGTGCTCTGCAACAAAAGAAACCACAGCAATGAGAAGCCCACGCACTGCAACGAAGAGTAGCCCTCGCTCGCCGCAACTAGAGAAAGCCCACGTGCAGCAACGAAGACCCAACGCAGCCAAAAATAAATAAAATAAATTAATTAATTTAAAAAAAAAAAGAAGATAGGCAGGAAAATCATCAGTCATGAGGTGTTTTTACCCCAATTATCCCCTTTCAGCTAGGCTTTCTTATTGTGTCAGTATTACAATCCCTTCCTTTACCCCCACTCTTAGACCCACTGTTTTAGAGTCTTCCTGTAGTATATGCATTAAGATTGTTCCACAGTAAAAGACAGGTAGATCACCACCCAGGGTCAGTAAAGGCTGGGGAGCCTCCCATTAATCAAGGTGCAATGGCCTTTTAAGACCACCTGGGAACTGGAGAGAAAACAGATGGAAGACCCATGAGAGAATCGAGGAAAAATAAATGAGTCACTCCCTGACCACAGGTGACTTTGAAATCAGCCCCTCATACACACACACACACATAAACACACACACACACACACAAACACACACATAAACACACACACACACCACTCACCACCCTTCTGTACTTTACTAATAAGGAGTCTCAAGTTACCGTCCTGAACTTTTCACTGGAACAGAAGAGTGTCCCATGACAGTTTAAGTGGCATCTCTGAATGGGAGGACACTTCTGTAACTGACATCCTGAGTATTTTTGTGGGCACAGTGACACTGAGGAAGAAAAAGCTGCAAGACGAGTGGGGGTTAGGGAGCAAAACCCAAGACTTTAAACCCTGGAGACTTGGCATCGGAAAGAAGAAACTTCCGAAGCTCCTTTAAAGAGCAGTGTGTTTTAGGGAGTTCCCTGGTGGTCCAGGGGTGAGGACTCGGTGCTCTCACTGCCAAAGGCCCGGGTTCAACCCCTGGTTGGGGACGTAAACTCCCACAAGCTGAGAGGCGCGGCCAAAAAGAAAAAAAAGAAAGAAAGAACAATGTGTTTTATTTTATTTTATTATTTTATTATATATATATATATTTCTAACATCTTTATTGGAGTATAATTGCTTTACAATGGTGTGTTAGTCTCTGCTGTACAACAAAGTGAATCAGCTATATGCATACATATATCCCCATATCCCCTCCCTCTTGCGTCTTCCTCCCACCCTCCCTGTCCCACCCCTCTAGGTGGTCACAAAGCACTGAGCTGATCTCCCTGTGCGATGCAGCAGCTTCCCACTAGCTATCTATTTTACATTTGGTAGTGGATATATGTCAATGCTACTTTCTTACTTTGTCCCAGCTTACCCTTCCCCCTCCCCGTGTCAAGTTCATTCTCTACATCTACATCTTTATTCGTGTCCTGTCCCTAGGTTCACCAGAACATTTTTTTTTTTTTTAGATTCCATATATAGAACAATGTGTTTTAAACAGAAACAGACTCATAGATACAGAGAACAAAACAGGTTGTTGCTAGAGGGGAGGGGGTTGTGGGGATGAATGAAAGAGGTGAGGGAGACTGATGGTGACAGATGGTAAGTAGACTTATCGTGGTGATCAATCATCTTGTATAGAAATATTGAATCACTATATTGTGCATCTGGAGCTAACAATTATACTTCAATAAAAATTAAAAAAAGCTTTATTGAGGTATAATTGACACAGTAAACTGCATATATTTAAGTTGTACAATTTGAGTTTTGACATATGCAAATACCCATGAAACTATCACCTTGATCAAGATAGTGAACATAACCATCTTCCCCTAAGTTTCCTCATGCCTCATTATAATCCTTCCCTGCAGCCTCTCCTGCCCACCCGCCTTCCGGGGCAATACCTGAACTGCTTTCTGTCACTATAGATAGTTTGCATTTTCTAGAGTTTTACATAAATGCAATCATACACTATGTACTCTTTCACATCTGGCTTTTTTCAGTCAGCATAATTATTTTGAGATTTATCTATGTTTTCATGTGCATCAATAGTTCCTTATACTGCTGAGCAGTTTTCCACTGTATGGCTACAGCAAAATTTGTTTATCTATTCACCCTGTTGATGGACACTTGGGTTGTTTCCAGTTTTTGCAAATAAACCTGCTATAAGAAATGTTTAAAAAGAAAGAAAGAACAGTGTAGTTTATTCTGACAAGTTGGTCAAGGGCTTATTCAAAGTTTGCAAGTCCTGCCATCTCTCTCTGACACCAGCTGGCATCCTGCAGTACAATTCTGCTGATAACCCCTGGAGTCGGAGTCAGATTCAGGCTCCACAGGCCAAAGGACACAGTTCCAGCAAGACTGCCCTCACTTCAGACCCCAGCCACACTTCAGGGGTCCCCAGGCCACCCACACTTCTGACCAACTGGCTACACACACGTCCAGAAGGCTTAGTTTGGTCTGCTATAACAAAAAGGCCATAAACTGGGTGGCTTAAACAAAAACACTTATTTCTCACAGCTCTGAAGGCTGAAGTCCAAGAAGCAGGCGCTGGCAGATTCAGTGTCTGGTAAGGAACTGCTTCCTTGTTGATAGACAGCTGTCTTCTTGCTGTGTCCTCACACGACAGAAGGGGTGAGGGAGCTCTCTGGGGTCTCAAGTATAAGGGCACTAACCCCATTCATGAGGGCGCCACCCTCTAATCACCTCCAATACCACCACACTGGGGGTGAGGTTTCAACATATGAATTGGGCGGCAGCACCAACCTCCGGTCTATAGCACACGACCTCCCCCAGCTTCAGTGTAAGTGTTACTCGAACTCACAGAGCTCAGGAAATCGCTACACTTATGATTACAGTTTTATTGTAAAGGATACAGATCAAGACTGCCCAAATGAAGAGACACATGGAGTGAGGTCCAGAAGGGACACCAACCCAGAGCTCCTGTGGAATCAGGGTGTTCAGTGGAGCTGAAACCATGCACCTCAGATTAGGACTTGAACCCATGTGCCGGGACTCAAACCCGGCCAAAACCCACGGTCTTCCAACTGAGATCACACACCTGGTTTCAGGACTTACTGAAGCTCGGGTTCTTGATGTCTCATTGCTGAAAGAATTCAGTGAGAGACAAAGTGATAGGTAAGAAGTGGCTTTATTTAGAAAGAAACACACTCCACAGACAGAGTGTAGGCCATCTCAGAAGCTGAGAGCAGCCCCAGGGTATGGGGTTCTCAGTTTTTATAGGGGTGGGTAATTTCATAGGCTAATGAGTGGGAGGAGTATTCCAGCTATTTCAGGAAGGGGTGGGGATTTAGAGGAATTGGGCCACCACCCACTTTTTGATCCTTATGGTAGGCCTTGGAACTGTCATGGTGCCTGTGGCTGTGTCATTTAGCTTGCTGATGTGTTAGAAAGAGCGTATACTGGACTTCCCTGGTGGCACAGTGGTTAAGAATCCGCCTGCCAATGCAGGGGACATGGGTTCGAGCCCTGGTCCAGGAAGATCCCACATGCCACGCAGCAACTAAGCCCGTGCGCCACAACTACTGAGCCTGTGCTCTAGAGCCCACAAGCCACAGCTACTGAGCCCACGTGCCACAACTATTGAAGCCCGTGCACCTAGAGGCCATGCTACACAACAAGAGAAGCCACCACAATGAGAAGCCCACGCACCGCAATGAAGAGTAGCCCCTGCTCGCCGCAACTAGAGAAAGCCCGCGCGCAGCAACAAAGACCCAATGCAGCCAAAAATAAAAATAAATAAAATAAATACACTTAAAAAAAAGAAGAGTGTATACTGAGGCTCAAGGTCTAGTGGAAGTCGACTTGTCCTCCAGCTTGGACTCATTTGCTTCTAATCAGTTTATGTCATGTCCTCGGGCTATGTCATTCTTTCAAAGGTTGTGCCCTGCCCCCTTCCCTCCTGTTTCAGATCTTCGGGGTGCCCAGCTTTCATCAGGGACGACTGATTGAATCACTGACCACATATTTCAACTCGATTTCCAGCCCCTCTCCCCTCCTGGGGGTGAGGCTGGCTCAATGAGACCAACCCTCTAATCTCATGCCTGGTCTCTCTGGCGACCAGCCCCGATCCTGGGTCATCTCACTTCTTAGCATAAATTCAGGTGTGATCCAAGGGGCTCATGAATAATAAGGACTCTCCTATTACTGGGGAAATTCCAAGGATTTAGCATCTCCCCACCAGGAATAAGAGACAAGAGCCAGTCAAATTATTATTCAACAACCTCAAATCCATACCAACCACAACTCCTACCTCTCTTCAAACAAGGATAAAAATCCGTGAACAGGGCCCGTTGCTGGCTGGTTTTTGTTTCATTTTTTAAACTTTTTATTATAGAAATTTTCAAACAGAGGCAACAACAGAAGGAATCATACAATGAACCCTCCCACTTCCATCACTGTTTCCCTGATTACCCCATTGTGGTTTATTTACCTTTTCACTCATACCCCTCCCCTTTCTCCCCACCCCCATCCTGATGCAAAGCCCAGAAGGACATCTTATCTGGCTGAGATTTCAGCATCGAAAGCTTCCTGAGGGGCTGCCACACCCATGGCAGCCTCAAATGGGCTATAGTTCTGCTGAAATCTCAGCCCCCAGGCATCTGGGGGGGGGGCAGCCAGAGGCCCTTGGACACCTCATTTGCTGACTCCAGCATGACAGATAAGCAATACTTTCTACACACACTGCAATGTGTGAAACAATACCACACACAGCTTTATTGCATTCAAAGCTTCTAAGGCATGTCAGCCAGCCTTGGCCCTGGTATTTCTCGTGGGTTTCAGAAGATCTGTGTCTACAGCCCTTACTATCTCTGAAAGAATCAACTCTTAAAAATATAAGCTCAAGAATATAAGCTGAAATACTCCTAATTATTTAAAATCAATACAGGTGGGGCAGAATAAGGTAAGAAACAATGTATCAATATTAGTTATAGATCACAGACCCATTTCAGAGTAATTATAACAGGAGAACCAATCAATCAGCCCTTGAATAATAACAAAAACTTGACCCTGACTTTTCGTTTATCACGCCAGAGTGACTGAGACAGCCCCTGATACCTAGGTTGGGAGAGTGTTTTTATGTCTGTGTATCTGGGAAGTTCTGACCCTTCCTCCAGGGTACCAGGGGCATCTAAGGAGGCACCTCCTCCATAATGGGATGTCAAGAGCGGTGACTGGAGTCATCCAATACCTCCCCATCTGACTTACTTTGCAAAACGGGAAGTCAGATGAACACAAGATTTCCCCCAACTCTAGGACTCTAGTGTTGGGCACCGGCCCCGCAGGGCAAGGGAGGGGATGTAAAGTCTCACCACTGGAAACAGAATGGTTCGGAATGCCCCTCAGTTCACGGAAAGAACCCACACAGGGCTCACCTTGGGTTACCTGTTTGCCTCTCATCAACAGAGGGGCTCATGCTTCCCTTTCCTGAGCTGGATGATCGACCATCAGGGAACAGCCCTCTTGGCTGCCCTCATTTCTGCAGAAGAGCCCAAGCAGGACCTGTGGTTTAATCTTCTGCATTCTCCTCTAAACCCAGCTGTTTCCCGAGTATAAACTGGCTTCAAGCAAGGCTTTTGTTTCAGGAGATCAATGAAGATGCTTTGGACCATCTCCAAAAGCAGAGAAGAATCAACAAAGAACTTTTCTTCCCAGGAGCAAAGGAAGAAAACTTTTAAAAACCACATTTCAGCTATTGCAGGGGGATCTTCCCTACAAAGATGATTTCTCTCCCAAGGAAGTGGAAGTTCTTGTTGGGAGGTGACACAGATGAACACATCTGTCAGAAATATCAAGTGCTCTGGGCCTGACTAGAGTGCCCTGGGGGCCCAGCACAAGGCCCCAGAAGTGCTAACTTGTCAAACCTCCATATGGAAAGGCCTGGGGTCCCTGTCTCCAGTGGTATTGTCCTTTTCATACCACAAGGAGCCTGACCTCAGCTCTCCTCTTGGCAAAGCCCAGAGCAGGACACATTTCACCACAAGAGGTTACATTTCTCTCACTTTGGGGATCAGAACTTACATCCTGACAATGCCAGGATATAAGGAGCTTGGGAAATTCCAGCAATCCATTCACTCCCGCCCTGAGTGGACTGGGGTTATTTTCACTGCACAGAAACACTGCAGGAAAAATCGCCCCTCGTGCTTAAGCCTGGCACCTTCTTTCCTCCCTGGTCCTTAAGTCTTCCTGACCCTTTGCCTGGTCAATTCCTACATCTGGAATTGGCTCAAATGAGGAAGAAAGCAGAAAGGGCTAGGGCCGGTGACAGGCCTCCGACTCACCCAAGGCCCAGTGCTGGGTTGAACAGGAATGTTGCTGTTTCCCATGGATCTGCTGGAAGGCCCTTCTGGCCATAGGTAGTCAGCCCAGCAGGTGACCGAGTATGGTCCCTGAGGTAGCCACACCTGGCCTGTCTGCCTGACAGCGGGCTTAGCTGAACGCTCCACTGTGCTGGCCACGGTGGTATCTCCACCAGCCAGTGCAGGATCTCACAATCCTGGGGAACGGAGGCTACCACTGAGAAGAGTGATCAGTGAGAAGGCAAGACGCTCTGATAAGAGCAAAACCACCAACTGTGAACGCAGTCAGGGTCCCTCTTGCCTGGTGAAGAGCCTTGCCCCAAAGCCTGCGCTAGGGGAAGAAGGCTCTGTAGTTGCAGCCAAGGCATCTCTGCTGAGATGCCTTTCATAATACATGAGAGTGGGAGGGGTTTCTAGCCACATGGGCCCTGGGTCACCTTGACCCTGAATCACAAATCCAAAACAGGCTGATTCAGATTATGGTTTGAAATCTTAGACTGAAAAGGTTCCTGTTGGACTAAACATTTTAAAACCATGGATGGGGTGCTGAGGTCCAAGACAGAAAGGGAAACAGTGGAGGAAAAGGACATACTTCTTTGGGAAACTCTGGTCTGGGTGAAGACCTGTTGTGCGTAGCTTCCCTCAAGTACAGAAAATAACCAGAAGTCTGAGCATTCACCCAAACTCCCACATGTAGGTAGTGGAGGGTGAATAATAATGAAATTCAATGACTTTGGAATTTTTAAAAAAATCTATAGAGTTAAGTAGCTCTATAGAGAATCATCAAAACTCCAAGATTTGAAGGCTACTCCAGACAGCAGAGAGGCGGACACCAGAGGCCTAAGGAAGAACCCACAGTGGCTATAGATTATGTCCAAGAGCAGAGGGGCACTAATGACTTCACTCCCCAAAGCCCCACCCGGCCACCCAGCAGCCTGGAGATCTACCAGAACGAGGGGAGGGGGCCATCCTGCCTGATGGGCACCAGGAGGCAGAAAGGCTTCCTCACCCATAACGTAATCACCCCATCCCTTTCCCTGGCCAAACCCATCCTCTTATCCCATCTCCCTAACCTCCCACCCTCACCAGCTCCCCTCCCATCCTTTCAGCCCCTGGGGACTCTCAGGAACCTCCCCGAGAGCTCCACCTACAGCATTTTCACTAGAGTCTTGGGCACCGCACAGGCAGTCAGGCCAAGCGTCCACAGCCTGCCTACTTGGAGCAGATGGAGATCGTAGCACCTGTGGAGAACAGCCAGAACGCCGGGTACAGAGCTTCAGCAAAGTCCACCTTGTACTTATACAACAAGTGGACCTTGTCAGCCACGGCGAAGAAGATGACAAAGCCATGGTCGCAGTTGAGAAGCACGCCCACTCGCGAGGCCTTTGTGGAGGGCAGGGTTTTCTCCACGTTGTTGTGCCAGGCAGAGACCTTGGTATTGAACCACTCCACGCACCAAGAGGCACTGTTGCGGCCGAGCCGGCTCTCAGGGCCCTGCCGTTCCATGCTGCCATAGCAGATGCCCACCCCACAGAAGTTGTTCTTCTGCAGCTCCACCTCCCAGTAGTGGATCCCTTTCTTGTAGCAGTGCAGGCCCAGCACCTGAGAGCAGTATGTGAACCTCTGGGGATGTTGTCGGTAGTTGTGGCATGTGTCAGCCACAGAAGCTACGGTGTAGTTCTCGGACAGAACCACCTTGCTGTGGGCAGTGTTGTAGTCCAGGATGACTTTAACAGTATCTAAGGGAGCATCAACGAGTCAGTTACAAGGAGCCCAAAGTGCTCTCACTTTCAATCCTTTCCCTAACTGGTAATATGTATTCATTTGTTTCATCCATCCACCCATCCATCCATCCATTCTGTCTAGCCAGGCAGACATTTGTCCATCTCTCTATCCATCAATCCAGCCGTCTGTGCATCTATTAGTCACCCATCTCTCTGTCTATTCCTCCATCTAAAACCATTTATTGAGCCCCTGGCTTATGCCAGATTCTATGCAGGATGTACAGCCATGAACCAGACATGGTGCCTGGCCTCGTGGAGTTCACACTCCCACAAGCAAGGCAAGCCCGTCAGTAATGACAACACTATGGGCCCCGCACTCTGCTAAAGGGCAGGCACACTGCTGGAGGGACACAGCCACGGGGCAACGGGTAAAGGGTGGGGAGAGCACAGGGGAACACTTCACACGTGGGCTAGAATTGGAGCTGAGCGACAGGAAGAGGAGGAGAATTAAACAGAGGAGAGCAGAGGAGGGAGAAAGGCTATGCTCGGCAGAGGGGACAGTGAAGGCAAACGCGGAGTCACGAGGACGGTGGACAGGTGCTGGGACCAGGGAAGGCTGGGCAGCTGGGAGCACAGAGGCCACAGCAGGAGGAGAGGGACACATGGAGCCACAAGTAGAGAGCTAAGCGGTCTAGTCTTTAATCGGTTGCAACGGGGAACCAATCAAGGTCTGTGAGCACACCAATGACCTGAATATACTCCTTGGTTGGGACACGAGCATGGCCTCCCCGCCCTTCCTGCCACACTTCCAGCCAGTTCTGGCAGGTCTGAAGACTGAGCAGAGTTGAGTGCTGTCCCCACCCTCCACCTCCTCCCCAGGACACACCCATCTCTGCCCCTCCTGCTCACAGGGAACCCTGGACCAGTGGGAGACAGCAGGCAGAGAAGGACAATCCCTAGCTTGGGAATTCAGGACTGGGGTTATCTGCCACTCCCTGGCTGGGAGGCTCAGGGAAGGATACTTTGCACTGGTTCTCCCCCAGGGCAAAATGAATGGCCTGGGAAAATGTCCTTTAAGATCCTAAGTCCCTAGAACTCACTTCCTCTGCTTACACGGCTGTATCACAGAGCGCAGGGGGCTCCACAAATCGGGGGCGGTGGGGGGAGGTTCTCGGGTGCTGGCCCGAGAACCAGGCATCCACTGCCCCCCAGCAAGCCTGCCGTGGCTGTGTGGAAAGGAGGGCCAGAGCGCACTTTGCAGAGAGAGGTTCTGGCCACTGCGTGGAAGTGAGCACAAGTGGAGGACGCTCTGTGGGTGAAGCTATGGGCGGGTGGGCCCTAGGCTGCCCTGGAGGAAGGAACTCCTACCACTTCCGGGCTGGAAGCCGGACAGGAGCAAGTAAGGGTGTGACAGAGTAGAGCACAGTGGGTCCTCTAGGGGAGAGGCTGACCAAGCTAGACGGAGGCAAGGGTAAGCAAGCCAGCAGCTACTCACACGCCAGGAGCTCAGGCCTGGACTTGGCTAGGAAGGTCTCCAGCACCTTGGCCTTGAGAGACACCGGGGTCGGCAGTACGGTGGGGACTTTGGCCTCAGCTGGATGAAGAACAGAGAGATGTTTTCAGAACAAACTCAGAGCGGGCAGCCCACTGCCCCTGGCCCACCAGAACTCACCCTCCTGGCCAGTTTGCTTGAGATCCACTAAATGTTCTGGGACTCCAAAGGTGGGAAGCTTGCTGGGTGAGGCAATGGTTGGGGCTGAGGGAGGAGACGCCATGAGTTGGGGACATGACAGAGTGACCTGATGGCCTATACTCCCTCCCACGCTGATTCTCAAGAGCTGCTTCCACAAACACACACCTGGACAGCCAGGGCGACACAAACGAGTCCAGACAGGGCAACACTCATCCTAGCGGTCTTACGCATTTACACTTGCCACCTCCAAGCCCAGGCCTGGCTGCCAGCACGGGACACAGTCACAGAGCCCAGACCCCCAAACCCATGGCTCAGCTTTCCCTGCTGGCATTTAGTTCTACACTCAGGCACTCAAGAAACAAAAAGATGCAGAAATGCGTAACTTACGAGGTTTCTTGGGTTTCTTTTCTTCTTCTGAAAAAGAAAATTTTCAGAATTAACATATTTTAAACACAATGACACTTTCAAAACACCATAATAACAATCAATGCACTAATGTGACCCATACAAATAAAGCTATGATGTTTTAACTTGAAAAAGATACGGGGTCAACAGGCAAATTAATCTACGGTGATAGAAACCTGAATCATGGTTTTGGTAGGGAGGGGCTCACTAATAAGGAGCACGAACGAATTTCCTGGAATAATGGAAATCTTTATCCTGATTTGGGTAATGGTAACACAGATGTATGTATTTGTCAAAATTAATCTAACTGTACTTTTAAGATCTGGGCATTTTACTGTAGGATTAAATCATATCTCCACAAAACAAAAAATGCAAAAACAAACACAAAAAAAGACACACATAGGGAGCCAGCCAAAAAAATGTGCTTGCCAAGTATCACGATCGTCTTTAGAAAGTATCCCGAGTGTGTGCCTGTGGGAACTGAGTTTAGCTGAAACACCCGTCCTCAAAGCGTGGCCCCCAAACCAGTAGCAGCAGTATCACCTGGGAAGCTGTAGGGATGCAAATTCTCAGACCCACCCAGACCAGCTGAAACTGAGAGTCTGGGGGTGGGGCTCAGAAGTCTGTCTGTTACAAGCCCCTGGGATTGCAATGAGGCTCAAGGTCGAGCAGGCTAGAAGATTTCAGGTTCCCTTTCTGGTACCTTCCCCACCGCTGAAATGACAAGGGGGGTTTTGGATCTCATCCCTGCCTGACTGCAGGATCCTGTACATTCCAGACCAGCCCTGCTCTCTCCCCACCAGACCCTCCCTGGTCCCACATGCCCCACTGGCTCCCCGTTCCTCCCACTTCAGAGCCGTTTTTCTCAGGAGTCGTTCTCACTCTCCCCATCTCCCCCCCTGCTCCTCTCCCGCCCACTGCCACTGGACCAGCATCTTGGCAGGACCCCGGGCTATGACGTTGGCCTCAGGCAAAGGGCCCCCTCCCCAGTCATCGCAATACCTAGGAGCCTCATCCACAGTGATAAGCCTACCCTTTCCTTGCCTGTTTCCCCGCCTCGGCCCCGCCACAGCTCACTCACGTGAAGAGCGGGCCTTATGAAGTGGGGCAGCGGGAAGGAGGCTTTCAGGGGCTGTGCCTTGAGAAGGACACAGGTTTACAGTACTTGTCACCTCCTCTTCCACCTCCCTCTTCACACAAGGTGCCCTTCCACGTTTTCAGGCTCCACTGATGGCTCCCTCCTCACCTGCCCCAGGCATCCCAGTCCGGGACCCCATTCCACTCAGGAACAGGTACCACACATTTGTCTGCCACAGACAACCACTAAACACTAACACCAAGCAAACAACAACAAAAACCAGCCCGGAGTTCTCTCATCCCAACCACCCAATGAGGGGCAGCCCTCCTCCGTCCTCGCTGACTTTTTGGCCAACAGTTTGGTGACATATGCCTGTCCTTTAAAGAGCTTTCACCATCCATGTCCCATGTGAACCTCACACAATAATCCCATGAGGTGGACATCATTATGGTCCAAAATTGATAGATGAGGAAACTGAGGACCATTCTTCACCCCAGCCCCACCCATCTCAACAAGGGTGATTTTGCCCCCAAGGGGGAGCAAAAATTGATTCTTAGGAGGTGAGGGGGAGAGAAGGATGGAAAAAACTTGTTCTTTTTATGTATAAAAGCACAGTGTATAAACAGATATATCATATGTGTGGTATTAAAATTTCATGGATGGGGGTGATTAGGAAAAAAATTTCTAAAAGGTCCTGAGAGGTAAGAGCAAAGGAGGGCAATACGGAAAAAAGGTTGAAGAGCTCTGTGATGGCAGAAACACATCCCAACCCGAGGCTGAACGGCACTGGGCTACGGTGAGGCTCAGCCTCTGCTCAGGGGGTCACCCCAAATGCCAGAACTCGGGCATCATAAGTATTTCTCAAGACAAGCCAGCTTCGGTCATCTTGCTGTTCCAGGCAGTCAGAATATCCAGTGCTGATGGCCGGTCCTCCCGCGTGCCCCAGCAGGGCTCCTGCAACAGCCCCGCCACCGCCCCTCAGCGGGGTCAGGCAGCACTTGCCTCCAGGTGCGCCCGGGCCCCGCGGAGCCTGAGGTGGGCTGTGCTCCGCTGGAAGGAGCCGTGTGACGCCTGCTAGTACCTCAGCCCGAGCACCGCCTGCCACAGTCGCTGCTGCCCCAGGGACAGAGGTGGGGTTACTTTACTTACTTGGGATCTTCTTCACAGGCCGTGGGGGTTTCACAATGTGCAGCAGGCCAAGTCCTCCAGGGCCCCCTGTGCCAAAGAAGAAGAGGGTAGTCTATGCGGCTCTTCCAAACCAAGCCTAGGAGCCAGCCCCGCCGTCGGCAGGCGGGGAGAGGGCTTACAAAGTTGATTTCCGCTGACCTTCCCCATCCGATCATTTACAAGCACTAGAAACAAGATAACTGAAAGACAAATTCGGTATGTTCCTTCTTTTCTCTGCCTTAAAATGTAGCCAGGGTGGAGTCTTTCCGCCACCAGCACCCAGCTGCATGACCTCTGAACCGTCTGTGAGCTTTGGTTTCTTCCGACGTATGACAGGGATGACTCCCCTCGCTCGTGGTGGTGAGATCAAGATGCCTGGCATGTCGTGGTAGCTCCTTTCCCTCTGCTTTCTCTCACCCCTCCGTCCCCAGACCAGTGATCGCTGACATAGCAGAAAAACAAATATGCAGGGCTAATTCATCAATGGCTTTCCCCTCTGTGCCAGGCGCTGGGGAGAGTGTTGGATGAAAACAGACCCAGCCCCTGCCCTCACTGATCACAGTCTGGTGGGGGAGACACATGGGAATGGCAAGGAAGAGTGAAATGACAGGTGCGCAAAGGGCCCCAAGGGATGATAAGGACCCGGCAACCTGGTCTGAGGAGCAGGAGTGGCAACAGGGGAGGTTTGCTGAGAAATGTAATGTTTCAACTGATCTCTGAAGGGTGAGAGGAGTCACCTGGTGAAGATGTTGGAGTCTGAGCCCTCTAGGCAGTGGGGGAGCATGTACAAAGGCCCTGTGGCAGGAAGCTTAACATATTTGAAGAATTGTAGAGTGTAGAGGGATGTATGGGAGGAGGGGGTAACTTCAGGGCTAACGAGACAGACGGGGCCTGACCAGGCAGGGGTTGACAGCCAGGGTCAAGAGTCTGGTCTGCAATCTAAAAGCAATGGAAAGTCTCTGAACAGGAGGCAGGGGAGAAGGTGCCAAGAAATCAGATTTGCATCCTGAAAAGCTCTCTACAGCTGCAACAGGAGTGGATGCAGAGGGACTCATTAGAAAGCTGCCACAGGTGATGGCAATGGAGAGCAGGTGAGTGGTGGCCGGCAGTGAAACCAGCTGACTGAATCAGGAGATATTTAAGAAGCAAAATCTGACAATGGGTTGGATATAAGTGGAAGGGTAGGGGGGATCAAGGAGGAATTCCACGTTTCTCTGACCCCCAAACTAGCCATTTCCCTACCAAATAACAATGAGAACCCAGAATCCATTCAACCCATCTGACCCAACCTCAGACTCAGACAAAAAAAGCCTATCTAGAAAGACCCTTCATAACATCCAGCCCCCAAAAATATTTTAGGAAGGACAGCTACAATCTCAGCATGAGGCAAAAACTCCCCACTACCTCCTAGATGGAGGGCAGATGTTTTGTAACCCCCGAAACTCAAGCCCCAATGCTCCAGATCAAGATTTCTCTCCCACCCCAAAACACTGAGGGGACACATCCCATTTCAGGGGTCCCAGTGGAAAGCACAGGAGGTTGCTAATAGTTACCTGGGATGATGAGCTCCTCAGGCTTCTTGTCCTGGAGCTGTTTGAGGTACTGCTTCAGCTCATTTTTGAGCTCAGAGGTGCCCTGACAGACACCCTTTAGCAGCTCGTGATTCAGCTCCACCTTGGGGACATAGACTGGCTTCGTCGTGATTCCTTGCAGTTTTGCTGCTTTCTGCAACAAGCCAGGGGGTTAGTTCAGGCAGCTCTGGTGAAGCCAGGGCCTGGGCTCAGGCCTCATGAACCCCAGAAGGAGCTTCCCTGTGCCCATGGGCACTAAGTCTAATCAGCCTCTCAAATTAGAGCCAGAGGTCACTGGGGGTTAAAGTGCCACTTCAAGACACAGTGATCTGGAGCTGGAAGGGCCCTCAGAGGTCGCTCACCTTACAAATGGGAAAACTGAAGTCAAAAATGACAAGTGTCTTTCCAGGACCTCTGCCAATTAGTGGCAGGGACAAAGCTGGGACCCAGATCTCCTGACCCCCATGGATAATGCTCTTTCCACCCCTCCAGCTGTGGCTGAAAAAGTACAGGAGACTCATCACCATGTCCATCCTGCAAGGACCAGCTCTGAACACGTGTCCTGAAAATAGACAGGAATGCCTGGAAGGCTGCAGGACTCAGCCGCATATCCAATGGAAAAGAAGGATCTTACAGAAGGTTCCAAATTTGGAGACCAAATCATGTCATACAGTATCAAGAGGACCAGATGTGGACTCAGAATCCTTCTGTAAGAGCTCAAGGCAGCTAGGTCAACAAACAGGAATGAGCACGTGCGATGAAACTTAATGCCATCCAGCCTAGGTGTGGCTAGAAGATCCTGAACAGAGAAGAGAAGACTGCCAGGCACTCCTGTCCCTCCTCAGGACCTGAACATGGAATCTGGGCCTTTGACAGGTCAAAGCAGCACGTCACCCAATCAATGGGCCTCCCCAGAATATCTGCCGCGTGCCAGACACTCTGCCGTGCACTGGACATGCTAGGAGGATGAAGGGCCCCGCCTGAAAAGAGCTGACAGCTTTTTTTTTTTTTTTTCTTTTTTTTTTGGCCACGCGGTGTGGCATGCGGGATCTTAGTTCCCTGACCAGGGATTGAACCCACACCCCCCTGCATTGGGAGCACAGAGTCTTAACCACTGGACTGCCAGGGAAGTCCCCTGACAGCCTTTTAAACAGACATGAAAACAAGCACATCTAAAACAACGTTGTCGAGGGCAAGAGCAGAGGCAGGTAACATGCTCCAGATTGCCAGCAATGGCAGAATAACGGGATCCGAGGAAGATGGGGGAACTGGGGTTGCCCTGAACAAAGGACAGGGTTTACTAGGCAGAGGCCAGCCACGGCCTTCCCTCCCAATGCCCGGTGCATCTGACGAATGCTCTGCTGTGGTTAGAGCACAGGGCATGGGCAGGGGGTGGCTGGCAAGAGATGAGGCTGCTGGCAAAGGCAGGCTGGTCACCAAGGCCCTATGGGAATGTGAAATCAGAAAGGGCGGGGAGGGGTGCCTATGCTTTAGAGAGACACTTCCAGGGGCCGTGCAGAGGCGGGATGGAGGGAAGCGGTGGAGGCCTATGCAGTAGGCAGCATGCTAAGATGGCCCCCAAGACTCCCGCCTGCCCCGGGTACACATCCTATACATCCTCTCCTCCTGAGTATGAGCATGACTCTGAGTATGAAAGGATATTACTCCATGGTTAGGTTACATTACATGGAAAAACTGAAGGAATACTGCAGATGTAATGAAGATCCCAAATTTGTTGGTTTTGAGTTAATCAAAAAGATGATTCTCCCAGGTGGGCCTCACTTAATCAGGTAAAAGTCCTTAAAAGAGAAACTGGGCTTTCCTGGAGGGAGAAATTCTCTGCTGGTTTTGAGGAAGCCGGCTGCCAACTCGAAAGAGGGCCACACAGCGAGGAATCACAGCAGCCTCTAGGAACTGCGGGTGGCTCCTGCTGACAGCCAGCAAGGACATGGGGACCCCAGTCCTGCACCACAGGGGACTGAGTTCTGCCAACAAGAATGTGAGCTTGGAAGACAACCTTGAGCTCCAAAAGGAATGTAGCCTGGTGAGACCTCAGCCATGCCCTGAGCCACAGAAAGTGTGAGATAACAGATAACAGTGGTTCTTCTAAGCCACTCAGCTTGTGGTAAGTTGTCATGAAATGTAGAAAACTAACACAGCATGTGTCTCAGGGATGCTTCCCATGACCTCATACAGCCTCAACTCCTCGAGGGCCCCAATGCACCTACAGTCAACATCATGACGCTAGGCAGAAAGCGTATTCAATGTCCTCATCTTGACCCACCTCCAGAAACTCATACTCGTCCCCCTTCGTCAGGGCAAGTTCAATCTCCTCCTTCAGGGTCTGGATCTCACTCTTCTTCTTGAGGAGAATCTGATAAATGCTGTCGAACTTGCTGTTGACCCTCTTCTCCTCTTCCTTTATCTTTCGTGTGGAGCTGGCCTCTGAGGCATCAATGAGAGCCTTCATTTCCAGGTATTCTTGTCTAAGCTGGTCCATCTTCCTGTGTGCAACCTCCTGAGAAGCCAAAACAA
Organism: Balaenoptera physalus; assembly: GCF_965194825.1. Classification (NCBI taxonomy): domain Eukaryota; kingdom Metazoa; phylum Chordata; class Mammalia; order Artiodactyla; family Balaenopteridae; genus Balaenoptera; species Balaenoptera physalus. The sequence goes on from NC_138901.1 coordinate 37,800,653, forward strand.
GAGGGCATCCATCAGACTGGCAAAAAAGCTAAGCCTGAGACATGGAGCGCCAGGAACTCTTACCTATACTTCATGGGAATACAAACAGACGCAACCACTTTGGAGAGCAAGATCTGGTGTATTTGAAGGTGCTCATACCCTTTGACCCAGCAACTCAGTCTAGGAATATACTCTAGAAAAAATCTGGGGACTTCCCTGGTGGCGCAATGGATAAGACTCCGCACTCCCAATGCAGGGGGCAGGCGTTCAATCCCTGGTCAGGGAACTAGATCCCACATGCATGCTGGAACTAAGAGTTCGCATGCCACCACTAAGGAGCCCACGAACCGCAAGTAAGGAGCCCACGTGCCGCAACTAAGGAGCTGGCGAGCCACAACTAAGGAGTCCTGGAGCCGCAACTAAGGAGCCCACCCGCCGCCACTAAGACCCCATGCAACCAAGTAAATAAAGAAAGAAAAAAATCTCAGAACCTGCCCAAGAGACACACAAGAATGCTCTAAGCAGCACTGTTTGAATTAGCAAAACCCTGGAAACAACCTGAATGTCTATCAATAGAAGATGGAAAATTATTCACAGGATGGAATATTAAACAGTAATAAGGGAAAAACAACTTGTAGAAGAAGACATACAGTATGATGCTCCTTACATAAAGGTTAGAAACAAACAGAATGGTAGTATTTATTGCCAAAGGAATACATACATACATATTAAAAGTATAAAGAAACACATGGGAATGGATAAATTCAGGATAGTGGTTACTTTTGGGAGAGAGGAAGGGGGATATAAAAAGGGAGAAGCAAAGCAGGGGCTTCATCTTCCATGGCAATATTTTATTTCTTAAGCTGGAAAGCAGTTCATGAGTAATTTTTTTTTTTTAAAGAGTAGTTTTTTTTTTTTAATTAATTTATTTAATTTGGCTATGTTGGGTCTTCGTTTCTGTGCGAGGGCTTTCTCTAGTTGTGGCAAGCAGGGGCCACTCCTCATCGCGGTGCGTGGGCCTCTCACTATCGCGGCCTCTCTTGTTGCGGAGCACAGGCTCCAGACGCGCAGGCTCAGTAGCTGTGGCTCACGGGCCTAGCTGCTCCGCGGCATGTGGGATCTTCCCAGACCAGGGCTCGAACCCGTGTCCCCTGCATTGGCAGGCAGACTCCCAACCACTGCGCCACCAGGGAAGCCCCATGAGTAATTTTTTAAAGGGTATGAAGCTGCTCTAGAAAACTTCCTCTAGAACTACACTATCCAATACCATAGCTACTTGCTACATGTAGCTACAGAGCACTTGAACTATGGCTAGTCCAAGTTAAGATGTGCTATAAGTGTAAAATAAGAGGAATTTGAAATATCTCATTAATACTTTATACTGATTAAAATAATATTTTGGATATACTGAGTTAAATAAAATATATTATTCAAATTAATTTCATGTGTTATTCAAATTAGAGTTACATACAGTATAAGGCTCACTTTATATTTCTAGCAGACAGCACTGCTCTAGAAGCTGCAGTTTCGCTTTACAAGTTGGGAAACCTCAATAGCTCAGAATCAAACGTGACAAACAGAAACACACTTAAGAGGGACAGGAAGATTGGAACTCAATTATTTCTTTCTTTTTTGGCCACGCTGCGTGGCATATGGGATCTTAGTTCCCCGACTGAGGATTGAACCCATGCCCCCCTGCAGTGGAAGCACGGAGTCTTGACCACTGGACCGCCAGGGAAGTCCCGGGAATTCAATTATTTCTTTAACCAACACTTTACCCTGCCACCTCCAGTGTGACTACCAATGTCCCCGAGGATTCATCCTCCTCCTGCTCCCGTCACTAAGAGAACACCCCTGGAGTTTAGACCGGCACATGGCTGCCCAGCCACAGACTACATTTCCCAGCATCCCCTGCAGCTGGGCTTGGTCATGTGACTAAGCTGCTCACGACAGGAGCGAAAGTGATAATGGCAACACTCTCCTTCCCTGTCCCCCTTCTCACAGGCTAGAGCAAAGATGTAATGGTGACCCAGCTGCAACCAAAGAGATGAGGAAGGGCAATAAAAAGGAAAGATCCTGAACTCTGAAGGATCACATGGAGCAGAGCCATCCCACTAGCCTGGGTTGCTCAGGTCCCACTAGCCTGGGTTGCTCACCTGAACCGTCACAGGGAGCAAAATAAATGGCTATCTTAGTTAAACCTCTGATTTTGAGGGGTATCTCTGTTACAGCAGTTTAGCCTGCCCCCCAACTGATACAGGTATTTTCATGTGCATCCTTTCATTTAAGCCTCATAACTCACCTTTGGAAAGAAGTTGTGATTGCTTCAAAACTAAGGTTCAGAGATCTGCCAACACAGGCTAGTATTCTAACCCAGATTTCATCTAATTAAGCCACAGCTGTGGCAATAAAACTGAATGCTGCAGCTCCAGACCAGGATGCTTAAAAATCAAATCTTCTTTCAATATAAAAACACTGTAACCTTATAAAAACTGTAAAAAAACTATCCCTAATTCTACCACTCCAACACTTGCAGTACTATTCCTTTACTATATTTCCTTCCAGTCTTTTTTCCTATACTTCCTGTAATGGGTTGAATGGCTGCCCCCCAAAAGATATGTCCATGTTTCAGAACTTAGAAAATGAGTCTTTGCAGATGTAATTAGGGTAGAAATCTTGAGATGAGATCATCCTGGATTACAAAGGTGAGCTCTAAATCCAATAGCAAGTGTCTTTATTAGAGACAAAAGAGGAGAAGACGGAGGAGGCCATGTGAAGATAGGGGCAGAGATTGAGTGATGCAGCCACAAGCCAAGGAATGCCTGAGCCATGAGAGGCTGGAAGAGGCAAGGAAGGATTCTTCCCCAGAACCTTCGGAAAGAGTGTGGCCCTGTCGACACTTTGAATTTGGACTTCTGGCCTCCAGAACTGTGGGAGACCACATTTCTGTTGTTGTAAGCCAAGTCTGCAGTAACTTGTTACAGTCGCCCTAGAAATGAATACACTTTTTAAAAATAGATACAACTTTTACTTCCTGTTTTTCTCCCCCTTAAATCATAACCATTTTTTATATCACTATATTTTAACCCTAATTTTTAATGGTTGGGCTTGTAGGTAGGCTTTGAGTCTGTGAAGCATCTCTCTGGGCACATAGCTTTTTGCATGTTTTGCACGGTTGAAGTTGAATTCTGACACTGTGAGTGAACCTGACACGAGCCTTGTCCTCCCCAGAGGCGGAGGGAGGCTCCAGGGCCAGGCTGGTGGCGGGGAGCCCTGTCACTCACCCGCACGTCCTGCTGCCTGGCTCTCACGTCCTCCAGTGCTCTCGACGCCCCGTTGATCTGACTGTACGTGACAGTCAGTTTATGCCTCAACTTGTTCTGCGGAGAAAACAAACCGAGTGAGAAAACACCCCATCCAGCCCCCCACCAGCACCCAACACCAGTGACTGCCCTCAAGTCTATCCCACAGGTGTTTCCACCACCCCAAGTCTCACCTGCTTGTAGCTATTTTTTTATTAAGTTTTTTTTCTTTTTTTGATGTGGACCATTTTTAAAGTCTTTATTGAATTTGTTACAATATTGCTTCTGTTTTATGTTTTGGTTTTTTGGCCACGAGGCACGTGGGATCTTAGCTCCCTGACCAGGGATCAAACCCGCACCCTCTGTACTGAAAGGTGAAGTCTTAACCACTGGACCGCCAGGGAAGTCCCTGCTTGTAGCTTTTTGAAGCATTCTCATATTTACTGCCTCCCTTCATCCTTTCAGGGGAACTGGACAGTAAAGAAGTTACAAGGATAGGATTTGGAGCCAGACAGACCAGACTCAATACCCAGCTCTCCAACTGTCTCTCACTTGTTTCTTTGGCCACGAAATAGATATCAATGCAACTGTTCCCACCCCGCGGGGCTAGTAGGAGAATTAACTGAAGCAGTGTAAGTCCTCAGCATAGTGCCTGGATCTTAGTCAGGACAAATGGCCTTAGTAAATTTCAGCTTGGATTATTATGAGCTTCTTCACTAGCACCCATTTTATAGATGATGAAACTGAGGCAAAGAGGACAGCAAGGTGGTCAAGCTCACACAGACAGAACGAGCTGGGACAGCTGCTTCAATAAGTGGCAGACGGGGTTGTTCAAACCAAGCCTCCCACTGCAAACAACCAGAAAAGGAGACAAAATATTGGGGGAGAGGGATCTACTAAAAACCAATGGGGAGCTAAGAAAGCAGGGAAGGATTATGTAATTAAGATCCAGAAGAAGGAAACCCAGAGAGATAAGGCTGGCATCGGGGGTTGTTCTCCCAGAGCCATCTGCCAGTTCCGGAAGACAGCTGGAAGGGCCTCTGTCAGCCTCGGAGAGGCAGGTGGACAAATATCAGAGTCCAAGGCTCACTTGACAAGCCCCACAGGCAAGGACCTCCAAGGGCTAAACCTTAGGAATAGGGACGAACCAGCAGTAAACCAGCCATCGACAGTTCAGTCCCTGAAATTGAACTAAGGTGATTCAGAATTGCTAGGCACCTAGCCTTCAGATACAAAGGTTAATTATGCACAGTGGAAGCTAATATCACCCAAGGCCTCTTAGTATTGCCATAAATTTTCATAATCAATATTCAATTTCACCCTACTCAGGTGAAATGCTGGGGCATAGAAATGGGTAGGAAAATCACCACCACCACCACCATAATGGCAGCTAGTGTTTATCATGCACTTACTCCAAGCCAGGCATTGTTCTAGTGCTTTCCATGTATTAACTATGTAAAGCTAAAAACAACACTAGGAGGTAGAGGGTTATCCGCCCTTTACAGATGAGGTCACTGAAGCACAGAGTAATTAAGTGGCTTGCCCTAGGTCACATCGCTATTAACTAGTGTTACAAGATCCTGGTGTTACAATTACAGACTTGTGTCCAAACTGAGCACATAGGAAAATTCTAGAAAAAAATGTATGTCCCCTAACTAACTGGCTCAACAATACTCTGGCCCTCCCTTCCTCTTCCCTGCCTCTCCCACTCCACCAGTGACCTTGACTCTGGATTTGAACAACCCAGAGACAGTCACATGTAAAGGCTAGAAGCAGAGACCAAGGCCACACTAACTCAACCCCAAAAGCCCAAGTCATTGATAGTGTTTCAGATGTGACCTCTGTGACAATGCCCTTTGACCTGGTCTCTAACAGTGGCCAAGATGAACTGTGGGCCAAAGGCAGAAGGCCAGGCCCGGGCAGATCTGGCCTCACAGGTCTCAGAGCTGGAAGAGACCTCAGAATACCTGGGGGCTGCCAAATGTTTCACCTCCAAGACTCACGCTTAGTAGTACACCCCTGAACCCCGTATTTTGAAAGATTTTACCCACCATTAATCAAATGCATAAACAGTCCCCTGATGGTAGAGAGGGGCCCACAGGGCTATAGATGACGAAAGGAAAGACACCCAAGGACTTTGACAGCAGCGACAATCCCCTAATCAAGGGTAGAGAACTTTTCGAAGTTCTGAGGATCCCTTCACAGACTGGGGACTTGGGTCCTCCACGTGGGAGGCACCAGAGTCCTGAGTCCGCCCCACACCAGTGACCGAGCCAAGCTGGGCTGGCTCTGCCACCAGTACTGACCAGCGGCAGGGCTGGAAAAGGAGACAGGTTAAAGGACTCAGCAAGCCAGGACAACGAGGGGTAGGGGAGAGATGGCAGGAAAGCCTTGTTAAAAGGATTAAAAAGCCAAGTGTGTATGGCATACAAATAATCTGGGCGCAGACTCCAGCTCCAGGCCCTGGAGGCTGAGAGGGAGCTGGGGTTCCAGACCAGGCGGAAATGGGTCCTTCTACCTCCTGGGAAGAACTTCTAGAAGGGTCTTTCGATAGGAGCCAGGCTGCCCTAGTCCTCAGAACCATGCATCCTGAGGCAATGAAGATCTGGGCAGCCTAACACCCTCTATGCAGCAAACTCTCCTCAGGGAATTTCTGAGTAACAGAAATGATAGTGGCAGTTCTATGGAGCATTAGCGAACTGTAAAACACCATTTATGAAACACCTCATTTAATCCTCCCAATAACCTTCTGAGATAGGTACTATTATTGTGTCCTTTTTTTGAGTTCCTAGCTAGGAAGCAGAGCCAGAATTCAAACCCAGATCTCAACATCCAGCTCTGGTCGGAGCCCGTGTCAACCAGCCTGACCCTGGGGCCCGCCTAGGAGGCACTTCCCACACAGTTCATCCCTCCGGAGCCTCCTGGTCACCCTTGGAGGTGGGGAGGGAATGCTATTAATCCCATTTTACGGATGAAGTTGAGGTTCAGAGAACTCAGTGACTTGCCCTGAACCACAGCGGATGCAGGGCAGAGCAGGGCTCCAGCCTTCGAAGGCCAGGCAGGCCCTTTCCTGCAACAGGCAGAGACCCAGGTAGGCTGGGCCTGAGATGGTGGTACCTCCAAACTCAACTGTCAGGCATTGCCTGACGTCTGACTTCTGGGACTCAGGGAGGAAGTACACAGAAACCCAGCTCAGACTGGAGAAGCAGACCAGGCCAGGGAGGAGCCGTGTCCGGACGGGAGCAAAGCCTGCACCCTGGCCCTGGTGCCACTGCAAACCTCCCACAGGCCTCACGTCTCCCCTGATCACACGAGGACAGCCCTTGTTCTCCCTGACAGCGCTGCGAGAGTGAAAGGAAATCAGGCTTCACTCTGGAGCTCAGACTGATACAACGAAAGGTAGTTAGACTACACCTTTTCAGCCTCTGCCTCGAGTCCACAGGGGGAAATTATGATCCCCAAACCACTGAAATCATCACAGACCCAGAAGGCCCCTTAGGAATGAATCCACCCGGTCCCACCTCCTCACTTTACTGATGAGGACCAGTCCTGTGCTTTAAAGTGGCACAGGAAGTATATAGGGCGCTGTGGTGCAGGAGCGTGGCGGGGCATCCTATCCAGGGATTCCTGGGACTCTGCCCCCCCTCCCACCCATAACCATCCTCCCTGGTCACTGGAAGTCTCTGGCTCACCAAAGGCTTTTCCTCACATGACCTCAGGAATGTCCTATGCTCTGAACTCTGCGGACTTGGCTTTGAGGCTGGTGCATAGGGAGAAACGGCAAATGTGGAGTCAGACCAGCTGGGGGCCCAATGCCCACTTGGCCACTTGGGTTAGCTCAGGTTAAATTAACTTCTCTGAACCTCCATTTCCTCAGCTGTAAATAACTAATTATACCCACCTCCTGGGTGTTACCCAGATTTATTGAGAGAACACAGGTAACCTCTAGCGCTCGTATTTGATGTTCAAAACCCTGTACTAAACATGTCAGACAAGTGCTAGGCTTAAGGCAAGCAACGTCCCTCTGTATAATGGGTGAGAGGGGTGGGGGCAGAGAAGGTGGACCAGGAATGATCCAGGAGGGCTGTATGTTCTCCCAGCCCCTTTCTACCTGGACACTGGGGATGCCCCTTCCCTGATCTCAGGCCCAGCAAGGCCCATTCCCCCGCACCCAGGTGATCCAAGTAGGCCAAGATGCCCACAGTGGTGCCCACTGCACAACCCAGCAGGCCCAGGCTGCCCCTCTGGGCCCTCGCCCGCCAACCCCTACCTCCAGGTCAGCGCTGGCCTGACTCAGGGGCGCAGGCGAGCAGGTCTTGTGCTCCACCACGCAGATGTGGCAGATGCACTCGCCGTGCTCAGGGCAGAAGAAGTCCCGCAGCCGGTTGTGCTGGGGGCACTTGCGGCGCATCAGCTCACGGATGGGCGGCTGCAGCGGGTGGTCCCGGAAGGCGGGGCTGTCGAGATGCGGCCGCAGGTGCTCCTGGCAGAAGGAGGCCATGCACACCAGGCACGTCTTGACGGCGGTCGCCTGCAGGCAGTGGTCGCAAGCCACCTGGTCGGCCGGGCTGGGGGCGGCGGCCCGGGTGGGCGGCGTCCAGTCGTCGGGGAGCTCGGGACGGGCCTGCTCGGCCTGCAGGAACTGCTCCACCACCGCACACAACACCGTGTTCTTGTGCAGCTGTGGCCGCGTCTGGAAGCTGGTGCGGCACTGCGGGCACAGGTACGGCGGGTCCTGGACGGCCCACGTCTGGTCCAGGCACGACCCGCAGAAGTTGTGGCCGCAGGGCGTGGTGACCGGCTCCTTGAAGGGCTCCAGGCAGATGGAGCACGACAGCTCCTCGGCCAGGGGGCACAGCTCCGCCATGGCGCTCCTGGGGGGACCCGACGGGACGCGCTGGAACCGCTGCCGCGTCTGCTGCACTATCGCCCGGAAGCCACCAAGGAAACGAAACTGAGCGGCGCGAGGGGCGGTCCCCGGCCCTTTCGGGAAGTCACGTGGGGCGGGCGGGGAGCGCGGGGGGTGGGGCGGGCCGCGCGGGGCCCCCGGGGTTGATGAGGTGCGAGTTGCGACGTTCGTATCCCGGTGGTTTCCGGGGGTTGGGTGCGGGGCGCTGGGCTCGGGGTTTCAGACGAGCCTCTGGACCACCAGCGGGTTCTTGCGGCCACTCTGCGGATGAGGAAACTGACGCCTCGCGTGGTGAACCCCGGATCCCGGGAGTGAGGGGACTACTGCACAGAAGCCCCTGCAGCAGGTCCCTTCCTTCGGAGAACTCATCCGGACAGGAGTTGTCCCCACCGCCCCCGCGAGCAAAGCTATCTTATCAGGACAGGGTTTTTAAAAAAATAACTGCAGGAACAGTAAACGACTGACTACCTTTTTTTTTTTTTTTTTTTTTTTAAATCCTTCCTTTCTCTTCCCTGGTCCTGGGCTCTGGCGTAAAGGCTTACAGTCTCTGCAGGCTGGAGCCCATGGTCACACACCCACACGCTCAGGCTTAAACTTGGTGATTTCTTTCCATGCCGCCGATATAACATGCTTTTTATTTTATTTTCCATTTCTACTTTACTGGAGTTCGGAGTCATCCCAGTTTAACAAAGTTTTCCTCTCACACACATACAAACACACTTGCCCGTGCACACACACACAAATATAATTTTGAAACATTTTTCTCAAAATTGTTTATTTAGGTTTATTTTCTTTCATTTATTTTTAGCTTTGTTTCCCTCCCTACTCTGGCCTGGGTGCAGGTAAAGTGGGTGTACAATAAGGGAGAAGTGTTCAAGAGAGGGGATGGGGAGCAAAGAGAAAGATAGTGTTTCGGGAGGAGTAAGCTGGAGTTTGCTTTGGGGATAGGGTGGGCAGCAAAAAGGTAAATGCTAATCGTGATCACTGCCATTTATGGGGCACCTGCTGGGTGCTAGACAAGTCATAGATATAATATAGATATAATCTCTTATAATTCTTGTAAGCACTACTAGACAGAGTCATTATATCATTTTACAGATGAGGGTCACATATTTTATACAAAATAGGACTGGGATGCTAGCTCAGGATTGCTTTATTTAATATCCTAATTCCCGCTTTTCCTGTAGTAATAGTAACAGTAATAGTAATTACTATAGTAATATAGTAATAGTTATTCTATTCCTCCAGGACTCTTTACCCCATTTCTTCTCTTTCATATTGCGTTGTTATTTGCACGAGAAGAAGGAAGACAGAAGAATGAGGAGGGTAGGAAATTAAGATTTATTTATTTATCTATTTAGTATCTCATTTAATTCTCCCACTAAATCTTTGAGGTATAGTTATCTCATGGTACAGATGAGAAAACTGAGGCTTAGAGAAACTAAATAACTTGCCTAAGGTAATGGTTATTGGCATCCAGACTATCTGATTCCAGAAGCAAAGCATTTCCTACTATAAAATGCTGCCCCGCCTCCATGGGGAGCAGTTGCCAGGAAATGAACACTATGAAATCCCCTCTGACCTAGCTCTTGTGTGCGAGGTGAGCTGACTCATGCCAGAAGGCTTGCAGAACTCTCCTTCCAGGCAGAGAAGTTTAAAAAGGCTGGTTAGCCAGTGAAGAACACTAGGAGGGGCATACTTTATGTTTATCAAATTCTATGCAGTAGATATTTACTAAGACCTACCTAAATACATTCCACTGTGGTTAGAGAATATACTTTGTATTATTTCAATCCTTTAAATTTATTGAGACCCAAATGTGGTCTGTCTTCTTATTGGTTACTATTTGTATGGTGTCTCTTTTTCTATCCTTTTACTTTCAACCTATTTGTGTCTTTGAAACTAAAGTGTGGTTCTTGTGTACAGCATGTAGTCAGATCATGTTTTTTGTGCATTCTGCCAGTCTCTGCCTTTTAATTGGAGCATCTAATCCATTTACATTAAATTACTAAAAAGATAGGATTTACATCTGCCATTCACTACCTATTTTTATGTTATATATCTTTTTTGCTTTTCAATTTCTCTATTACTGCCTTCTTCTGTGTTAAATATTTTCTAATATACTCTTTTTATTCCTTTGTTATTTCTTCCAATCTTCTTTCTGCCCTCCTTCCTCTCCTCTCCTTTAGGAACTCACATCATGTGTATGTTGGTGAGCTTGTTGATGTCTCACAGGTGTTTGAGCCTCTGTTCATTTTTCTTTATTCTTTTTCTTTTCTGTTTCACAGACTGGATCATCTCAGTTGATCTATGTCCTGATTCATGAATTCTCTCTTCTGCCTGATCAAATCTGCTGTTGAGCCCCTCTAGTGAATTTTTCATTTCAGTTATTGTACTGTTCAACTCCAGAATTTCCATTTGGTTCTTTTTAAAAAATAATAATAATTTCTATTTCCTTACTGATACTCTGTTTAAAGAGACATCATTCTCATGCTTTCCTTTATTTCTTTAGACATGATTTCCTAATGTTCTTGGAACATATTTAAAATAACTGATGTAAAGTATTTGTCTAGAAAGTCCAACATCTGTGCTTACTCAGAGACAGTTTCTGTTAATTTTTTTTTCTTATATGAGCCATGTTTTCTCGTTTCTTTGTATGTATCACCAACTGTCATCAATTTTTTGTTCAAAACTGGACATGGACATTTAAAATAATACAATGTGGCACTGTGGACACCAGATTCCCCCCTTCCCAGGGTTTGTTGCTGTGGCTGTTTGTTGTAGTTATTTGTTTAGTGACTTTTCTGAATTAATTCCGTAAAGTGTGTATTCTTCATCATGTGTTTCTCTAAACTCTCTGCTTGGTTAGCTTCCTGATCAGCTAATGACTAGATAAGGATTTCCTTAAGTGCCTAAAACCAATAAGCTTCCCAGTGTTTTCCAAGGGCTTGGAGTTATTTGCAGACTATTGGTTTTTAAGACTACCATGGAGCTAGGGTGGGGGTAATGGGAAAAGGTCAAGTTAAAACCCCACAAAGTCTGCTGTTCTTACCAAGATTCAACCACTTTCTTTGAATAAGCATTTTTCTGAATTGTTGCAAGCTTTATTGCTAATTTACAGAGTTCTGAAAAAGTTGATCCTGACAATTTTTGCTAGTTTTCTTTTATGGAGGCAGAATTTTCAGGGGTCCTTATTCTGCCATATTACTCTTTTAATGTCAGTAGACTCTGTAGTAGTAACCCCTCTTGCGTTCCTGATTTAAGTAATCTGTGTTTTCTTTCTTTTTTCTTGATTAATCCATCTAATAGATTATTTATTTTATTAATTTTTTCAAAGAACCAGCTTTTGGCTTTAATTTTCTCTGCTCTTTTTTTCATTGATTTCTTCTCATATCTGTTATTTCCTTCTATTTACTTTTGGTTTAATTTGCTCTTCTTTTTCAAGTTTATTAAGCTGGAACATCAGATCATTATTGTTAAACTTTCTTCTTGTCTAATATAGGTATTTAAAAATATAAATCTCCCTCTAAGCACTGTTTTAGCTATATTCCACAAGTTTTGATAAATGTTTTCATTATCAATTTCATTCAAAATATTTTCTAATTTCCTTTATAATTTCTTCTATGTAATTTCTTTGTAATTACTTATAAAGATATGGCTTCATTTCCCACTATCTAGTGCTTTCCAGTGTATCTTATTGTTATTAATTTCTAATTTAATTCCATTTTAGTCAGCTCTACTATCTCAGATGTTTGTCTTTTGAAATATGTTGAGACTGACAGGATGTTAATTTCAATATGATAATGAACTTGTCTATTTCTCACTTTGCATTTGTCCCTTTTTTCCCCCATGTATTGTGAAGCTTTATTATTAGGCACTATTATGCATTGAATTATATCCTCCCAAAATAGAGACACTAGGGTGGCTCTAATGCTTTGGCAGCCAACATAAGCAAAATATATGTTGAAGTCCTAACCCCTGATTTGGACATACGGTTTTGCAGGTTTAATCAATTAAGATGGGGTCATTACAGTGGGCCCTAATTTGACATGATGTAGGAAAATGCCATGTGAAGACAAATGCAGGTGACACTGAAGGCAGAGATTGAACTGCTGTAGCTGCAAGCCAAGGGACACCAAAGATTGCCGGAAAATCCTCATAAGCTAGGAAGAGGCAAGAAAGGAGCCTTTCCTACAGATTCCAGAGGAAGCGTGGCCCTCTGATACCTTGATTTCAGACTTCCAGACTCTAGAACTGTGAAAGAATAAATTTTTGTTTTAAGTCTCCTAGTCTGTGGTACTTTGTTATGGCAACGCTAGGAAACTAATACAAGTACATACACGTTAAGGATTTTATGTATTTTTTATTATTTAACCTCTTGAAAGTCCCCCTTTATCTCTCATAGTAATCTTTCTCTTAAAATCTACTTTGTCCAATAGCAACATAGTTACACTAGTTTTCTTATCTTACTACTTGCATGGTATAGCTTTCTTACGTGTTAATTTCTATTTCTCTGTGTCTTTATGTTTAAAGTGTGTCTCCTGTAGACTGAAGGTATTTGGGTCTTGCTTTTTATGCAGTCTGACAAGCTCAGCCTTTTAATTAGTGTGTTTAGTCCATTTGTATTTAACATACTTATAGATTTTAAGTCTACCAAAACGCTACTTGTTTCTTGGTTGTCTCTTTGTGTGTTTTTTCCCTATGTTACTCTTTTCCAGTCTTCTTTTGGACTAATCCAATATGCTGTACATTTCATTTTCATTTCCTCTTATTGGTCTTTTGCCTATACCTCTATTTCTTTCTTTTTTTAACTTTTTATTTTATGTTGGAATATAGTTTTTTTTTTCCAAAGGTCAATAACTGGACTTAAATGAATAATTCTGGTAAAAGCGTTTGTGCACAGATATGCAGGTATAAAACATATATCAAAAATGAACAAAAAGAGGGCTTCCCTGGTGGCACAGTGGTTAAGAATCCACCTGCCAATGCAAGGGACACAGGTTCAAGCCCTGGTCTGGGAAGATCCCACATGCCGCGGAGCAACTAAGCCCGTGTGCCACAGCTACTGAGCCTGTGCTCTAGAGCCCGTGAGCCACAACTACTGAAGCCCGTGCACCTAGAGCCCATGCTCCGCAACAAGAGAAGCCACCGCAATGAGAAGACCACGCACCGCAACAAAGAGTAGCCCCCGCTAGCTGCAAATAAAGAAAACCTGCGTGCAGCAACGAAGACCCAACGCAGTCAAAAATAAATAAATAAATAAAATGAACAAAAAGATTCCTTCTCTCCTTAAGTACATCTTAGAACAGCCATGACTAAGTTTAACTTGATATATATTTCAGAGCTTAAAACCCAAGAAACTAACAAATTTTTGCACAAGTTTAACTTGAGACACAAGCATTTATTGTCCTAACACTGGAAATACTTTCTTGACATTTGATTTGATACTCTTATTGGTAAGCTTTGCCTTTTAAAAGTTTTCCTAGGAGAAAATACAAGAAAAAAGTATCTATCCAGATTACCCATCACTCTTTGAACATTACTTAGGAATAACACAATCTCAAAATAGCTCAATTTTGAAAAACACAGAAAATGCTGGAGTGTTATTCTTATACTCAGGATCTCTCTTTTTTTTTTTTTTTTAAGACACCAACTGTACTTGAACATTTGTTACTTTTTTTTTTTTTTTAATTTATTTTTGGCTGTGTTGGGTCTTGGTTTCTGTGTGAGGGCTTTCTCTAGTTGTGGCAAGCGGGGGCCACTCTTAATCGCGGTGCGTGGGCCTCTCACTATCGCGGCCTCTCTTGTTGCGGAGCACAGGCTCCAGACGCGCAGGCTCAGTAACTGTGGCTCACGGGCCTAGCTGCTCCGCGGCATGTGGGATCTTCCCAGACCAGGGCTCGAACCCGTGTCCCCTGCATTGGCAGGCAGATTCTCAACCACTGCGCCACCAGGGAAGCCCCCAGGATCTCTTTTTGAAAAAGAAATGAGTATAAAAAAGTAATTTTGTCCTGACATTGGTGGGATGAGATACATTTGTACTGTTCACAAATTCTACACACAAGACTGTCTGTTTTAAATAAGATCAACACTAATAGGGAACAAGAAGTAGAGAAGCCAACTTTAGGAGATGCATTCATTCCAGGGTACTTGGTTAATGCCTCTCAGGTTTTACCAGCACATCTCTGAAAGGGGATGCACATCCTAATCTCACAGCTATTTAACAGTGATCACTTTCCTTATACACAGAAAATATGCTTACCTCTTTGACAGCTCCAGTCTTGACTGCAAAGAAAAGGTTATTACAAGAACACAATTCTAGGTGCCCAACTACATTTTATCATCACAAATAGCTCTCAGTGTTTCTTAACAGGAGGATTATTGGCATTGCGTGTAACATAATTCTTAGTTGTGGGGGACCATTCCAGACACTTAGCATTCCTGTCCTATTCACTAAAAACCAGCAGTTTTCAAGGTCACTGTGACAAGCAAAAACATACCCATGTGTTTCCAACTGCCCCTTAATGAGAATCACTGAGATCCAAGATTAAAATCTATTAACTTCGTGACTTGCACAGAAAGCAACTGCTTCATTACCTTCAGTAACAATAACTGAAGAGGAACACTTTGTTTAAAAAAACATTGTAATTAAATATTACTTTGGAAAGACAAGCTGATTTCTTCAAATGCACAGTGATCTGAAAGGATTAGATGCACAATGTGCCATACTTATTGTCCCCAAATGCACACATACATTCACAGGAAAATGACTGTTTACCTTCTACTGGCAAATCTTAACCCATTTATCTTTAGTATAAAAATACGTCCATCCACTACAATAAGATAAAAAAACGTGTAGATCTTCTTGATAAATTCCCTCACACTGATGTTCCTGGAAACTGCTGTTGTCTTTGCTCCAAAACTTGCTGATACAATAGTTGTTGCTGTTTCTGTAAAAACTGCACCACTTCTGGACTTCTTAGTAAGAAGTCTGTTTTGATTTAACACTTGTTCTAAAAGAGTAGGTCTTGAAGGTTGATCCCCAAAAGATTCTGTTCTCTCTTTAACAGTGGAGAGTATATTATCTGCACTTTCCTCAAGTTTGACGTTTCCCGCGCTGCCAGCCTGGGCGGCCTCACCACAGTTCAGGGCCTGGTCACTTTTCTTCTTCTTGTGCTTATCCTTGTACAGCTTGTTGCGGTGTTTCTTGCACATCCACGGCTTGCACTGTTTGGCCACCTGGCTCGTGGTCTCGCTGCAGCCCTCGTAGGTGCAGGCCTTGCTCATTCTGCCCCCGCCGCTGCCCCTGCTCCGGGTTCTCGTGCTGCCTCCCTCTCCCCCAGAGTGGGTCTCCTCGTCCTCCAGATCCTCCAAACTAGCTGTGCTCTCGCCGCCCCCCCGGGGTCCGAAGCGTCCAGCAGGTCTGTCTCGTCTTCCCCCGCCTCCTCCTCGCCATCCCCCGCCACTTCGCACAGGTACCGAACGGGCTTGCCCGCCCCAGCGCTGCCCCCCCAGGGCCGGAGCCTGCCGCAGGACGCATTTTGGCCGCAGCCTCATCCTGCCCTCCACAGGGGCGCATCACCAGCAGGGTGAACTGCGAGGCCACGGCCGGGACGGAGGCTGGAGCCAGGGCCTGGCCGGGGACAGGGGCGGGGGCCCTGGGGCTGAGCGCGCCGCTAGCGGCGCCGGCCCCGCGCCCTCGGCGACAGCCTGCACCTCCGTGCTGCTGAGACCTGGCGAGGGTCCACGACCCCAACCTTTCAGCACCTGCCGGGCCCAAGTGCACTTAGCAAACCAAGACCCGGGACCCGCGAGATGAAAAGGGGCTGGAATATAGTTGGTTAACAATGTTGTGTTAGTTTCAGGTGTACAGCAAAGTGATTCAGTCATACATATACATGTATCTATTCTTTTTCAAATTATTTTCCCATTTAGGTTGTTACATAATATTGAGCAGAGTTCCCTGTGCTATTCAGTAGGTTCTTGTTGGTTATCCATTTTAAATATAACGTTGTGTACATGTCAATCCCAAACTCCCTAACTATCCCGTCTTTCAATTACATTTCTGGTGGTTGTTCTAGGGATTATAATATGCATCCTTAACTCATCACAGTCTATTTAGAATGAATATATTAAATGAATGAATATGTAAAATATGAGAATCTTATTACATTAAAATTTTATTTACCACCTTTTGCTATTGTTGTCATGTATTTTACATATACATACATAATAAACCCCACACTATCGTGAAAGTCATTAACAAGGAAGCCATTAGACTAGGGTGGCTCTAATGCTTTGGCAGCCAAAGTAAGCAAGCCAAAACCTAAGCCAGAGTCAATTTCTATAAATGCCTCAAGGGAAAAAAATCAAAACTTGAGAACAACCAATCACAAACAGCCAACTAGACTTTCCCAAATAATGCAACTGCTCAAGCTAGAGCCAATTAAATAATTTCCTTGCTTTGCTCCTGCGACTGCTCTGTAAAAGCCTTTTCCCTTGGCTCGTGACAGTAAAGTGCCCTCTAACCAGTTTCAGTTTGGCACTGCCTGATTCAAATCAATGTTTGCTCCAATGAACTCTTCAAAAGTTTAATGTGCCTCAGTTTATCTTTCAACAGTATTATATTATTACATTTACTTTATTTTTTTATAAATTTATTTATTTATTTTTGGCTGTGTTGGGCTTTCTCTAGTTGCGGCGAGCTGGGACTACTCTTCATTGCAGCGTGCGGCCTTCTCATTGCGGTGGCTTCTCTTGTTGTGGAGCATGGGCTCTAGGCACAGAGGCTTCACTAGTTGTGGCACACAGGCTCAGTAGTTGTGATGCACAGGCTTAGTTGCTCTGCGACATGTGGGGTCTTCCTGGACCAGGGCTCGAACCCGTGTCCGCTGCATTGGCAGGCAGATTCTTAACCGCTGTGCCACCAGGGAAGTCCTACATTTACTTTAAACAGTCAGTCACCTCTCAAAGAAAATAAAAGAAGAAGAAAATACGTTATACATAAAAGGATAGATATGTTCTCCACATATTTACCATTTCCAGTACTCTTCATCCTGCCGATGGCTACAAGTTTACTTCAGCATATCCTGTAGTGCAGACCTGCTGGCAATGAATTCTTTCAGCTTTTATTTATCTGAAAATGTCTTTATTTCATCTTCATTTTTAATGGGTAATTTCACAGAATATATAATTCCTGGTTGACTCTCCTTTCAACACTTTAAAGATGTCATTCTGTTGTCTTCTGTCCTCCATTGTTTCTGATGAGATGTCAACTGTCATTTGTATTGGTGCTCCCTTGTAGGTAATGTATTTTATTTCCTCTGGTGGGTTTTGAGATTCTCTCTTTAACTGTGATTTTCAGCATATTAACTATAATGTGCCTAGATGTCTTTTTTTTTTTTAATCCTGCTTAGGGTTTGCTAGGCTTCTTGGATTTGTAACTTGTTCTCTTTTTCCAAATTTGGGCAATTTTTTTTGGTCTTTGTTTCTTCATTTTTTTGGCCTCATTTTCTCTCTCCAATTATATATATGTTAGCTTGCCTGATATTGTCCCATAGTTTACTGAGGCTTTGTTAATCTTTTTAAATCTTATTTTCTTTTTCTTCTTTAGATAGGATCATTTCTATTGATCTGATTTCAGGTTTACTAATCCTTTCTTCTGAAGTCTCCAATTTGCTGTTAATTCCCTAAAGTTAAATTTTAATTTCAGATATTTTATTTTTCCATTCTAGAATTTCCACTTGGTTCTTTTTTTATAGTTTCCATTGTTTTGCTGAAATTTACCATCCATCTATTCATTATACTATATTTTTCTTTAAGTCCATAAAAATATTTTAATAGCTACTTAACATTATTGTCTATTAATTCCAACATTTGGGTCATCTTGGAGTCTGTTCAATTGATTTTTATTTGTTTGTTTTTCTTCATCAGGGGTCAAATCTCTGGGCTTTTTCACAGTAATAATTATTTTATTGTATGCTGGACATCGTGGGTGATATATTTTTTTAATATTTATTTATTTATTTGGTTGCACCGGGTCTCACTTGCGGCATGCAGGTTCCTTAGTTGCAGCTCACCACCTCCTTAGTTGCAGCACTTGAGCTCCTTAGTTGAGGCAGGCAGGATCCTTAGTTGTGGCTCTCTGGCTCCTTAGTTGCAGCATGCAAACTCTTAGTTGTGGCATGCATGTGGGATCTAGTTCCCTGGGCAAGGGATTGAACCCAGGCTCCCTGCATTGGGAGTGCGGAGTCTTAACCACTGTGCCACCAAGGAAGTTCCCATTGTGGGTGATATATTTTAAGAAGTCTGGATTACATTGTCTTCCTTTAAAGAGTATTGATTTTTGTTCTGGTAGGTAGTTAAATTACAGGCATATCCTTTTGGCCATTTTAGCCTTGGTTTTATTCTTTATTAGAGTGGGTGTATTTCAGTTTGGACCTTTTTTTTTTTTTTTAATAAATTTATTTATTTATTTATTTATTTTTGGCTGCATTGGGTCTTTGTTGCTGCACGCAGGCTTTCTCTAGTTGGGGAGAGTGAGGGCTACTCTTTGTTGCGGTGCACGGGCTTCAGTAGTTGTGTCACGTGGGCTCAGTAGTTGTGGCTTGTGGGCTCACTAGTTGTGGCACACGGGCTTAGTTGCTCCAAGGCATGTGGGATCTTCCCTGACCAGGGCTCGAACCTGTGTCCCCTGCATTGGCAGGTGGATTCTTAACCACTGCACCACCAGGGAAGTCCCTCAGTTTGGACTTTAATCTTAGGGCTCAGCCCTTAAACTAAGACATATTCCTGACTCCTAAATTATGTCTTTTCTGGAGTCTCACCTGAAAGCCCAAAGTGCTCATAGAAGTCTCTGCACTCTGGCTTGACCAGACACTAATACCTCTCAGAACAGCACAACCTCTAGTATCACCGTTCAGCTCTCAGCCCACAACAGATCATCTTTGCTAGGCCTCACAGAGCCTCACCCTGTGCCTGTGCAGCCTAGCCCTCACCCAGGGACCATGGTGAATTCCTGTGCAACTTCCTCTTCTTTAATAACCTGCCCCCAATTTTCAGCTGCTTCAGTAGCCCAGTAACCCACTCCCTGCCCCCTCAGCTCAGCAAGCCATCCTTCCACTTAGGATTCACCTCCATGCACCACAGAAGAAATCTGCGGTGACTGTGAGGCTTAGTTCACGTGTTTCTTGTCTCTCCAGTATCATACCCCTACACCAACCACCTTTTGCTTGAAAAAAGGTGCATCACATATCTCGTTCAGTTCTATAGTTGTTCAATGAGAGGGAATCTTGTGCCAGTTACTCTGTTATAGCCAGAGGTGGACATTATTATGTCTTTTTTTTACTTTTTTTTTAAAATTTATCTTCTCATTTCTAATTTCTCTTTATTTATTTGTTTTGGCTGCGTAGGGTCTTAGTTGCAGCATGCAGGATCTTCGTTGAGGCATGTGGGAATCTTTCTTGTGGCACAGGCTCTTCATTGTGGCGCACAGGCTTCTCTCTAGTTGTGGCATGCGGGTTTTCTCTCTCTAGTTGCGGTGCTCAGGCTCCAGGGCGCGTGAGCTCTGTAGTTGCGACACGCAGGCTCTCTCATTGAAAAGTGTGAGCTCAGTAATTGTGGCGCACGGGCTTATTTGCCCTGCGACGTGTGGGATCTTAGTTCCCCAACCAGGGATCGAACCCACGTCTCCTGCATTGGAAGATGGATTCTTTACCACTGGACCACCAGGGAAGTCCCCTATTCTGTCTTTTTTGACATCAGATTCTTTCAGAAGTTTTTGTTTCTCATGTTTTTTGTTTTTGTTTTTTTAATATTTATTTATTTATTTATTTTGGCTGCACCGGGTCTTAGTTGCAGCACATTGGATCTTCGTTGCAACATGCGGGATCTTTTAGTTGTGGCATGTGGGCTTCTTAGTTGTGGCATGTGGACTCTTAGTTGTGGCATGTGAACTCTTAGTTGTGGCATGCATGTGGGATCTAGTCCCCCAACCAATGACTGAACCCGTGTCCCCTGGGTTGGGAGCATGGAGTCTTACCCACTGGACCACCAGGGAAGTCCCTGTTTCTCATGTTTTTGATGCTCCTTTCTACTGGGGCCCTAAGCTTAGGCCTAGTCCACCATTTAGATAATCCAGCACCACCCTGTCTCCTATTCCAATTTTTTCCCACTCTATCTTCTAATCCTAAAAATGGATTAGGATCAAGAGAATAAGGAAACAAGCCACAGAATGGGAGAAAATATTGGCAAAACACATAGCTGACAAAAGACTGTTACTCAAGATATACAAAGAACTCTTAAAACTCAATAATAAGAAAACAAACAACCCAAATAAAATATGGGAAAAACCTGAATGAGCATTTTACCAAAGAAGATATACAAATGTCAAATAAGCATATGAAAAGGTGCTCCACATGATATGTCGTCAGGGAAATGCAAATTAAAGCAAAGAAATACCAGTCTACATTGATTAGAATGGCCAAAATCTAGAACCCTGACAACACCCAACAGGAACTCTCATTCATTGTTGGTGGGAATACAAAAATGGTACAGCTACTTTGGAACACAGTTTGGCAGTTTCTTACAGAGCTAAACATAGTCTTACCATTCAATTCAGCAATCATGCTCATTGACATTTACCCAAAGGAGTTGAAAATTTATATCCACACAAAAGCCTACACACAGATATTTATTTCAGCTTTATGCATAATTGCCACAACTTGGAAGCAGTCAAGATGTCCTTCAGTAGGTGAATGGGTAAATAAACTTTGGTACATCCAGACTATGGAATATTATTCAGTGCTAAAAAGAAATGAGCCATCAAGTTATGACATGGAGGAAACTTAAATGTGTATTACTAAGTGAAAGAAGCCAAGGCTACATACTATATGATTCCAATTATATGACTTCTTGGATAAGGCAAAATATATGGAGACTCTACAAAGGATTAGTGGTTTCCAGAGGATTTTTAAGGTTATGAAACTATTCTGTGTGATACCATAATGGGGGTACATGTCATTTAGTAATACATTTAGTAAATGCATTTAGTAAAACCCATAGACTGTACAACACCAAAGTGAACCTTAGCATGAACTATGGACTTTGAGTGATAATGATGTATCTATGTAGGTTCATCAGTTGTAACAAGTGTACCACCGTGGTCTCTGATGTTGCATGTGTGGGGTCAGGGGATAGATGGGAACTCTCCCACAGCACAGTTTTTTGCTGTGACCCTAAAACTGCTCTAGAAAGAAAGTCTATTTTGCAAAATGGATTAGGAGTCAAAATGATGCTGGATTAAACAAATGCTAGAGGGAACTCCAGCTAAAGGAAATGTAACACACTTAGGGAATTTCCAGGAGAATGTGTTGTTTACATGGGTTATGAAGCCATCTAAAGCTAGACAGAATTCATTTATACTTAGAACATTAGCCCATTCTTTTAACTGGACTCACAGAGGAAGCAATAGGTCTACGAATTCAAAACATCAAATAATTGCTTAACAACAAACAAACACGATGGGCATTTTGGAGCCCAGGAGTTTATCATCCTGAGTAGTATGCTTTAGACTAATTTTAAAAATGAGTTGTATTTCTATGCACTTTATCGCCAGTGATATTCATTGTGGCTTTTTTTCATAATAACAGAAACCTGGAAACTATCTAAACATTTAGTAGTAAAGGACTGCTTAAGTAAATTGATACATCCATGTGATGTGACAGTGTACAAACCTTCACAAAAATGCTACAGGCGAATATTTAAGGACATGGGGGAATACTTTCATGATAACTTTATTTTTTGTTTAGTTTTTGAGGTGATTGTATTTTTATTCTAGCTTTAATTCCATTTTAAGAAAACAGTTTGCTAAAATGTTTTATCAAAAATTATAAAACATTTGGGGAAAACATATTTTTACTTTCTTTCCCTATCTCTCATTTTTTTTTCTTTTGAGAAAGACCAAAGACACACCATCATTTTGCATCTGTTATATTTACTTACATTCTTTTTTGTTGTTATTGTTCTAGCCATGATGTGATATTCTAGGTGAAGTTTTTTTGTTTGTTTTTTTTAACATCTTTATTGGAGTATAATTGCTTTACAATGGTGTGTTAGTTTCTGCTTTATAACAAAGTGAATCAGTTATACATATACATATGTTCCCATATCTCTTCCCTCTTGCATCTCTCTCCCTCCCACCCTCCCTATCCCACCCCTCTAGGTGGTCACAAAGCACCGAGCTGATCTCCCTGTGCTATGCGGTTGCTTCCCACTAGCTATCTATTTTACGTTTGGTAGCGTACATATGTCCATGCCACTCTCTCACTTTGTCACAGCTTACCTAGGTGAAGTTTTTAACCACTTTATAGCAACATCATTTGGGAGTAGGTTAAATAGCCATTTGCGTGTATTGATTTTATATTTCTAGATATTAATGTTTTTTCTTTTTTCCTTTTTGGTTTTCTTGAAGTATAGTTGATTACTGTTGTGTAATTTCTGCTATACAGCAAAGTGATTCAGTTATACATATATATATATATATATATATATATATATATATATATATATTCCTTTTTTATATTCTTTTCCATTATGGTTTATCACAGGTTATTGAATATTAGTTCCCTGTGCTATATAGTAGGACCCTGTTGCTTATCCACTGTATATACAATAGCTTACATCATGATAACATTTTTTTTTAATTTATTTTATTTATTTATGTATTATCTTTTGGCTGCATTGGGTCTTAGTTGCGGCACGTGGGATCTTTTTTTTTTTTAATTAATAGCTTCATTCATTCATTTATTCATTCATTCATTCATTCATTCATTTATTTATGGCTGTGTTGGGTCTTCGTTTCGTGCGAGGGCCTTCTCCAGTCGCGGCAAGCGGGGCCCACTCTTCATTGCGGTGCGGGGGCCACTCTTCATCGCGGTGCGCGGGCCTTTCACTGTCGCGGCCCCTCCCGTTGCGGGGCACAGGCTCCAGACGCGCAGGCTCAGCAGCTGTGGCTCACGGGCCTAGTTGCTCCGCGGCATGTGGGATCCTCCCAGACCAGGGCTCGAACCCGTGTCCCCTGCACTGGCAGGCGGACTCTCAATCACTGCGCCACCAGGGAAGCCCATGATAACATTTTTAAGTGAACAAAGCAACTTGCAGATAACATTTTTAAGTGAACAAAGCAACTTTCAGAAAAGTATATACAATTTGATCCTGTTTCATTTAAATTTATTTGTGTGTAGAAAGAGGTTATACATCAAAATGTTTAGTTATTTGTGGGTAAATGTATTATGGGCATTTTTCTTCTTTATCATTTATGCATTTTCTAGATTTGTACAAACAATGTATATATTGTTTTTAAGAAGAAAAATATATAATTTTTAAAATGAGTTGAATGATATGAACAAAAAGGAGTTAATGTTAGAAATAGGGAAGATGGTTGATTTTTATCAACTTTATTTCCACAGAAGAATGATGGCTCATGACATTAAGCAAAATGTTATTACATTAAATTAGAATCATACTAATCTTCTCATAATGTGCCCCCCGCCCAAAATAAGGAAGTAGTAAGTGGACAGTATTTTCTATAGTTTACCCTTCTTCTATAGGAAATGGCCGGGTATGCCTCTTATATACCAGGAGTTTTGTATCAATTTTTTAGGAACCCTCACAGCTCTGAGTTTGCGTTCTCCCTGTTTCTTCAGCTCCCCGTTTCTTCGGAGCTGTTAAGTGACTTGTCCAAGTTCATATATGACTTTTATATGAGACATCTGTTAAAAACAAACAAAACAAAAAACAAAAAAAACCCCAACAACCTACATTATAAGATTCCGAAATACACACTTAAGCGGCTTAAGATTCTTGTCGGTATAGCACAGTGGTCAAAGACACCAACACCAGCTCTGGAGCTCAGAATAGCTGGTTTCAAATCCCAAATCCGCCGTTTATTCTGTGCGTCTTCTGGACAAATTACTTGGCTTCTCGGTGCCTCCGTGTGTTAGCCATAAAAGGGAGGCAACATGACTTAGGGTTTCTGTGAGGATTAAATGAGTGAAGGTATGTAAAGCACTTAAAACAAGAACTCAATAACTGATAAGTGTCAGCTGGAGTCCAATGTCACATCCATTCTCTTCCATCCTAGGAGCCAGGTCATTGCTCAGATGCAGTATTGTGACTGGAAAGCAGGGCTCCAACTCTGCTGATCTATTGTTCTTAGCTCCTGTCTGCCAGGGAGCCCTCAGTAGTTTAAATCGCCATGGCCTCTGAGGGTGTGCGACCTACAAAAAGCCACCTTGTGGGTATGATCGGAGCATTAGTATACTCCTTCAGTTAAATGAGCCAAAAGAAATTCTCTAAAGTTGGAGTTTTTCATCTGAGGTCCTTGGATCTCCAGTGTTACCAAGGTATTTAAAACTGTGTTTGTGGCTGTCCTTCAAACCCACACAGTAAAATCAGGGACATTATATTATAGTCGTACCTCATTTGGAAACAAAGATGGTATCTCCACTTTGTCCACCAAACTTGGCTGTTTCCAGAAATTAAATCTGGAATTCAAAATAGAAGATTAGCCATATTTTTATCACTGTCATTACTGTAATTATTTGACTAGCTTTCTCTAGATTGTTGCCCAAAAGGAGATCCAAATAGGGTTGACAGACTGGCAGCTTTAATACAATAAGTGTTTGGAAATCCAAGGGTTTTATAAGACAGCATTTGTTTTAAAAAATGGGAAGGGGGAGCATGTTACCTATATTTCTTCTATTTCTATATTGTTGTTAAAAATCTTAATATGACCACGCATGACACATCATACATTTGGATTTATATGGAAGGGGAAAAAAAAAAACTAAAAATATTGCACTGGTTATTATCATAAAGAAATTAAAAAAAAAAAAAAGCAGCAAGACCCTTATTCATGTTGCACACAGAGCAGCTCATTCTAATTATCTATTAAGAGGCCAAAAACACATTCTTGAACTCAATTGTGCTTGGTTTTTTTTACCTAATGATTTTGCAAGAGCACATTCTTAAGAGATTTAGCTCCAAACCTTTTGCTCAGCTCCTAATGGTGGAATTTTGTTTGTTTGTTTCTTCTTGCTCAGCTATTAACCAGGTGATGGGGAGGTGGGACCCTGCACGTTTGGCCACACCCCATCAGCTGCTGGCAACTGGCCACTGCCAGGTTTGGATGTCTGCGGAGGCACCATGATTGAGGCCCTGGATCACATTTCCTTGGTGTCCCCCAGGCTCTCCACCCCCACAGAGGGTTATGCTTTTGGACAATTGCAGATCCCTTATTCTTTCCCCCGTCACCTGGGGTAACTGTGGAGCCTCAGGAAGACAGAAACATCTATGACAGTCAAGGTTTGCTGTACATTTCTTACTCCATGTTGGAAATCCATCAGGGCCTGTATCACTAGCTGCTTCTGCATCTTCTCTCCCCATGCCCACCCCAACCCTACAACTTCTCTCCTTCCTGTTGCCCAGTAGTTCTACTTCCTGATGTTTTCCTAAGTAACATTCCTGATACCATATCCCTTTAAAACATACTACAAAATTATACAGGTATGGCATGCTTGTGGCAATACATTTACAGAGAGGAAGGATTAAAACAGTGAAAAGCCCCCCTCCATCAGTCCCTCTGTGCAGAGGTGACCACTATCAAGTTTCACAGAAGTCCTTCCAGAATATTTGTATCCATATCCTGTATCAGGAGCCTCTTTTTTAATGCAAATGGGAAATATACTCTATAAATATATTATGTGCTACAATTTGCATTTTCACTTAATACTACATCTATGTCTTCCCTGGAATCTTCTACTGCTGGGGAGGTGGTAGACCTTAGTGGTTAAGAGGACAGACCCTGAAGCGGACAACCTAGATCTGGACCCCGGCTCCTTCATCTGCTAGCTGTGTGATCACAGGCAAGGGACTTAACCTCTGTGCCTCAGTTTCCTCTTCTGTAGAAAGGAAATACTAACAGTTCCTATCTCATGTAAATGAATTAACACATGTGAAGTGCTTAGAAAAACAGCGGGCCCAGAGCTATCGTCATCATCTCTATTTTCCAAACTTCCCTGTCACGATTCTCATCTCCAGCCGTGGGTCTCAGTCTGGGGCCAGAATGGCAGCAGTGGCCCCTCCTAGGCTATGAGGATGACCAGGCCAGCATGGTGGTAGGGCTGCTCAGAGTCCCTCAGGCCATGCTGGGTCCATTTCCTGCTCCTGAATGAACAGCTGTGTCATGAAACAGTGTCCAAATGTGTGAGGTGCCCAAAGGGCTCACGGCACCTGTGTTCCAAGACTTGGATCCCCACAGCTCTGGGCCAGCCAGAACCCATGGGTGGTCACCTCTGGCCACTAACAGTGTCATTTTCTCCTCCCAGTATGCCCTACCAATATAATTTTCTATGTGAGCCCCTGTGTGAGAAAGGTCACAAAGCACTGCTCACAGCACTCACTGAATGTATCAGTGCTGGCCCAAATAAAACATTCAGCCTCTGAAAGCCCTGAGCCAGCCCCCAGTTGGAGTAGCTGCATCACTGCCTTTTTCCTCTGCAATGAAAGAGAATCTCAGGTTTGCCAGGTCAGCCCCCAAGAGAAAGCTTCACGGCAGAGAGCAAGTGTAGTCAAGCAGAAGTCCCTTTGATTAGTCTGCTGGGCAGGGCAGTGCCAGCGTTCCGCCTGTGTCCTCCTCTGCCTCAGTACTTGGCAGATCTTCCTGTGCACGCGTCCCGTTTGGTTGGGGTTTGGTTAATGCAACTTCCGACACAGCAGGTCTGGGGTGGGCGGAGACCCTGCATTCCTAATCAGCTCCCAGGAAGGGGCCGCTGCTGATGTGTGGACCCACCGGAGCAGTAAGGTCTTGGCTTAGCCCACTGAACCCTTTCCCTTAGTGTTTGAAACCCAGGAGCCAAGAGAGTGGCCTGTGCCGTTGACCCTGAGGCTGTATCTCAGTGAAACTGACCTGGTTCAGTGGAAACTTGCTGGCTGACATGTGTAACCAACACAACCAATGCCTTTGGACTCTGTTATGATGGATTTGTTTTTTTTTTTTTTTTAATTCAGACATTACCTTATAGCCACATTTCATATAGTAAAACCCTCCCCAAACCCTGCCCCAATCCAGTCACTCAACACGTGGGGTAGCATTACTGCAAGGTTAACAAATTTACCAGCCTGTGTGTCCTGCAGAGCAAACTGCCAATCCCCTTGTATCCCAAATGCATTTTTTCTGGGGTTTCATTATACTTATGTTCCCATAATCTCTCACTGGTTCATCTCCGAATGACTTTTCTGTTAACAGAAACAAAACAAAACAAAACAAAAAACCACCTGAGTTGTTTTCTTAATATAACCACTTTGAAAGTGGAGATCATGTGTTCTAAGTGGCTAGAGCCCTGGGAGAAAAGCTGTACCACTCAAACATTAGAATAAGACACAACAGTTTGGAGATAATGGGTGGATGTGCAGAAATCTCCAAGCCTCCTATTCTAAAAAGCATCACTGGCTTCCTTGGTGGCACAGTGGTTGGGAGTCTGCCTGCTAATGCGGGGGACGCGGGTTCGGGCCCTGGTCTGGGAGGATCCCACATGCTGCGGAGCAACTAGACCCGTGAGCCACAACTACTGAGCCTGCGCGTCTGGAGCCTGTGCTCAGCAACAAGAGAGGCCGCGACAGTGAGAGGCCCGCGCACCGCGATGAAGAGTGGCCCCCACTCGCCCCAACTAGAGAAAGCCCTCACACAGAAACGAAGACACAACACAGTCAAAAATAATAAATAAATAAATAAATAAAAATTATTTTAAAAAATAATAAAAAATAAAAAATAAAAAATAAAAAGCATCACTGATGAGAATTAGATGACTGACTTCCTCCTACCTGAAAGAGGAAATCAGAGAAAATCTAAACATGACAACTATGATATGAAATATGACACAAGTTATTTCTAACAGGTGAAAATAAATTAAAAATAAGGGGGTTCAAGTGCTACCAAAAATTTGGAGCAGGACCCTGGGCAAGTCGCATAATGGAAACATAAATGATAACTAATGTCTCATCAAGCGCTTACTACGTGCCAGGGCCTGTGCTAAATGCTTTACACGCATTATCATCTCGCTCGGTCCTCACCGCACTCCTATTGGTGGGTACTGTGATGAGGAAATCGAGGCTCGGAGAGGTTAGGTAACTTGTCTTATGAAAAAACGACTAAGAAGAGTACAAGGCAGAACTGTACCTGGTTCATCAGACTCCAGCGCCCGTGTTCTAACCACAAGCATCTCTTGTTATTTCACCTACGCTGAGTCTGCCGTTTCAGGGTAAAATGGAGGTTGGGCTTCATTATTCCAAAGGCGGCTTCCGGCTTTTAACATTTTGTGACCCTACAATGACCGAAGATTGTGTGCTTAGATTCCAGTAAAGACTCACAGTTCAGACCGGAGCTCTACTTCCCCCTTGAGTCCACTGGGACGCGGAAGAGATGATATTCTCCTGGCTGACCCATTCCCCTGGGGGCGCCTGGACCAGGTAAAGAGCTGGATGCTCCCTGTAACCCCACCCTCACCTAGGCAGGGAATCTTCGGAGTGAGCGTTTTAGATCAGGATTCCTAAGTATAACTTGAGAGTGAGATGAATCCACCATAAAGAATAGCCAATGCTAATACTCGGTAGTGACTTTTCTTTCTGAAGGTTAAGCTGGACTGTACTTCATTTTTATTTATTTATTTTCTGGGGCCGCGCTGCGTGGCATGGAGGATCTTAGTTCCCTGACCAGGGACAGAACCCGTTCCCCCTGCAGCAGAAGCACAGAGTCTTAACCACTGGACCGCCAAGGAAGTCCCAGAGTTGGAGTTTATTGTTATTATTATTTTTTGGCCACTCCACACGGCTTGTGGGAGTTAAGTTCGCTGACCAGGGATCGAACCCAGGCCCTCAGCAGTAAGAGCAAGGAGCCCTAACCTCTGGACCACCAGGGAATTCGCCAGAGTTGATTAATTAGCTTCTTCTGAGTCTTATTAAAGTCTTAAGAGTAGACCAATACTTTCTGAATGTAACATTTTCAAGCATTACTTTAACCTTTCATTATAAATCTAAGGGTGGGTTAGTCTCATTCTACAAATGAAGACACTCACCCTTTTGTTTTTGTTTTTTTTAATTAATTAATTAATTTTTGGCTGTGTTGGGTCTTCGTTTCTGTGCGAGGGCTCTCTCTAGTTGCAGCAAGCGGGGGCCACTCTTCATCGTGGTGCACGGGCCTCTCACTATCGCGGCCTCTCTTGCTGCGGAGCACAGGCTCCAGACGCGCAGGCTCAGTAGTTGGGGCTCACGGGCCTAGTTGCTCCGCGGCATGTGGGATCTTCCCAGACCAGGGCTCGAACCCGTGTCCCCTGCATTGGCAGGCAGATTCTCAACCACTGTGCCACCAGGGAAGCCCCAAGGGGTTCCCTTTTCTGCACACGCTTTCCAACAATTGTTATTTCTTGTCTTTTTGATGAGAGCCATGCTAACAGGTGTGAGGTGATATCTCATTGTGGTTTTGATTTGCATTTCCCAGATTAGTGATGTTGAGCATTTTTTTTTTCATGCACCTGTTGGCCTTTACTATTTGTCTTGTTTTCCAAACCCTGGAAAGAAAGCATGCTTACACAAGAAACCCAGTGCCAAGATTCCATCATTCATGTTAATCTCTTTCTGGAGTCATACCTCTCAAATCAATAAATACACACTTTGATACGTATCGATGTCATGCAAATTGAAACTGGACAGCATCTCCTTTGGTCCAATAGCTCCCAAATCTAACGAACTCCACTGGACTAAACCTTGCAACACCAGAGTCTTTAGTCAAGGCAAACCTTGTTCCAGAAATTTATAATCTTTTGCATTATTATAAAACAATATAAAGCAATTTGCAAAACTCAACCGCACAAGATGACTCAGCACGGAAGTTTAGTTCAGTATGACTTTATTTAAAAATCTGCAAAGCTGAAGGAGGGATCTGATGTTTTGTTAAAAGAAAACAATTTTCACACTATATATTTTAGCCTTTTTAGCTCTGTGCTGAATAATAACAGAAAAGGAAGTTTCTGTTCAAGATCCTCACTCCAGCACACTCAGCCAGGTGCTCGGGACCTTGTAGCAAGATAACCCTGGTCTGAGCCCACAGTAAACCCTCTCCCCCGAGTGGAGCCCCAGTTCTTCCCCAGGCACACATACTTATTTCCACTGCTCTCCACAGGCCCTAAGAATCCTTCATTTTACAGTTGAAAAGAGTATGAAAGGATTCCTTAACTCATTGCCTGCAATAAACCCAACTACTGGTTAACTCTTGACAATTACAAGTATAAAATACTTGAAATGTATAAGATGTTCCATATTGAATGGAACATCTTAAATGTTAAAAAATTAAGTCAAGTAACATGCTTTCACGTTTTAAAATGTTACTTAATAAAACTTACTGAGACAAGATATGCAGCACTTTTTTGTACTTGGTATTATAAACTCCTACTGACAATGGCTACTCGATGGTCCAAAAAAATAAAAAAGAGAAGAAACCATACATATTGCTTTATAAACAATGCCTGAAGAATGTCATGTTTTGAATTTTGTTACTAAAATTAAGCCTGCGGAAAAAAAAGAGGTCTAAAAAAGCAACACCCATGTTATTTTAAATGATGAGGTAGATTTTTTCCTATGCGATAAAGATAACCAAAAATGCATACAACTCTCAAATCTTCTTTAAAAAAAAAAAAAAAAAAAGTTCAGGTTATAGTCACTTTCACAAATAAGACATCTATAAACCATGAGGTGGCGCGGTCATACTCAGGGAAGCTCCGCACTTTGTGTTACTTGGAGATTCGATAATCAGTCTTGGATCAATCAGTTCTCTCCAAAAAATGGTGATCTGAGGAAAAACAGAAAATATTCAGTTTAGAGACTTCATTTTGAGGTCGTATGAATTGTAGTCATTTAAAAAGTCAATTTCCATTTGCGCAGAATGCTTGAAGACCTGGAGTAATTTGAGTCCCAGTAAACTCAGTTCAATTAGGGTAGAAGGTCTTTTTTACCTAGAATGCAGCTAAATTTTACATTAAACATATTTCATCTTTCTTTGATTTAGAGCTGGGGCTGTGCGGGGAGGGGTAGCTAGATGGTTACAAAGCGGTCAGGAGGATTTGCCCAACAAGCCTCTGTGGAAAGGCAGCCCACAGATCTCCTGGGAGGCAGATGTGGCCCAGGAAGTTTATCACTATACTGTTGATGCCCTTTTGTGCAGCTCTGTAGTTCTCTTCCTGTGCTGCCTAAAAATAGGAGGTATTTCACATTTTACCAAGAGAAAGCAAAGCTAACATTGGCCATATGAATAATGAGAGCCATCTAGTGTCAAAAAAGGTAATCACAGGCCCTACTTCAGGCCGCTGTTTAGTAAGGCCTCCAAGAGGAAAGCCTTCAACGTTTAATTTTCCAATGTAGTTTCCAAGAACACATTTCAACAAAAAAGTGGGGCTGCATATATTGCAAATGAAGAAGTACAGGAGACTGGGCAAAATCTGCTGAGCCTACCACAGACCCTAAAAATGTGCTTTTGGAGTAAATCCCTGAGTGTCATCTATCCCAAAGACAAAGCAAAACATACAGTCTGCTTAGGGTTTCCACAAATTCACATTTCAGATAAAACGTGACTCTGCAATACTAAAACTCAGAATAATATCATAACATCTCAAGTATAAGCACCTTAAGAAGTGGTTTCTTAAATATAAATTCTCTTCACTTTAATGCTACCATACTCTAATGAGGCAGCCATTCCAGCAACCCTGGAAGTCTGGCTGCCTACAAAGCTCTAAACCATATATTTCCTAAAATGGAAATTTAAGGACTGAAACAAAATCAAAAGACAGATTCATCATTTTACGTCATTCTTCAAAACGCCCTGTGCTGTTATAAGTCAGAATCATGGTTAACATTTGAGAGGTAGTAGTAACTGCAAGGAGGCGTGATGGAGATTTCTGGAGGGGCTGCTCAGGTGCTATTTCTTGATCTGGGTGCTGGTTACTACATGGGGTATGTTCACTGGTGAAAATCGCCCAAGCTGTACATTTATGTGTACTTTTTTTTTTTCAATAAAAAGTTGTTAAAATGCTACTCTTTTCTACTGACACCCTTATAAAACTGTGATTTGATCTGATTTGATTTGATATTGATTTTTGGCAGTGCCACATAGCTTGTGGGATCTCAGTTCCCTGACCAGGGACTGAACCAGGGCCATGGCAGTGGAAGCCCAGAATCCTAACCACTAGGCCACCAGGGAACTCCCAAAACTGATTTTATGCAACTGTACCCTCTTAAATAAGATTTATTTGTGCATCTTGTCTTATAGGCTCTCTGACATTCAAGATGGCATCCTAACTTGGCACTGGGCACTGTTACAGCCACCCTGTAGGCATGACAGAGATCCCCAAGGCTGAGATCCTTTATGATTTTAATACAGGCAGTTCAGGAAGCTGCAATGTCACCTTCCAGGCCACCAGTAGCCAGTCAAGAGAGTGGACGACCAAGCAATCCCAAGAAGAGAAGCGTGCCTACCCTCTTCTCCTGCGTCACAGCGTACTCCACTACCTCAGCTCCATTTTCGTTGTGATAAACCAAATCAAATTTCCCAGGTTCTTTCACGGCTGAAACCAGACAGTAGGAAGGAGAGACAATAAGTCATTTCCCAGTAGTGAAATGTTCCTCTACAGGGAATTCATATCATTAGAAAAACAACCACAAACACACTGTCCATTGATGTGGAGGCTGGGGACACGCATGGAAGTATGGAGTGCTCAGTGACGGGAGAGCCTTCGAAAACCCTGCATCAACAGACAGGAGCTTCTCGGCTCTTGATCAGTGACAATCTTTCCTTCATCAAAAAGAAATGAGCTTGATACGCTACCACTAGTAATCCCGGAAAAGAACGTGTAACCACAAGATAATCCCCAAAATAGCTGGTATGTTTCAACAAGGGAAGGTAGTGTGAATTCTGCAAAGTTCTTGTATCTTGCCGTGTCCTCAGAAATCACACAGGCGTCCTACTTGGCAATACAGCAGTCCTCACTTCACATGGTAGGGTGGGGCCGTTAAAGTGACCATGCAGGCTGAAAGCATGCAAAACAATCTTAATCAATGGGAAAACTTATGACTGTCTCATGATCTTTCAAATTTTTTGTCAAAACTTTAAAACCTTTACTGTATAGGGAAATGAAAAAATACTAAAGCTGCTATTTATGTGGTACACTGATCTAATTTAAAACAGAAATACTGGGAATTAAAGTGTTCTACGTCTTTGTGAGAAACTTATCGAGGGTAGTCTGAGGAGCAGCGCTCACCTTCTTGTCATGTAACCAAGCACAGAGTGAGACTCTTTTCTATGCCTTACACAACTGTCATACTCCTCTCAGTCTGTTATTCTTCGAGCTTTTAACGCCACGCAATAGCTCTGAGAGTTTCTTTTTCACAGTTTTGCGAAGTTTTTGCTGATGTCACTTCTAGGACGTCCCCATCCCTCTCATTACAACCACTTTCCTCGCTGACGGCAAGAAGCTCACATAAAGCTCAATGTCAACATTCCCACAGTGAGCTATTTCTTCTATGATTTCACTTAAACTCGATTTGGGTGTCACTTTTAGCATTATCACTTTTTGTTTCTTTGTTGTGCTTTCATCTTTGTTGGCCAATTCCCTATTTCAATTATCCATTTTTGTGAAGTGTCACGTGGGTTTATCACTGAGAGACAAGAAAGCAGCACAACTACACACTTTGCTGTGTTACGGGAATTGAGTAACAGATGCACAGTGACCAACCACCAACAGACTTTGAAAGAAGTGTTGTGACTTGTCACTAATCATATGGCCATGTGTTATTTGTGCAGTGATTTGTGGACGGGAGAGCTAGCAGTACTCTATACAATTACTCACAGTTAAGAGTTAACATACCAATGTCACTGGGGAGCTGGTTTTATTTAACTAAACCATGGTAACTGAAATTCATGTATATTAGAACCATGCAAGGTGAGGACTACCTGTACTTCTGCTAGAAAACAGATAAAGTGTTTCTTGATGCTCCCAAAAAGAAAAGTTCTAAGTGGATGTCATCACTGTCAATCACCTGACAAGAAGTGATCAGGCTGTGTCCACAGAATTTGACCATGGACAAACCTCTGTCCACCATTCCTAAGAAGGGGGATTTCTTCAAATGAAACCTAATCAGAAGAAAGCTGGAAAACCAGTGGAAGTTTTTGTGTGTGTGTGTGTGTGTGTGTGTTTTTTCTGGCCGCACCGCACGGCTTGTGTGATCTTTGTTCCCCGACCAGGGGTTGAACCTGGGCCCCGGCAGTGAAAGCACTGAATCCGAATCACTGGACTGCCAGGGAATTCTCTGAAAAACCTTTTTGAATGATTTCTATGTACTGGAGTTTTGAATCTTTTACTCCCTACCTTATTTAAACACGAACAGAAAATAATTAATTCCTTAGAGCCTGCTAAAGAAAAAGAGATCTCCTCTACTCCCTGGCCAGGGACCCCTGCAAACACAACCCCAGTTATGCCATATATAGTAAAAGCCCTCTTATTCCAGGATTTCAGAACCAATAATGGGTGGGGTGAATCAGGGATAAAGCAGGGAACCATTTAAAATAATGTGTGAGAGTGTGGATACACTTATACTTTAGACATTTTACTTTGACTTAACACACAGAAGTATGTTCATTTGCCAATCTTTTGAAACAGAGCTAGTAGGTCTTATGAGTCCACCAACTAGAGCTGTCTTTCTTTTATAAATCATATCCTTAATGTAGATATGCGATTTCCACAATTTTTGAGTTTTGAGGGTATTTTTTAAGTGATGCAAGAATACAAAAGCTGGCAACGCAATGTTAAGTGCAGAATCTTCCCAGATTTTTACCAAATTCCTCCCAATCTCTTATAGCTGACCCACCACATATAATTCAAAAGGGAATTTTTCAGTAACAATCCTGAGTCAGCATTCAACTTAGGTTTCACAGACATAGTTTTTTTTGCCATCAATTTTCATCAATTTATGTAATTTTACGAAATTACATAACTACAGTAACAAGAACAACGTGCCTAACAGCTCTGGGAACAAACCCAACAACTCTTAGTAGACACGCACCTCCACTTGTGGGAGTGCAGCACCCACCCACCCGGCCACTCTGTGCTGACAGAGGTATGCAGAGTGCCAGGCAGCCACGGGGGCCAAGGAAGACAGAAGCGCCTGTGTGTGAAAGCTGTTTAGAAACCAGTGTAGATGTGAAGAGCCTACATTGCCAAATTCTTTTCTAGAACACTCACCAGGTAAAGATGAAAGAATTTCTATATCTACTTGCTGGGTCTCCGGATTATGGCTTAATATTTTTCCTTCCTTTCAAAAACAAAAGTCCAAGTCAAAAATCAACATGTGAAATATTATGAATATACTAAAACCACTGAATTGCACACTTTAAAACAGTTAAATAGTGAGTTTTGTTATGTGGGTTTTATCTCAACAAAAAAAGTTTTTAAATGTATCAACATGCATTTGAAATAAAACTCCCACATACCAAGCCAGCATCTCCCCTGGTCTCAATCATCCCAGGAGCAGGTACCAAACAGGGACAGCCCCTATAGCCCACAGCCTGCTACTTAGTCAAACTAGCCGATCCTAAGCTGTCTCCCTCACCCTGCCTTGCCTACACCAAGGAAACCCCAATAGAAGCTCCTCCCTCCTGCTTCTGCCTCCCAGCCACAACCAGGTGCTGTCACCTGTGGTCCTGCCTGGTGTGGCATCCCCCCTCTTCTCTCGGGAAATGTAAGTATTAAATTCCTTTCTCAGTAGCACTGACTTCTCTGTGTCATCACTCAGTCACCTCCATAAATTAAAATCCCACGGATACAAATGAGACAGGTTAGGGGCTGAGGAGACTACATTCTTTGAAGGTAGATTTGACTTTTAAAGACAAGCTTAATGAATAAAGCTGATGATCTAGCTGGATAACAGTACTTGACATCAAAGCAAAAAAGTGGTACTGATTTTCACCCTTGAAACGGTTTTGAAAGCAACTTCAAAAAAGTTCTAAAAATACTGGGAAATAAAGTAAGCAAATAGCTTTCCAAGATGATAACTATAATGACCAACATACATTTAATGAGTTTTAAAAAAATCAATATCATCTAGAATCAACACTTGGTAGAGGCTGTGGGACATACCAATTCACGTTTATCTCCATTTCCTCACGTATCACAGAATTAAATTAGTCATCTACGGTAGGGTGAAAAAACATCCTGGTTTGCCCAACACAGGTCCATTTACATTTCCTTTCAGTATAATTATTAATACAATATTAATCCTTTTCACTCACAAGTGTTCTGATTTATATAAGTTATGTGGTCACCTATATTAAGAGGCTAAGATGAAAAAGATGATAAAACACCAGTTACCCAGAACTAACCAACCAAATCCCTTCATGAACTGATTCTTCTTCTAGCCTGCTTTTGAAGAAAGATTCTTACCAAGATTTTAAAAGGCTACCAAGGTATCAACTCAGATTGAATCAAATCTTCTTATACCTTATCTGTATTACTATATTAACGCTATCAATTATTCCCTTAAAAAAAATGGACTTACATTCTGAATCTCACATCAAAATAAGAAAGTATGCATTTTAACAAGATTTTCAACAAAATTTTGAATGGGTGAGAAAGGGAAGGAAACATGTAATTACTGATTGAGTCAAACTTTTACTGAAAACTGTGATAAAGTTCATATGCCAATATGAAGTCCCATACAAATATTAAGTGAGTAAATTCCAAGGATAGTATTTGTGAATTACCTGTGGTTAACTGGTAAAGCAAAACAAACCATATTAGACGATAATAACCAGTAGTAATTCACAAATATATGAAATAGATTCCTATGCTGAAAATAATCATATTTTCTGGCTGAGAGCTATCTATTTTTCTCTTTCAAAGTTTAGGATCATGGGAGAGGGGTACTCAAATAACTTTGTGTATCTAAGCTGATTAGAAATAAATGAGTAAAAAAAAAAAAATTAAATTTGTCATTCTCATTCTATATTCTTCCCAAGTGTTAAGAAAAATAACACTGGGAGACTTCAAAGTGATACTATCAAAAAGTTTACATTTTGAAAATATTTTTATTTTCTACTTTATGACATTATTTACTCCATAAAAATCCATGTTATCCATATTAGCAGTATTAAATATGACTTTAGCTTCTTTAATATACTGACATTTGATGACTTTAAAATAAAGAAACTTACCTTATAGTCAGAAACATCAGGAGAATAATCGGATGTTAGTTCCAAAAGCTAAAAAAGAAGAAAAAAACTCACAAATACACATGCCCTGTGGCTCCTTTCCCCTACTCCTGAGAAAACAAAACACACAGTACTGGGGTGCCCACTCCGCCCACTCTGGGAGCCCTACCATGAGCCTGTGGCAAAACAGGTGTTCCAGTAGGAAAGGTTTTTTTGGATTTGGGAGGTTTTTGGGGTGATATGTAGAGCTTTTTTTTAATTGAGCACTTGCTATGTTCCAGACACCAAGCTGAGCCATTTCTACTCATTCAGAAAACAATTACTAGGCACCTACTACATGCTAGGCAAGAGAACACGGAAGATATGATCCAGGAAGAGTTATTATAAATATGATATAATATAAATTAGTTTAATAAATTTATTACATTTTATTAATATAAATCATATTAAATTAAATATAAATGTAACCTGACATGCTAATGAGTAAGTTTATTTAGAGGGAGAATAATCTTTTTTGTTGTAACTATTGTTGTTTTTTAAAAATATACCTTAAATGCAATCTTTTCTCCAACTTGAGGGGCAGCTGCTAAAAGCGGTAAGAGACTGTAGTCCTTCTTGTGTGTCTCTATGGGATTCTGAAAAACAGTATTAGTCGTGTGATTTTGTTACTAGTGAGAAACTGTGAACCCATGACGTCAATTCCAGAAACACTACGTGAGGAAAGGGGAAGAGGTAAACTCACGATAAATAATACTTACCTGGATAACAGTAGATGAGTTTGTCACCATTTCATTCAACTGCTGTTGCTTCTGATAATCAGCATTTCTATTTAAAACACAGGGAACAGCATGCCCTCGTCCTCGACCTCTGCCCCGCATACCCCGACCCCTCGCTCCCTTCCAAGAAAGAAGGTCCTCTCCCCTACTCCAACCTCTTCCCAAAGTGATGGGGAGAGTCACGTTGGGAGGAGGACCAAGGGCCTGTCTGCCACCATTTGAGTCCGACTGCTTCCATCCAGCAGCATTTGGAACCTGTGAGGATGGCCCTGGACAACGTTTTCCTGCAAAGAGACCTACAGTCTTTAAGAAATCTGCAGTACACACCGGGGTACTCTTTGACATCACACATTGGTCATCTGACTCTGAACTAGAGTCTGAACTAGAAGATGATGTTCTGGAGGTCTTGCCCTTGATGCGGGTAGAGGGAAAGCCAGTTTTTGCAGCCACTTTGTCTGCAGTTGTGGTTTTCATAGAGGATCCTTCCTTTGATACTTCAGTCAAGATTTCCTCTGGGGAATGTCTGACCTCCAAGATGACATTGCTGAGACCATCACTGGTTGATTCATGATACGACTCAGACTCTGAGGAGGAATCGGGACTATCTTTTGTATGAATGCCTGTGCGACCTTTTCTTTTGGCTTTCACAAGGCTGTTTCTAGCAGGAGGACCTTTTGGAGGACTGCACTTCAGGATGGTCCACTCTTTCACTGACTGTGCTTTAGAAGACTTGGGAGTCTTTGCCTGCTTTTTATATTCACATTTCTCCTTTTTCTTTGGTGATTTTCTTTTGGTCTCTCCACCATCAGCATCCACTACACCACATGTGGCTTTGTTTTTCCTCTTGTTTTTTTTACTCACACTCTGATCTGTGACAGCTTTTGGTTCTAGATCCAAGGTCTTCTCACTGTTATTGTTCTCATGCCTCTTCCAATGCTTCTTTGAATTTTTGTAATCTAGTTCGGTTTCTTCATCTTCCTCCAGCTTAAATGCCCGCTTCTTTGCTTTTCTAGGTAATAAACGAGTACTATCACCATTACTAACTGTTACAGGACTCTCAGCAACTCCTCTCTCTTCTAATTTAACTCTATCAAAAGAACAAGAGAGAAAGCTTTAGTAAGTAATTCATAAGCATGTCTCCAGGATGTAGTTATATACTAAGAGGACTGCAAACTGTCACTGTCATTAGGCAATGAAAAAATGTCAAATCACTTAAGGACAAAAGACTCTTTTTAACAAAATGGCCTATATGGCATCATTTATGGTCAACTTTCAACAAAATGGCCTATATGGCATCACTTATGGTCAACTTTCAAATGACTAGTTTTATTTATTGATCAACTACTGCATCCTGAACATTTTCTATAGATTTTCCCTAATCTAAACACCACCACGAAGTAGGTATCTTTCATTTTAAAACAGATCACAAAATTACGGTTCAGACACGTAACTGCCCAGTATCCACAGCTAATAAGCCACAGAAACAGGATTCAAACCTGTTTGTCTAACGCCAACGTCCACAATCTTTCCACTACATTATGTGCCTACGCTAAGTGGTGATAAGGCTAACTGTCCATTTTTGGTTTTAGCTGTAAGCAACTTTTTTAAAAATCAGATTTCATTTTTATTTTGTTTAAATTTAGGAAAACACCAAACAATTTATAATTTATGTTCTCTGGGGTACTGACAACCATCGTAAAATTCCATAACATTTGGTGATTCTTAATTTTATGTGCCAACTTGACTGGGCCCTGGGGTGACCAGATATTTGGTTAAACATTGTTCTGGGCATGTTTGTCGGGGTGTTTCAGGATCAGATTAACATTTGAATTTGTACACTAAATAGAGTGCCTTTGTGAGCAGACGGTCCCAGCGTGAATGGCCCTCACCCAATCCACTGAAGGCCTGAACAGAATAAAAGGCTGAGCAAGAGGAAATTCGCTCTCCCTGCCTGACTATCTTTGAGCTGGGACGTCAGAAGAACTTCTCCTGCCTCGGACTAGGAATCAGACTGAAACACACCATCTGCTTTCCTGGCCTTTGCACTTGGGCCGGAACTTTATCATCAGCTTTCCCAGGTCTCCAGCTTGCCGACTGCAGATCTTGGGACTTCTCTGCCTCCATAATCTCATGAGCCAGGTCCTTATAATAAATCTCATTTCTGTACCTAGAGCTATAGCTATGTCTATATCTATATCATCTCCTATTGTTTCTGTTTCTCTGGAGAACTCTGACTAATATACAGTTCATCCAAAATCATTTCACTATAGTAAAGGAATTCTGTTCCTCCATGAACTGGCAACAGCTAATTCTAATAGGCACAGCCCAGTGACAGAGAGCTGAGTGAGTGTCGTCAATGTCAAGCACATACTGGGTGTTTAAAAATGCCTGCTGGGGCTTCCCTGGTGGCGCAATGGTTAAGAATCCAACTGCCAATGCAGGGGACATGGCTTCAAGCCCTGGTCCAGGAAGATCCCACATGCCATGGAGCAACTAATGCTGTGCGCCACAACTACTGACCCTGCACTCTAGAGCCCGTGAGCCACAACTACTGAGCCCACATGTCACAACTACTGAAGCCCACATGCCTAGAGCCCGTGCTCTGCAACAACAGAAGCCACTGCAATGAGAAGCCCACTCACTGCAACAAAGAGTAGCCCCCGCTCACCGCAGCTAGAGAAAGCCCATGCACAGCAACGAAGACCCAACACAGCCTAAAATAAATAAATTTATTTTTTAAAAAATGTCTCCTAAAAACATACATTATTCTTTCAATACATTTACATCCAGCTATATCTTTCATCAAGTACTTTTAGTGACCAGGGAAAGATGTCGACAATCATATTTGAAAATAAAGTACAGGGCTTCCCTGGTGGCACAGTGGGTAAGAATCCGCCTGCCAATGCAGGGGACACGGGTTCGAGCCCTGGTCCGGGAAGATCCCACATGCCGCGGAGCAGCTAAGCCCATGTGCCACAACTACTGAGCCTGCGCTCTAGAGCCCGGGAGCCACAACTACTGAGCCCACGGGCCTAGAGCCCGTGCTCCGCAACAAGAGAAGCCACTGCAATGAGAAGCCTGTGCACCGCAACGAAGAGTAGCCCCCGCTCGCCACAACTAGAGAAAGCCCGCGCGCAGCAACAAAGACCCAACGCAGCCAAAGATAAACAAATAAAATAAATAAATTTATTTTAAAAAAATAGAAAATAAAGTACAATTGGTGAGTAATAAGATAGATTATAGGCATTCTTTAAATTTTTTTAAGGTATAGTGATCCTGTGGATTTATCTCAATGTGGTAGTTGAAAAAAATCCTCAATTATTCTTCAGAATACATAAATACACAGACACATACAAATGAAGATAAAATAAAAGCTACTGATACCAGGAGTAGGATGAAGAGAGAAATAAAACTCTGAAAGAGCAGGGACTTAAATAAAAACTCACTACCCCTTGTTCTCAGCTGTGGACCTTGCCACCTAGCAGCAAGGAAGTAATTCTTAAACGGGCAAAAGCTAGTTTGGCATCCTGTGAATCTAAGAACTACTTAGGAACTTCCTGGATATGGAACTTTCCATAACATTCTTGATCAATTTGTTTTCACTTGTAGCAATGCTATGATTCAAGTTTCAATTCTGAGATGACAATTAGTACCAAACTTTCCCTCACACTTTGAAAATGGATGCAAGACCTTCTGTTCAGTCACTGAGGTGCATTAATTCACTGGAACACTGCACGCACTGCATCCCGTGTAGGCAGGACCCCTGGCTTTCACAGGAGCCTACAACAGCATCACGTTTTCAAGAGCAGCTCCTGTCATCATCTCACCCATTCTGAAGATCATGGATCTGTGGATACTTGACCTGTGATTGCTGCAGCCTCGCTATCTGCTACTCCTGAAGAGAATAATTTCAGTTTGGAACATATTAAGACTGAGAAACAGAACACCATCCAGAGAACAAAAAACGTTCCACCTGGGTCTGCTCAGTTACCGTTCTTTTCAGGGTGGACACTTTCCCTGGCAATGTTCTTCATTTCTCCACTTGGATCACAGACAACAAATGTAACTGTCCTTTTGCAAAGAAAAGTGAATTACCTGTATAATTAGCAATGAAAGAGATTTGATTCCAAGAAATGTTTAAAACAGACTCTCCACTGTTCATTCAAACTCTTTGCCGGGCAAACTGGGCACTAGTATCAAAATGCAAGGTATTCCCTTTAAATCTGCAAGTGCACCTCTAGGATTCTTTCATACATAAATAAGACATGCCCATCTGCACTGCCTGACACCTCCCCACTCCCACTAGCCATTGCCTGCCAAGGCCAAAGTGACTGGATTCAAATCCTTCTTCTGCCTTTAGTTAAA
Source organism: Balaenoptera physalus (assembly GCF_965194825.1). Classification (NCBI taxonomy): domain Eukaryota; kingdom Metazoa; phylum Chordata; class Mammalia; order Artiodactyla; family Balaenopteridae; genus Balaenoptera; species Balaenoptera physalus. The sequence continues at coordinate 37,843,289 of NC_138901.1, forward strand.
ATTTTAAAATATCATTACCTCAACTTTTCTCATCTGTACAAATGGGGGTAACAGTAATAACTATAGTACTCAAATGAGCTATCATATATATTTAGAGCAGTGCTGGGCTCAGAGCAAGTGCTATCTACACATTAGCTCTAATTTTTATCAATACAGTGAATGTTGTTAGTCCTCTGAGGGCAGGAGTCGGTGGGCTTTTAATGAACTTGTCCCATCAAATGGAGGTGAAATTCAACAAAGAGGGTGAAAGCAGGGACCTGCAATCTCTTTGGGTCCCACCTGTTCCCTGCAGCCTCCCTCCTGTCTAGCTGCTGCTTGCAGTGCCCTGCATTACCACCTGCAGAGAAGCGAGTTACCTGACCAAGGGTACACAGCTAATGAGTCATAGAGCCAAGATCTGAATCCAGGGTTCTGATTCCAGACCCTGAGCTCTTAATCACTCCGCTCTCTTCCCTTTCACACCATATTGAACAGAAGTAACGCATATATTTCTGGCATAAATACAGACCTGTACAACTCTTCTGGAGGCCAACTTCACAGTACTTATCAAATTTTAAAATTTGACCAAGGAGTACCCCTTCTGGGAATGTATCTTACTGAATCATTGCCCAAGTACACAAAGATATAGAAGAATACTCACCACAGCAGTATGTAACAGTGAAAACCAGACGACAACTGCCAAGGTCTGAATGTTTTGGTGTTCCCCCCAAATTCATATGTTGAAATCCTAACCCCCCAATGTTATGGTGTTAGGAGATGGGGCCTTTGGGAAGCGATTACATCATAAGGGTAAAGCCCTCATGAATGGGATTAGCGCCCTTATGAAAGAGACCCCCAGGGCTCCCTAGTCCCCTTCCACCATGTAAGGACACAGGAAAAAGGTACCATCTGTGAACCAGAAAGCAAGCCCTCACCAGACCATGAGTCTGCTGGCACTCTCATCTTGGGCTCCTCAGCCTCTAAACTGTGAGAATTAAATTTCTGTTGTTTATAAGCTACCCAGTTTATGGTATTTTTATTATAGAAGCCCAGTCAAACTAAGATTACAACCGAAAATGTCCATTAATAAGGGGCTGGTTATATAAATTAACATGGTCATGCAAAGGAATAATATAGCATTTAAAAAGAATGATGTAGCGATTGCATCACATATCGTATATACTAAAATGAAAGATACCCAAGATACGTTAGGTTAAAAAAAAAAGTGAGGTGCAGGAAAAAATGTATATAATGACATGTGTATTTAAAAGTGTAAGTATATATGTTTGTATATGTATGGAAAGGACACTCCAAATTTAACTGAGGATACTTCTGGAGAGTGGGGTGTAGGAAGAGTACGTGAGAAAAGAAATAAGGGATTTTGTACCCTGAACTATTTTGAAGTATAATTTTTTTTAACAATAAGCCTTTTTGTTTGCTTTGTTTTAATAAAAGAATAGGAAGGGACTATGAATGTTCCACAGTGAAAGCAGCCCAGGCCTAACTTCCACTGGTCTCTGTTTACCCATGGGCATTGGACAAACACACTCCTGAACATGAGAGAAGAGCTCTCAGTATTCTAAATCCCCAAAACCATCAGCACGCTACAAAACGAGATTTAGCGTCAAGAGACCCAGAGCTGCACAAGGATCGGCAGCCTTAATGGCAAGTACCTTCTTTGGCTCCCGAGGTTTCAGGAAACCAAACTGCCCTCAGCCTGGCTCAGACACTCTGTCTTCTTCACTCCCACTGCCAGCCTCACAGACATGTCAAGAGGGGCTTGGCTGGCTGTCCAAGGAGCCAATGATCACAGCAACATGAAATGAGAGCTCATCTCTAATGTTCAGTATTTAATAATCAGTATTAAATGCCGCACAGTCAAAAGAGTGCCAGAGGAGGGAAGGCATTCTGTTTCCGCACAGAATGACTCTTCAACAGGGAGCTCTCACTCCAGCTGGTTGCTCTCCAGGTGCTGCAGCCAGGCCTCTGTGAAGCTCTCTTCAGGGGGTGTTATGGGATGAACTGTGTCCCCTCAAAATTCTTATGCTGAAGCCCTCATCCATAGTACCTCTAAATGTGACTATATTTAGACAGGGCCTTTGAAGAGGTAATCAAGTCAAGATGAGGCCGTTGAGAGCGGGCCCTAATCCAATCTGACTGGTGTCCTTATGAGAGAGAAAATCTGGACACACAAAGAGACACCAGGTCACGTGCCTTTTTCTGAGGACAGAAAAAAGGTCATGTGAGGACACAGTAAGAAGAGAGACACCTACTAGCCAAGCAGAGAGAAACAAAACTTGCAGAAAGAAACAAAACTTGCCAACACTTAACCTTGGACTTCCAGCCTCCAGAACCATGAGAGAGAAATTTCGGTTGCTTAAGCCTGTGGTGTTTTGTTAGAGCAGTCCTAGCAGACGGATGGGGCTCCAGGCAAATGGGAGCACTTCCTCCTCCCAGGGGAGATGGAGACCACCTTCAGGAGCTCCATGTTAGCAGCCTGGGGGCACAGGAAGTCAGATTCTGGGAGCGCAAAAGAAGGGGCTGTGAGGAAGTGGCCGTGGCACACAAGCTCGCGCCTCCAGGGCTGGGTCTCAGGATTCCCACAACCAGGCCCCGCTTTTCCTCATGAGAGCTCTCTCAGCACTCCTGGCAATCCCAACAGAATTCTTCTGCTGGTCACACTCATCCCTTCACCAAGTCAGGGTAGCTTTTGCCTCCACAACTGTACAAGGCTATCCAACCTTCAAGGTACTGTGAAATTCCCTGACCATTTGCGTTCCACGATGATCTCTTCTTTCTCAACCATCTTCTGCACTTAGCAGCAAAACCTGGTATGATTATCTGGTCAGATAATTATCCAGTCCACATGACACGAGAAGATAATACACAGAAACACAAAACTAGTTGTTTTGGTCTACTCCAACAATATTGGGTACCTTTGAGAAAAGAAACTGTTTTCTTCTGTAGCTCTGAAGAAAAGTGAGTCTGTCAGGGGAAGACAGAGAATGACTATGGACATGAAACCACAAAAACATACAAAACTTCTCCAAATTCAACTTTTTCCTAAGATCTGCCCCATTTACCACTGAAGCTAGCTGCGGAGGTATTTCTTGCCATATGCAATTGTGCATTCTGGTGTTTAGGAGGAATTCTGCCTGCCATTGTGCTGTATTTATTTCCCATAACAGCTTTCATGGTTTGCTTTTGACATTGTTGACTTCATTATAAAGAGTCTAATTTCCAGATGATTCATTAAATGAAGTATAACTGCAGTTAGCCATCAGCAAGTTATTAATTCATTAGACAGGAGATAGATCAGAAAGCAAACTTAACAGGAGAGGATGCAGTCCTTACAACTGCAATATTTAAATAGTCCCTAAATTGCAGAGAGAATGGAGATCTATTTCACAGTGAATAAAAAGGAAAAAGACCTCTTTTGAAACTTGGATTTTTTCAAATTGTCACTGGAAACAGCTAAACATTATTAGTAAATCAGTGTTCCTGCTTTTAAAAGAGAGAAAGACTCACATATGCTCAAAGATATAGCAGTTGTTCCAAGTTAAATTACCTGATGCTCTGAAGAAATCTTATGAATCTGACATACTCTGGGGAAAGGAATATTCAACATGCAACAAATGGCAAGCAGAAGTAGCCTGGTTCACAACTCTAGAATTTTTTTCACTGTAGATGAAGCTTTTAAAAAAGAAGCCCTGAATAAATCAGTCCAAGATATGAATCCGAACTGAAATGATCGTGTCTTACCATTTTATTGAGACAAATCAACCACACGTGAGCAATTTACACCACAACCGCTCCTTGATACTCATCTCAGTATCATTTTTTAAAACTTCCAAAAGCATATTTAAAACTATTTTGTTTCCCAATTCACAACCCAAAAGGTTCCAAACACCTATTTAAGTGAACCCAGGTGAGACACAGAATGACGCCCACCAGTCCCAGGGGGTATCACAGGAGCTCAGAGATTGGACACGCTGCAAGCGGTGAAGAAAACATGACTGTTGGTCTGTTTGCTTGGGTCTCCGGCACCTGACCCTGCGAGCTGCCGGGAGAAGGCGGGGTCTCAGGCACGCCCGGCACCCCGCGCACCTAACACAGTGCCCGGCTAAATGAGCGCTTGCTAAGTCAAGGCTGCAAGAAACGCGAGCCCTGCCCACACCCAAGATCAGGGTTTTTCCAAGTGTGGTCCACCAACCTTCTGCATTAGAAGCTTCCCGGGGAAAGATGCTCGTTACAAGGCAGATTCCTGAGCCCCATACCTGACTGGACCAATCAGAATCTCCGGGGTTCACGGAAGTGCAGTTTGACAGCGCCCCCCCCCCCGCAGCTCACCCCGACCCTCACCCGGACCCACCCCCACACGCGGTCTCCAGTCGCCGGAGGCTTCCCCCGGGCGTGCGCAGGCGGGTCCCCGGCGCCCCACCGCAGCGCCCCCATCCCGCCCGCGCACCTGAGGCAGTCGTTGTCTCGTACCAGGCGCGCGCTCTCGGTGGGGGGCAAGAGCCCCCCCTCCAAGTAGAGGCCCAGGAGGGCCCCAGAACTGAAGCCGAAGCGCTGGCGGATGAGACTGATGAGATCCGTGACTACTCGGCATCTGTTCAAGTCGATGAGAAGCCAGAAGGACGTGCAGTGCGGGGTGGCTGGCGGGGGGTAATCGAATTGAAGGCGTAGCCTAACCGTCTCGGAGGCTGCCATCTTGCTCGATGCGCAACGGAAGCCGAGAGACTCCACTGGGCCGCCGAGAGGCGTGCGCGGGGCCCGCCCCCTGGAGCCTGTTAACGGGTGCCACCTGTTGGTGGCAAATGGCTGCTCCAGGCTTTGTGAATGATGAGAACGCGGAGCGGGATTGATTCAGGTCCGCTCAAGACAGGGCTACGGAAAAGAATAAGCGAAATGCCTTTATTCCTTTCCTGCTGAGCCCTACGTAGGGTCCGAATTTAGGCAACTCTCTAGATAAACAAGCACTGCTCAGCTGTGGTCTTCTTCTAAGATATTTGCTCATATACATAAAATAATTTCAAAAACGTAACTCCCCATGCATCTAGTTTACAAAATGTTTCATCATACAGAGTTGCAAAAGATGTAATTCCTAATGTATTGTAAATATTGACATTTTAAAATAAAACCATTAATCACTCTTTTAAAAGTATCCAGTGGAATTTAAATACCTTAGCAGTTTAATACCTACCACCATGCAAATTTTAAAATATAAAAAATACATCCTCTTATTAACTCTTAGGTAAGTGAATCAGAAATTTTACATCACTTGAACTTCCATTTCTTCGACATAATATATTAACTCCTTTAGTTTTCATGACAAAGGTATGAATTATGAGCTATTATTATTCCCATTTTGAAGATTAAAAAACAACAAAAAGTTCAGAGAGGTTAAGTAACTTCCCCAAGGTCACTGGACTAAGTACGTGGCTAATACCTAGCAGTCAGTAGATACGTTTTAAAAAAATTTTTTTGTTTTATTTTCCTGTGACCCTATAATGCTCTAGGTCTTCTGGATTGAGTTATTTCTGTTATTAGAGGTACACAATTGATCAAAATAGCATAAAACGCCACACATTTTGTTACATAATTATTAAACGGAGAAAATAAAATGGACATGGACCATGGACATCTATTAATAACATAAATGGAGCTCTGTGTGGGGTTTTTTTAATTAGTCCAAGTCTCTGTGAATGGATATTGCTAAATGAGACAGGGCTCCCCATCAATTCTGGACCTATTTTTTGTTTTTATAGATGTGACGCCCTGAGAAAACACGTTCATTTATGTAAGTAGATAAGAGTGGAAGGACTTATGTTATTGGCAATATCAGTCAATTCCTTAAAACTCTTTCCAACTTACATGCTAAAATCACCTAGAGATCGTTCGTTAAAAATTATTTTCAGTACTCCTTCAGTCAACAATTCAGTTAGGTTCAATAATGTTAAAAACAAAGAATTGGGAATCACATGACTTTCAAAGAAAGTGTTTACCCAGTCGCTAGAGTTGTTCAGTTTCTCAATATCTGGGAAGGCTCTACTAAGATTTAAGTGATTATTATACCACTTACTTTTACAATTAGAGGTGCCTGGTCCATGGCGCTAAAATTAGATGAAACTGGGGTAAAAATGACAATTCCATAAAAATGGGGATTATGATCAAAGACCTGTATATTGATGACAGATGGATAGAGAGATGGATGATTGTCAACTATTATCTATAGATTTATTAGCAATTTAATCTGATAGTTGAAATCAATTATGTTTATAAATATTCATTTGATAGAATTGGAAGAGCATATCAACATCTAAGAAAGAAGAGTTAATCCCAATAAAATGAAGCTGAGTTCTCAAGTTCAGGCCATTGTTACATTTTTTGTACGAATGATTGCTGTTATGGACATGATTTACAGCAGAATCGACTACATGTTTCCCTAAAGTTAATCTAAATTTAATAATAGCTGGTGGAAACGAACAAGTACAGTAGGTGCTGTAAGGCTATGTGGATGGGGTCAGGAGGGAGAAAGACACTTTGAGGAGAACAGAAACAGTGCACAGGCACATTCTCAGGCAATCAGCTGTAGGAAGGAGTCGCAGTTAAAGAGGGAGATGAACTGAATTCTCTTAAAACCACACAGGCCTACCTCTCCTTAGAAAGTGCATGCGACTCCTCAGGACACATTTACGCCCAGTTTGCAGACTGCTACTCCAAAACATGGAAAGTTACCTAAGCAGTGTTTACCTGGCTAGTCTTGTTTCCTTTCTGGAGATGTGCAAAACACCACCATTCCCCCTATTACCGGAACCTCGAGTGTGTCCTCCGTGGTTTCTGGTGAGAAATCTGCTATCCTTGGAATTGTCTTTACTTTATAGGTAAGGTGTCATTTTTCTCTGCTTTCAAGATTTTTTTTTTGTCTTTGGGTTTCAAAATTTTAATTATGCTGTGTCTTGGCATGGATTTTTTTAGGTTTATCCTGCTGGAGTTTCACTCAGCTTCGAGAATCTGTAGGTTTATATCTCATGCCAAATTTGGGGCATTTTCAGCCATTATTTCTTTGGGTACTTTTTCAGCCTCTCTTCCTAGGATTCCAATCGCTTAAACATTAGATCTCTTATTATAGTCCCACAGATCCTTGAGGCTCTTTTTTTTTTTTAACTTTATTTTCTCTCAGTTGTTCAGACTGCGAATTTTCTATTGTTCTCTTTTAGATCACTGATTATTTCCTCTCTCCCTTCCATTTTGTTGTAGAGTCCATCCACTGAGCTTCTTACTTTGGTAATTGTATTTTTCAGTTCTAAAATTTCCTTCTGGTTCTCCTTTACATCTTCTATTCCTTTGCTGAGACTTTCTATTTCCTTGCTGAGTCTTTCTTTTCTTTCACTCATTTCAACATGTTTATCCTGTCTGCTTTAAAATATTTGTCAGATAATTCTAACATCTCCATTATCTCTGTGTCGGCATCTATTAATTGTTTGTTTTTCAGTTTAAGATCTTCCTGGTTCTGGGCATGAAATTGAAGAAGTTGAAATCTGAACATTTTCATATTATGGTCTGAGATTCTGGATCGTGTTTATTCTGTTTTAGCTGTCTTTCTCTGACACTGCTCTGGTGGGGGAGGGGAGGTACTGCAGGTGGGGATTGAAGTCCAAGTTCCTTACTTGGGCTGTGTTAACACCTGAAGGCGCAAGTGGCACAGAAGCTCCTCCTTGCTGCTGCCACTGGTGGGAGTTCCCATCCTGGTTGACATGTAAGAATGGACTCAAGCAAACTCATTTGTCTCTGGTCCCTGATTTATTTTTATCTGAGTTTGGAAATTTGAGAAACAAGGTGCATTCTGATACACCCCACATATAGAGTTGAATTCCTGTTGTTGCACCTATAGGATTTAAATTTAGAAACTGAAGCTGAAAATAAGGAGCATGAAAAATAGCATTGGCCTCTCTGGGTTTTCCTTGCTCCTAAGAATTATTTCTAGTCCATTTCTTCTCTCATATTTTCCTGTTCTCACTCAGCTTTGTCAAGCGCACTTTTATCTTCCCTCCTCCTTGACTTGGGGGCTTTGTTATGATTCCCTGCCTGCTATCATCCTGTTTGAGTTTTGGAAATAGTTGCTATGGCGTTTAGCCCGGTTCCTTCAGGAAATTAGCCCTGAAGAAGAGAAAAAACACTTTTGTTGCAACTATGAAACAAAATTGCCTGCCCACGCAGATCTGGTCATGTGACTGCCTGCCTAATCCTCTTCCCCGGATTCACACCACCTGCAGTGAATCTTGAATTAGTAGCTTGTCAGCAGTAGCTGCATTCTGATCCAGACCGACCAAGACCCGTTGTACTTTATTCTCCAACAATTCCCCTATTACTTATAGCTCCCTGAATATGCTGGTGCCTCTGAGGCCCTGCATACAATAAAAGAATAATTTATCCCAAACTTGGAAAAAGGCAAAATGCTGTTTGCCTCTCTGATATCACGGCAGAGGAGTTTCAATAGGGCTGCATGGCTCTCATAGGATACTCTCAAATACTACTTCATGGTCAGGGTCTGTTTGGCCAACCATCCAGGACAGACTGATCCTCAATCTCATGGTGTCCACAGTTTAGTGAGGAAAATAAAATAAATAACCACACAAATGATTATTTTAAAACAATTATGATGAGCATCAGGAAGTAGAGGTACAGGATGTTGTGAGATCCTATGCAGACTTCACCTAGTCTGCAGTGTTGGGAAAGGCTTCCCTGGGAAGTGACATTTAAACTGACAGCTGAAGTCTCAATAGTAACTAGTCAGGTGCAGGGGAGAGAAAACATGCAAAAGGGCAGTCCATACAGGGAGAACAGCACGTTTAAGTGCACAGAGAAAGACACACACAGAAGGAAGATGGTGTGAAGACACACAGGGAAGAGACTGCCATGTAACACCCTGGATTGCAAGCCTATGCTCTGAAAATTCACTGGGAGGGCCTTTAACGAGCCCCCAGCCAAAGAGCCTCCATCAGCTTCTCATACCCTTCCCCAACATATAATTTAAAAAATAAAGTATTGTTGCAAACAGTTTTGAGATAAGTTCCCAATAGATTTCTTCCAATCCTGTTGCCTCCCCCAAAACTCTATTACATTTTTGATCTGTCCCGAGAAGATGAGTTTACATCACAGAAATGCAAGTTCAAACTGAACCACAAGGATCACCTTAAAAAATGTTCTTTTGCCACTCTCCATGAGAGAAAATTCCATTGGCTCTTCAGTCTTTACTCTCTTTTGCTGGTCTTTCTGCACAGTCCCCTTCTTTTCATCTATCTCTCTTCTTTGCTCTCCTAGAAGGAAACCAAATTCCTCTCATATTCCTGTGCAGCACAGTTTAGCAATTCTTTGTTGCCTTGGCTGATGCCCCTATACTCTCAGCTCCCACCTCCTAATGTCAAGGAACCAATAGGTTTCTTTTTTTCTCATTATGGTTTATTACAGGATATTGAATATAATTCTCTGTGCTATACAGTAGGACCATGTTGTTTATGTATTTTATGTATAGTAGTTCGTATCTGCTAACCCCAAACTCCTAATTTATCCCTCCCCACACCCTTTTCCCTTTTGTAATCATCCATTGGTTTTCTACGTCTGAGTCTGTTTCTGTTTCATACATAAGTTAATTTGGGTCGTATTTTAGATTCCACGTATAAGTGATATTTGTCTTTCTCTTTCTGACTTACTTCAGTTAGTACGATGGTTTCTAGGTCCATCCATGTTGCTGCAAATGACATTATTTCATTCAAAAAGATATTTTTCTTAAACAAAGACCATTCCAGTTCTTGGGAGGAACTGTACTACTGGCTCTTAGAATAATAATCTTTCACTCGGTTCCCAGGTGTGTTTTGTTGCTTTGATTCTAGTGATTATAAACTGTAAAGAAAAGGGAATATGTTAGTGTTTGCCCTCATAAAAGACCACCCAGTGTTGAAGGCCAGATTAAAATGGAGATTATAGGGCACCTACTCACAGTTTGCCGTACTTAACACCACATTTATCTACACAGCCACTGTAAGTGACTCATTGTTTGGTGATTCTTGTGTCATAAGAGCATTTTGGGGATTCCCTTGTTTGGTTAGCCTTTGCTTATATCGTCAAAAACTTAAAACAGATGAAATAGTATGCATTTCAAGTCCTAAGGCATTTTAAGAATGGACTTCTACAATCCACCAGAGGTCTAGTCCTACTTTTTCCTAGCTGACTTTTTCCTTATATCTTATTATAAAAATTTCCGGACACATATAAAGGTTGAAAAAAAAATATAGTGAACACCCATATACCTGCCATCCATACTCTACCATTAACATCTTACTATAATACTTGCTTTATCACATATTTATCCATCTATTCATTGCTCTTTCCACCCATCATTCCATCGTATATTTTGGATTCATTTTAAAGATTGTATACACTTCCTCCTAAACACTTCAAACCCATATGATTAACTAAAGGTGAAGTTTTGTTTACAATTTTTCCTTTTCAAGCAAAATTTGCCTCATATGAAATGAACAAATCAAGTGTATGTTTGCTGAGTTTCGACAAATATATACATCTGTTGTAATCCAAACACCTGTTAAAAACAAGACAACAGGACCCAAATGAAGTCACTTATGCTAAGCCCCACATCACCAAACCGAGACTTAATTACAGTTTTGGCTGTCCCAGAAATGGAATCTTAAACCAGTCCATCAGGATTTGCCTATTCAGCCCTAGTTAATCTGCCTGATAGACTCCTGCCATCCCGTAAAGGCAAGTAAACTTGCAATAACCAACCCACTTTTTTGTCTGTATAACTTCCTCATTCTGCTCCTTTCTACCTATAAAATTCTTTCATTTTGTACATTGGAGCTCTTTTCTATCTGCTAGGTTGAGTGATGCCTGATTCATGAATCACTGAATAAAGCCAATAAGATCTTTAAATTTACTCAGTTGAGGGGACTTCCCTGGCGGCCCAGTGGTTAAGACTCCACCCTCCCAATGCAGCGGACACAGGTTTGATCCCTAGTCAGGGAACTAAGATCCCACATGCTGCAAGACGTGGCCAGAAAAAAAAAAATTTTACTCAGCTGAATTTTCTTTGTTAACACACCTATCAAAATGTGCAATATTACCACTACCCCAGGAAATTTCATATCCCTTCCCTGTCAATGCCTGCCTTTTATCCCTTTGATCCCTGCCTTTTATCAACCACAGTTTCTAGTTGATTTTTACTCCATCATTTTATCAGGGAATTCCCTCTCCTCCATTACTTCTGCTGAATAAGCCCGTCCCATGATTTAAAAATAACACTTTTAATGTTATATCCAGTCGCCCCTCAGTATCTATAGGGGATTGGCTCCAAAACACCCCACAGATACCAAAATTCACAAATGCTCAAGTCCCTCATATAAAATAGTGTGGTATTTGCATATAATCTCCCATATACTTTAAATCATCTCTAGATTACTTATAATACCTAATACATGCTATGTAAATAGTTGTAGATACAGGCATGCCTCATTTTATTGTGCTTCACGGGTATTGCATTTTTCACAAATTGAAGGTTTGTGGCAACACTGTTTCAAGGAAGTCTACTGCTGCCATTTTTCCAATAACATTTGCTCACTTTGTATCTTGTGTCACATTTTGGTGATACTTCACAATTTGCCAATATTTCAAACTTTCATTATTATTATATTTGTTACGGTGATTTGTGATCTGTGATCTTTGGTGTTACTATTACAAAAAGAGTATGACTTGCTGAAGGCTCAGATGATGGTCAGTATTTTTTTTAGCAATAAAATATTTTTTAATTAAGGCATGTACATTTTTTAAGGCATAATGCTATTGCACACTTAATAGACTACAGTACCTTGTAGACATAACTTTTACATGCACTGGGAAACAAAAACATCTGTGTGACTCTATTGTGGTGGTCTGGAATCAAACCTGCAGTATCTCCAAGGTATGCCTGTACAATGTTAATGCTATGTAAATAGTTGCCTGCATGCAGTAAATTCAAGTTTTGCTTTTAGGAACTTTCTAGAATTTTTTCCAAATATTTTTGATCTCCTGTTGGTTGAATCCACGGATGTGGAATCCACAGATATGGAACCAGCCAATAGTGAGGGAGGGCTGACTTGCAGAATAACGGTTGCAGCCTTTAATGCAATAGTACCACTTCTATTTTATCTTAGAGAAATAACCCCAAATATGAAAAATACCATATGCAAAATATAGATATTTATCATAGTGCTATTTTTCTGTGAAAAAGTGAAGCCATAGAGTCTAATTATGGAAGAGTTTAAGTGTATTTGAGGCTCTGGTGACACAGAGCAACTTTGAATGTTTAGATAGGAAAAGTTTAGGACAATCTTTGTTACATCATTACTTCTGTTTGACTAACGGTGTAACTTTTATATAAACAGTATCTTTCAAATGTTTCTCCAGAGGCTCATCCCCAACACCAGCATTATGGGATTTTACTCATTCTGGAGCATCCCATGCTAAAGTTTACGAGAACCTGGTTGCATAGGGTTAGAGAAGGGAACAGGAAAGAGAGCTGTCACATGTACTTCATTTTTCTGTTTTGTCATATGCACCTTTGAAGCAGAATATCTAGAAGTAACCTGACCCTCATACCGCCCTGCACAGTCTTGTTTCCTAGCTCTGAGGTGAGTTATTCTGTACACCCTAAAATGACATTTAGACACACACACACACACACACACACACACAAGAAAACACCTCTCCCATCCTTTTTCCTCCCTTCCCCTTCCCAAACCTCTAATTGCCTCTTTAAAATGACTGTTGTCATGTTAACAAAAAGGTTAGGTGTCATTTAGGGGGCTCGGTCCTTTATGTCTCAGCGTAGAAAGAATTCAGCGAGAGGCAAACTGATAGATAAGAAGTGATTTATTAGAATAGGACGCTTGCGAGGCTTAACAAGCAGTCAGGCAAGCGTTGCGATGCCCCGAGTACTTAGTGGGTTACATTTTTATAATCAGAGGAAGAGAGAGGAGGGGGAGAAGACCTTCTTTGTCTTTCTTGCGTAGATGTCACGCTTTCCTCATCAGTTCCTCCTCCAGATTGGGTTTTTTGTCCCTACATGGTCAGGCCAGGACTGTCATGGCACTTCGGAAAAATTATTTCAGGTCTCAGTACAATGAGGACCTTTCACTTTGATATGTCACCTTTCCATAAATGATTTTTTTTGTGTGCACAGAACATGTGCCGGTTGTCATTAACTTGATGACACCACTGGGCAGGATATAGGTCTCATGCCACCATTGTTGTATTGTTTTGGGGCATGTCTCATGCTTCTGTTGCATGATTTTGTTGCTAATCAAGCTAGCTTTATTTTCTTGTTAAGCAAGCCTATCTGGCTTTGATGCTAAGCCACTTGTTCTGCTTTATGAGTCAAGCAAGCCCACATTTTTTCAGGATTTTCCCATTACTTTCTTGAGTGATCATTAATCTTACTGCGGTCTCCCAAAGTTCCCTATCAACAATCCCCTAATGGGGTTTCTAAGCTAACTATTTGATTAGCCTACTCAATCCCTATCATTAACAACACAGAATTATGCCAATGACAAATTATCGAGAAAAAAAACAGAATAAAAAATTTTATTATCGTATTTAAAAAGACGACGTAAAAGACTAGAAGAAAAAAAATCCCAAATGCCAACAATGTTTATGCAGTATCTAATTTTTTCCCCCAAATTTCCAAAATGTCCATTATATTCGTAATTTTATAAGAAAAATAATTTTAAGAACAAATCTATGAAAATGGAATCCCCCAGTTTCCAGGTTAAGCTGGCCAGGTTTAATCTGATTTGGGGCAGATGCAGCAGTTTGAAATGCCAGGTCTTTTGTTGAGGAAGGAAGAGATGGGCGGGGCAGGAAGGACGGTCCTCGTAGTTATTTCTCTGTAGCGTCTCAGTTCTGTCGCACAACTCAAGTCAAATCAATGCATTAAACGCCTCTTCCTTTCTGCTTGTCCCCAAAACGGCAAAGAACCACCTAGTGGGGCAAAAGCAACACCCCGAACGCCGTTGCAGGAAACCTAGTGGGCGGGTTGGGCAGAGAGCGCGCGAGACGTCGCTAGCCGCTCCACCCTCCCAAGCCCCGCCCACCCCGCCCCACCGCCCAGGCCCCGCCCCTGACCGCCCAGGTCAGGCCCCGCCCCCGTCCCGGCTGGGCCTCGCCTAGCCCCCCCCACCGTCACGTGGTGAGGCGCGGGGTGCAGCCCGTAGATGATGCTGCCGCGCGGTATTCATCATGGAGCTGGCGTCGCGGAGTTGTTCTCTGCCGCTGCTGCTGCTGCTCCTGGGCCTGAGCACGGGTAGGTTCGGGCAAAAGGTGCTTCAGCGGCCGGTGCCTCCTTCTCTTCTTTAGGGATGAGAATCTGTTAGTGGGTTTGTGCTTTTTAAAGCATATTCCTTTTCCCCTGTTTCTACCTTGCGTAATTATTTCGCTTTTGAGCCTTACTCTATTTTTTTTTTTTTTCCTGATTCAAAGTTCTTTTTCTACTTTATTCTGGCTCTGGGTGGTCTGCTGCCCTGTTTCTTCCCTGCGCGTAGGTAGAAGCAGTTTTGCAAAATGTAAGATTTGGAGAAGCTGCTGATCAATGAGGTTTCCACGATCTTAAGGCCACCTCCCTTTTCCTGCCGTGATTGGCTGCTAAATGAGATTATAAAGTTTTTTTATTTTGAGCTGAAACACACGGTACCAAAAGACTCTGAAAAATCCTACCACGAATGGGACGTTTAATTGAGAGTAAGCCTTTCTCCCTCTACCTGATCAGAACAGGCAAGATAATATGTCCCCTCACCGCAGTCCTTTTTGGCAAAAACAAATTCGTGTTTAATGGGATGACTTGCAAATTGATTTTCAGTCTTTTCTTTAAGCAAAATGAGCCCTGGTGTGAATCAAGAACTGAGAATTCGAACTGGCCACAAACTTGCCTTGTGATCTTAGGCAAGTTGCTTAACTTGTTTTCCCTTTTGTAAAATGGGGATATGACCCTTCGGCTTGTGTCTGGGAAATGTCGAATAGGTTGCCCCCCAGATTTTTTTTTTAATATAAATTTATTTTATTTTATTATTATTTATTTTTGGCTGTGTTGGGTCTTTGTTGCTGCGCGCGGGCTTTCTCTAGTTGCGGCGAGCGGGGGCTACTCTTCGTTGCGGTGCGCGGGCTTCTCATTGCAGTGGCTTCTCCTGTTGTGGAGCACGGGCTCCAGGCGCGCGGGCTTCAGTAGTTGTGGAACGCGGGCTCTAGAGGGCAAGCTCAGCAGTTGTGGCTCACGGGCCCAGTTACTCCGCGGCATGTGGGATCTTCCCGGACCAGGGCTCGAACCCGTGTCCCCTGCGTTGGCAGGCGGATTCTTAACCACTGCGCCACGAGGGAAGCCCTGCCCCCCCCCCCCCCCCAGATTTTAACAGTGGTCACGGGCAGGAAAGGGAGGAGGAGGAGTGCCAGGGGTTAGGTCAAAACGGACCAAGCCTTATCTATCATTTTTAAGGAGACTGTAATCTTGTGTTACTTGAATGTAGAATCTTATAGCCACGTCTATAATAAACATTATAGCCTTTCTGCTTTGCTCATCAGACCACTTTCTGCTTGTCTTAATCTTCATCCTTAACAAGTTTCAAAACAGCATTGTCTCCTCATATACTCCTCTTATTTTGGGGACCAGTTTTTGTTTTTTCACTTGCCACAGGGGCAATGAAGTTCAAAAAAGGAGGACGTAGAGGCGGACAACTCCAGTCACCAAGGATCACTCTCTCATCACCTTTCAACATTAGCCTTCTTTACCCACAGAGTAGTATTGGAGAAAAAAAGATACTGTAACTTGAAAGTTGTTACTTTAGCAAAGGTGACATAGAAAATGTGTTCAACCTACTCTTATACACATTTTGCAGATGCTAGAAAAGTTAACTTTGGTTAACTCTAAATTGGAAGAAAATTGGAGTTGCGGGATTAACGAATATATATATGGCTTTTATAAATTTTCTGCCAAACTGCCTTCCCAGTGTGCACTTTTGCCAACAGTGCTGAGGGCTGGTCTCCTGTCTCATTGTGGAGGTTGAGCCCCTGCCATCTGTCAAATAAGCAAAGGTTGTTTTAGTGACCTCATTATTGCTTTAATTTTCATATCTTTGAATATTAGTGATGTTAAACATTCTTTCACGTATTTATGACATTCGTATTTCCCTTTTCATAAATTATTTTCTCGTGACGTTTATCCATTTAATTATTAGGATCTTACTTTTTTTGTTGTTGTTATAATTACTGTTATTTATTGAACGCCTAGTAAGTGCTAGGTATTGTACAACTATCTTGATTGTTGCAAGGCTCTTGCATTTTTTAGTTGGTCTAACGATTAAGGAAATACCCTTTTTCATATTTGTTGCCGATCTTTCTTTGTTTTTTTTTTTTTTTTAAACTTTTATTTTTTTTTAAATTTTTATTTATTTTTAATTTATGGCTATGTTGGGTCTTCGTTTCTGTGCGAGGGCTTTCACTAGTTGTGGGAAGTGGGGGCCACTCTTCATCGCTGTGCGCGGGCCTCTCACTATCGCGGCCTCTCTTGTTGCGGAGCACAGGCTCCAGACGCGCAGGCTCAGCAATTGTGGCTCACGGGCCCAGCCGCTCCGCGGCATGTGGGATCCTCCCAGACCAGGGCTCGAACCCGTGTTCCCTGCATTAGCAGGCAGATTCTCAACCACTGCGCCACCAGGGAAGCCCTCTTTGTTGTTTTGCCTTTTATTTTTGTTGTACAGAAATGTAACAAGTTTCTGTCCTCAACTCTTGATATTTTGTTTTATAGTCTCTAGGGTATGCTTTAATCATTTCCCCATCCAGCAGTCAAAAAGACATTCAACTCTATTTTCATATTGTTTTTCACATCTAAATTTTAAAATTGAAATATCTGATCCACTTGGAATTTATTTTGGTTTATAGTGTTAAGAAAGAACCTACATCTCTATTTTTTTTCTTCAAAAATCTAACAGTTGCCCCAGAGTAATATAGTGAGTAATCTTGCCCCACTAACTTGTGATGCTTCTTTAATCGTATATTAAATGAGGAACAAAAATCAGCATGCTGCATTTTGAGATTTTTTCTTTTTTCCCCCAAGTGTAAATCTCTCTCTCTTTTAAACAGAATTATAAACACGTTTTATGCTTGCTGTTAAAAATCCAAACATTACAGAGGGTGTAGGTGAAAACGTGAAAGCCTCCAGCCCCCTGTGCCACTATTAAGTTTGGTATGTTTTTTCATAACTGAGTTTTTGGGGGTTTTTTTTCCTTATCTCCATAATATATTGGAGTAAATAAATTGTCTGAAATATAAACCAAATAATCACTAGCGTAGCCCAGCCATGTCTCCTGGGCTGGGAATTTAACTGGACACAGACATTCTTCCGGAAAATCGAATTGTGCTTCTGTTTCAGGAGCTGCCATCAGCTGGCCCACAAAAGAGGGCAAGGAAGTATGGGATTATGTGACTGTCCGGAAGGACGCCCACATGTTCTGGTGGCTCTATTATGCCACCAGCCCCAGCAAGAACTTCTCAGAACTGCCCCTGGTCATGTGGCTTCAGGTAAAATTGGTTTCACTGCCTGGCCTGAGGTTGAGGCCAGGTTTCCTCCACTTACCACCTTGCTTGCCCTTAAAGGCTCACAGCTCAGCAGTGAAGAACTGATGTGGTCCAGCAGCCGGCTGGGGCTCTCCTAGGCTTGGGGATTCAGCGTCCTTCTGAGGCAGGCAAAGGCGATGGTACAGACAAGGAAGCCAAATCAGAGAGTGAGAGGTTCTAGCCTTTTACGGGGGTCTTTTTCTGTTGAGCCTAGCACAGGCAACGGTAGGAACCCTTACTGGAAGCTCCTGAAGACACATTTGACAATATGCTGACAGAAGGTGTTTCTGGAAGGTTCCAAAGCAAAGACTGAGGTACCCTGACCAGCCCTTCCTCTCCCTCCCCTCCCAGTCCTTTCCTAGACCTGAATTCCTTGCCCCTAGAAAAACTGATATTTTGAAAGAACTCAGCCTTTTGTATCTTAGCATTAAGTGTTGGGCCCTATCCTTCTCCCTAAAGAGTGTTTGCATTTTAATCTTGAGCTCTAGTGGTAGGATTGAAGACAGGAAACTGGTTGAAAATTATTTGAGGGCAGGCAAAGGATCCTTCCTTTCATTCCTGAAATGTCTGTCCAAAGGTGGCCCACACCCACCTGGAAGACCAAGATCTAGGGAGGGGTTGAGGAACGCAGGTCTTGCTTCACCTTCTGGAAACTGTAGGCATGGCCCAGCTGGGGCGCCAGGTTGCTCACCAGTAAATAAGGCACCCTGATACTCACCCCCATGGGATGTAAATGTCACTTCCTCCAAAAATGTCATTATTCATAAGCAGCCTCCCAGTGCCCCCAGCTTTGCCTTCCAGACCAGTGGCTACAGGCTTCCTGATGAGATAGTGAAGAAGAGCAGTTTGCAGGGAGGGGCCTTTCTCTCTTGGGATTATCGCAAGTATTTTCTTTGAAGGCTGGGGTGAGGCTCAGCCCGAGAGTGCAGATAGGAAAATGTCTCAGAAGAAGAACCTGTCTGTGTGGCCCAGGGAGCTTTTGTGCATCCCGGGCGGCTGGAGATGAAGCTGTGGCAGGGCTGTCAGGGAGAGCCGTGCAGTGGACAAGCCCAGTTCTGCCTTCCTGCCACTTACAGCTGTGGCAAAACACTTCCCTTCTCTGGGCTTTGGTTTTCTAATCTGCGGGATTTCAGCGCTTTTCAAACTTTTTATTAATCAGCAGAACTTTTTCCACTCCCAAGTGAAAGCTTGCAGACCAGCCAAAGCAGAAGAAAGAAGTGCTGGGGCCGAGGTTGGGGCGGAGTGCCAAGTCCCACCCATTCAGCCTCCCCTTTGTCACATGCTACCCCTCAGGTACTTTTTGGGCTTCCAGGAACACAATTTGAAAACCACTGAATTTCAGAAACTACAAACCTTCCTTCTGGTTGATTGCAGAATAGGGCAGTTGTTTTATTTGAATGAGTTACCAACATTTACAAATCAAGACGTTTCCTTCCTTTTTCCAAAAACCAGGAGATGTGATTACTTGGGGCCTGAACTTGCTATCCCGGAGCTGAGCGGTGGGGGCCCTCTTGCACACAGGCAGGAGCTTCTGGAGGAGGGGACCCACCTGCCCTCTTTGCTCCGTGTGGTGCACTTCTGGCCCCTCAAGACCGTGCAGTTTGTGACCTTTGGTTTCTGTGATCTGAGATGCTATTTGATGGTTATCAGCTGGCCAGCTGGCCTGCTCTTCATCTCCTCAGAGGCCCAGGGGAAGAGGAAAAGCGTATGATTAAGGAAGAAATAATTAATTCAGGTTAAAAGGAGATCTGTCTTAGCAGCCTACTGAGAATCCGTGCACTGACTTCTCTGGACAGGTCTTTGGGAATCAAGGTCACGTCATCTGAGTGAGGTAGCTCTGAGTGATGTAGTGTGCTACTTTAGGTACACTTTCAAGCCATTTCAGCGTTTTAGTTTGTCCTTTGACACACTTGCCATATTTCAGAGTCACTGCATAGTCCCGGGCCATGACAGTACCCCATCCCAGAGTTCTAGATGAAGAGATTTTCCAGTGGTATGTTATCAAGTAGAACAGAACAGGAGAATGGGATTTCTCCCACGAAGACCATACCTCTAGGATTCCAGCTTCTCTCCTTTCACTTTGGTCCTATCCCAGCCCAGTAAGTCCACTAGGAAAAAGGGGCCCAGCTTTCACTCAAGGACCCTTGCTTTTATTTTATTTTATTTTGTTTTCGTTTTTGTTTTTTTGCTTTGCTTTTTTTTTAAATTGAAGAATAGTTGGTGTACAGTATTATATGTTACAGGTATACAGTATAGTGATTCACAATTTTTAAGGGTTCTACTCCATTTATAGTTCTATAAATATTGGCTATATTCCCTGTGTTGTACAATATATCCTTGTAGTTTAGTTTATACATAGTGGTTTGTACCTCTTAATCCCCTTCCTTTACATTCCCCCCTCCCCTCTCCCCGCTGGTAACCACTAGTTTGTTCTCTATATCTGTGAGTCTGCTGCTTTTTTATTACAGCCACTAGTTTGTTGTATTTTTTAGATTTTCCATATAAGTGACATCATACAGTATTTGTCTTTCTCTGTCTGACTTATTTCACTTAGCATAATATCCTCCAAGTCCAATCATGTTGCTGCAGTTGGCAAAATTTCATTCTTTTTTATGGCTGAGTAGTAGTCCATTGTACATATATACACCACATCTTCTTTATCCATTCATCTGTTGATGGGCACTTAGGTTGCTTCCCATATCTTGGCTATTGTAAATAACGCTTCTATGAACATTAGGGTGCATGTATTTTTTCAAATTAGTGTTTTTGTTTTTTTCAAATATATACTCAGGAGTGGAATCACTGGATCATGTGGTAGTTCTATTTTTAGTTTTTTGAGAAACCTCCATACTGTTTTCCACAGTGGCTGCACCAATTTACATTCCCACCAACAGTGTTACAAGGATTCCCTTTTCTCCACATCCTCACCAACATTTGTTATTTGTGTTCTTTTTGATGATAGCCATTCTGACAGGTGTGAGGTGATATCTCATTATGGTTTTGATTTGCATTTCCCTGATGATTAGCAGTGTTGAGCATCTTTTCATGTTCATGCTGGCCATCTGCATTTCCTCTTTGGAAAAATGTCTATTGAGTTCTTCTGCCCATTTTTTAATCAGGTTGTTTGTTTTTTTGATGTTGAGTTATATGAGCTGTTCATATATGTTGGATATTAACCCCTTATTGGTCGTATCATTTGCAAATATTTTCTTCCATTCCATAGGTCTTTTCATTCTGTCAACGGTGAGGACATTGCTCTTAATTTATTGCATGTTACATGCATTTTTCAACGTTGCCACGTAGTTTATCATAGTTTGTGATCCTAAATGGCAGTGTCACATTCCGTCCTATAGACGTGCCATGATTTACTAACCCATTTCCCTACTGCGGGACATTGGAGTTTCATCCTTTTGCTGTTATAAATACCACTGCAGTAAACAGCTCCCTCTGACTTGTGAGCTTTTTACCACTGTATTAGGAAATCTTAAGATACAGAGTGCATATAATTAGAGGGATTTATAGCCTCCCAGTTTTATAATAGTTAGCTTGGTGTCAGTTCAAAACATTCGTTTCATAAAGTCTCTCTGTTGGGGTCCTTTAGTTACCCCTGAGCCCTGACTATGTCGTCTTTTTTTTCCTTTAGATTTCCCTGTACAGATTGCCCTGGCTTCTGTTTTGCCTGAGCTGTTTCCTTCCATCTTTGCGTATCTCCCTTTCCTATCCATCTTGCACAGGGAGACAACATCCTTTTATTCAAGGCCCTCGGCCTATCCTGTTGGCTCAGATGGCCCCTGAGGTTTTGTCCAGAAAAGCACTGACCATCCTTTCCCCTGACCATCTCCTGAAGGACCTCCTCCCCTCTCTTAGCCCTTAGAACCCATAGAACCTCTGCCTCTCATAGTCTGGGGCCCCAGCACTGAGCTTCTGTTCAGAATCCTGCCTCGCCCCTGGCCTTGGATGCCCACGGTATTGAGTGCTTCCTGCCCTGGGACTTCGCATTTACTATGTTATATCCTGGGGATCATCTTGATCAAACTGCCCCTCAGTCTGGGTCCCTTGTAAATCCTCAGGGACACTGAGGAGAGGGTGGTGGAGAGTCACAAGGCCCCGGGTCCAGTCCTGGTGGAGCCCCTAATTGCCACGTTCCCTCTCTGGGCCATACTGCTCATCTTCGAAGGGAGAGGGTTTGGACGAGATGTTTTGAAGTCAGCAAACCCCACGTGAGGCCAAGGCTCAAGCTCAGAGAATCAGAGGTAGGAACGTTCCCTCTGGGGGCTCTTAGCCTGGTTGCTTCTTCTTTTTAGAAAGACTTGAGCAGTTACCAGGGGGCTCAGTTAGTGCAGACACTGGATCAATTGTGTCCTGGGTGTAAGGTTGACCCAGCCATCACTGACTCATAAATTGTTTATAGTGAATGGGGTCATGGTTGTAATGACGAAGGTTTGACTAACATTTTCTCTGACTTTATTTTTGTTTGTTGTTTTTTGCTTTCACAGGGTGGTCCAGGTGGTTCCAGCACTGGATTTGGGAACTTTGAGGAAATCGGGCCCCTTGACAGAGAACTCAAACCACGAAGAACTACTTGGGTACAGTGAGGAAGGCCTCGAACTCACACTGCCGTGTGGCCTCCCCCAGGCTGAGTCCCACCCAGCCCTACCCCATTCTGGGTGGCGTCACAAGTTGAGCGATCCCACTCCGCCCCCCTCCCTCTTCCTCTGTGTCCAGGGGGACCTTGCGTACTTGTCCACAGGCTTCCTCTCCAGCCAGCCTCTTCCATTTCTTGGGGCAGCTT
The DNA here is from genome assembly GCF_965194825.1 of Balaenoptera physalus. Lineage (NCBI taxonomy): Eukaryota > Metazoa > Chordata > Mammalia > Artiodactyla > Balaenopteridae > Balaenoptera > Balaenoptera physalus. The sequence continues at coordinate 37,865,715 of NC_138901.1, forward strand.
ATCCCACACTGGTCACCTTCCCAACTCGGTGACCTTTCTCTCCACTTGCCTGCAGCAACCTCTGTCTACTCTAGCAGACCCCCTGGACCTTGTCATTACCCACATATTGGCCATCCCTGCAATCTGGGACGCCGGGGTCCCACCTTCTGGCCACAACCTGCAGTCCTTTCCCCTCCTGCTCTCCTGCTTCGATTCTTGTCTTCCTCAGGACTTCAAACCCCTTGTCCTCTGCCCTTTTGATGTCTCTCTAGTTCTCTGTCTCCCCCCCGCCCCCTCATTCTTAGCTTCACTTCCTTACCTAACCCCCACCCCTGGTTCCCTCATCCTTCTCCCTCCACATCCTTGCCGCGCCCAGCCTGGGGTCAGTCCCCCTGTCCACGTGCTCGGCCCCTTCCTCCAGGCCGCCAAACACTGGTGGGCAGCACCACCCCAGTGGGCAGGGTGGGGCTGTTGCTCCCAGCTGGTGGCCCCCCTCTGCTCTGTGCTTCTCCTCTGCTCCTCTCCCGTCTGTTGATGGACACTTAGGTTGTTTTCACCTTTTGGCTGTTGTGAATAATGCAGGGAACATTAGCGTGCAAGTATTTGTTTGGGCCCCTATTTTCAATTTGGCGGGGGGTGGGGAATTGCTGGGTCCTATGGTAGCTCTATGTTTAATACCCAAGTGTTGTTAATGTTCTTCATCCACCCCTTTTCCATCGCCTCTCATGGGTGCTTTCAAAATGCACCCCCCCCCCACCCCCAATCCACTTCCCACATGGTGCTTAAGTGAAACCCTCCAATGGCAGTCACTCCTTAGTTTACCGTCTTTCGGTTCCCCAAAGATTGGATCCAGATTCCCGGGCATCAACTGGCTCCTGCTACCTCTAGCCACACCTCCCAGCTTCTCTCCATGTGCACTCTTCCTTGAGGCCTCTGCGTGGGCCATTCCTGGGCTTGGACTTAATTCCTTTGGTCACCCGGTCACACCTAGCTCACCATACTCACCTCTAAGGCTCAGTGCGGGAGCACCTCCACCTGAAGATCCCCTCTGAGCCCTTTGATTTTCTTGTCTGTCTCCATACTGGTCTTCTTTAAGCACATTTTACTTACTCTTGCCTCAGGGTCTTTGCACATGCTGTTCCCTCAGCCTGGAACATCCACATACTCACTTCCAGTAGCAGAGTACCCGACTGGCTTGTCCCCAAGTCTCCCACGACTAATAGGGTAATGTGACTGGGGCAGAGAGCCTGAACAAGAAGTGAGGAGGTGCTGGCCTTGGTCCTGATGCTGCCATCACCTATCCAACTTTGTGACCTTGGACAAGTCCTGGGCCTTTTCTGGGCTTTAATGTCCTGATCAGTAAAGGACATGGCTGTAGTGTGTCATCACTAGGGATCCTTCGGGATGTAAAATTCTATAACACTAAGCCTCTTTGGGAAAGGTGTTAGAATAAATTCTGTTCTTGTAGTGTTCAGCAAAGCCAGGCCACTGTGGAAACTGGATTCATCTTAAAGAAAACAGAGGTGTGGTATTCCGACCTCTCACTGCTTCGAGCCGTTGCTCAGACTGACACCGCATGGTTCTACCTGCACGAATGAATTACATTCAGGACATTTGTAGTGTGTGAAAGTAACAGCCTAGATGCTTCGATCCCTGTGTATATGTTAATCTTTCCTTCTTGTTTCTCCTTTTCTTTGCCTTTCTTTGCTATACTAGTCTATGTTCCTGTTCCAAATTTTTTTTTAATCCATTTTAGTAACAGATCATAACCACACTGATATCCTCACATGTGTGGTTTTTGTTGAGCTCATATCAGATGATCAAAACATAGTTGATGACTGGCTGGCTGATTGCAACATTTGACTTTCCTCTGTGGCTTGTAGCTCCAGTCGGCCAGTCTCCTGTTTGTGGATAACCCAGTGGGCACCGGGTTCAGTTATGTGAACAAGAGTGACGCGTACACCAAAGACCTGGCCATGGTGGCATTAGACATGATGGTTCTCCTGAAGACTTTCTTTGAATGCCACAAAGAATTCCAGGTAAGCAAGCTCAGAGGGGGGTTAGCAGTTGCAGCACTGCATCCATCAGATGCAAACTTCCCTGAGAGTTACATGTCCAGCTGATTCCAGAGAAAACCTTTTTGCACCCAGGATCAGATTGTGGGCTTCTGTTTCAGTCATCACTAAAGGTGGTTTTAGCTTGGAAAAACATGACCCTGCAGCCAGTATTCTAATTAAACATAGTAATCACATATGGGAGGAAAGATCAGCAAAAGCAGATTTGTTTTGTCTGGCCATTACATGCAATAGAAATTTGAAATTGATTCGTGTGAATTAAAAGGCATTCAGGATATTAATTCTTTGTAAATTCCTTTTCTTCCTAGACGATTCCATTCTACATTTTCTCAGAGTCCTATGGAGGAAAAATGGCTGCTGGCATTGCTCTAGAACTTTATAAGGTAACAAGGAAGATGACTTTGTTTTGGTGTTGGACAGAAACTGATTATCTTACTTGTTGTAGTCACCTGATAATTGAATATTCTTTGAATAGGACCTTGTACATACAGAGTAAGTCTGTAATAGTAACCATGAAAAGTTTCAAAAAGAACAATGAAGTTTGCCCCACCAGATATCGAACAGGCTATACAGCTAAGCGAGTAAAGCAATTTGGGGCTGCCATAGCAACAGAGAAATGCAGATACATGCAGCAGGCTAAAGAATCTAGAAACATATTTTATATATACTTATGTATATGTATATATGTATCTGTGTATGTTTATAACACATACATAGGTATCATACTTACATATGAACGTATATAAATGATAAGATGGTATTTCAAATCATTGAGGAAAACAGAATGTTCAATAAATGATATGGAGACAAGTGACTATCACTTTGGAAAATAGTAAAGTTAGATTCTTGCCTTACATGAAACATCAGTTCTTTTTTTTTTTTAATTTATTTATTTTATTTTTGGCTGCGTTGGATCTTTGTTGCTGTGCACGGGCTTTCTCTAGTTGTGGCGAGCGGGGGCTACTCTTTGTTGCGTTGCGCCGGCTTCTCATTGCGGTGGCTTCTCTTATTGCAGAGCACAGGCTCTAGGCGTGCGGGCTTCAGTAGTTGTGGCTCACGGGCTCTAGAGCGCAGGCTCAGTAGTTGTGGTGCATGGACTTAGTTGCTCCGCGGCATGTGGTATCTTCCCAGACCAGGGCTCGAACCCGTGTCCCCTGCATTGGCAGGTGGATTCTTAACCAATGCACCACCAGGGAAGCCCCGAAACACCAGTTCTTGATAGATTAAAAATCTAAACATAAAAATCAAAACTGTATGGGCTTCCCTGGTGGCGCAGTGGTTGAGAGTCCGCCTGCCGGTGCGGGGGACGCGGGTTCGAGCCCCGGTCTGGGAGGATCCCACATGCCGCGGAGCAGCTGGGCCCGTGGGCCACAATTGCTGAGCCTGCGCGTCTGGAGCCTGTGCTCCGCAATAGGAGGGGCCACGATAGTGGGAGGCCCGTGCACCGCGATGAGGAGTGGCCCCCGCTCGCCGCAACTGGAGAGGGCCCTCGCACAGAAACAAAGACCCAACAAACACAGCCAAAAATAAATAAATAAATTAAAAAAAAAAAAAAAAAAAAACTGTAGGGGCTTCCCTGGTGGCGCAGTGGTTGAGAATCTGCCTGCCAATGCAGGGGACACGGGTTCGAGCCCTGGTCTGGGAAGATCCCAAATGCTGCGGAGCAACTAGGCCCGTGAGCCACAACTACTGAGCCTGCGCGTCTGGAGCCTGCGCTCTGCAACGGGAGAGGCCGTGACAGTGAGAGGCCCGCGCACCGCGATGAAGAGTGGCCCCCGCTCGCTGCAACTGGAGAAAGCCCTCGCACAGAAACGAAGACCCAACACAGCCAAAAATAAATTAATTAATTAATTAAAAAAAAAATCAAAACTGTAAGAGAACCTGAAAATATAGGAGAAAAGTTTTATAATCTTGGGTACGAAAAGCTTGCTTTTCCTTCATAAGATAAAACACCCAAAAGCAAAAAGAGTAAGTTTGACGTATTTAGACCACATAGAAATTTAAAACTTCTTAGAGTTTCATAAACAATTTTAAAAGATATACACACACAAATAAATATATAGTAGAAGTAGTATTCACATCAATAAGTCCATTAAAAAAAGATAATATTCTAATAGGATATTGGCCAGAAAATACGGGCAAACAATTTATAGAAGAAATGCAAACTGCCTATGGACATGTGAACAATGTTCAACTTTTATTAGTAAGTCAAATCTGTGAGATTTGCAAATATTTTAAAAATTTGGTGGGAAGTCCCTGGGGGGGGGTCCAGTGATTAGGACTCCACGCTTCCACTGCAGGGGGCACGGGTTCGATTCCTGGTCAGGGAACTAAGATCCCGCATGCCACGTGGCATGGCCAAAAAAATAAATAAAATAAAATAAAGTAAAAATTTGGTAACCCCCAGTTTTGGTAAGAAGTCAGGGAAATAAGGGCTCTCATGCACGTTTGATGGGAATGAAAATTGGTAAATCATTTTAAAGGGGCACTTTGGCAGTATCTATAAACTTTTAAAATGTATGTGCCCTTTGACCCAATAATTTCACTTCCAGGAATCTGTCCTGTGGGAATACTTATATATGTGTGTGTGTCAGAGGACGTTAAGTTCATCGTTGCTTATAATGTCCATAAATGGAAAACAAGATCAGTGGCTGTCTGTAGAGGATTACTTAAATGAAATACGTGAATCCTTCCGTGATGGACACTTTGAAGCCATCAGAAAGAATGAGTAGATCTTTGCCTATGTATACATGTATGTATATATATATATGCTTGTGAAAACAAAGAAAGGAGTTAGAAGGATATATACTATGTTAACTGGTTAGTGAGCGTGAGGGTGCAGGTGGGGCAGAGGTAAAACTTTTTTCACATTTTCTCCTGTCTCCTTCTGTGATTAAATTTTTTACAGTGAGCTTGTATGAGCTTTTTTTTTTTTTTTAATAGACTTTTTTTTTTTTTAAGTATTTGTTTATTTACTTATTTATAGCTGTGTTGGGTCTTTGTTTCTGTGGGAGGGCTTTCTCTAATTGTGGCAAGCGGGGGCCACTCTTCATCGCGGTGCGCGGGCCTCTCGCTGTCGCGGCCTCTCTTGTTGCGGAGCATAGGCTCCAGACGCGCAGGCTCAGTAGTTGTGGCTCACGGGCCTAGTTGCTCCGTGGCATGTGGGATCTTCCCAGACCAGGGCTCGAACCCGTGTCCCCTGCATTGGCAGGCAGATTCTCAACCACTGCGCCACCAGGGAAGCCCTGAGCTTTTTTTTTAATTGAAGTATAGTTGATGTACAATATTATATAAGTTACACATATACAATATACTGATTCATAATTTATAAAGATTATATTCTATTGATAGTTGTAAAATATTGGCTATATTCGTGTTATACAGTATGAGCTTTGTTTTTTTAAGATTTATTAATTCTCTTTAAAAATGAACCTTTTATAAGAAGCAGTATAGGTGCATAACAGAAAATTAGAAAATACAGCAAGCACAAATTTAAAAAATTAAAAAGAGATCACCATTGTTAACACCTTAGTGTATAGCCTTTACATCTTTTTCTGCGCTCTTAGAAATAAGTAAATTTTTTAACCAGTAGGAGGTAGTAGTATACGTAGTGTCTGTAGCCTGCTTTCTGCCGTCACTAGTCTTCCCTTTCCTACTTCAGTAAATTTCCGTCTCAAATATTCAGGCTTTAATGATCCCAACACGTCCTTTATGGTCAGTTTGTTTAAGCCAGGACTCAGTCCAGATCCGTGAATTACATGTGGCTGGGATGTCCCTAAAGTCTGTTTTCATCTAACACAGTTCCTTTCTTATGACCCCCATTTGGTAAAGAAACTAGACTACTTACAGAATATCCCATTTTCTGGATTTGTGTGGTAGCATCTTCATGGTGTTATTTAGTTTATTCCTCTCTTCATGGTGTTTCCTACAAAACTGGAGGTCATAGTTAAAGGCCTGATGCATTCAAGGTAAAAGTTTTTGATAGAATATATTATAATAGGTCAGATTTCAGGAAACGATGGCCCATAGGTCAAATCTAGTCCACCACCTGCTTTTATATGACCCATGAGCTAAGAATGGTTTTTACATTCTCGAGTGACAGTGGTGGGGTGGGGTGGATTAAAAGAAGAATAATATTTTATGACACATGAAAATTGTGGGAAACTCAAATTTCAATGTCCACAAATAAAGTTTTATTTTTTTGTAATTTATTTTTAACTTATTTTATTTTTTTAACGTCTTTATTGGAGTATAATTGCTTCACAATGGTGTGTTAGTTTCTACTTTAAAACAAAGTGAATCAGTTATACATATACATATGTCCCCATATCTCTTCCCTCTTGCATCTCCCTCCCTCCCACCCTCCTTATCCCACCCCTCTAGGTGGTCACAAAGCACTGAGCTCATCTCCCTGTGCCATGCGGTTGCTTCCCACTAGCTATCTATTTTACGTTGGGTAGTGTATATATGTCCATGCCACTCTCTCACTTTGTCACATCTTACCCTTCCCCCTCCCCATATCCTCAAGTCCATTCTCTAGTAGGTCTGTGTCTTTATTCCTGTCTTGCCCCTAGGTTCTTCAGAACTTTTTTTTTTTAATGTTCCATATATGTGTGTTAGCATACGGTATTTGTTTTTCTCTTTCTGACTTACTTCACTCTGTATGACAAACTCTAGGTCCATCCACCTCACTACAAATAACTCAATTTCGTTTCTTTTTATGGCTGAGTAATATTCCATTCAATATATGTGCCACATCTTCTTTATCCATTCATCTGTTGATGGACACTTAGGTGGCTTCCATGTCCTGGCAATTGTAAATAGAGCTGCAATGAACATTTTGGTACATGACTCTTTTTCAATTATGTTTTTCTCAGGGTATATGCCCAGTAGTGGGATTGCTGGGTTGTATGGTAGTTCTATTTTTAGTTTTCTAAGGAACCTCCATACTGTTCTCCATAGTGGCTGTATCAATTTACATTCCCACCAACAGTGCACCCTCTCCGGCATTTATTGTTTCTTGGTTTTTTGATGATGGCCATTCTGACCGGTGTGAGGTGATACCTCATTGTAGTTTTTTTTTTTTAATGCTATTCTTGTCTGCTTACATTCTTTTTATGTATGTATGTACGTATGTATGGCTGTGTTGGGTCTTCGTTTCTGTGCGAGGGCTTTCTCTAGTTGCGGCAAGCGGGGGCCACTCTTCATCGCGGTGCGCGGGCCTCTCACTATCGTGGCCTCTCTTGTTGCGGAGCACAGGCTCCAGACGCGCAGGCTCAGCAATTGTGGCTCACGGGCCTAGTTGCTCCGCGGCATGTGGGATCTTCCCAGACCAGGGCTCGAACCCGCGTCCCCTGCATTGGCAGGCAGATTCTCAACCACTGCGCCACCAGGGAAGCCCCTCATTGTAGTTTTGATATGCATTTCTCTAATGATTAATGATGTTGAGCATTCTTTCATGTATTTTTTGGCAATCTGTATATCTTCTTTGGAGAAATGTCTATTTAAGTCCTCTGCCCATTTTTGGATTGGGTTGTTTGTTTTTTTGATATTGAGCTGCATGACCTGCTTGTAAATTTTGAAGATTTAATCCTTTGTCAGTTGCTTCATTTGCAAATATTTTCTCCCATTCTGAGGGTTGTCTTTTCATCTTGTTTATGGTTTCCTTTGCTGTGCAAAAGCTTTTAAGTTTCATTAGGTCCCATTTGTTTACTTTTGTTTTTATTTCCCTTTCTCTAGGAGGTGGGTCAAAAAGGATCTTGCTGTGATTTATGTCATAGGATGTTCTGCCTATGTTTTCCTCTAAGAGTTTGAAAGTGTCTGGCCTTACATTTAGGTCTGTAACCCATTTTGAGTTTAATTTTGTGTTGGTGTTAGGGAGTGTTCTAATTTCATTCTTTTACATATAGCTGTCCAGTTTCCCCAGCACCACTTATTGAAGAGGCTGTCTTTTCTCCACTGTATATTCTTGCCTCCTTTATCAAAGATAAGGTGACCATATGTGCATGGGTTTATCTCTGGGCTTTCTATACTGTTCCATTGATCTGTATTTCTGTTTTTGTGGCAGTACCATACCGTCTTGATTACTGTAGCCTTGTAGTATAGTCTGAAGTCCGGGAGCCTGATTCCTCCAGCTCCATTTTTCTTTCTCAAGATTGCTTTGGCTATTCGGGGTCTTTTGTGTTTCCATACAAATTGTGAAATTTTTTGTTCTAGTTCTGTGAAGAATGCCAGTGGTAGTTTGATAGGGATTGCATTGAATCTGTAGATTGCTTTGAGTAGTAGAGTCATTTTCACATTGTTGATTCTTCCAATCCAAGAACATGGTATATCTCTCCATCTATTTGCATCTTCTTTCTTTCATCAGTGTCTTTTTTTTTTTTTTTTCAACATAGAAACAGAATTTTTCAAAAATGAGTTACAAAACAGCAAAATTTAAAAAAAATTAGTTATAGATAAAGTTTGCAGATAACGTTGTCATCCCTCTTTTTTTTTTTTTTTTTTTCCACACACACACACACTGTATTTTATTTTTACAAGAGATAAATAGACTGACACCAAGCATTGTACATGGATGACCACAACAAAAGCAACAATGATTGCAATTACCAAACATGAAACACACTCATACTATGTCATAATATTGCCATTCAGTCCAGTAATCCTCCACTGTAACAGCTCCTTTACTTTGCAGTGAAAATTGATTTGTATATTCCCTGCCTCTGAGTCCTTGTGGGATTTTTTTTTTTTTTTTAATTCAGACAGAAAGTCACAAAAATTATACTCATCCTCATCAGTTCACTCAGTCCCATGTAATTAATTGTTGTTTTTTTTTTTTCATCTTGATCTTTTGTTAGCACTTTTATGAGTTCATCAGTTTTTCATCAGAGTTCTGAAAATGCTTATTCATTCAGTTCAGCAGTACAGTCAGTTACCAGAAACCTGTACTTGTCAGAGTCTTTTCCATGAATTTCTTGAAGATCATCAGTGTCTTATAATTTTCTGCATACAGGTCTTTTGTCTCCTTAGGTAGGTTTATTCCTAGATATTTTATTCTTTTTGTTGCAATGGTAAATGGGAGTGTTTTCTTAATTTCACTTTCAGATTTTTCATCATTAGTGTATAGGAATGCAAGAGATTTCTGTGCATTAATTTTGTATCCTGCTACTTTACCAGATTCATTGATTAGCTCTAATAGTTTTCTGGTAGCATCTTTAGGATTCTCTATGTACAGTATCATGTCATCTGCAAACAGTGACAGCTTTACTTCTTCTTTTCCGATTTGTATTCCTTTAATTTCTTTTTCTTCTCTGATTGCTGTGGCTAAAACTTCCAAAACTATGTTGAATAATAGTGGTGAGAGTGGGCAACCTTGTCTTGTTCCTGATCTTAGTGGAAATAGTTTCAGTTTATCACCACTGAGGACGATGTTGGCTGTGGGTTTGTCATAGATGGCCTTCATTATGTTGAGGAAAGTTCCCTCTATGCCTACTTTCTGGAGGGTTTTAATCATAAATGGGTGTTGAATTTTGTCAAAAGCTTTCTCTGCATCTATTGAGATGATCATATGGTTTTTCTCCTTCAGTTTGTTAATATGGTGTATCACATTGATTGATTTGCGTATATTGAAGAATCCTTGCATCCCTAGGATAAACCCCACTTGATTATGGTGTATGATCCTTTTAATGTGCTGTTGGATTCTGTTTGCTAGTATTTTGTTGAGGATTTTTGCATCTATGTTCATCAGTGATATTGGACTGTAGTTTTCTTTCTTTGTGACATCTTTGTCTGGTTTTGGTATCAGGGTGATGGTGGCCTCATAGAATGAGTTTGGGAGTGTTCCTCCCTCTGCTATATTTTGGAAGAGTTTGAGAAGGATAGGTGTCAGCTCTTCTCTAAATGTTTGATAGAATTCTCCTGTGAAGCCATCTGGTCCTGGGCTTTTGTTTGTTGGAAGATTTTTAATCACAGTTTCAATATCAGTGCTTGTGATTGGTCTGTTCATATTTTCTATTTCTTCCTGGTTCAGTCTCGGAAGGTTGTGCATTTCTCAGAATTTGTCCATTTCTTCCAGGTTGTCCATTTTATTGGCGTATAGTTGCTTGTAGTAATCTCTCATGATCCTTTGTATTTCTGCAGTGTCAGTTGTTACTTCTCCTTTTTCATTTCTAATTCTATTGATTTGCGTCTTCTCCCTTTTTCCTTGATGAGTCTGCTAATGGTTTATCAATTTTGTTTATCTTCTCAAAGAACCAGCTTTTAGTTTTATTGGTCTTTGCTATCATTTCCTTCATTTCTTTTTCATTTATTTCTGTTGTGATCTTTATGATTTGTTTCCTTCTGCTAACTTTGGGGGTTTTTTGTTCTTTCTCTAATTGCTTTAGGTGTAAGGTTAGGTTGTTTATTTGAGGTGTTTCTTGTTTCTTAAGGTAGGATTGTATTGCTATAAACTTCCCTCTTAAAAGTGCTTTTGCTGCATCCCATAGGTTTTGGGTCGTCATGTTTTCATTGTCATTTGTTTCTAGGTATTTTTTGATTTCCTCTTTGATTTCTTCAGTGATCTCTTGGTTATTAAGTAGTGTATTGTTTAGCCTCCATGTGTTTGTATTTTTTACAGATTTTTTCCTGTAATTGATATCTAGTCCCATAGCGTTATGGTCAGAAAAGATACTTGATACGATTTCAGTTTTCTTAAATACCAAGGCTTGATTTGTGTCTCAAGATATGATCTATCCTGGAGAATGTTCCATGAGCACTTGAGAAGAATGTGTATTCTGTTGTTTTTGGATGGAATGTCCTATAAATATCAATTAAGTCCATCTTGTTTAATGTATCATTTAGAGCTTGTGTTTCCTTATTTATTTTCATTTTGGATGATCTGTCCATTGGTGAAAGTGGGGTGTTAAAGTCCCCTACTATGATTGTGTTACTGTCGATTTCCCCTTTTATGGCTGTTAGCATTTGTCTTATGTATTGAGGTGCTCCTATGTTGGGTGCATAAATATTTACAATTGTTATTTCTTCTTCTTGGATTGATCCCTTGATCATTATGTAATGTCCTTCTTTGTCTCTTGTAATAGTCTTTGTTTTAAAGTCTATTTTGTCTGATATGAGAATTGCTACTCCAGCTTTCTTTTGATTTCCATTTGCATGGAATATCTTTTTCCATCCCCTCACTTTCAGTCTGTATGTGTCCCTAGGTCTGAAGTGAGTCTCTTGTACACAGCATATATATGGGTCTTGTTTTTGTATCCATTCAGCCCGTCTATGTCTTTTGGTTGGAGCATTTAATCCATTTACATTTAAGGTAATTATCGATATGTATGTTCCTATGACCATTTTCTTAATTGTTTGGGGTTTGTTATTGTAGGTCTTTTCCTTCTCTTGTGTTTCCTGCCTAGAGAAGTTCCTTTAGCATTTGTTGTAAAGTTGGTTTGGTGGTGCTGAATTCTCTTAGCTTTTGCTTGTCTGTAAAGGTTTTAATTTCTCCGTCAAATCTGAATGAGATCCTTGCTGGGTAGAGTAATCTTGGTTGTAGGTTTTTCTCCTTCATTACTTTAAATATGTCCTGCCACTCCCTTCTGGCTTGCAGAGTTTCTGCTGAAAGATCAGCTGTTAACCTTATGGGGATTCCCTTGGGTGTTACTTGTTGTTTTTCCCTTGCTGCTTTTAATATTTTTTCTTTGTATTTAATTTTTGATAGTTTGATTAATGTGTGTCTTGGTGTGTTTCTCCTTGGATTTATCCTGTATGGGACTCTCTGTGCTTCCTGGACTTGATTAACTATTTCCTTTCCCATATTAGGGAAGTTTTCAACTATAATTTCTTCAGGTATTTTCTCAGTCCCTTTCTTTTTCTCTTCTTCTGGGACCACTATAATTCGCATGTTGGTGCGTTTATTGTTCTCCCAGAGGTCTCTGAGACTGTCCTCAATTCTTTTCATTCTTTTTTCTTTATTCTGCTCTGCAGTAATTATTTCCGCTATTTTATCTTCCAGGTCACTTATCCGTTCTTCTGCCTCAGTTATTCTGCTATTGACCCCTTCTAGAGAATTTTTAATTTCATTTATTGTGTTGTTCATCACTGTTTGTTTGCTCTTTAGTTCTTCTAGGTCCTTGTTAAACGTGTCTTGTATTTCCTCCATTCTATTTCCAAGATTTTGGATCATCTTTACTATCATTATTCTGAATTCTTTTTCAGGTAGACTGCTATTTCCTCTTCATTTGTTAGGTGGGTTTTTGCCTTGCTCCTTCATCTGCTGTGTGTTTCTCTGTCTTCTCATTTTGCTTAACTTACTGTGTTTGGGGTCTCCTTTTCGCAGGCTGCAGGTTCGTAGTTCCTGTTGTTTTTGGTATCTGTCCCCAGTGGCTAAGGTTAGTTCAGTGGGTTGTGTAGGCTTCATGGTGGAGGGGACTAGTGCCTATGTTCTGGTGGATGAGGCTGGATCTTGTCTTTCTGGTGGGCAGGTCCACGTCTGGTGGTGTGTTTTGGGGTGTCTGTGGCCTTATTATGATTTTAGGCAGCCTCTCTGCTAATGGATGGGGTTGTGTTCCTGTCTTGCTAGTTGTTTGGCATAGGGTGTCCAGCACTGTAGCTTGCTCGTCGTTGAGTGGAGCTGGGTCTTGGTGTTGAGATGGAGATCGTTGGGAGATTTTCGCTGTTTGATATTATGTGGAGCTGGGAGGTCTCTTGTGGACCAGTGTCCTGAACTTGGCTCTCCCACCTCAGAGGCACAGCCCTGATGTCTGGCTGCAGCACCAAGAGCCTGTCATCCACATGGCTCAGAATAAAAGGGAGAAAAAAAAGAAAGAAAGAAAGAAGAAGATAAAATAAAATAAAGTTATTAAAATAAAAAATAATTATTAAAAAAATTTTTTTAAGTAATAAAAAAAAAGAAAGAAGAGAGCAACCAAACCAAAAAACAAATCCACCAATGATAACAAGTGTTAAAATCTATACTAGGAAAAAAAAAAAAAACGGACAGAACCCTATGACAAATTGTAAAAGCAAAGGTATACAGACAAAATCACACACAGAAACATACACATACACACTCACAAAAAGAGAAAAAGGGGAAAAAATATATATATATATCGTTGCTCCCAAAGTCCACCTCCTCAATTTGGGATGATTCGTTGTCTATTCAGGTATTCCACAGATGCAGGTACATCAAGTTGATTGTGGAGATTTAATCTGCTGCTCCTGAGGCTGTTGGGAGAAATTTCCTTTTCTCTTCTTTGTTCACACAGCTCCTGGGGTTCAGCTTTGGATTTGGACCCGCCTCTGCATGTAGGTCGCATGAGGGCGTCTGTTCTTTGCACAGGCAGGACGGGGTTAAAGGAGCAGCTGCTTCGGGGGCTCTGGCTTACTCAGGCCAGGGGGAGGGAGGGGTATGGAGTGTGGGGCGAGCCTGCTGTGGCAGAGGCCAGCATGACATTGCACCAGCCTGAGGCGCCATGCGTTCTCTTGGGGAAGTTGTCCCTGGATCACGGGACCCTGGCAGTGGTGGGCTAAACAGGCTCCTGGGAGGGGAGGTGTGGAGAGTGACCTGTGCTCGCACACAGGCTTCTTGGTGGCGGCAGCAGCAGCTTTAGCGTCTCACGCCCACCTCTGGGGTCCACGTTGATAGCCGCGGCTCGCGCCCGTCTCTGGAGCTCGTTTAGGCGGCGCTCTGAATCCCCTCTCCTCGTGCACCAGGAAACAAAGAGGCAAGAAAAAGTCTCTTGCCTCTTCGGCAGCTGCAGACTTTTTCCCGGACTCCCTCCCAGCTAGCCGTGGCACACTAGCCCCCTTCAGGCTGTGTTCACGCCGCCAACCCCAGTCCTCTCCTTGCGATCAGACCTCCGAAGCCCGAGCCTCAGCTCCCAGCCCCCGCCCGTCCCGACGGGTGAGCAGACAAGCCTCTCGGGCTGGTGAGTGCTGGTCGGCACTGATCCTCTGTGCGGGAATCTCTCCACTCTGCCCTCCGCACCCCTGTGGCTGCGCTCTCCTCCGTGGCTCCGAAGCTTCCCCCCTCCGCCACCCGCAGTCTCCGCCCGCGAAGGGCCTTCCTAGTGTGTGGAAACCTTTCCTCCTTCACAGCTCCCTCCCACTGGTGCAGGTCCCGTCCCTATTCTTTTGTCTCTGTTATTTCTTTTTTCTTTTGCCCTACCCAGGTACGTGGGGATTTTCTTGCCTTTTGGGAGGTCTGACGTCTTCTGACGTGTTCAGTAGGTGTTCTGCAGGAGTTGTTCCACATGTAGATGTATTTCTGATGTATTTGTGGGGAGGAGGGTAATTTCCACGTCTTACTCTTCTGCCATCTTGAAGCTCCTCCACAAATAAAGTTTTCTTAGAACTCTCACTTGTTTACATATTGCCTGTGGTTGCTTTATCAGTACACTGGCAGAGTTGAGTAGTTGCAATGTAGTAGACTTTTGTTTTACAAAGCCTAGAATATTTAATATCTGCCTCTTATAGAAAAAATTGCCAGCTTCTGATGTAGGGGATGTTGTGCACTTCATTTTGCTTTGAATCAGAGGGCACATAATATCCAGATCTAGTCTGATCCCTCCATTGAACTCCTATACCCTCCGCCTGGACAGAAAATGATCTGAGTTGTGTTATTTTCACACGACATGGATGTCCAATTCTTCATCCATCTTTCGCTGAATAATGGTTTTAACATCAATTTTTAATTCTTATGCAAGTCAGTAATTTCATTAGGAGTTTCCAAATGATGGTTTTCTCCTCCCTTCATTTTGTTCACATTTGTTAGCTGGTATTCTCCTATAAAGTGGAACTTTTCCTCATCAGCTGGGACTACTTAAGTAACTTGAAATAAGTTCCTTTTGGAAAAGCCAAAGAATGGCATAATTTTTTCTCTTTTATTACCAGTGTTCAAAGTCAGGCTATTCATTGTTTTCTTATTTTAGATCTGTGAATAGCTTGTGCATTCACATAATTCAAAATTCAAAATATGTAAATGGTATGCTATAAAAATTCTCCATCTTGCCTCTGTCCCCCGCCCAAGGCAACCTCTGTTAGTTTTTTCTGTACCTTTTCAGAGTATTTCATGCCTATATAAGCTAGTTCTTGTGTATTCTTTTCCCCCATTTTTATACAAATGATTGTATATACTGCACACTATTCTACATGTCTCTTTTTTACTTTAACAGTATACCCTGGAGATCTTTTTATATTCGACCATAAAAAGCCTTCTCATTCCTTTTTTTTTTTAAATTATTTAATTAATTAATTAATTAATTATTTTATTTTTGGCTGTGTTGGGTCTTCGTTTCTGTGCGAGGGCTTTCTCTAGTTGCGGCAAGTGGGGGCCACTATTCATCGCGGTGCGCGGGCCTCTCACTGTCGCGGCCTCTCTTGTTGCGGAGCACAGGCTCCAGACGTGCAGGCTCAGTAGTTGGGGCTCACGGGCCTAGTTGCTCCGCGGCATGTGGGATCTTCCCAGACCAGGGCTCGAACCCGTGTCTCCTGCATTGGCAGGCAGATTCTCAACCACTGTGCCACCAGGGAAGCCCCTCATTCCTTTTTTTAAGCTGCATCATGCACCATGGAAATAACCATAATTAATTTAGCCCATCCTATTGATAAATATTTCAGTTGTTTCCAATGTTCTGCTACTGGGTAGATGAATTCCTTTTAAGTGGATAAAAGCAGCAGGGGGCATGAGTTCCCAGTCCTAAGGCATCCACCCACCCTCAAGGACCTTCTGAGGAGGCCTCCCAACTCTCCAGTGACGGCCACTCAGACAGTGGCGATTGTACCCAGAGAGCCCCCAGAGCACCTTGTGAGAAATCAGAGACCTCCCGGGGAAAGGGTGCCAACGTCCCTTCTAAGGAAGAGATAGGGGCTACACCAGATCCCCCGCACATCCTGCCAACACCCTTGGGAAAACTCAAACAGTTCCTACTCATTTTGCAAATGGCAGCAGGAAAGAGTTACCCTTACCCTCTAGTGGGCATCTGTTGTCTTTGGATATCCAGCGTATCCTGGGTGGGCAGGAGCTTTCTCTGCTCAGGAAAGGCAGTGTATAAAGGCTTGGCTCCCTCATGTTGAGGAAGGGATGGAGGCCCCTGGGTCTTCTTGACACGGATATTTCTTGGCTTCTCTTTCAGGCCATTCAGCAAGGGACCATCCAGTGCAAATTCGCCGGGGTTGCTTTGGGTGACTCCTGGATCTCTCCCATCGGTAAGTAGGGAATTTTCAGACATTTTAAAATTCCCTTTCCCTACTCTTCGGGACTTTGGGCTGTGGTGTCTAGATCAAAGAACAAAGCAATGGAATTCGCTGGGTCCTTGAAGAAGTCAACACAGAAAGTGTTTGCCCCAGGAGTATTCCAAGAAATTCGGGGGTGAGAACTCATTTACAGAGCACCTACCATGGACTGCTACAGGCTGAACCGAGGTCTCTTATTTGATTTTCACAACAAAAGAATCAAATTTTACAGTTGAAGACATTCTAGAGACTTAGAAAGATGACGGAATTTGCTCTCTGACACACAGAATGAGTCGCCTGGGCAGGATTCAAACCCAAGTCTGTTTGTCATCTCGTCCTGTCCACCATCCTTATGCTAACATGAGCATTTGGGGTGAAATTCCCACCTGTTGCTCATTTTGATGGTGAGGCAGGGCTACCATCTGGTCCTGTAACTCAGAGGTTCGAAATTTCATAACCTGAGCATCCTTGTTGGGAGTATAGATAAAAGTTGTTTGGATTGTATACACCCAGGGTGTGGCTTCAGGCATCTGAAATAGTCGCTGTGGTAGGGTTAACTCTAGTGAGGATTTCTAAATCTCAGCAATGTTGACGTTTTGAGCATCATGTGATTCTTTGTTGTAGGGGGGTGTCCTATGCAGTGGAGGATGTTAGCAGCATCTCTACCCGTTATATGCCAGTATTTCCACCCCAGCGTGGCAACCAACAATATCTCCAGACATATTGCCAAATGTCCCCAGGGGACAAAATCACCCCAGTTAAGAACTACTGCCCTAACCTAACAAAAGGTGACTTTTCACAGGCAAAACCAAACTGTAGAGTTAGATTTCAGAAGAGAAGTTGCCTCTGAAGGAGGGAGGGGAGTAAGCTGGAAAGGGACACGAAGGAACTTTTTAGGCTCTCGTTGGGTGGTTGTTACATGAGTGGATGTGTTAATCGAAACTCTTCTTAATGTATGTCTATGGTTTGTGATGTGTGATTATGCCTCAGGTTTTAAAAAATAATAATTTATAAAAGGTAATATTTTCCCGTTAAAAGATAGAGATTTGGCTTGTTACAGAGCCATGTCCCTGATGGATTCAAGACATTCTGAAGCTGCTTGGAATGGTTATTTCTTGCCCTCGTTCTTGGCATCTTCAGGGCAGGACTGAAAGGACAGAACTGAGAGCTCAGTCCACGTTGTGAAAAGGGCTGCTCTTTGTGTTTCCTTCCTGGATGTACTTCCTAGGACGCCAAGATGTTGCAGAAGCCTTGACCTGAGGCGTGAGGGGGCCAGCAGGTTTCCTGCCAGGTGTCTCACTCAGAGTGACAGTACTGGCCTCACGCTTCCTTCGAGGGTCTCATCACAGCTGTGTTAATAACACTAAACACTTTTCATGTGTTAACTTCACTTAATGCTTGCAACAGCTCCATGGGATGCATGGTATTATTATCCTAGTTTTGGAGGTGATGAAATGGAGACTCAGAGAGGTTAAGCAATCTTCCTAAAGTCACACAGCTAAAGCCAGGATGCACATGAAGGCAGCAGGCACTGGAATCCATGCACTTAACCATTACCCTGCATTCCTTCCTGAGACCAGTAAGTTAGCCTCATGGCTTTGCATGTGCTCTTCATCTGGTCCAAAATCTGCCGAATTTCCCTTGTTGTGACCCACCTCCCCTTTTGAATCTTCCTGCCCAGCTCTTAATCCCTCCTTCCAGGTCCACCTTGATCCTTCCTTCCAGATCCACCTTATGTATCACTTTTCCACCCCTGAAGTACTCCCGTTTTTGAAGAAGTACTGTTAATTTTCATAAGCAATTATTAATTGCTTGCTAGGGAGTAGTTGTTTTGTTGGGTGCTAGGAAAGATACACAGACATGCTTCATTTCTTCAAGAAGATCTGCACAGTTTAATATGGTAGCCATAGCCGCATATGACTATTTAAATTAATTAAAATACATAAACTTTTCCATCTTTCATTTGTACTACCCACAATTTCAAAGTGCCCAATAGCCATATGTGGCTGTTGACTACTGTTTTGGACCACACAGATATAGAACATTTGGGGAATTCCCTGGCGGTCCAGTGGGTTAGGACTCTGTGCTTCCACTGCAGGGGGCACAGGTTCAGTCCCTGGTCAGGGAACTACGATCCCACAAGCCTCGCGGTGTGGAAGAAAAAAAAAAAGAAAAAGATATAGAACATTTCCATCATTGCAGAAAGTTCTGTTGAACATCAGAGGTCCACATCAGAGTTCAGCAAACTACAGCCTCCAAGTCTGTCCTGCCACTCTGCTTTGGTAAATAAAGTTTTTACTGGCACACAGTCACCCCTATTTATTTACATATCCTCTGACTGTTTGAAGGCTGCAAAAACAGAGTTGAGTAGTTGTAACAGAGACCAGCTGGCCTGCAAAGCCAGAAATATTTATTATTTATTTCTTTCTTTCAGAAAAAGTTTGTCAGTCCCTGGTCTAGATCAAGCAGGGAATGGGATGCATTGGAGAACTGCAGATGATTCTTTATAAGAAACTGAGGCACAGGCTTGATGGTTTAGGGTTTAGTTGGAGAGGTGAATGACAGCTAGGTCCTGAAGGACCTGGTGTGCCTGCATTTCTCAGGGTGTGCTCTGAAGAATACCAGTCCAATGAAGTGCTATGCAAAGGGCTCCATGACCAAATAAGTTTCAGAAGTGCCAAATACTGGTCCCACTTCCTCAAGGTTCACAGGTACATTAAAGGCTCTGAGAAGTCCTGCAGTAAAAAAAAAAAAAAAGTGTTTTCTTTTGCATAACCCCAAAGGTATTTCACCAGCAAGTCATTTTTCCTTCTAATACTTAGGTTAACATTCTGTAGAACTGGGGTTATTTGAAACAGACTTTGAGATACTTGGGCTTAGGGGGAACCATTGAAGGCTTTTAAGCAAAGGAGTGATGTGTTTAAATGTGCTCTATAAGTTGTGGTCCTTGATGTAAATCAACTATACTTCAATTTTTTTTTTAATTACAGAAGAAAAAAAATCACATAAGCCAAAAAAAAAAAAAGTTGTGGTCCTTGCTACTTTTTTGGCACAGCTCTCAATGGCACTAGCCGTACTTAGTGTTATGGTAGTTGTGAACTTGTCCAAACCAAGCCCAACTATTCTCTGTGAAGTCAGGTATTGTCTTACTCAGGTTTATATCTTATAAAGCTCCTTACTGGCTTTAGGCCCATAGTAAACTCTCAGTACATTTTTGGAATTGAAATGAATCGATTGGCGGTACAGCACAGACACTTGTTGTGAGGTCATTAGCCTTCTTCCTTAATTAGGAAGCTGGCGTCCCCACATTGGAGGAGCAGGCAGGATGCAGAGCAGAACTGTGAAGGTGGGGAAATATTTTAGGCTGTCACAAAGTCTAGAAGTCTGCAGATGAGAGCCTCCACTGCACACGCACTGCTTGCCTGTGGTGCCATCCCTGGCGATGACTCACTGGCTGCGCCAGTATCAGGCCAAATTAATGTGGCATTTAGTCCTGAGTCACCAGAAAGACCCCCACAGCCTCGCCCCACCTCCCAGCCACCGAGACATCAGCCCTGCATGGGCCCTGGTGAGTTAAGGAGCCTTCAGACCCAAAGCCACTGCATTTCTTCTGTCTCTTTCTGCTTTGGATGGAGAACTAGTTAGGTATTTTGGGGGGAGGACAGAGCCACAACAAACTTATTTTATTCTTATGTGGTTTCCTTTAGATTCAGTGCTCTCCTGGGGACCTTACTTGTACAGCATGGTAAGTAGGTGAGTCCCCAGCTCTGCACCTTCTGTGGTTAACAGCCCAGCTGACCTCTTCTGGCTCTGTCCGAAGGAAGGACAAAGCTAGCTGGGTTTGCCTATGTGGTTGACACTGCCCCTTAGGGACTTATCAAATAATCCATATCAAATCAAAGACCCTAACCAACAGCCGGCCTTGGGGACAAATTTAAAGAAATATCAGCACAGTTATCCCACTTCTCCAGGTACAAGAAATGCACATTTTTAAATCCCCCCCACCAGCTTTTTATTACAGACATTTTTTTTATGAATTATTTTATTTATTTATTTTTGGTTGTGTTGGGTCTTCGTTGCTGCGCGCGGGCTTTCTCTAGTTGCGGTGAGCAGGGGCTACTCTTCATTGCAGCACGCAGGCTTCTCATTGTGGTGGCTTCTCTTGTTGCGGAGCACGGGCTCTAGGCATGTGGGCTTCAGTAGCTGTGGCACGTGTGCTCAGTAGTTGTGGCTCGCGGGCTCTAGAGCGCAGGCTCAGTAGTTGTGGTGCACGGGCTTAGTTGCTCCGTGGCATGTGGGATCTTCCCAGACCAGGGCTTGAACCCGTGTCCCCTGCATTGGCAGGCGGATTCTTAACCACTGCGCCACCAGGGAAGCCCCAGACATTTTCAAATATGCAGAAAAGTTGAAAGATCATGGTGGACACCCATATACCCATCACTTAGACTCAGTTACCATTTTCCTATATTTCCTTCATCAATAAACACAACACTTGTAATGCTGTGCTTTCATATGGACGGTCCCCTTTCTCCTTCCTGCCACTCTTTCTGTTACCCATCCCTAACTGGAGCAATGCCAGATTTGTGTCTCTCACAAAGTGGGCCTTTTAGTTCTTGCTTTGCGTTCCAGTCTCTTCTCGACGACCGAGGTCTGGCAGAGGTGTCTCGGGTTGCAGAGCAAGTCCTGGATGCCGTAAATAAGAGACTCTACAAAGAGGCCACCGAGCTGTGGGGGAAAGCAGAAATGGTCATCGAACAGGTAAGAGGGGACACGCTTGGGGCCAGCCTGCTTGGCTTTTCCCCTTGGGTGAAGGGCCCTTGGTTGGTGTTGTTAGGATTGGGATCTGTCCTGAGACTGCCCACAAGTTGAGAAATGATGTCAAACTAAACGATACATCTGACGAGTCTGAGCAAAGACAGGGTCAGAAAGCCACCCAGCCTGCAAGACTTGCCTGCCCCTCGACTGAAGGTATGGCTTCTATAAAAAAGAATATGTCCCACAGAGGCAAGTGTTTGGATCCTTGCCGAGCAGTGCTCTGGCCCCAGTGAGCCAGGAGGGAAGAATGCACAGGCTGAGGACTTGAGTGTGTAGGACACTGTAGCTCAGTTTTCCCTGGTAATTAACACACAGGCCCTTGATTTTCTCCTGCGGCATCAGAGCTCACTACCCCAGGAGACCGGGCTGACACTGCTGGTCTCTGAGCCTTCAGGGCTACATTTCTTTCTGGTCCGAGCAAATGTACAGAGTTAAAGCTATCCTCGGATAAGGTGGAGAGCCAGGTGCCGTTCTGTTTTGCAACTTTGATAATGAATAAATAAAACAAACAGCCAAATATATTTCTTCTGTATTTCAGAACACAGACGGGGTGAACTTCTATAACATCTTAACTAAGACGTCTCCCATGTCTACCGTGAAATCGAGTCTAGAATTCACCCAGAGCCACCTAGGTGAGTGGACCTTGAAGTTGCTAGACCCTGTCTCAGCCTCTGTGTGAGAGGAAACCAATTTTTTAAAAAGCTTTATTGATATATAATTTACATACCATAAAATTCACCCATTTTAAGTGTGTAATTTTCCATGGTTTTTAGTTTATTTACAGAGTTGTGCACTCATCACCACAATCCAGTTTTAGAACATTTCCATCACCCCAGAAAGATCCCACATGTCTGTCTGCAGTCAATTTCTGTTCCCACTCCCAGCCCCAGGCAACCACTAATCTGCTTTCTGTCTCTCTAGATCGGCCATTTCAGGACATTTCACATAGATGGAGTCATGCACTAGGTAGTCTTTGGCATCCGGCTTCTTGCACTTAGATAGTGTTTTGAAGTTTGGAAAGCAGCTTCTGCACATTGAATTACGATGTCAGTTGTCCTAAAGGCTGGATTGAGTTGTCTACCCTGCGGGTACTGAATGCCTGGTATCCTCCCGCCATGCAGAAGCTGCAGGAGGCCTCTAGATTCCACTCAGCTGATTGCCTTTGGCCGTGCTGGATAATCTCAGTGGCCCCAGAGTACATAAAATGCAGCAATCAAAATCAATAAAGCATCTCCACTTTGAACAGGTTCCTGACTCCCCCCGCACCCCCCCGCCATCTGGGGGGAATCAGGGGGACACTTTCCTTTTTCCAGGTGCAGGCCTCCCTCTTACAGCATCCCCGGCAGCTTAGAAAAGAGGTTCTCTTGGTCTTATTTCCAGTCCTTTGACTCACCGTGTACCAGTTTGTTTTAGTTCATCTTTTCCAGCGCCACGTGAGACACTTACAGCAGGATGCCTTAAGTCAGCTCATGAATGGTCCCATCAGAAAGAAGCTCAAAATTATTCCTGAAGATTGCTCCTGGGGAGGTAACTTGTGTGACCTAATTAAAGCGTCTTTTGTAGAGCTGGGGGGTGAAAAAGGTGGAAATTCAAAGGCCTTAATTTGTTGAATGGGTTTTGGTGGTGGCGATAGTGTGTTGCAGGTAGAACAGTATCGACATTGATAGATGAGCAAACATAGAAAGACAGTAAATAACATGCCAAAATTGGTTCAAAATCGGGGGTTCGTAAGGGAAGTGGGTGGGGAGAGAAATGAAGCGACTTTCTGTAAGTGGAAGCCTGGAGTGAGTACACGGGAATCATCACACCCTCCTCTTTACTTCTGTATCAGTGTGAGGTTTTCCATAATAAAAAATTGAGGTTAAAAAAGCCATGCCCAAGGCCACAGTTGTTTGTGGGTGAGACTTCCAGACAAAGGTCCTTTCGGACAGGGTTTGAGAGCTCTCTCTGGCTGGCCTCTGCAGGCATCCTGATGTAGATGTGGTCTGGCATCTATTGCATTCTGGTCTGAAGGTCATAGTGGGGAAATACTGGGGTCCTCAGGGACTGAGACCAGGTAGAAATCTTGCATAAGTTCCTGCTCAGTCTTACAGGGAAGCCATGAGTAAGTGGGACTCCCAGACTCCTGGAGGGGAAACACTCAAGCTGAGGAGGGTTTTGTTCATGTCTAAGAGACCCCAAAGCTATGCCTCTGTTAGGGCAGAACCTTGACAGCGGCGTAGAGGCTGGGACTTGGCTCTGGCCCTGGCTTCTTCAGGGGACGCGGCCATCCTCCCAACATGCAGTCAGCAGAGGACTCGTCCTAGACCTAGTGTCTTCATTTCCCCCTCACCGCTTAGAGTTTTCTAGAAATGAGGGGAAAGTTAGCTCAAATAAAAGAATGTGGTGTCAGAGCTTTAAGGGGTACAGACACCCACAGGAGGTTGGATGCTGAGAAGGAGGAGATGTGAGTACCCCCAGGAGGCCAGGTGAAGGTCAAGCTCACAAGAGCACATCTTTTCAGCTCAACCCCCTCATCTTACCTTCATGACCGTGTTGTCCAGCCCCAGCTTCTCGCGTTATAGGGACCCTACCTCCCTGCCCAGAGTGGCTGGACGGGCGAGCCAACTACACTTTTGCAGATGAAAACTGCTAAGAGCAAACTCTCCCTGGCTCCGGGTGTGCCTGTGTATGGGTCTGGAAAGGACAGACTGCACTTTCTGGGTACCCTCAGTGTCCCAAGTCCAGCTTGTAGTTAAGACCTACATACTTCGGAGTCAGCCAGGCCTGCGTTCCTGGTCCCACCTTGCCACTGGCTGTTTCGCCCGGGGCATGTTTCTCAGCCTCTCTGAGCCTTATTTTCTTTAGCCATTGCACAGGCTAAAGAACCTAACCTCGCAGGGCTGGTGAAGGAAGGAGGCAATAGGGTGTTGCTTACAGAGTGCTTACTTAGCACAGTGACTGGCAACTAAAAATCAATGATGGCTGCTGCCGTTGTTCAGTACGATGAAGGTGGTGGTCAGGGATCCAGCAGGAAGGCTGTGCGGACCGCCTCCTCTCTTGCCTGGGCCTAGTCATCCACACGACTTTACCAGGGGCCGGCTCCGAATTGGTTTAGGGCTGATTTGTTGGTTACTAAGGTAGCCCTCCTGGTTCAGAGCTTAAAACTTGGCCCTGAAAAAGCAAAAAGAAAGCAAAACAAAAAAACCTTGGCCCTGGTATTACTCAGCAAAGGAGGAAAACTAATGTTCACCCCAAATCAGTTTGTCCCCTGAGAGGACCAGCCCAATGGGTATTTTCTTTTTTTTTTTTTTTTTAAATTTTATTTATTTTTTGGCTGCGTTGGGTCTTCATTGCTGCGCGCGGGCTTTTCTCTAGTTGTGGAGAGCGGAGGCTACTCTTTGTTGCGGTGCGTGGGCTTGTCATTGTGGTGGCTTCTCTTGTTGAGGAGCACGGGCTCTAGGCACGCGGGCTTCAGTCGTTGTGGCATGTGGGCTCAGTAGTTGTGGCTCGCGGGCTCTAGAGCACAGACTCAGTAGTTGTGGCGCACGGGCTTAGTTGATCCGTGGCATGTGGGATCTTCCCGGACTAGGGCTCGAACCTGTGTCCCCTGTGTTGGTAGGCGGATCCTTAACCACTGCGCCACCAGGGAAGTCCCTCAAAGGGTATTTTCTAAACCTCCCTGTTTCCTTGGGTGTTAGCTTTCTCTGGGTTTCCATCCCTCATGACAAATGGCATCTGCTGTCATCACAAGCACCTGGATGAACAGACACGTGTGCTGTTTGGGCTCCCCTTCTACACGGCCAGCTCGGGGCACAGATTTCTGGGCCAGCTCATCCCTGTTGGCAAAGCATCTGTGTATTCGGTCTTTGTTAGGTGCTGCATGGTGGTCACTTTTGGGTGCTGGATGCTCTGGGCTGAAAGGTGCCTCTTGTTCTGGCAGGTTCCAAGCTGCTACCTCTTTCTCCTTCCCCTTGTACAGGCCAGGCTTCCAGTGTCTTCCTGAACATGGAGGGGGACTTCATGAAGCCAGTCATCAGCATTGTGGACGAGCTGCTGGAAGCCGGGGTCAACGTGACCGTGTATAATGGACAGCTTGACCTCATCGTGGACACCATGGGTAGGAGCCACTCGGGGCCCATGGAGCCAGTGTCGTGGGTTGAGCTGGAAGGGAACTGGCCTCTTGGGGGACTGTTGACATTGAAATGGCAGGAGGAAGGCCATTTCCTGTTACATGCATCCACCCCTGACCTGACTCTTTGAAGAAGGTAGGGCTGCCCGAGGTTGTGACCCCTCAGAGAAGCCTGGCCTGTCCAGCTTTTGAGGCCTTAGGTATGATTACAGAAAAGGATAATACCCACCCCCACCTCGAAATTTAAAAAGAAGACATTTCCCTAGCCACTGGACAAAGGCACCATTTAACTGAGGGAAAACCTCGTTTTTGTGCAGCGTCACAGGGGATGGTAAGCACTGCAGCATGAATCAAGACAGCCCTGCTGACCCTGTAAAGATGAAGACCCAGGGGAAATGGTCTTGGTGGGGTCCCTCCCGCACTGGCTGCCACCTGTGCCCACCTCTGGTTTCAGGGAGGGCCAGGGAGTAGCTCAGGCAGGTTCTCAGAACTGGCAGAAAAATCGAGGCACGTGGTCTGGCAGGCGTGAGCGCGCCTCAAAGTCAGCAGGATTGAATATTTTTGCGACTTGGGAGCCAAGGGTACTGAGGATGATGTGAAAAGGTTCCGTGTTTCTTCCATGAGCTCCCCCGTGTGATCCACCATCTCCTTACCCTGAGGCTTCTCCATCCTCCTGGCAGCCCTGTCCACCTCCAGAGGTCCCCGATTTCCTTCCTACAGAGCATAGGGCAGTGGGAGGGTCAGGGGCAAAAAGTAGTCACAGCTGTTAGGTTTCTCCCGGGCAGCCTGGCTGTGGACACCCAGTGCTTCAAATGCAGAGTCCCAGGCCCTGCCCAGACCTACTGCATCGGAATTTGCATTTTAACAAGATCCCGGAGTGAGTTTTATGTACAGCCCAGCTTGCAAATTCCATGCCGAATCATGGGACCCAGATTTTGGTTTCTACTCCACTCAGCTCTTAACGCTGGGCCCTTCTTCATCCCTCTCGCCAGGTCAGGAGGCCTGGGTGCGAAAACTGAAGTGGGCAGAACTGCCCAAATTCAGTCAGCTGAAGTGGAAGCCCCTGCACAGTGACCCTAAGACTTCAGAAACGTCTGCCTTTGTCAAGTCCCACAAGAACCTGGCTTTCTACTGGATTCTCAGAGCTGGACACATGGTGAGAGAGGGTCAGCGTTTGTTCCAGATTTGCCACTCGAGCTGGGGGTGGAGGAGCCACACGCACTGGTCTCATAAGTGCGTTGGGTTTGGGGGTGTTTTGGGGTCGCTAATGAAACTCTATTTGTGCTTCATTGAAAAAGTAAATCCTCCTGAGAGACTTACGCTGGGTTCTCTATCCTCTGCTCTTTAGGTTAAATGAGTTGAATGTTACTTTCCTCTGGACAGTTTGTCCTGAAGGAACAACTTGTCCTGAGGGAGGGAGGGAGAAATCGTCTTTCCCTGACATTTTCAGGGAGTGAAATCAGAGCTCGGTGGTCTGTAAGGCTGAGCACAGTGCAGAGTACAAGTGTTTGTGAGGAGTGGTGGCTCTGGAACTTCAATTCAGAAGAGGCTTCACCTGCAAAGACGGGCACGGAGGCTGCAGCACTCTTGCACTTGCCTAGCGAACACGGTGTTTTCCCTTAGGCTGTAGGTGGACTGAGTAGCTTTCCCTGGGCTGAGGGAGATTATGGAGGGATGAATACAC
The DNA here is from genome assembly GCF_965194825.1 of Balaenoptera physalus. NCBI lineage: Eukaryota > Metazoa > Chordata > Mammalia > Artiodactyla > Balaenopteridae > Balaenoptera > Balaenoptera physalus. The sequence continues at coordinate 37,892,596 of NC_138901.1, forward strand.
TATGCAAGCACATGCACACACGTGCACACGCATACACACACAGACTACCTGCAAAGGAGCCAAAGGCAGGGATGCCCAGGAAGCAGAAGGGGCCCAGGTGTTTCCCTCATGGTTATGCTTTGGTCCAGCCATTTAAATGCAGGCTCTCCTTTCGTCCCAGATGGCAGTTTCCTGGAGGAGATCTGTGGGAGAGATGGTAAGGCTTGGCGCCATTGTGCTAAGACAGAATCTCCACAGAGAAGGGGCTGAGGGACAGCTGTCTGGCTAGAAAGGAGGGCCTGAGGAACTGGCCTTAAAGCTTCATTTGCACAGTGAGCACATCATAGAGCATTCACTTGGACCGCCAAGGAAGTGCTCAGGGACTTGGGGGTTACCAATAGTGGTTCTCAACTGGGGTCAGTTTTGCCCCAAGGGGACTTCAGCGATGTCTGGAGACATTTGGGATTGTCACAGCTTGGGGAAGGTTGCTACTGGTATGTGGTGGGCAGAGGCCATGGATCCTGGTAAACATCCTGCCACACACAGGCCGGCCCCCCGCCACAGAGAATTGTGCTGCACAAAACGTTAGTCGTGTCAAGGTTGAGAAACCCTGATCTAGAGGAAAGTGGGAGCTTGGGTATATGGTATACTTGTTCTTACAATATTTATTAGGTATCTTGACCATGGATAACTTATCCTCAACCTCTCTGACCCTTAGTCTTTAATTTATTTATTTATTTAATAAATTCATTTTATTTATTTATTTATTTTTGGCTGCATTGGGTCTTCGTTGCTGCACGTGGGCTTTCTCTAGTTGCGGTGAGCGGGGGCTACTCTTTGTTGCAGTGCGTAGGCTTCTTATTGTGGTGGCTTCTCTTGTTGCAGAGCACAGGCTCTAGGCGCTCGGGCTTCAGTAGTTGTGGCTCGCGGGCTCTCGAGTGCTGGCTCAGTAGTTGTGGCGCACAGGCTTAGTTGCTCTGCGGCATGTAGGATCTTCCAAAACCAGGGATCGAACCCGTGTCCCCTGCATGGGCAGGCGGACTCTCAACCACTGCGCCACCAGGAAAGCCCTTCCCTTAGTCTTCTCTTAAGAACCTCCCAGAAATGAAGATGCTGCAAGCTTTAGGAGAAACCAAAGTTACTCTTTGGTTCCTTTATTCACTGAGCAAACATTTGAGTGTCTCATAACCGCTCACCCCTGTGCCAGGTACTGGGAGTACACAGATGGATGACACACCATCTCTGTCCTCCGGGAGCTCATGGGCCAGAACGGCAGACAGGCAAAGAGACTCTAGTAACGTGGGGTGAGAAATCCCAAGATGGGGCTTGGCCCTGGGAAGGGGGCCCAGCCCAGGCTTGGGGGTCAAAGACGAGGCCCTAAGGATGGGCAGGAGTTAGCTGGGTAAAGAGGAGAAGGTGTGGGGTCAAAGAGAGCAGTGCGTGCAAGTCCAGAGGTGCCTTCAGGCAACTGCGGCCTTGGAGGGTTGTCTCCGCATCACTGAGGAGACATGAGGCTGGAGAGGGAGACTTTGCATACCTCTGTAAGGAGCTTAGACCTACCCTGAAAGCAATGATGTGCCACTGGGGAGTTTTAAGGAAAGGAGTAAAATTACCAGATTTGTCTAAGAAATAAACATTCTAGCCATAGAGGACGTGGGACAAGACTGGAGCAGAGAGCTGATCTAAGATGCTTTTATAATAATGCAGACGGGAAAGACATAGAGGAATTTGATGTTAGAAGGGAGAATAAGCAGGACTTGGTAACTGTTTGTCTATAGACCAGCCGAGTGGGCTGTCCATAGGCAATTGACTATATATAAACTGTGTATTTGTGGGTCTGGAGTTAAATGTTTGTCCTTAGAGATAGAGATTCGGGAGTCAAATATGGAAAAGGCGAGGGTCAGGGCCCTGGATACACCAGTATTTAAGAGGCAGGAGGAAAAAGAAGGACCCACAAATGAGACTTGAGAAGAGAACAGCTAGAAAAGTAGGAGGGAGACCAGGGACATCCCCAAAGCAGAGAGGGGCCAGTGGTGTCGAATGCTGCCAAGAGCTCAGATAAAGGACTGAAGTGTAAGCAGTGATTTGGGTGCACCGGTGTTGGTGGTAATTGTGGCAAAAGCATGTTTAGTGGATCGGCAGGCTCAAGCCAGCACGGAAAGGACAGAGCGAATGAATGAGCAGTGAGGGAGAGAACACAACTTCCCTTAAGAAACAGGAAGGAAGTAGTAGCCCACCCTTTTAATAAACTTGATCCGAAGAGACAGTGGACAAGGCAGGAGGACACAGGGTTAAGAAGGCATTTTGTCATGGCTCTGAGTACCTTCGGTGTTGACTGGGAAAAGGCAGTAGGAGGTCTTAGAGCACAACACTATTCCAAGAAAGGGTCTCTGCGGAGTCAGAGAGGAGGGGGAGGCAGGAGGAAGCAGCTGTGGGCTGTCACTGGTGTGAGGAGTTCAGGCCTGGTTCCTCTTGGTTTGTCACCGGTAGAACAAGGCATCAGTTGGGGGCAGCCTTAAAATAGCTATTGGAGACTGTTATTAAATCATCCCCCAACCACTTCCTCTTTAGTTGATTAAGTGTCATTTTGGCATACCCCACTGTGCCTGTGCCTCCTGGGGACCAAGCCTGGCAGGAGAGTCGGGGGCAGGAGTGTGAGAGAATCATGGAGCCGCAGAATTTCAGAACTTGGAGCCATCTACTCTACCCCCATCTTTGTGGAGGACAAACTGAGGCCCATGCCCCTCCCCCTTTTGATGGTGTGTGGGAAGGAGATTTTTTACGAGAATTATTTGAAAAATCTTACAGGAAAACAAAAAGTTGAATAACTGTGTAAAAGCAGGGGTGCCCCAAACAAAGGGTCTTTTTGGTTTACAGATTTGCTGTTAGTTTCCCTTCCACTCTGGGACCCTTCCTACACAGAGAATCCTTTAAAATGTTTACAGTCTTCCCTCTTCCTTGCTGGATCCTAGTAACATAAGCACAGCCCTTATAAAGAAATCAACAGGGACTTCCCTGGTGGTCCAGGGGTTAAGACTCCACGCTTCCACTGCAGGGGGTGAGGGTTCCACCCCTGGTTGGGGAACTAAGATCCTGCATTCGGTGTGGCCAAAAAAAAAAAAAAGAAAAGAAAGAAATCAACAGATCAGCCCCAAATGGAATAGGAAATTCCTTCCTAAATGCTGGCTTCTCTAGACCCCTGCAGCCCAGCAGGTGGGGGCCCAGAAGAGGATTTGTCCAGCGTAGGGTCATTTCACAGAAGGGACGCTCTCTTGAGGAGTGGCACCCAGGTGCAGCTGTCCTCCCAGGTTGCTGTCACAGAGCTGGCCCCCCCAGCTCTGTCCGGGATGATGGCCCTGACCCCAGCCCCAGGCGTGGAAACAGGAGTGCTAACGCGGATACTGCTTGCTTCCAGGTTCCTTCCGACCAAGGGGACATGGCTCTGCAGATGATGAGGCTGGTGACTCAGCAAGAATAGGATGGCCTGGGCTGGAGGTGAGCTGCTTGGCCTCGGGGCACGGAAGCCGAAGCAAGCACACTGAAGGTGTGGGAACCACTCTTCTCCCTTTGAATCTGACTCGGGGGGAGAACCTGACTTGGGCTGTGATTGTGAAGGGTCCCATCAGCTTCGACAGAGGACAAAATCATTGCTTCTGTGACAACTTGGAAATCATTACTGCTTCTGAAAACTAAGTTTTAAAAAGATGGGTTTGTTTTCATCAAAATGAAGGGTTGAAATAGATTAACATTTTCTTATTACAAAAGCAAGTTATGCGATTTATAGAAAAAACAGGAAATACAGGCAAACAGAGAGCAAAATGAATACTCATATGCTCCCTTCCCAGGGATAAGCACTGTTACCACTTAAGTGTGTATCCTTGCAAATCTTTTTTTGCTATATATACAATATATATTTTTTACAAAAAACGCAATCATTGCTATGTTATTTCACAGTCTATTTTGTTCACCCATCAGTATGATGTCTGCTGAGCATTCCGTTTTATGGATGTACCATAATTTACCTACCAAATGCCCAGTTGTTTCCCATAAACAGTGTCTAGTTTGTCGCTTTTATAAACGGTGCTCTGGTGATTTATCCTGTTAGTTACATTTTTACACACATCCTTATCATTTTCTTAAAATAATTTCCTAAAAGCATACTTGTTCAGTCAAAAAATTGTAACATTTCTTTAAAATTAAAATGATGAGTTCGGGACTTTTGAGTTTTAATTCATGGCTCAAGATCTGCAAAGGGACCTGATAGCTTCTATGATAGCCCTGAAAGAAATACCACTTCCTGTAGTTGTGGGGCTGAGATTTTGAAAACCAAACCCGAAGTCTCGTCCTGCAGTGTGTGAGGAAAGAGTTACTAACAGGTTACGCCTGCGTGACCAGCCCCTTCTGACCTGAGACTAAAACAGGCTTCCTTGGGTGGTACTCCACGCTTTCCCCACAGTTTGGTTTGCTGTTGGGAAGAGAGGGCTCCTGTACTCCTGTGTGGACAGGGAAGAAGGCCAGAGGCTTGTGCTGGGTCCCCCTGGATCCACCAGTGCGTATCGTTCTCCTGCTGCTTCTGCTGGGTATCATTTCCTGGAAAAAAATTGAACTATGAGTATAACTAGTTGCTGAGTCTTACGAGTCCTTCGGGCGTTGAATTACAACACAAGTTGAATTCCCAACCTCACAGAGTCTTTTTGTTAGAGGTTAAGGTATTTGGGGGGAAGGAGTGCAAGTTTGAACATTAGGATATGTCATATGGGCAGATTCCAATGAACCTGGCACCTCAAAGCTTTTTTGCCACTGGAAGCAGCCCTTCCATCCCTGTCTGAGGAGGTGAGTCTCTTGCCCTAAGATCCTATAGCAAATTCCCAGACTTGCCTAAGGCCCCTGTTCCTGCTACATTGTATTCTCTCTCAACCCACACCCATGCCTTCATGGGATTCCCTATGATGTGTTGACTGAGGAAGAAAAGTCTCAGGCTTGGTTTGTAAATGGTTCTGTGTGATAGGCATGCATCACCTGAAAGTGGACAGCTTTGGCACTGGAGTTCCTCTCTGGGACAGCCCTGGAAGGTGGTGGTGAAGGGAAATCCTCCCACTGGATAGACCTGGGCGCAGTGCACCTGTTTATTTTGCCTGCAAAGAGAGATGGCCAGAAGAAAGCGTCTGCCCCAAGTCATGGTTTGGTTGGGTCGTTGAACTGGAAGGAGCGCAACTGGAAAATCGAAAGGTCTGAGGATAGAGCTCTCTGATTGGCAGAGCCTGAAGATATTTGGGTTCCATGTGAATGCTCACTGAAGGGTAGAGGATGGTTTTAATAATCGGGTGGATGGGATGACCCATTTGATAGACAACAGACAGCCCCGTTCCCCAGCAACTCCTGTGGACTTGTGAACAGAGTGGCCCTGGTGACAGTGATGGAGGCTATGCATGGGCTCAGCAACACGAACGTGTGTTCACCAAGACTGACCTGGCTACAGCTACTGCTCAGTGCCCAGTCTGCCAGCAGCAGAGATAGCGCTGAGCCCCTGATGTGGCACCATTGCTGCAAGGAATCAGCCAGCTACCTGGTGTTAGGTTGATTACATTGGACCACTTTCATTTTGGAAGAGGCAGCAAGTTGCTCTTACTGGAACTGACACTTGCTCTGGACATAGATTTGCCTTCCCTGCCCACAATGCTTCTGCCAAAACTACCATCTGTGGCCTTGCAGAATGTCTCATCCACCATCATGGTATTCACAGCAAATGAAATACAGCAGTGGGTTCATGCTCTTGGAATTCACTGGTCCAACCCTAGTCTTCATCATCTCGAAGCAACTGCTTTGACAGACAATTGAATGACTTTGAAAATTCAGTTATATTGCCGAATAGGTGGTGACATCTTGCAAGGGCTGGGGCAGTGTCCTCCAGTTTGTGGTAAATTCTCTAAATCAGCATTATGTTTCTCCCATACCCTGGATTCAGAAGTTCAGGAATCAAGGGATAAATATGAAAGTCAGTCCTCTCAGTATTAACCCTAATGATCCAATAGTCAAAGTTTTGCTTCCCATCTCTGCAGTTTTAGCATCTGCTGGTGTAGAGATCTTCATTACAAAGGGAGAAATGCTTTCACCAGGAGACACAGCGAAGATTGCATTAAATTGGAACTTGAAGCTGCCATCTGGCCTCTTTGGGCACTGAATCAATAGGCAGAGTACTGGCTGGGGTGATTGACCTGACTATCAAGGGGAGACTGGATTGCTGCTGCACGGTGGGGGTAAGAAGGGGTACTGCAGGAGACCCTTTGGGGTGCCTCTTAGTACTCCCATATCCTCTGATTAAGATCAATGGAAAACGGATAAACAACAAGGTCCTACTACTGTATAGCACAGAGGACTATATTCAGTATCCTATGATGAACGATAATGGAAAAGAATATTAAAAGAATATATATATAACTGAATCACTTTTCTCTACAGCAGAAATTAACACAACGTTGTAAATCAACTATATGTCAATAAAACAAACAAACAAAAGATCAGTGGAAAACTACAACAACCCAATTTAGACTGCTAATGTCCCAGATCCTTCACAAAGGGCTTGAGTCATTCCACCAGGCAAGGAACTATGACAACGGAGCTGTTTGCTGAGGGCAAAAGAAATATGGAATGAGCAGTAGATGATGATAGTTATAAATACTAACTGTGGCCTTGTGACCAGCTGTAGAATGAGGACTCTAATAGTTTAAAGTATTTCTTCCTTATTTTGATGTGACTATATTTTAATAAATATTAACCAAAAATTTTTTATCTCCTCTCTCAATCTCTATCATCTAACCTGAGATGTGCTCATAATCACTTTATATGTAAGTATTTTAAGTTACAAGATGTCCAAACAGGAGTGTGAATCAGCTAGGAAAAGAATGAACGTTATCCAAAGACAAAAAAGGGACCTTGATGCTCTCCTGGGGATGAGGTTAGAATGGTTTTGGTTGTAAGAGGGATAGTGTGTCATGTTAAGCAGAAGCATAGCTTTGTTTTTGTGTTTATTTGGAGATTAAATGGGGTTTCAGGCAACGTGTGGGTGGCCAGTTGAGAAGGGGTGGACTGTAGTCTTTGTAATGTTTCAACTTGCCTTGGCTGAACTCTGTTTTCTGGAATTAAATTTCCTCTATGTTTCTGATTAGAGTGGCCCAGAAGACTGGAGATTCTATGACTTTTGGAGGATGGAAATTGATTTTTCCTAGTTATGCCAGCTGCTGTTTCACCTTATTAACTGTTGTCTTCTCATCTGTTTCTTAATTTCTTATTTCATGAACGCAGTGTTTGCTTTAATTTCCTTGAGAGGAAGCAAAGTGTTTAGTTTCCTAGTACAAACCTTCCAAGGAATGTTTCTCATCTGTTTCATCTATCTTTAGTATTTTGTGTTGATTTCCTACATTTTAGTTGAGGTTGGTTGTGTGTGTTTTTTCTTTTTTATTGTGTTTGCTTGTTTATGTATACTTATCTTTGAATGAGGGTAGTTACAGAATAATCTCATTCCCCATCCTGTTCGTTTGGTTAATTTTTAGATTGTCCCCTTAGTTCTTATTCTGGAAGATTGGATGTTGTGGGTCTATATGGTCTGTTTAGTTGTTCAGGTACGTAAGGGAGGTGGATACTGGGATCTTGAGCAATAAGAACAGATCTTCCTCGACTTTGATGGGGTTACATCCTGATAAATCCATCATAAGTTGAAAATAAGTCAAAACTGCATTGAATATACCTAACCTACCAGTATGCACTCTCTTTCTCTTTATCCATGACCTCAGTATGTAGGCCCCGGGCATGCCTGTACCCTCCAGGGCTTGTGAGTAATCAACCTTGCTTTTTCATAGTTCCCTGAGGGTTGCTGTGAGGTGCATCTTACAGTCATGATCAGAACCACAAGAGCTAATCCAGCCACAACACTGGCTCCAGTAGGGGAAGAGTAGGTTCACCACAAGTAGCAGGGGCCCAGGTGAGTGCCTGCAGGCATTCCTAGCAGGTAGGTAGCATCACTGTCAATAGGCTGAGACTGCCACAAAACAGATAGCCATCAGATAACTCAGGCTTCCTCATTGTGGAGGATTAAAGTGGGGCAAGAGCTCTGAGTCTTCAGGAAGACTTAAAGCCAGACACAGGGAAGAAGCCTTTCCCCTCTCCACTCTTCAGCACCCAACACTGAACTTTTCATGTGTCCTTCTTATTGAAAGACCTCCTGCCCCTCCCCACGTAGCTACTTTCTTACTAATCTTTCAGGTTTCAGCATAAACCTGACCTTCTCTCATAAGCCTTCCCTGATTCCCCTGGGAAGTTAGGAGCCCCCTTACTCAGTCTCACAGCCCTCTACCTGTGCTCTGTGATCCTCAGTCTTCTAGTGATTACTTCCTGTGGCCCTGGTACAGGGTAGGCCTTCAGGCTTCGCTAGTTGTTTGGCTGACTGGCACTCCAGAGCGGGAATGAGGAATGAACACAGTGGACCTCCTCCAAATTGTGCAGTCCCTGAGCTGCACTTGAGTTTGCTTTGTTCCAGGTGCTTACCTTCCTCATTGGCTCTGACTGGGATTTCACCATTCAGTGATACCCACTTTTTGCCATATCTGTGCATGAAAATTTGCCACATTTTCTTGTTTCAGAAACTTGACCTTTTCATTTGTGCCTTTCTCTTTCCAACTTTGTTGGCAGATGTAGTTCACTGTTGCAGAAGTCTTGGGAGCAACGTCTTCAATGATAGCAAGAACAAGAATTGTATTTCTCACGAGGAATTGTGCCCCTGACTTAGGGCCATCTGTTGCAAGGTTAGTTACACTTTATGGAGGTCTATCTATGCTGTAGGATAGGTAATCGAGCAGGTTGTAGGCTGAGTGTGCCAATATGAAAGCCCTTCTGAATTAGGTATCACCTCACACTGGTCAGAATGGCCATCATTAAAAACTCTACAACAGGGCTTCCCTGGTGGTGCAGTGGTTGAGAATCTGCCTGCCAATGCAGGGGATACAGGTTCGAGCCCTGCTCTGGGAAGATCCCAAATGCCGCAGAGTGACTAGGCCCGTGAGCCACAATTGCTGAGCCTGCGCGTCTGGAACCTGTGCTCCGCAACGAGAGGCCGCGACAGTGAGAGGCCCGCACACCGCGATGAAGAGTGGCCTCCGCTTGCCACAACTAGAGAAAGCCCTCACACAGAAACGAAGACCCAACACAGCCATAAATAAATAAATAAATAAATAAATAAATAAATAAATAAATAAATAAATAAATAAATAAATTTTAAAAAGAGTAAAACCTTTATAAAAAAAAATAAATAAATAAATAAAAAATTTTTAAAAAGAGTAAAACCTTTATAAAAAAAAACAAAACTCTACAACAATAAATGCTGGAGAGAGTGTGGAGAAAAGGGAACCTTCCTACATTGTTGGTGGGAATGTAAATTGGTACAACCACTATGGAGAACAGTATGGAGGTTCCTTAAAAAAACTAAAAACAGAATAAAGATGCAGACGTAGAGAATAGACTTGAGGACATGGGGAGGGGGAAGGGTAAGCTGGGACAAAGTGAAAGAGTGGCATGGACATATATACACTACCAAATGTAAAATATATAGCTAGTGGGAAGCAGCCTCATAGCACAGGGAGATCAGCTTGGTGCTTTGTGACCAGCTAGAGGGGTGGGATAGGGAGGGTGGGAGGGAGACGCAAGAGATATGGGGATATATGTATGCGTATAGCTGATTGACTTTGTTATACAATAGAAACTAACACACCATTGTAAAGCAATTATACTCCAATAAAGATGTTTAAAAAAAAAACAAACCTAAAACTAGAACTACCACATGATCCAGCAATCCCGCTCCTGGCCACATATCTGGAGAAAACCATAATTTGAAAAGATACATGCACCCCAGTGTTCACTGGAGCACTATTTACAATAGACAAGACATGGAAGCAACCTAAATGTCCATCGACAGAGGAATGGATAAAGAAGTTGGGATATGTATATACAATGGAATGTCACTCGGCCATAAAAAAAGAATGAAATAATACCATTTGCAGCAACATGGGTGGACCTAGAGATTATCATACTAAGTGAAGTCAGACAGAGAAAGACAAATATCATATGATATCACTTACATGTGGAATCTAAAAGGATGACACAAATAAACTTATTTACAAAACAGAAACAGACTCACAGACTTCGAAAACAAACTTATGGTTACCAAAGGGGAAAGGTTGGGGGGAGGGATAAATTAGGAGTTTGAGATTAACATATACACACTACTATATATAAAATAGAGGGGGTCAAGATGACGGTGTAGGAAGACGCGGAGTTAGCATCTCCCCACGACTAGGGTGCCTGCTGGCTGCTGGTGGGGGACTCTGATGCCCAAGGAGACCGGAGGAATGCCAAAGTGAACCGGTAGGATGTAGGGGGACTAAGGGGGGAGGAGAAGTGGAGGCCAGACAGGATTGGCGCTCCTGAGGGTGGGGAGATCAGGAGAGGCAGGCGGGAAGGACTCTCCAGGAAGAGCAGGAGAGGAGCAGAGGGCGATCGCCTGGCCCACTCGGGCCGGGGAGCCTGCTGAGCTCCCAGGCTGGTACCCGCCTCTCCAAAGCCCCATCCAGGCCACGTAGGTCCTGGGGGCATAAGAGGGAGGCTGGGGAGATAAGGAGAGGCAGGCAGGAGGAGCCATCCAGGAGGAGCAGGAGAGGAGCGGAGGGTGATTGCCCTGCTCACTTGGGCCTGGGGAGCCTGCTGAGCTCCCAGGCCGATCCCCTGCCCTCCAAAGTGCCCTCCAAACCCCCCTCCAGGTCGTGTGAGTCCTTGGGAGCATAGGAAGGAAGCCGAGGGGAGAACAGGAGAGGCAGGTGGGAGGAGCGGGAGAGGAGCGGAGGGCAATCGCCTGGCCCACTCAGGAACAGGGAGGCTGCTGAGCTCCCAGGCTGATCCCCTGCCCTCCAAAGCCCCCTCCAGGCCTCACGGGTCCTTGGGGGCATAGGAGGGAGGCTGGGGAGATCAGGAGAGGCAGGCGGGAGGGGCCCTTCCAGACCGAAGGAGCAGGAGAGGAGCGGAGGGCGTTTGCCCTGCCCACTCGAGCCCAGGAAGCCTGCTGGGCTCCCAGGTGAGGTCCCCTGCCCTCTGAGACCAGGGATGCGTGGTACACCTGGGCCCCTTCTGTTTCTTGAGCCTAAGCCCCACCCCCCACAGCCCCCAGGGCCTTTTCTGATTCTGTGGATCCTGAGCATTGGCCCCACCCACTGCCCAAAACTTGCTCTTGTTTAGTCCCTGCCCTCCACAGCCAAGGCCTTTCCCCACCCTTTTTTTTCCCTTTTCCCTCCTCCTCTTTTTTACTGTTGTGGTACTAATGTACCTTCTGGTTGTTGATTCATCTATATTTTTATTTTTATATTCTTCCTAACATATCTGTTAGTTTACTACTCTAATTTTATTTTTTACTTTTTTTATCTTGCTGCCCCAGGCAGCTTGAAGGATCTTCATTCACGAGCCCAGGGTCGGGCCAAAGCTCCTGAGGTGGGAGCTCTGAGTCCCAACCACTGGACTAACAGAGAACCTCAGACCCCAGGGAATATTCATAGGCGTGAGATCTCACAGAGTTCCTCATCTCAGCACCAAGACCCAGCTCTACCCAATAGCCTACAAACCCCAGTGTTGGAAGCCTCAGGCCAAACAACAAGACAGGAACGCAATCCCACTCATTAAAAAAAAAAAAAAAAAAAAGGCAAAAAAATATGTCACAGATGAAGGAGCAAGGTTAAAACCTACAAGACCAAATAAATGAAGAGGAAATAGGCAACGTACCTGAAAAAGGATTCAGAGTAATGATAGTGAACATGATCCAGAATCTAAGAAATAGAATGCAGACATGAATTGAGAAAATACAAGAAACGCTTAACAAAGATCTAGAAGAAGTAAAGAACAAACAAACAGAGATGAACAACACAATAACTGAATTGAAAAATACATGAGAAGGAATCAATAACAATAAATGAGGCAAAATAACGAATAAGTGAGTTGGAAGACAAAATGGTGGAAATAACTGCCAAGAAGCAGAATAAAGAAAAAGGAATGAAAAGAATTGAAGACAGGGGACTTCCCTGGTGGCACAGTGGTTAAGAATCCACCAGCCAATGCAAGGGACACGAGTTCGAGCCCTGGTCTGGGAAGATCCCACATGCTGCAGAGCAACTAAGCCTGTGAGCCACAACTACTGAGCCTGTGCTCTAGAGCCTGTGCTCTGCAACAAGAAAAGCCACTGCAATGAGACGCCCACGCACTGCAACGAAGAGTAGCCCCCGCTCGCGGCAACTAGAGAAAGCCCACGCGCAGCAACGAAGATCCAACGCAGCCAAAAATAAATAAATAAAATAAATAAATTTATTAAATAAAAAAAGAAGGCAATCTCAGAGACCTCTGGGACAGCACTAAACACACCAACATTTGAATTATAGGGGTCCTAGAAAAGAAGAGAGAAAGAAAGGGTCTGAGAAAATATTTGAAGAGACTATAGTGGAAAACTTCTCTAACATGGGAAAGGAAATAGGCACCCAAGTCCAGGAAGCACAGAGAATCCCATACAGGATAAAACCTAGGAAAAACACACCAAGACACATATTAATCAAACTAACAAAATTTAATTCAAAGAAAAAATATTAAAAGCAGCAAGGGAAAAGCAAAAAATAACATACAAAGGAATCCCCATAAGGTTATCAGCTGATTTTTCAGCAGAAACTCTGCAGGCCAGAAGGGAGTGGCAGGATATACTTAAAGTGATGAAAGACAAAAACCTACAACCAAGATTACTCTACCCAGCAAGGATCTCATTCAGATTCGATGGAGAAGTCAAAAGCTTTTCAGACAAGCAAAAGCTAGAGAATTCGGCACCACCAAACCAGCTTTACACCAAATGCTAAAGAAACTTCTCTAAGCAGGAAACCCAAAAGAAGAAAAAGACCTACAAAAACAAACCCAAAGCAATTAAGAAAATGGTAATAGGAACATACATATCGATAATAACCTTGAATGTAAATGTATTAAATGCCCCAACCAAAAGACACAGACTGGCTGAATTGATACAAAAACAAGACCCATATATATGCTGCCTACAGGAGACCCACTTCAGTCCTAGGGACACATACAGACTGAAAGTGGAGGAATGGAAAAATATGTTCCATGCAAATGGAAATCAAAAGAAAGATGGAGTAGTAATACTCGTATCAGATAAAATAGACTTTATAATAAAGACTGTTACAAGAGGTAAGGAGGGACACTACATAATGATCAAAGGATGAATCCAAGAAGATATAATAATTATAAAGGTTTATGCACCCAACATAGGAACACCTCAATACATATGGCAAATGCTAAAAACCATGAAAAGAGAAATCACCAGTAACACAATAATAGTAGGGGACTTTGACACCCCACTTTCACCAATGGACAGATCATCCAAACAGAAAATAAATAAGGAAACACAAGCTTTAAATGACACAATAGACCAGATAGATCTACTTGATATTTATAGAACATTCCACCCAAAAGTGGCCGAGTACACTTTCTTCTCAAATGCAGAGAACATTCTCCAGGATAGATCATATCTTGGGTCACAAAGCAAGCCTTAGAAAATTCAAGAAAATTGAAATAGTATCAAACATCTTTTCTGACCACAATGGTATGAGGTTGGAAATCAATTACAGGGGGAAAAAACTGTGAAAAACACAAATACATGGAGGCTAAACAGTGCACTACTAAATAACCAAGAGATCATGGAAGAAATCAAAGAAGAAATTAAAAAATACATAGAAACAAATGACAATGAGAACATGACAATCCAAAACCTATGGGGTGCAGCAAAAACAGTTCTAAGAGGGAAGTTTATAGCAATACAATCTCACCTCAAGAAACAAGAAAAATCTCAAATAAAACAATCTAACCCTACACTTTAAACAACTAGAGAATGAAGAACAAAGAAAACCCAAAGTCAGTAGAAGTAATCATAAAGATCAGAGCAGAAATAAATGAAATAGAAATGAAGAAAACAATAGCAAAGATCAATAAAACTAAAAGCTGGTTCTTTGGGAAGATAAACAAAATTGATAAACCCTTAGCCAGACTCATCAAGAAAAAAAGGGAGAGGACGCAAATCAATAAAATTAGAAATGAAAAAGGAGAAATCACAACTGACACTGCAGAAATAAAATGGATGATAAGAGACTACTACAAACAACTGTATGCCAATAAAATGGACAACCATGAAGAAATGGACAAATTATTGGAAAGGTACAATTTTCCAAGACTGAACCAGGAAGAATTAGAAAATATAAACAGACCTATCACAAGCACTGAAATTGACACCATAATTTAAAATCTTCCAACAAACAAAAGTCCAGGACCAGATGGCTTCACAGGAGAATTCTATCAAACATTTACAGAAGAGCTAACACTGATCTTCTCAAACTCCTCCAAAAAATTGCAGAGGGAGAAACACTCCCAGATTCATTCTACGAAGCCACCATCACTCTGATACCAAAACCAGAAAAAGATATCACACAAAAAAAGAAAATTACAGACCAATATCACTGATGAACATAGATGTAAAAATCCTCAACAAAATACTAGCAAACACAATCCAACAGCACATTAAAAGGATCATACACCGTGATCAAGTGGCATTTATCCCAGGGATGCAAGGATTCTTCAATATACGCAAATCAATCAGTGTGATACACTACATGAACAAATTAAGGAATAAAAACCATATGATCATCTCCATAGATGCAGAAAAAGCTTTTAGCAAAATTCAACACCGGTTTATGATGAAAACTCTCCAGAATATGGGCATAGAGGGAACCTACCTCAACATAATAAAGGCCATACATGACAAACCCACAGCAAGCATCATACTCAATGGTGAAAAACTGAAAGCATTTCCACTAAGATCAGGAAAAAGACAAGGATGTCCATTCTTGCCACTCTTATTCAACATAGTTTTGGAAGTCCTCGCCACAGCAATCAGAGAAGAAAAATCAATAAAAGGAATACAAATTGGAAAAGGAGAAGTAAAACTGTCACTGTTTGCCAATGACATGATACTGTACAAAGAAAATCCTAAAGATGTCACCAGAAAACTACTAGAACTAATCAATGAATTTGGTAAGGTTGCAGGATACAAAATTAATGCACAGAAATCTCTGGCATTCCTATACACCAACAGTGAAAAATCAGAAAGAGAAATTAAGGAAACACTTCCATTTACCATTGCAACAAAAAGAATAAAATACCTAGGAATAACCCTGCCTAAGGAGGTGAAAGACTTGTACTCAGAAAACTATAAAACACTGATGAAAGAAATCAAAGATGACATAAACAGATGGAAAAATACACCATGTTCTTAGATTGGAAGAATCAATATTGTGAAAGTGACTATACTAACCAAAGCAATCTGCAGATTCAGTGCAATCGCTATCAAAAGACCAATGTCATTCTTCACAGAATTAGAACAAAAAATTTTACAATTTGTATGGAAACACAAAAGACCCCAAATAGCCAAAGCAATCTGGAGAAAGAAAAACTGAGTTGGAGGAATCAGGCTTCAAGCTATACCACAAAGCTACAGTAATGAAGACAGTATGGTAATGGCACAAAAACAAATATAGATCAATGGTACAAGATAGAATGCCCAGAGGTAAACCCACGCACATACAGGCACCTAATTTACAACAAAGGAAGCAAGAACATACAATGGAGAAAAGACAGCCTCTTCAACAAGTGGTGCTTGGAAAACTGGACAGCTACATGTAAAAGAATAAAATTAGAACACTATATAACACCATACACAAAAATAAACTCCAAATGGATTAAAGACTTAAATAAGACCAGACCCTATAAAACTCTTAGAGGAAAACATAGGAAAAATACTCTTTGACATAAGCCACAGCAAGATCTTTTTTGACCCACCTCCTAGAGTAACAGAAATAAAAACAAAAATAAACACATGGGATTTAATTAAACTTAAAGGCTTTTACACAGCAAAGGAAACTATAAACAAGACAAAAAGACAACCCTCAGAATTGGAGAAAATATTTACAAATGAAACAACAGACAAAGGATTAATCTCCAAAATATACAAACAGCTCATGGAGCTCAATATCAAAAAACAAACAATCCAGTTAAAAAATGGGTGAAAGACCTAAATAGACGTTTGACCAAGGAAGACATACAGGTGGCCAAGAGGCACATGAAAAGATGCTCAGCATCACTAATCATTAGAGAAATGCAAATCAAAACTCCAATGAGGGGACTTCCGTGGTGGCACAGTGGTTAAGAATCCACCTGCCAATGCAGGGGACACAGGTTCGTGCCCTGGTCCAGGAAGATCCCACATGCCGCGGAGCAGCTAAGCCCACGAGTCACAATGACTGAGCCCAAGTGCCACAACTACTGCAGCCCACGTGCCTAGAGCCCATGCTCCGCAACAAGAGAAGCCACCACAGTGAGAAGCCCATGCACCGCAACGAAGAGTAGCCCCCGCACACCACAACTAGAGAAAGCCTGTGCGCAGCAACGAAGAGCCATCGCAGCCAAAAATAAATAAATAAATAAAATAAATTTATTAAAAAAAAAAAAAAACTCCAATGAGGTATCACCTCACACCAGTCAGAATGGCCATTATCAAAACTAGAAACAACAAATGCTGGAAAGGGTGTGGTGAAAAGGGAACCCTCCCGCACTGTTGCTGGGAATGTAAATTGATACACCCACTATGGAAAACAGTATGGAGGCTCCTTAAAAAACTAAAAATAGAACTACCAGATGACCCAGCAATCCCACTACTGGGTATATACCCTGAGAAAACCATAATTCAAAAAGAGACATGTACCACAATGTTCATTGCAGCACTATTTACAATAGCCAGGGCATGGAACCAACGTAAATGTCCATCAACAGATGAATGGATATGTGGCACATATAAACAATGGAATATTACTCAGCCATAAAAAGAAATGAAATGGAGTTATTTGTAGTGAGATGGATGGACCTAGAGACTGTCATACAGAGTGAAGTGAGTCAGAAAGAGAAAAACAAATACCGTATGCTAACACAGATATATGGAATTTAAAAAAAAAATTGGTTCTGAATAACCTAGGGGCAAGACAGGAATAAAGATGCAGACGTAGAGAATGGACTTGTGGACACGGGGAGGGGGAAGGGTAAGCTGGGACAAAGTGAGAGAGTGGCATGGACGTATATACACTACCAAATGTAAAATAGATAGCTAGTGGGAAGCAGCCGCATAACACAGGGAGATCAGCTCGGTGCTTTGTGACCACCTAGAGGGGTGGGATAGGGAGGATGGGAGGGAGACGCAAGATGGAGGAGATATGGGGACATATGTATATGTATAGCTGA
Organism: Balaenoptera physalus; assembly: GCF_965194825.1. Lineage (NCBI taxonomy): Eukaryota > Metazoa > Chordata > Mammalia > Artiodactyla > Balaenopteridae > Balaenoptera > Balaenoptera physalus. The sequence continues at coordinate 37,909,996 of NC_138901.1, forward strand.
TTCACTTTGTTATAAAGCAGAAACTAACACATTGTAAAGCAATTATACTCCAATAAAGATGTTAAAAAAATAAATATAAATAAATAAATAAACAAATAAAAGAAGGTGTCTTACTCATCTTCAGATCCCAAGTACCTGTCCCAATGCCTGACACATAAGAGCACGCGGTAAATATTCGACAAACCAAACTAAATTATGAGCATCACACAGGAAGCCTGGAACCTACTTAAGAAATGGAGAAGTGCATTTCCAGTTTAATGTTTCCAGTTTCATTTGGGACTTAGGTGATGTCAGACTTCGCCTCACCATGCTGTCCATCCCGGATGTCAATGGGGCTGCCTTTATGAAAAAACAGTTCACCTGTTCTTTTGTGCATCTCTCACATCACTCTGTGACTTTAGGGGGACTCTTGCCTGGTGCACATTCATTGCATCATTTATGTTATGTCTATTTGACATTTAGCATGGCCCAACTTGAAACCTAGCTTGGGTTGCATTTTTTTCCATTGTCTTCTTAGGGTCTTTATGAGTTTCTTGATTTGTCAAGTCTTATTGGAGATACATAGGACTCCGATTAGTTCATCAACAGATACTTGGTATTTTATTAAGCTAAAAATGTTTTCTTATAAATTTTTTTTCCTAAAACTGTTTGATCTTGAAACAATTTTACAAAAAAGTATTTGCCCTTCCTACCTCACCAGCTTACAACAATTTGCATTTCTTCATACACCATGCTAACAACTAACATTTATGGAATAGTTGCCATGTGTGAAATGCTGGACCAAGTGTTTACATGCCTCATCTCATTACTCTTCACATCAACCCCATGAAATGGGCACCTAAAAAAACCATCCCATTTTATTTATGAGGAAACAGATTTACTGAGGTTAAGTATAAGCTCTTCCAATTTTGATTCATAGTGGAATTTTTTCTCCCAGTTTTATTGAGATGTAATTGATATACAGCACTGTACAAGTTTAAGGTATACACCATAATGATTTCACTTACTACATCATGAAACGATCACCACAATAAATTTGGTGAACATTCATCATCTCATGTAGGTTTAAAATTAAAGTAGAAAGAAACTATTTTTCTCTTGGAATGAGAGCACAGGATTTACTCTCTTAACAGCTGTCATATAAAACATACAACAGTGTTAATTATATTTATCATGTTGTACATTACATCCCTACCTAATATTTATTTATCTTATAACAGGAAATTTGTAACATTTGATTACCTTCATCCAATTCCACCTCCCCCCATCTCCCGCCTCTGGTAACCACAAATCTGATCTCTTTTTCTATGAGATTGTTTGTTTGTTTTTGAAGTATAATTACCCTAAAACACAATACTATGTTAGTTCCTGTTCTACAGCGTTGTGATTTGATATTTCTATACATTTCAAAATGATCACCACAATGTCTAGTTACCATCTGTCACCATACACAAATATTATATAATTATTGACTATATTCCCCACAGTATAATTTTCATACCCATGACCCATTTATTTTGCAACTGAAAGTGTGTGCCTCTTAATCTCCCTCACCTATTTCTCTCCTCCCCCACACCACCACTTCCCCTCTGGCAACCACCTGTTTATTCTCTACCTCTATGATTCTGTTTCTGTTTTGTTATGTTTGTTCATTTGTTTTGTTTTTAGGATTCCACATATAAGTGAAATCATACAGTATTTGTCTTTCCCCATTTCACTTAGCATAATACCCTCTTTTCTTGTTTCACTTAGTATAATTCCCTCTAGGTCTGTCCATGTTGTTGCAAATGGCAAGATTTCATTCTTTTTTATGGCAAAGTAAAATTCCATTGCATGTATATATGCATCACATCTTCTGTATATATAGATCACATCTTTATCCATTCATCTACTGGTGGACACTTAGGTAGCTTCCATATTTTGGCTATTGTAAATAATGCTGCTGTAAACATAGGGATACATATATCTTTTCTAGTTAGTGTTTTTTTTTTCTTCAGATAAATACCCAGTAGTGGAATTGATGGATCATATGGGAGTTCTATTTTTAATTTTTTGAGGAATCTCCATACTGTTTTCCATAGTGACTGCACCAATTTACATTGCCACCAACAGTGTGTAAGGGTTCCCATTTCTTCACACCCTCACCAACACATGGTATTTGTTGTCTTTTTAATAATAGCCATTCTGACAGTTATGAGGTGATAACTCATAGTATAGTTTATTTACAGTGTTTCAGGTATAGAGCAAACTGATTCATATGTATATTATATATATATACATATGTATGTATATAAAAATATATATATATCTATATATTCTTTTTCAGATTCTTTTCCAATACAGGTAATTACAGGACATTGAATATAGTTCCCTGTGCTATACAGTGAGTCCTTGTTATTTATCTACTCACTGTGGTTTTGATTTACATTTCCCTGATGATTAGTGATGTTGAGCATCTTTTCATGTACTGGTTGGCCATATGTATGTCTTCTTTGGAAAAAATGTTCTGCTCATTTTTTAATTGAGTGGTGTTTTTGATGTTGAGTTGTATGCATTCTTTGTATATTTTGGATATTAACCCCTTATAGGAGATATTGTTTGCAAATGTCTTCTCCCATTCAGTAGGTGGCCTCTTCATTTTGTTGATAGTTTCCTTCACTGTACAAAAACTTTTTAATTTGAAGCAGCCCAATTTGTCTATTTTTGCTTTTGTTTCCCTTGCCTGAGGAGATATATCCAAAAAAATATTACTAAGACTGATGTAAAAATGTAGTGGATATGTTTTCTTCTAGAAATTTTATGGTTTCAAGTCTTTAATCCATTTTGAATTTATTTTTGTGCATGGTGTGAGAACGTACTCCAGCTTGAGTCTTTTGCATGTAGCTGTCGAGTTTTCTGAACACCATTTATTAGGCTGTCTTTTCCCCATGATGTATTCTTACCTCCTTTGTCATAGATTAATTGCCCAGACAAGTGTGGGTTCATTTCTGGGCTCTCTATTCTGCTCCATTGATCTGTGTGTCTATTTTTGTGCCAGTACCATACTATTTTTTTAAAATTTATTTATTTTTGGCTGCATTGGGTCTTTGTTGCTGTGCGCGGGCCCTCTCTAGTTGTGGCGAGTGGGGGCCACACCTCGCCATGGTGTGCGGGCTTCTCATTGCAGCGGCCTGTCCCGTCACGGAGCACAGGCTCTAGGCACACGGGCCTCAGCAGTTGTGGCACGTGGACTCAGTAGTTGTGACTTGCGGGCTCCAGAACACAGGCTCAGCAGTTGTGGCGCATGGGCCCAGTTTCTCCATGGCATGTGGGATTCCCCTGGACCAGGGCTTGAACCCATGTGCCCTGCATTGGCAGGCAGACTCTCAACCACTGTGCCACCAGGGAAGCCCCAGTACCATACTGTTTTGATTACTGTAGCTTTGTAGTATAGTTTGAAGTCAGGCAGCATGATACCTCCAGCTTTGTTCTTCTTTCTCAAGATTGTTTTGGCTATTCAAGTTCTTTTGTGTTTCCATACAAATTATAGAATTATTTGTTCTAGTTCTGTGAAAAGTGCCATTGGTATTTTGATAGGGATTGCCTTGTATCTGTAGATTGCTTTGGGTATTATGGTCATTTTAACAGTATTAATTCTTCCAATCCATGAGCACCGTATATCTGTCCATCTGTGTCATATTTAATTTCTTTCATCAGCGCCTTACAGTTTCCACCTACAGGTCTTTTACCTCCTTAGTTAGATTTATTTCTAGGTATTTTATTATGTTTGATACAATTTTAAATGGGTTTATTTTGTTAACTTCTCTTTCCAATAGTTTATTGTTAGTGTATAGAAACACAACGTATTTCTGTATATTAATTTTATATCCTGCAACTTTACCAAATTCTGATGAGTTCTATTAGTTTTTTGGTGTCATCTTTAGGATTTTCTATATTTAGTATGTCATCTGCAAACACTGACACTTTTACTTATTCCTTTACAATTTGGATTCCTTTTATTTCTTTTTCTTATCTGCTTGCTGTGGCTAGGACTTCTAATACTATGTTGAATAAAAGTGGCGAGAGTGGGCATCCTTGTCTTGTTCCTTATCTTAGAGGAAGTGCTTTCTGCTTTTCATTGTGGAAAATTATGTTCAGCTGTGTGCTTGTCATATGTAGCCTTTATTATGTTGAGGTATGTTCCCTCTATACCCACTTTCTGGAGAGTTTTTAATCATAAATGGATGCTGACTTTTGTCAAAAGCTTTTTTTGCATTTATTGAGGTGATTATATGATTTTTGTTCTTCAGTTTGTTAATGTAATGTGTCACATTGATTGATTTGTGGATATTGATCCATCCTTGCATCCCTGGGATAAATCCCCTAGATCTGGTGTATGATCCTTTTAATGTATTGTTGCATTGGTTTGCTAATATTTTGTTGAGGAATTTTGCATCTATGTTCATTCATCAGTGATATTGGCCTATAATTTTCTTTTTTTGTGACATCTTTGGTTTTGGTCTCAGGGTGATGCTGGCCTCATTGAATGAGTTCAGAAGCATTTCTTCCTCTGCAATTTTTTGGAATAGTTTGAGAAGGATAGATGTTAACTCTTCTCTAAACATTTGATAGAATTCACCTATGAAGCCATCTGATCCTGGGCTTTTGTTTGCTGGAAGTTTTAAAATTACTGATTCAATTTCTTTACTGGTAATTGGTCTGTTCGTATTTTCTATTTCTTCCTGATTCAGTCTTGAGAGGTTGTACATTTCTAGGAATTTGTCCATTTCTTCTAAGTTGTCCATTTTATTGGTGTATAATTATTCATGGTAATTTATTATGATCCTTTATATTTCTGTGGTTTTGGTGTTGACTTCTTTTTCATTTCCGATTTTATTAATTTGGGCCCTCTCTCTTTTTTTCTTGATGAATCTGGCTAAAGGTTTATCAGTTTCGTTTACCTTTTCAAAGAACCAGCTCTTAGTTTCATTGATTTTTGTTTTTTTGTCTCTATGTCATTTATTTCTGCTCTGATCTTTATGATTTCATTCCTTCTACTAACTTTGGGTTTTGTTTGTCCTTCTTTTTCTAGTTCCTTTAGGTGTAAATTTAGGTTGTTTATTTGAGATTTTTCTTGTTTCCTGAGGTTAGCTTCTATCCCTATAAACTTTCCCCTCAGAACGGCTTTTGCTATGTCCCATAGATTTTGGATTGTTGTGTTTTCATTTTCACTTGCCTCTAGGTACTTCTTTATTTCCTCTTTGATTTCTTTAGTGACCCATTTGTCACTTGGCTTAATTTTCTCTATTCCTGATGATCACTGTCTGAGTACAGTTGTAAAGAATAGCTACCTCCCAAATACTTTTCCTGGACTCATGGTAGTTTCACACCTTCTTTCATAACTTCAGCCTTACCATCTGGGATCAAGAAGAAAGCAAACAAGCTCAGGCACCATGTGGAAATTTAATTTTTATGTGTTTTTAATCATCATGTATTTGTATTTTATATCCTACACTTTTTTTTCATTTAATAGTATTTCATATAAAACTTTCCAGTTATTGGAACTTCTGGATTGGTGAACACATCAAGGTGCTGGGAGGGTGATGTGTCTGGAGAGGACATGGAAGCTGTGTACCTCTCACCCCATACTGTGCCCTATGTATCTCTTCCATTTGACTGTTCCTAAGTTGTATCCTTTATAATAAACCAGTAATAGTAAGTAAATTGTTTCCTGAGTGAGTTGTTCTAGTCAATTATTGAACCTTGGAGATGGATTTGTAGGAACCCCCATACTTTAGCCAATTTAGATAGAAGTGTGGGTACCTTGACCACCCCATTTGTGACCAGTGTCTGATGTATGGGACTGAGCCCTTAAACCTGTGGGCCTGATGCTAACTCTGGGTGGTTAGTGTCAGAATTGAGTTGAATTGTAAGACACCTAGTTGGTGTCAGAGAATCAGAGAATTGGTTGTTGGTGTGAAAATAACCCCCACACGTTTGGTATCAGAAGTATTGTGTGTTAAAACAGCTCTTTCAGTGTCAGAAAAAATGTGGGATTTGCTAAAACGGCCTTGCTCTCTGAAACATGTGATTTGGGAAGAGGAAAAGTGAGTGGAGTATAAGGAACCTTTAATCCCTGGGTAGTCATGTGGCCATCCACAGTACGGAGCAGCAGCTGTGGTGGGATAAATTACTAACAGTAAAAATTAATAGCTCCCAGGGAGCTGGTCCACTGGATACATAAGAGATGCAAACGAGGGCTTCCCTGGTGGTGCAGTGGTTAAGAATCCACCTGCCAATGCAGGGGACAGGGGTTCGAGCCCTGGTCCAGGAAGATCCCACATGCCGCAGAGCAACTAAGCCTGTGCTCCACGACTACTGAGCCTGCGTGCTACAACTATTGAAGCCCTCACGCCTAGAGCCCGTGCTCTGCAACAAGAGAAGCCACTGCAATGAGAAGACCGTGCACCGCAACAAAGAGTAGCCCCCGGTCGCTGCAACTAGAGAAAGTCCACACACGGCAATGAGGACCCAATGCAGCCAAAAATAAATAAATAAAATTAAAAAAGAAAACAAAAGAAATGCAAACGAATAAGAAAAAAGCAAAACACACAGTCCCTAAGTTATTGTTATCTGTAAAGACTAAAATGAAATTAAAAGAGAGTGTTGGGTCAGACCTTGATACTGAACCATGCTCACATTTCTATCAGTCTGAGCTTCAGCCTCAAGCCTCAAAGCCACCCCAAAAGGATGTATTATATGGGGACAACAGAGAGTAACTCCAATACCTCTGGTCACCAGGGAGGTGGTCCACACTGGGGGAGGGCAAAATCAAGAAACTATTGAAACCAGAGGGTACAGCATGAAGAATCTGTCTTATTTTGTGGATTGGTATCATCAGCTTCCTGAAGAACCTTTACTAGAATAGATTATGAGAGTAATTTAGGAGCACTGTCTTTGGTTTTGAAAGCTGCAAAGTGGAAGAGCATGTTTGGGTTGATGTAGGACCCACAGCTCACGATGGAACAATCACAGGTGGCTGTACAAGATTCAGAAACATAATAGGCTATTCCCAAGGAAACACCAGTCTGGTGAATGACTAAAAGCGAATGAATGTAAGGTCTTTTTACCCTGAGAAGGGAGACTGTCTGACTCTCCCTATAAAGGCCAAGTGAACACCCCATATGAAGCAGCTGATATACTCTGTATGCAAGCTGTGTGGGACTGGCTTTATGATGACCAGGGTATTCACCTGCAGCAAAATGGGTTTATTTGGGGACAGCAAAGAACTACAATTCAGGACATAAAATCTTTGACGAAGCACCAGCAAGTCCGGAGAACAAAGGAAAAGAATGTTCTTTTATAAAGGAAAAGGAGGTGTTGGGAGGGGCTGTTGTAAATAAAGAGTCCATTGGAGGAAACTGGCAGTTCCAAGTGTAGTGACTTTTCATTGGCTGAGTGGTGACAGCCTCTCATTGGCTGGGCTGTTGCTGGGCAAGGAGAAATTCTTCTTTCTCCTGCTGGGTAGTAAAGTAGTAATCTTCTTCCTGTTGGAGATGCAAAGGTATGTCTCTTCCTATTGGGTCTGCAATTGACTACAAGTGCTAGTGCATAAGAGCTCCCACTTCTGGCCTCCTGACTCCATTTTATTTAATTAATTAGTTTATTTTGGCCATACCACACAGCATGCGTGATCTTAGTTCCCCGACCAGGATTCGAACCTGTGCCCCCTGCAGTGGAAACGTGGAGTCTTAACCATTGGACCACCAGGGAAGTCTCATCCTGACTCCATTTTAAATTAGGTTTCTGTTTATTAATTTTCACACCTGTAACCCAGGTCATGGTAAATTCTGTGGTTAAGGGGTGCCCTTTTTCACTGGGCACCCTGTGTAACTTTACTGCTGCAAAATCAGCAATAATCCCAGAAGCCTTATCGAATTTGCTGTCTCAGTTTCTCCTCATGGGCTTTACAGATGCTAATAAAAACTCTAGGTTAATGAACAAGAGAATGTGGAAAGGTTGGGGGGGGGGGCGGATCAAGGGATGCATCCCAGCAGGATGGAAGTCCTTAGAAATGAGATAAATAAAACTGGACATTGATGGGATTGAAACAAAAGTCTTAATACAGCACGCTTGAAGGTTGGGTGGACAAAAGGGACCCCCTGGTGGGCCCCAAACAAGTCCACTCTATTTACTTCAGTTTGAAGAAATTTTTGTAAATTTAAAAAGTTGGCAGACAAAGATTACAATGAGAAACCTGACCTGGAGTAGGTTGGGGCAATAGCTAGGCAGTAAACCAAGATGAAGACTGTTAAAGTAACCAGATTAGGGCCAAGATGGAGTCACTCACGCTAAACCACATGTCATCAAACCAAAACTTCACTAAATTTTTATGCTAGGCTCTCCTGGAAAAGGAGGACCTAAGCCAACCCATCAGCTCTTGCCTGCTCAGCACAAATTACCTGGCCCAGCTCTTCTAAGATTTCCCTTTGCTCCATGTAAGGAAAGAAACCCTGCCTTAACAAATCAGCAAATGCCCAACATAACTTCCTTGTTCCTGCTCCCTTCTGCCTATAAAATTTCTTGCCTTGTACAGTTCTTTGAGGCTCCTATCTATCTATTACTAGATTGATGCTCCCCAATTTATGAATCTCTGAATAAAGCCAACAAGGTCTTTAAATTTTACTCGGTTGAATTTTGTTCTCTAACACGCCTGACAAAGGGCCAGGGTCCCCAGGCTCATCCCCTTGCTGGGGACCGAACACGTTGTATACTTGAGTGGGTGAAATGATCAGGGAGTGAAGGAGAAAGGTCTCTGGGACCTTTCTCCCAGACATGGAATACCCAAGCACTGTGGTACCAAAATGCATCAGTGAAGCCTGAGGTGGGCCTCAGTTAGATGGAGAGAGTATAGTGATAAACAGATTGATAGAATTTAGATGGAGGTTTGGATGAAAATTGTAAGGTTGAAACTGTCTCCTTCATATGAATGGTCTGTGGGATGGATATCATGTCTGACTTGGGAACACCTCCCCAACCTACAGTTAGGAATGTAAAGATTGATAGGATTAAGGTGAAAGTTTAGATGAAAATTCGTATATGTGAAGTGGTTGCATCTCTTTTATCTGAATGATTATGGGGCTGGACATTGTGCCTGACTAGGGAACTGTTTTTGAAAACAGAAAATGTGTAAATCTGCCCTTCAGGCAGTATTAATTGGATGTGCTAAATTGGAACCAATAAGACTGCCTGAGTGCTGACAACCTGGAGTGCTGACAGGGACAAATTCTCTGTGCAATAGCTGTGTGTGGAGCAGAGACTAGGGTTTATTGCAAAAGCCTGTGAGCACCTCCCCGCGTTGAGTACTAGGACTTTAGCAAATTGCCATCTGAGGGGCAATTACTATCTTGCTGTCAGACATTAATTAAAACTGCCCCTGTGACTGAAGGATAGAAAATAATTTTGAGACCAGAAACGCCTATGATGTCTTGGATGACATCAGAAAAACACTCTATCAGGGAGGGCAACGCCCAGAAGAGTTCCATAATAAAATGGGAAAAAAAAAAACTATACTTCAATTAAAAAATAAAATGGAAAAATGGTTTATACAGAATCATGCTACCTGTGGAATGTAAGGATCATGTACTCACGAGCAGGGAGCCTTTTTTCCCCTAGGACTGCCTTTGTATGAGGACCCACCAGATTCTGTCATCACTTGGCCAGTGCCCTGTAAACAGCTCTCAACCTACCAACAAAGAGCTGCTTGGTTTATGGATGGCAGCTGTAAGGTAAACGGATAACATCCTGTTTGGAAGGCCACCTCTCTGATCAAAGAAAGTAAAAAACAAATCAGCGAGGTGGGCTGAATTGCATGCTGTTTTCCTAGCTGTGGTGGGAGAATTGAACAATGATAAAAGCCCCTGTGTTTCGAGTTTCATCTACTTACGGGCAAAGACGTATGCCTATGTAATGAAACCTCCACAAAACCCCTAAACAACAGTATCCTGAGAGCTTCCAGATTGGTGAACACATCAAGGTGCTGGGAGGGTGATGCACCCAGAGAGGGCATGGAAGCTGTGTGTCCCTCACCCCATACTGTGCGCTATGCATCACTTCCATCTGGCTGTTCCTGAATTGTATCCTTTATAATAAACCGGTAATAGGGACTTCCCTGGTGGTCCAGTGGTTGAGAATCCACCTTCCAATGCAGGGGATGTGGGTTGGGTTTGATCCCTGGTTGGGGAACTAAGATCCCACATGCTGCAGGGCAACTAAGCCCTTGCACTGCAACTACCGAAGCCCGCTCACTCTGGAGCCCATGCGACACAACTAGAGAAGCCGGCACACCACAACGGAGAGCCCATGCACCAAAACGAAAGATCCCGCCTGCCACAGTGAAGATCCTACGTGCCGCAACTAAGACCCAACGCAGCCAAATAAATAAATAACTAATGATAAACCAGTAATAGTAAGTAAAACAGCAACAAACTCCAGTTATTTATGTAATTTTTGAAATTATGTAATTTATTGACTCACAATTCCATGAAATTGATATATAATGGTTTATGTCATTCATCTATTGTTGGCTTCTCTTTATATTTATTGCCACAAGCATTCTGTATCTACAGCAAGATAATATTTTGAGATTATTCATCTTTGTGGCTTTCTTCTCTATTCTACGGAGTACGTGATCCTTCACCTAACCATCCAGAGACATCTTAAATGCCTTGGGAAGAATTGGAGTTGTTGAAACAGGAATGCAAACAGAAAGGAACAGTTAACTTTTGACTTTCCAACCTAAGCTCCTGAAGCCTACTTAAGAAACGTTGGGAAACTATAGCTTTTGATTTTGCAATAGAAAAGAAAGGACATTTGAAGATCAAAAAGATCCTGCAAGAAAAGGGCAGAGAATGTGTGCCTGAACAACACATGGTATCAAAGATAAACAAAGCTGAACACTAGCTAAAGTGGTGAGGCTAGACTTTATTCAGTAATACTATTGCAACAGGAAAGAGAGTCCAGCATAAACTCAACTCAACTTCAATTTGTGCAGGGGTCTGAGATAGAATTATAAATTTGAGGTCAATGGTATATAAATGGTGTGTTGATTGCCTTCCCAATATCATTTCTCTTCCTTTTTTTTCCCAATTGAGATATAATTGACGTATGACATTGTGTAAGTTTAAGGTGTACAGTGTGTTGGTTTGACACATTCTGTGTTGCAATATGATTACTACAATAGTGTTTGCTAACACCTCTATCACGTCACCTAATTATCATCTCTTTTTTGTGATGAGAACAATTAAAATCTAGTCTCTTAGCAATTTTGAAGTTTATAATAGAGCATTGTTGACTATAAGTACTATGCTATGCATTAGATCTCCAGAACTTTTTTATTTACTAGTAGCAGGTTTGCACCCTTAAACATCTCCCAGTTCCCCCACCCACCCAACCCCAAGCCCCCAGCCCCTGGTAACCACCATTCTACTCTCTGTTTTTAGTTCAGCTTTTTTAGATTCCACATACAAGTAATATCATATAGTATTTGTCTTTCTCTGTCTGACTTATCTCTTAGCATTAGGCCCTCAAGTTCCATCCATGTTGTTGGATGCAAATGGCTGAATTTCTTTCTTTCTCATAGCTGAATAGTATTTCATTGTATATATATAAATTTCCTTCATTCTATCAGCGTCTTAAATTTGTTCAGCATACCATGTGCCCAGTTAAATATACCTTCCCTGACTTCCTGGCTGCTGGAAATTGCCGGCTCTGACCAAAGAGGTAAACAGAAGTAGCCAGGTAAGAGCTCCAGGAAAGTTTATACAAAGTGATAGATTAGGCTTTCATAAATTTTTGTCATTCCCCCATCTACCTGCCTGGAATATGAACTTGAACCTGGAGGCAGAGCATCTATCTTGTTATTTAAGGCAAAAAGAGCATGAGAATGAAAGCTACATGTGAGGATGGTGGAGAGGAACAGTCAAGGGTCCCTAGGACGCTGATGACATGGCAGAGCCCAGATCATGTTTTTTTTTTTTTAACATCTTTATTAGAGTATAATTACTTTCCAATGGTGTGTTAGTTTCTGCTGTATAACAAAGTGAATCAGCTATACGTATACATGTATAGCTATACAGATACATATATAGATATATAGTATTTTTAATCTTACTAGAAAAACAAGCCCCCGTTTGGTTAAGCTAGTATAGTCACTTTTTTTTATTACCCTAAAAATTCCTTCATTGATTCCCCAAGTTAAACAAAAAGCATGATAGAATTATTTTTTAATACCCCAATATTTAATACACTTAACAGCTCTTTCTTCTACTCAATTCAAAGTTGAAATGACAGCAAATTAAAAAGAAGGTCATTCGGGAAACACACACACTAAAGGGAATTTCCAATTTGCAACCATTTCCTTTTTTTTTTTTTTAACATCTTTATTGGAGTATAATTGCTTTACAATGGTGTGTTAGTTTCTGCTTTATAACAAAGTGAATCAGTTATACATATACATATGTTCCCATATCTCCTCCCTCTTGCATCTCCCTCCCTCCCACCCTCCCTATCCCACCCCTCCAGGTGATCACAAAGCACCGAGCTGATCTCCCTGTGCTATGCGGTTGCTTCCCACTAGCTATCTATTTTACGTTTGGTAGTGTGTATATGTCCATGACACTCTCTCACTTTGTCACAGTTTACCCTTCCCCCTCCCCATATCCTCAAGTCCATTCTCTAGTAGGTCTGTGTCTTTATTCCCGTCTTACCACTAGGTTCTTCTTGACCTTTTTTTTTTTTTTTTCCCCTTAGATTCCATATATATGTGTTAGCATACTGTATTTGTTTTTCTCTTTCTGACTTACTTCACTCTGTATGACAGACTCTAGGTCCATCCATCTCACTACAAATAACTCCATTTCATTTCTTTTTATGGCTGAGTAATATTCCATTGTATATATGTGCCACGTCTTCTTTATCCATTCATCCGATGATGGACACTTAGATTGCTTCCATGTCCTGGCAATTGTAAATAGAGCTGCAATGAACATTTTGGTACATGACTCTTTTTGAATTATGGTTTTCTCAGGGTATATGCCCAGTAGTGGGATTGCTGGGTCGTATGGTAATTCTATTTTTAGTTTTTTAAGGAACCTCCATACTGTTCTCCATAGTGGCTGTATCAATTTACATTCCCACCAACAGTGCACGAGGGTTCCCTTTTCTCCACACCCTCTCCAGCATTTACTGTTTCTAGATTTTTTGATGACTGTACAGTCACTTTTTTAGCTGTACAGTCGTCCCTCAGTATCCATGGGGGATTAGTTCTGTTGCAGGAAAGGGGATCCCTCCCAGGGCTCTTGTCTGACACTCAGAAATGAATTGTCCGAGGAGACGCATGTTGACAACGCAACAGACTTTATTGGGAAGGGGCGCCCGGGCGGAGAGCATCAGGGTAAGGGAACCCAGGAGAACTGCTCTGCCACGTGACTCACAATCTCAGGTTTTAGGGTAATGGGGTTAGTTTCCAGGTTGTCTCTGGTCAATCATTCTGACTCAGGGTCCTTCCTGGTGGCCTGTGCATTGCCAAGATCGATTCCAGCAAGAAGTATTCTGAGAGGTTGGTAGGACGTATGGACTAGAGTCTCCTCTCTCCTTTTGACCTTTACCAAATTCTTCCGGTTGGCGGTAGCTTATTAGTTCCACGTTCCTTACCAGGACCTCCTGTTGTAAGATAACTCATGCAAGTGGTTATGATCATGTCTGGCCAGGGTGGGCGGTTTTGGTCAGTGGTTCCCCTAACAGTTCCAGAACCCTCCCCAAAAGGATGACAAAATCTAAGGATGGTCAAGTCTCTTATACAAAATGGCAGAGTTGGCCCTCTGTATCCATGGGTTCCACATCCATGGGTACAGAAGGCCAACTGTATGTAGGCAAATGCAGTCTTGATACTGATGGCAACTGAACCCAAGGGCCTTAATGCAATTGCACAGGGATAGTATCTAGACAGTGAGAGGAGAGGAGGGCCTAGGCAGAATCCTGTGAGAACTTGTAACACTTAACGGCCAGGTACTGGAGCCTGACTTGCAAGGGAGAGTGTTTGAGAAAGAGTGCTTGGAAGTATCGGCAAGACCAAGAAGGAGAGGGATTAAAAGAACGAGCTCGGGCTTCCCTGGTGGCGCAGTGGTTGAGAATCTGCCTGCTAATGCAGGGGACACGGGTTCGAGCCCTGGTCTGGGAAGATCCCACATGCCGCGGAGCAACTGGGCCCGTGAGCCACCACTACTGAGCCTGTGCGTCTGGAGCCTGTGCTCCGCAACAAGAGAGGCCGCGATAGTGAGAGGCCCGCACACCGCGATGAAGAGTGGACCCCGCTTGCCACAACTAGAGAAAGCCCTCGCACAGAAACGAAGACCCAACACAGCCAAAAATAAATAAATAAATAAATAAATTAAAAAAAAAAAAAAAAAAGAACGAGCTCTGTCACCAGAATTCAATCCTGGCTCAGGTTACTACTAGCCAGATGACCTACAGTAATTGACTTAATTGTTCTGTGCCTCAACTTCCTCATTTGTAAAATGAGGATAATAATAGGCTTATTGTGATGATGAAATGTGAAGGGCATACAGTAAGCCCTCAGTCAGCACTAGCTGCTGTTATTGTTAATCATTCCACAGAAAGAGGAAGTTTGTTTTTTTTTGTAAAGGTTTATCTCTTGGGAAGGCTGGCAAATGGTATTATCCCCCATGAGATTATCAGACATTAGTCATCGGACAGGTCTAATGAAATTTCTCTCTATGGTGTCGCAAAATTCCTTTTCCAAGTCTTCCTGGTTGGCCCTGTAGTTGTACACTGGCAAAAAGTTTTCCATTCAAAAAAGCATTTAGAAGCATTTGTTGAACCCCTTTCATGTGCAAGGACTGTGTTGGGTGATGGTGGGATACAAAGATGAATATAATATTGTGTGTGTGTGTGTGTGTGTGTGTGTGTGTGTGTGTGTATGCATGGGGGAGGGGGCGGCAACAGCAACTGCTACTCTCTTGTTTTTGCTAGACTTGAACCAGATCAGACGTGAACCTGAGGAAGCACCTTGTGAAGTCCAAGGATGAAGCTAACTTGGCAGAAGGCAGAGCCAAGAGACAGAGAGATATAGAGGGTCCCAGTGCAATGGCATGTTTGAACCCTGGCTCGAACAACGCCTTGTGAAAATTAATAAAGGGAAACCCTACTAAAATAGAGTCAGGAGGCCAGAAAGGGGAGATCTCATGCACATACAATTCACATCCCAACCGGAAGAGAGGTATCTTGCGTCTCCAGCAGGAAGTGACAATACTTTATCACCTGCAGAAGGAAGAAAAAAGATTCTCTTTACTTGGCAACAGCTCAGCCAATGAGAGACTGTCACGACTCAGCCAATGAAAAGCGACTATACTGGGAAACTTCCAGTTTTCCTCTAATGGACATTTTGTTTGTAATAGCCCCTCCCAACTTCCCCTTCTCCTCTATAAAAGAGTTTCCTCTCCTTTGCTTTACCGGGACTTGCATGTGGTTTTCCGTAATTGCATGTCCCAAATTGCAATTTTTTGCTGCTCCCAAATAAACCCATTTTGCTGATAAAATAACCGGCTGTTTATTGTTTTAGGTTAACAAGCTGAAGAGAGTCGTATTTTCTAACTTTTCATGAATGGGATGCAATAAATTGCTTAAACCATTTTGAATTAGATTTTCCTTCACTTGGAATGGAAACAGCCCTAAATGATGCCATTGATAACATTTGCCTCCTGCCTTAAAATTTACTAATGACTTTGTTCCCAGTTGTTAATGCCCTAATTAAATGAACTGTTGAAGTTACATAGTTAACCAGTTTCAGAAACTGGAGTAAATTCTAAGTATCATTTTTTTTTTAAATTACATTATGGAAAATTTCAAACAAATACAAAAGTAGAGACAATGGTATAATGAACCACTATGCTTCTCTCACTCTTTTCAACAGTTAATCAACTCATGAACAAACTTATTTCACCTAGTCTACCCTCCATCCCCTGAAATGGACTATTTTAAAGCATATCCCATGCTTCATGTCATCTGATTAGGGTGCCCGGATCATAGGACTGCATTGTATCTGCCAAGGAGCAGGGAGAGGGGACATCTAGCCCGCTTTAGACCCCAAGACTCCTCCAGCAGAGGATTCCCCTTGATGGTGGTAAGTCAAAAAAGCTGACTTTCCATTTTAAGTGGTAATAACAGTAATACAAAAGAGAGAGAGGGTAATCAGGAAAAGCTTTTGTATAGGAAGAAGGATTAAACTGAGCTCTATGAGGTGGGTTGAATGTAGGTACCTAAAGAGACAAGAGAATAGGATTTATTTTTTATTTCTAATATAATAAATAAGTATAATAGTAAGAAAACTTGGAAAATAAAGAAATGTAGGAAAAATAGTCATTAAAATTCTTATTAACCAAAAAGCCGTTGGGGTTTTAATGTTTGATTTTTAATGTTTGATTTTTTGGTTTTGTTTACTTGTTTTTTGTTTTTCTTTCTATATATAGGTTAATTGTAACTGTACTGCAAGTTTATATCCCTATATTTTTATTTAACAGGGTAAGCAGTTTTCTAAGTTACCATGGACTCTTTGTAAACATAATTTTTTTTTTCTGGCTGTGCCACGTGGCTTGCGGGATCTTAGTTCCCTGACCAGGGATCAAACCTGGACCCCAGCAGTGAAAGCACTGAGTCCTAACCACTGGACTGCCAGGCAAGTCCCTGTAAACATAATTTTTAATAGATGCATATTTCATTAAGGATGTATAGCATGGTTTATTTGATCAATCTCCCATATTTTGCCATTCTCATCCCTTTTATTGTGTCTGATTATATATAATTATGTAATGAGTATTTTTTTTGTTTAAAACTTTTTCTGAATTTTGAGTTAATTAAATTGTAGCAAAATTACTGGTAAAAGAGTATGAATATTATAGAATGGGGCATTTCTAATACTGATTTTACACCATCTTATATTGTTATCTCAAAAGGTGTTTCAAAATTCTTAAGGTAAAATTGATAGAAACATTAATTTTAAGAACATAAGACCTAGAGTGTATGTCATAGAAATATAATTTTGGGTTTGCTTTTTTTTTTTTCCTGGCCGCGCCACACGGTTTGTGTGTGGGGTTTTAGTTCCCCAACCACCAGGGAATTCCCCTAGAAATATAATTTTTAAGTGGGCACACAGCCATCCAGAAAAAAGGACTACATTTCCCAGCCTCCCTTGTAGCTAAGTGTGATCATGTGATTAAGTTCTGGTCAGTGAGATATAAGCAGAAGTGTTCTCTTGGCAGTGGATGGAAACCTTCCCCAATAGGTGCTTTTTGCCTTTTTTTTTTTCCTCTTCCTTTTTTACTTTACTGGCTGGTAATATGGATGCCATCATTTGGGATAATGAGCATAAGGACAAAAGCCTAGTCACGGTGGGAGACAAGCTGGAAGAGGCCAGGGTCACTGAGAACTTTGAGGAATGCACCCACCATTCCACTCCCTCCACTTCCCTCCCCTTTGCATGGGAGAGAGAAAGTTCCATCTTAAGCCACTGGTGGTTTGGGTTTTCTACCACATACAGCCAAACCTTATTCTAACTAAATACGTGTGGCTTTAGAAACTGGGAATAGCATTGTTACACTCTTTTTCATGAGCCCAGAGAAGGGAAGAGTTACTGCCCTGGCGAAAAGCATTTCAAATGTACTTCGAGAACACGTCATTAGGTTTGGCTTAAGTATTGCTGATTCCAACAAAAAAGAAAACTTTAGTGTCAACAGCAGGAAATCCCAAGTAAAACTATAGGATTCATGATGTCCAACTTCCAATTTAGTTACCTCAAGTGTAAAAGACAAAAAAAAGGGAGTAGGGGTAGGGTAAATATATCCCAGTTTATCTTGTTTCCAGAGATTACCATCCCTACTCCAAGAACTATTAAAAGGTCCTCTTGAGAGAACTGAAACCAAAAATAAAGTGGCATTGGCATCTCTCTGGGAACACATTTAACTCTGCTCCGAGAAGAATAACCTGTTTTAATTTGCTAAAGCCCAAGTCTAGCTCTGTTTTCCTCTGAACTGGGAAAAAGAAACCACTAAGAAAGTATTTTAAAACAAAAATGTCAATCTAAAAAAGAGAAACAAAATGCCAGGTCAAAAGAAAGTCATGTTAGAATGTATTTTGGTGAAAGCACAGATAACTTTGGGGCTCAGATATGTTGGGAATGGGGAATCAGGGATTTTTGTTGTTGTTTGTCAAAAAAAAGTGCTCATTTCTGGGGGCAGCAAAGGGAGTGAAATGTTTTGCTGGGACGTTTAGAAGCAATCCTGGCCCTTGCTTTTTCCTGCCATCAGGAATTTGTCGGCAGTCAAAATCAGGGTCAGATTCAAAAGCAAAGAGCAACCTGTAGGTGACCCTCTTCAGGATGAAATGGCACCGCCAATGACGTAGCTTAATTTGATGTCTTCTGATGTAAAGAACTCTCTCGACCAGACCTCCCCACCCACTGTCCTCTCTGCCAAACCACATGTGATAGGTCTGGCCAGTTCCTGTAAGATGCCCTCTTTCCCTCTAACTCATCCTGGATTGAAGCTCTGGGTGCTTGCAAACGAGCTATAGAGGGGCCATCCAGTCTGTGATTACACATGGCAAGATGTCAACCCAGGCCAGCTTCTTCCCGCCTGTCTGCACACCTCTGAACTACTCCAATCAGTGTTCACCTGGGGAAAGCAAAGTTGAGTTTTGTCTTAGGCAAAGCCTAACAGAGGTAGCAAATCTGTTTCCAAAATAAATCATATAGTGCATCTCAAAGCCAATGGGATTAAAAAGAAACCTGCAAACATCCTCAGCCATTCTATTATTGTGATAAATAATTAACCTTCAGCAAGTCAAATTTACGTATGGACTTTAGGAGGTTTCTCATGTCATAAGTCTTTTTAAAAATAGACATTTCACCTCTAGGGTAAAGGAGAGGGTTGTAGAACTTGGCGATGAAATCTATACTCTCTTGGAGAAAAAGAAAAAAAGACTGGGGCGTATAACTTTAATCGTTGATGGGTTTTAGCATTACATTCCAGTGTGTTCCACCAGCGACACAGCCCATTATTACCTTGGGCTTTTCCTTCAAAAGCCACCTGCCTGCTGCCCCAGCGCCTGGAAGGTTGCCCTTGTTCCTTGCTCACTTTCCCTTTAAGACTCGTTAGTGTTTCAGCTGGTAAAGGTCCAAGTGCCCTCTGGAATAATTGGCATGACGTGCAAATTTTCCATTTCGGAAGCGAAAGAGCCAGTTCTCCAGGGAGGGCTCTTCAAGGTAATTGCTCTCTGAGAGATTCCTGCCACTACCTTTGGCAGCCTTCACCAGAGACAAATCCCTTTTGCTGTTAGGACAAGCTAGAAACCCAGAGATGGAAAAACAGGGGCTCAGAACAAACATGCCAAGACCTTTGAAACCAGTGACCTTTCCAAACAGAGGAAATGAGGGAAAGGCCAGCGCAGGCCAAGGCAGGTGAATCCCGCCTCCCCGCTCCCGGCAAGACAGGCACAACAGCTCTGCCCCAACATTTCCATTGCCTTCCTTTCTCAAAAGAGCTTCCTTTTTCGAAGGAGGGTTGGTAGAGGAAGCTAATGTATTAATCAGGATTCCAAGCAGGGAGAGAACAACACTTATTTGGAATAAAGCCTTTAACAACTTGGGCTGGAGGGAGGCTGGATGAGGAAAACTGGTTTGCTAACCCGAGCGCGGCTCCAAGAGGAATTTGGGTGAGAAAGGGAGAGTGAGAAGGAGAGACTTGGAAAAGAGGGAAGTCCTCCCTCAGCCACCACCTGCCACGCCAGGCAGAGGATGTGTGGGGGAGGGGGGAGGGAGGCTGGAGGGAACGGTGACAGAAGAACGGGTGGCAGGCTGGAAAGAAGCATGGAAGAATAGAAATGGAATTGTTGTCTTCTGTGAGTTGTGCGCTGGAGATCCCCTTCCTCAGCTCTGCTTTGAAATCTTCAGTAATGTTTCTGTTGTTCCCTGTTGTGGTGAGTGCATCCTTTTGGTTTTTTTGTCATTGTTCGTTTGTCTGTTTTGTTTTGCTTTTTGTGGGGCTTTTTTGGCCCTGCTGCGCGGCATGTGGGATCTTGGTTCCCCCACCAGGGCTCGAATCCGCACCCCCTGCATTGGCAGCGCTGAGTCTTAACCACTGGACCGCCAGGGAAGTCCCGAGTGCATCCTCTTGGGGGACACTGGGGAGCTGCTGAGTTCTGTGGTCTGTCGACACTGGGTGAAAAGAGGGAGCGGCTGGACACAGGAGATAGGAAAGCCCCGGCTGGGTTATGGCACTTTTGTTCCTGTGTGTGTACATCACAATCCTGGAAAACAGCAGAAGGGAAGTGACAGCCAGAGTTGTTTTGGGGTGGAGAAGGGAGGCTCGAAGCCCCCAAGGTGAGGGGAGATGTGAACTTGGAACTGCCTGACTCCAAAGCTCATGCCTTAATTATCTGTACAGTCACATCTTCCCCCACCCCCCTTTCCCAGCCCCTGCATGGAGCTTTGGGACTGTGGGAATTCATGTCTACGAGCTTCTGGCCCCTATTTCTGGTAGGAGGAGCATAGCATGGGGCATAAATGTGTGGGTTTTGGAGCCAGACTCTCTGTGTTTGAATCCTAGCTCGGCCATTTACTAGTAATGTGATCTTGGGCAAGTTATTCTGAGTCTCTGCACCTTTCTTATCTGTAAAGGCAAGACAATAACCATGCCTTCCTTATAGAGTTGTGAGGGGAAGTAATTGAGATGCGTACAGAAGAATTTTAGCACAGTGCACTAAATGTTAGTTGTTATCATTATTTCTAACAACAACACAGGATCATGCCATGAACAGTCCTGCAGCTCAGTGATGATTACGGTACCCTTATATCCATCTTTCTGATCCACAGAGAGAGTTCAGGTTCTGAGGCCAAACAGACTGGGTTCCAATCTCAGCTCCGCCCCTTCTGGCTGAATCACTCTGGGCAAATTACTTAACCTCTCTGTGAAAGGGGTAAAAAAACACCTCACCTGAGGTGCAGGCTTGTTGGGCGGGTGAACTAACATGAAAAGTAGCTGACCAAGACCTGTCCATCTGTTTTGATCATGACACTGTCTGGGAGCTCCCCTGCCCTACTATGTTTACTACACACATATTCTAAATAGTTCTGGGGGCTCCTAGCACATCAGACTTTTCCCACATTTGGTTAAGTTTGACTGGAGTCAAACTCAGTGAGAACTGTTCCCTCTGTTTTGTCTGGAAACCCAGTTGGCCTCATCTTAGCATCTTGCTGGGCAGGTTGGCTGAAGTATGACAAAGGCTATTTTGAGATTGCTGGGAAAACTAAACTGGCTAAGATGGAATAAACTAAGTCAAACACATTTATTCTGAGCCAGAGCCTTTTCCTCTAGCTTTGGGCAGTTCTGCATGTTAGCTGCTTCCTCTTCCCCTTCCAAGGACCTTCCCAAAGGCTTTTGTCTCTGATTGCCACCATCTGTAATGTTTATTCCTCCTAGGATACCAAGCCCCATTATAGTCCCTCTAGAAGGCTTGATTTCCCTTTGTGTGTTGCCCAGGGACCAAGACATTTTGTTTGGCTGTTGAAAGAGTAACCCCAGAAAGTTGAAGGACTTGGGAGCATATATATCCCTATATATATATATGTGGGTAGAGATGCATTGAAATTGTCCTAGAAGAATACATCTGAAGGCTAATGCAGCTATCTCTAAATGTGAGATAACATGTTTTGTTTTTTTAATCTGTACCTTCTAATCTTTTCTACAACGAAAAGTATGGCTTTTGCAATAGGGGAAAAATAATTGTTAAAGACAAAAGTGATATTTTTAGCTAGAAAATCCATCCAACAGATGTTTATCAAGGCTGTATTGTGGCCAGCAGTGGGCGTGGCGCTGGATGAACAAAAGGGATAAGACCGCTGCACTCAGAGAAACTGTAATAAATCTAGGGAAACCTTCAGTAAACTAATAAATAGGTCATGATAAAATGAGATGCATGCTTTGAAAGCAATGACCTGGGTGCTATGGTTGAGAGTGATGGAACCTGCTTGAGAAAGCAGTTCACTAGGCTCAGATTTTTAGGAGGAAAAGGAGGCTGCAATGCACAGAGTGGGCAGAGGACAGATCCAGACACCGGAAGTGCCTGCAGGATGGTCCTGAGACAGGAGCAAGCTTGACACACATGGGAAAGAGTGTTTGGAGAGTGGAGGTGAGATTTGGAGGGGAGGGGCCCGTTCATGCAGAGCCCCTAGGCCTTGATAAAGAGTTTTTTGGTCTTTATTCTAAATGCAAGAGGAAGACTGTTAGGAGGCTCTTGAAAGAAAGGAGGCTGGGATGGTGCCCATGGAGATGGAAGGAGGTGCGTGGATTTAGGGCATTTTGAAGACAAAACATGCTGTTGGACTGGAGGTGGGGAATGAGAGAGGGCAGTGCCGCAGATGGCTTCCCATTTCCTGGCTTGGAATTATCCATCAAAGTGAGACAGACTGTGGGAGGAACAGGTTTGGACTTAAACTTCACATGACTGGGTCTATTAAAAGGGCAGCATTCAGAGGTGGCTCAGACCTCTGATGTGATAAAGTTCAATGCAAACAAGAGAAACAATTCACCCAGTTGATTTGGCACAAGTTAACGGCTTTAAAAAGGTTTAGTTCCTTATTTATAGAACTGTTAAGGACTTGAAAGAGTCATGTATATGTTTGAGTTGTACTTGATTTCATTTTATGGCTGACAGTACGTGCTAGAGGGGCAGTTGGTGGTTTGAGGTTTCACAAAGATAACAGGTATAACCCTTGTGAAATAGAAGTCTTATTTTTATGGCAAGACAAGAAGAATTTAAACAAAACTCTCTGCCCTTTGGCCTCTTCTCTCCCCCACTGTGCATTGTGTATCTGCATTGTACATTGACCAGACCTCCCCCATCGGTAGAAATACCTGCTCAGCCATAAAGAACAACATTCTCCCAGCATCAACAAGACAACTCCTTAAAAGATAGCATTCCTTCTTGATCTCGTAAGGGGTCCCATGACCCACCACGATGAGGCTTATATCTGGATTATGTAAACTGTCAATAATACGTCATTTGAGGTACAGTCCTCTGTCTCAAAAAACTTATGTAACTGTTCCTTGACTTCTAAGGGGGTGGAACAGTTCTCAGAGCTTTCTGAGATGCTCTTCCCAGGTTATAATCCTCAAATTTGGCTTGAATAAAATTTTCCATTGTTTTCTTAGATTGAATGATTCATTTTTTGTCGACACCCTCATGAAAATCAAAGGTCTACTATAGATATACTAGACAACATATTTTGGACAAATTACTGGAATAATTTCCAATAAAACTTTATGGAAAATATAAAGTGGCTAGTTGGTATATAGTCTACGGATAGACAATAGTTGTCCTTTATCTAGCGCTTACTATGTGTCGCTCATTCTGTTATACACTGTAAATAAAAATCCTGTTTGAGCCCCACGTTATTTACCATCCAATTTACATGTGAGAAAAAAAGGCTCAGAAAGGTTAAGTAACTTCCACAGAGTCACAGAACTAGCATGGGGCAGAGTCTGTATTGGACCCAGGTCTGGGCTGACTAGAAAGCTTGGGCTTCTATGAAGCAGATGTTGTCTTTGGTTTGCAGAAAGGGTTATCTGGGAAGCATAGGCTGAGATGGGATTGGGAACAAGAAAGGTTTATTGGAGAGTGACACCCATGGAAAGGTAAGACTCCAGTGCAGACCTGTCAAAGTCTCTGGAGCCCAACATGGAGCTCTGTAAGCAAAGACAGAGATGGAGATGGCCAAGCCCTTGTACCACTACTTCAGCTTACCTGTTGGCTGGGGAAGGCGCTTAAGAAAAGTGTGATCTCAGCTTGAAAGCTGGGCTGGACCCCAAAGCCTGTCAGTTAACTGTACTCCTTGCATCTGGGCAGGAGTCCATCCTTAAATGGGGATCTGAACACTGCATCTCCTCGTTTGCCACATGCTCTAAAAATTGCCAGTGCTCCTTCATCCAAGAAAAGGCAGTGTATTAGTCATCCATTGCTGTGTAACAAATTGCCCCCAAATGTAGTAGCTTAAAACAGCAAACATTCATTATCTCATAGTTTCTGTGCGTCAGGAATCCAGGCCCAGTGTGGCTGGGAGCCTCTGGCTGAAGGTCTCTCAATAGGTTGTAGTCAAGCTGTACTGGGGCCACGGTCTCATCTGAAGGCTCCACTGGGGAGGGAATACACCTCAAAGCTCACTTGTGTGGTGGTTGGCAGGCCTTCGTCCCTCATCCCAGGGACCTCTCCTCAGGACTACCTCATTACATGGCAGCTGACTTCCCCCAGGGACAGTGAGAAAGAGGACCCAAGGTGGAAGTCATGGCCCTTTATAATCGAATCTTGGAAGTGACACCTTATCACTCCTGCCACATTCTATCAGAAGGCAGGGACCGTTGGCAGCCATTGCAGAGGCTTCCTCCCATAGGCAGGTGCATATTCAAATAAACAACACTGATGACAATAATAATTTTAGCCACCATGTGTTGACCATTTGCTATGAATCAGGTGTGGGATTTGGCCCTGAATACATCATCTCACCACGACGCCTTCATTCACACAAGATTCATCAGGTATCAGACCCTGTGAGCTGCTGAGAACAGAATGATACATGAAGTGCACTTCCTGCTCTTGAGGTGCTCATGTCCAGGGATACAATTTGACAAAGGAGGAAATGAGAGGTCACACAGTTAGTGGGTAAGTGGCTGAGCCAGGAGGGCAAAACTGGTTAGTGTGACTTCAAGGCCAGTAATTTTTATGAAGACAGCCTACTCCAGAAAACATTGCTAGTCTAAGAACAATTGGGAGGAAGGAACAAGTCACAAAGAATATATGCAATATCATTCCATTTGTATGAAGTTCAAAAACAGGGGCTTGCTTAGCGGTGCACAAACAGTCATAACCCTAAAGAGAAAAGCATGGAAATGATTTCCACAGGTTAGGATAGTGACCATCTCTGGAGGAGGAGGGGAATATGATTTGGGATGGGGGCCTCACAAGGCTGAGTGCCCTTTTAGACCTAGTTGGTTGTTATATGGGTGTCCAGTTTATAATGATGCATTAAACTGTATATGTGTTTTTATTTACTCCTCTGTATATATCAGATATCTCACAATAAATAAAATGACAATAAAAAACCAATTGCATTGAGTGGGATGTTATTTGCCAGGTGCAGGCACCTGTGATGGCAGGTAAAGAGCTCTCTTTTATAGACATGAGGGGCAGAAGGTCTTTTTGCCTTTGGCACAGATAGGTTCAAAGC
Organism: Balaenoptera physalus; assembly: GCF_965194825.1. Lineage (NCBI taxonomy): Eukaryota > Metazoa > Chordata > Mammalia > Artiodactyla > Balaenopteridae > Balaenoptera > Balaenoptera physalus. The sequence continues at coordinate 37,935,326 of NC_138901.1, forward strand.
CTGGCTCACCCCTGTGTTCTTAACATGTGTTACACCCAAAATAAATTCTGAGGAGGACAGCGCTTGGTGAGATCATCTTGCAATTTGATACAGCAAGTCTGAGCAAGTGGGGTTTTCCTATTGCAGAAAGGGCTGCTGGAGACGATTCCCATTATAACAATGGCCACTTAGATCAGTACAAAGCAAAGAGCAACTTTGTAGAAAAGTGCCAGGGAAAGCTCACTCCTGGGGTACCTCAGATTAATTAGGCTTTAATTTATTCCCTTTTAGAATCTGTCCAAAAAGCAGAGGGGTCTTTTAGGGTGGGTTCTGTGTGAGGCTGTGAAGCCAGACCAGCTGGAAATACTTGAGAGGGATTTGGAAGCCAATCTCTGTCCATGGGTAGGAATAGGGGCCTGGGGGTGGGGAGCTGGGAGATGTCCTATCTCTTTGGGGGAGTTTGAGCTCCTTCTAATCAGTCCCACCTTAGTCAGATGGAGCTTTGCTCTCTGAATTACCAGCCCTCCAGATGCCCTGGGCTCATGACAGCGTCCTTCCACCATCAATTGCAGAGGAGGTAGGGTTGCCAGATAAAGTACTGGACGCCTGTTAAATCTGAATATCAGATAAACAATGAATAACTTTTTAGTATACGTATGCCCCAAGTATTGCATGGGACATACTTATACTAAAAAAATTATTCATTGCTTATCTGAAATTCAAATCCAACTGTTCAACTGAGCATCCTCTCTTTTTATTTGTGGATTTATTTGGCAACCCTAGGGGAGAGAGTACCCAGCATCTAGCAAAGGAAAGGACAGCTGGATGCAGGCAAAATTCTCCTGGGCTCTGTGCAGCCAGCAGTGCCTACGCTTGCTTGATCTGCTCACATTTCTCTCCCTTTTGCCAGCCCTTGGGGGTTTCTACCTAGTGTGCAGGATGCACACCTGCTTTGCACTGGATATTTGATAATATTCAGGAATTATTGTTAATTATGAAGTATAATAATGACATTTGGGTTTTTTTCATTTTGTTTTTTACTGTTTTTTTGGCCACACCGTGTGGCATGCAGGATCTTAGTTCCCTGACCAGGGATCGAACCCATGCCCCCCTGCAGTGGAAGCACAGAGTCTTAACCACTGGACCACCAGGGAAGTCCTGACATTATGTATTTTTAAGGAGCTCTTATCTCTTAGAAATGTATAGTAAAATATTTATAGATTAAACAATATCTGACATTTGCTTCAAAATAATATGAGGAGGGAACGTATGTTGTCCAAAAAAAAAAAAAAAAAGAAAAGGCAGCTCATGGTTGCCTGAGAATGGCAGCAGAGGGAGGGATGCACTGCACATGGGCACAAGAAAATTTGGGGGATGATAGAAATGTTTTGTGTTTTGATTATGGCAGTGGTTTCAAGGATGTATACATCTGTTAAATCTCATCAAATTGTACACTAAAATGGATGCAATTTATTGTATATAAATTTTACTTTAATAAAGGTATAACCTCAATAAAGGCATACCTCAATAAAAGTGCTAGTTGAAAAACTAAAATATGGAGGGGACATGGCTGGGGGTATGGATGAGACAGGATTGGTCGTGGGTTCCTGGTTGGGGTGTGGCGATGCTTACACATAGGGTTCATTAACACTGACCATCTGCTCTTTGAACTATGTTCAGAATTCTCCATAATAAAAAGGTTTGCAAAAGATAATAAGGAAAAAAGAAGAGGAAAACTCCGAATTTGATGTTTTGGGATTTCTCAATAAGAGACAGCGCTAAAAAAAAATTGGATTTGATTCAAATAACTGCAAATGACTGAAAGATCATTATTATCTGGAAAAATGCTATACTTAGATTTCCTCTGACTGCAAATTCTCACTGCACATTAATGAAAAAAAAAAAAAAAAGAGAATCCAAAAGAGTGGGAATGCAAAATAATACAGCCACTTTGGAAGACAGTCTGGCAGTTTCTTAAAAACTAAACATAGTCTTACCATATGATCCAGCAATCATATTTCTTGGTATTAACCCAAATGCGTTGGAAACTTATGTCTACACACAAACCTGTATACAATTGTTTATAGCAGCTTTATTCATAACTGCCAAAACTTGGAACCAAGCAAGATGTGCTTCAATAGGTGAATGGATTAAACTAATCATGGTACATCCATACAATGTAATATTATTCAATGATAAAAAGAAGTAAGCCACCTGGGGGCAGGGGTGGGGGAAATGTTGGTCAAAGAGTACAAACTTCCAGTTATAAGATTAACAAGTTTGGGGATCTGAGGTACAACATGGTGATTATGGCTAATAATACTGTTTCATTTACTTGAAAGTTGCTAAGAGAATAGATCTTAAATGTTCTTACCACACACACACAAAAAAGGTAGCTATGTGATGGGTTGGAGGTGGTAGCTAATATTATGGTGGTTATCATTTTACAATTTATAAATGTATCAAATCAACACATTGTACACCTTAAAGTTACACAATATTATGTGTCAATTTATATCTCAATAGGCCGGAAGGAAGGAAAGAAGGAAGGGAGGAAGGGAGGAAGGGAGGAAGGAGGGAGGAAGGAAGGAAGAGAGAAAGCACGCAAGCAAGCCACCAAGCCAGGAAAAGCCATGGAAGAACTATAAATGCATATTGCTAAGTGAAAGAAGCCAATCTGAAAAGATTACATACTGTATGATTCTAAATATATGATGTTCTGGAAAAGGCAAAACTACAGAGACAGTAAAAAGATCAGTGTTATCAGGGGTTGGGGGCAGGGGACGAACGAGTAAGTGGAACATGGGATTTTTAGGGCAGTGAATCTATTGTCTGATACTGTGCATGACATTATGCATTTGTCAAAACCCATAGAACTGTATGTCACAAAGAGTGAGGCTTAATGTCAACTAGGACCCTTAGTTAATAATAATGCATAATTTTTGATTCATTAATTGTAACAGGTATAACACACTAATGCCAGATGTTAATAACACGGGAAAGTGTATACTTGGGGAGAGGGGGTTATATGGGAACTCTTTGTACTTTCCGCCCAATTTTTCTATAAACCTAAAACTGCTCTAAAAAATGTCTGCTAATTTTCTAAAAGATAAGGAAAATAGAAGAAAAAATCCAAATGAGATGTTTTGGAATTTTTAAAAAAATAAAAAATTTTGGAATTTTTAAAAAAAAATCATTGGAATTAGATTTGGTTGAGATAACTACGAACGCCTGGAAGAAAATTATTACCATCTAGAAGAATTGTACGTGCAGATTTTCTCTACAAATGTGCCCTTTGGTCTCTCTTTGTTTAGCCCAGCGGCATCTTGCCTATAACTGTCCAGTGTTTGCACCATTGTTCTCTGGTTCAGAAGGGTGACTCCTGTTCACAAAGGGTGAAAGGGCAGGGTATGCAGGGAGGCCTTCCAGAAATTTGACAAGAGTGAGGGGGACTTTGAAATATTAATCCAGCCACACTCACAAATCCTGCTGACAAGGCTGGGAAGTTGGGATACTGAGCTGCTATAAGCCTTCTCTCAGCAGGGGTGGCCTCCTTTAGCTGTTGGGAACCAGCCTCCAGCCTCGTGTCCGGGAGGACACACCCAGTTCTGACTAAATGAGAAAGTGAAAGGTTCTGACTGGATTCTGCTGGCTGGGAATGGAGCCACCTGTCTGGAGGAAGAGCAGGTCGTGCCTAACTCAACGGTGCTCCCAAGTGGCTGTGGACCAGCAATGGTCCCCTGCAGAGAGGCAAGAAATGTGAGCCCAACTCTACATATCAGGACATGGAGAACATGGAGAAGCCTGGGATACAGAATCCTTGACTGCAACTTCCACTAGTGGGCTGGGTATGTGAGCATCACAGGGTAAACCAGAAGTTCAGAACAACTACTGATGATAACTAATATTTATTCAGCACTTACTCTGTACAGGCATTGGGCTACATGTTTATGTGAAATACCTCATTTAATCTTCACAACCATCACAAAGCAGTTACTATTTGCATCTCCATTTTAAGAGATTAAGTAACTTGCCCAGGTCACAAAACTATTACGTGGTAGAGCTGGGATTTGACTCTGCCTGCTGGACCTTCCAGCCTATCCTCGTAAACACTGTCCTAGTGAGGAGGAGGGCAAAAAGATTAGAAAGAGGGAGTGTTCTTTAAATGGCTACAATGGCTTTGAGTCATTACTGCTTGATGAGGGCTGTAGATGGGTCTAGTGATAATACAAGAACTTGAAAGTGGGGGTGGGGGGGTGGGCAGGGGGTCGAGGATGGAGAACAGCTGTGATGAGTGCCCTCTTGCTGGATGAAAGCTTTTCAAGAGCAAAAGTGTGGTCTCTGTAGCCCCAGTGCCTAGCATGGTGATAGGCACATAGTAGGTGCTCAATAAAGGTCTGCTGAATGAATGCAAGAAAGAATTTTTTTGGCCATCAGAGCCATTTACATGGAACTATCCCATAGGGCCCTAATAAATACCTGATTGCCTGCTGGTGATATTTTTTATTATGATAAAATATAGATAGCATAAAATGGACAATTTTAACCTTTTTTTTCCAGAAGAAAGTAACCTGGCCTTTTAATGATATCTTCAGAGCTGTCATAGGGCATCATACAATATCCGAACTGGAGAGTGGAATTTTGAAATTTGGTATTGTTCATGGTTACGGTCCAATCAGACCAACCAATGCCCCTGCATTGCTCTCTGTGCTGTAGTGGGATTGAGGATGGACAGAAGTGGAAGGGGCTACATCAGTCTGGTGCTGAGCTACGTGAGAGTGAGCAACTTTAAAGTGTAAATGAAGAGCATCATTCATGAAGGTGACTGATGTCACAGCTCCGGTACTTGGGATCACAGCCTGCAGTAAAGTGGTGATGATACTGTAACCCCCTTAAAGGGGCTGTGCCATTTTAAACATTTTTTTAGAGTACAGTTCAGTGGCATTATGTATATTTACATTACTGTGCATGCTGACGATTTTAAAATGATACACAGATTAACAAAGGAATAATCCCTTTCCTTTCTAAACTAGTCTATATTAGTGTTGGTCAGGATGGCATAGGTTATGCTGTAGTAACAAAAAACTCCAAAATCTCAGTGGCTTGAAAAAAATAAAGGTTTATTTTTAACTCACGCTACATGTCCATTGCAGGTCAGCTGGGAACCAGGCTGATGGGAGAGACACTATCTGGAGTATTGCTGGTTGCTACGGCACAGACAAAAAAGTGGCAGATCTTGTACTGGCTCTTAAAATATCTGTTCACACGTAATTGGTCAAAGCAGGTCCCATAACCACCCCTAACTTAAAGAGGATGTGGAAGTACAGTCTTATCATGTGTCTGGAAAGAAAGAAGCAGAGTATTTGTGAAAAGCCCTGTGAATGCTACAAGTCTCTTTCAGTTACAAATGGCAAATCATATTTGAATCGGCTAGAGCAGTAAGGGGAATTTGCTGACTCACCTGAATCTAGGGGTCGTTTGGCTTCAGACACAGTTGGATCTAGGTACTCAGAGATGTCTTCAGTGATCCAGCTCCCTTTTGTTTGGGCTTCATTCTCAACTAGTGTCTCCCTAGTCATGATAAAAATAGCAACCAGCAGTTTCTTATTATCCACCAACTCTGAAAGGAAAAGTCTCTTCCCATTATTTCCTACAAAACTCCCTGGAATGATTTTCTGGTCCTCCATTCTCTGGGGCCCCCTCCAGTCTTGTGGATACTAGGGCCATAGGAGGGAGAGAGGAGGGGAGGAAGAGGAAGAGGTTGACGGTGGGGGGGTTCCCTCCAGGACTGGAGGATCAGGGGTGGCATGGAGGGCATCTCCCCCACCCACTTGGCCCCAGGAAGCCTGTTGGGCTTCCGGGTCTGGTCCCCTCCCTGCCTTCTGGGGCCCCCTCTGTCTATATGGCTACTAGGGGCATAGAAGGGAGAGGAGGGGAAGAAAAAGAGATGCCAATGGGGAGGGGCCCTCTGGGATCAGAGGATCGGGGGGAACGTGCCTAGCATTTCCCCCACCCATTCGGGCCCAGTGAGCCTGCTGGGGTCCTGGACCTGGTCCTCCGACCTCCAAGGCCAGAGGCACTCCTTGGCCCCTCCTGCTGAGTTAAGCCTAAGCCCCACACCCCAGCCAAGGCCTTTTCCAGCTTCTTCTTTTTTTGTTGTTTCCCCTTTTTTACTATAGTGGTTCTGTTTTACCTTCTGGTTGTTGTTTCATCTATATTTTTACTTTTTTATTCTTTCTAACATATCTGTTAATTTTCTAATCTTATTTTATTTTTTACTCTTTGTTACAGTTCTGTTCCTTTTATTCTTTTCTTTTTTTTGCTGCCCCACACAGCTTGTGGGATTTTGGTTCACAAGCCAGCAGTCAGGCCAGAACTCATGTGGTGGGAGCTCTGAGTCCAAACCACTGGACTAACAGAGAGCCTCAGACCCCAGGGAATATTCATCAGAGTGAGGTCTCCGGGAGGGCCTCACCTCGGCACCAAGACCCAGCTCTATCCAACAGCCTACAAATTCCAGTGCTGGAAGCCTCAGGCCAAACAACCAGTAAGACAGGAACACAATCCCACCCATCAAAAAAAAAAAAAATGAGATGACAAAAAAATATGTCACAGATGAAGGAGCAAGGTAAAAACCTAAAAGACCAAATAAATAAAGAGGAAAAAGGCAACTTATCTGAAAAAGAATTCAGAGTAATGATAGTAAAGATGATCCAGAATCTCGGAAATAGAATGGAGGAACAGATTGAGAAAATACAAGAAATGTTTAACAAAGATCTAGGAGAACTAATGAACAAACAAACAGAGATAAACAACACAATAACTGAAATGAAAAACACACTAGAAGGAATCAATAACAGAATAACTGAGGCAGAAGAACGAATAAGTGAGCTGGAAGAAAGAATGGTGGAAATAACTGCCAAGGAGCAGAATAAAGAAAAAAGAATGAAAAGAATTGAAGACAATCTCAGAGACCTCTGGGACAACACTAAACATGCCAACATTCGAATTATAGGGGTCCCAGAAGAAGAGAGAAAGAAAGGGTCTGAGAAAGTATTTGAAGAGACTATAGTGGAAAACTTCCTTAACATGGGAAAGGAAATAGTCACCCAAGTCCAGGAAGCACAGAGAATCCCATACAGGATAAACCCTAGAAGAAACACACCAAGACATATATTAATCAAACTAACAAAAACTAAATTCAAAGAAAAAATATTAAAAGCAAAGGGAAAAGCAAAAATAACATACAAAGGAATCCCCATCAGGTTATCAGCTGATTTTGCAGCAGAAACTCTGCAGGCCAGAAGGGAGTGGCAAGATATACTTAAAGTGATGAAAGAAAAAAACTTACAACCAAGATTACCCAGCAAGGATCTCATTCGCATTCAATGGAGAAATCAAAAGCTTTACAGACAAGCAAAAGCTAAGAGAATTCAGCACCACCAAACCAGCTTTACAACAAATGCTAAAGGAACTTCTCTAGGTGGGAAACACAAGAGAAGAAAAAGACCCACAAAAACAAACCCAAAACAAGAAAATGGTAATAGGAACATATATATTGATAATGACCTTGAATGTAAATGGATTAAATGCTCCAAACAAAAGAAACAGGCTGACTGAATGAATACAAAAACAAGGCCCATATATATGCTGTCTACAAGAGACCAACCTCAGACCTAGGGACACATACAGACTGAAAGTGAAGGGATGGAAAAAGATATTCCGTGCAAATGGAAATCAAAAGAAAACTGGAGTAGCAATACTCTTATCAGATAAAATAGACTTTAAAATAAAGACTGTTACAAGAGATAAGGAAGGACACTACATAATGATCAAAGGATCAATCCAAGAAGAAGATATAACAATTATAAATATTTATGCACCCAACATAGGAGTACCTCAATACATAAGGCAAGTGCTAACAACAATGAAAGGGGAAATTGACAGTAACACAATAATAGTAGGGGAATTTGACACCCCACTTACACCAATGGACAGATCATCCAAACAGAAAATAAATAAGGAAACACAAGCTTTAAATGACACAATAGACCAGATAGATTTAATTGATATTTATAGGACATTCCACCCAAAAGTGGCAGAATACACTTTCTTCTCAAGTGTGCACAGAACATTCTCCAGGATAGATCACATCTTGGGTCACAAATCAAACCTTGGAAAATTTAAGAAAATTGCAATCATATCAAGCATCTTTTCTGACCACAACACTATGAGATTGGAAATCAATCACAGGAAAAAAACTGTAAAAAGTACAAATACATGGAGACCAAATAGTGTGCTACTAAATAACCAAGAGATCACTGAGGAAATCAAAAAAGAAATAAAAAAATACATAGAAACAAATGACAACAAAAACACGATGACCCAAAACCTATGAGACGCAGCAAAAACAGTTCTAAGAGGGAAGTTTATAGCAATTCAATCTCACCTCAAGAAACAAGAAAAATCTCAAATAAACAATCTATCCTTATACCTAAAGCAACTAGGGAAAGAAAAACAAAGAAAACCCAGAGTCAGTAGAAGAAAAGAAATCATAAGGATCAGAACAGAAATAAATGAAATAGAAACAAAGAAAACAATAGCAAAGATCAATAAAACTAAAAGTTAGTTCTTTGAGAAGATAAACAAAATTGATAAGCCTTTAGCCAGACTCATCAAGAAAAAATGGAAGAGGATGCAATTCAATGAAATTATAAATGACAAAGGAGAAATCATAACTGACACTGCAGAAATACAAAGGATTATAAGAGACTACTACAATAAACTATATGCCAATAAAATGGAGAACCACACAGAAATGGACAAATTCTTGGAAATGTACAATTTTCCAAGACTGAACCAGGAAGAATTAGAAAATATAAACAGACCTATCACAAGCACTGTAATTGAAACTGTAATTAATATTCTTCCAACAAACAAAAGTCCAGGACCAGATGGCTTCACAGGAGAATTCTATCAAACATTTAGAGAAGAGCTAACACCTATCCTTCTCAAACTCTTCCAAAAAATTACAGAGGAAGGAACACTCCCAAATTCGTTCTACGAGGCCACCATCACTCTGATACCAAAACCAGAAAAAGATATCACAAAAAAAGAAAATTACAGACCAATATCACTGATGAACATAGATGCAAAAATCCTGAACAAAATACTAACAAACAGAATCCAACAGCACATTAAAAGGATCATACACCATGATCAAGTAACATTTGTCCCAGGGATGCAAGGATTCTTCAACATATGCAAATCAATCAATGTGATACACCACAGTAACAAATTAAGGAAGAAAAACCATATGAACATCTCAATAGATGCAGAAAAAGCTTTTGACAAAATTCAATACCGATTTATGATAAAAACTCTCCAGAAAATAGGGAACCTACCTCAACATAATAAAGACCATATATGACAAACCCACAGCAAGCATCATACTCAGTGGTGAAAAACTGAAAGCATTTCCACTAAGATCAAGAACAAAACAAGGATGTCCACTCTTGCCACTCTTATTCAACATAGTTTTTGGAAGTCCCAGCCACAGCAATCAGAGAAGAAAAAGCAATAAAAGGAATACAAATTGGAAAAGGAGAAGTAAAACTGTCACTGTTTGCCAATGACATGATACTGTACATAGAAAATCCTAAAGATGCCATCAGAAAACTACTAGAACTAATCAATGAATTTGGTAAGGTTGCAGGATACAAAGTTAATGCACAGAAATCTCTGGCATTCCTATACACCAACAGTGAAAAATCAGAAAGGGAAATTAAGGAAACACTTCCATTTACCATTGCAACAAAAAGAATAAAATACCTAGGAATAACCCTGCCTAAGGAGGCGAAAGACTTGTACTCAGAAAACTATAAAACACTGATGAAAGAAATCAAAGATGACATAAACAGGTGGAGAAATATACCATGTTCTTGGATTGGAAGAATCAACATTGTGAAAATGACTATACTACCCAAAGCAATCTACAGATTCAATGCAATCCCTATCAAACTACCAATGTCATTCTTCACAGAATTAGAACAAAAAATTTTACAATTCGTATGGAAACACAAAAGACCCCGAATAGCCAAAGCAACCTGGAGAAAGAAAAATGGAGCTGGAGGAATCAGGCTCCCTGACTTCAAACTATACTACAAAGCTACAGTAATCAAGACAGTATGGTACTGGCACAAAAACAGAAATATAGATCAATGGTACAGGATAGAAAGCCCAGAGATAAACCCATGCACGTATGGTCACCTAAGTTATGACAAAGTAGGCAAGAACATACAATGGAGAAAAGACAGTCTCTTCAATAAGTGGTGCTGGCAAAACTGGACAGCTACATGTAAAAGGATGAAACTAGAACACTACCTAACACCATACACAAAAATAAACTCCAAATAGATTAACGACCTAAATATAAGACTGGACACTATAAAACTCTTAGAGGAAAACATAGGAAAAACACAGTTTGACATAAACCACAGCAAAATCTTTTCTGACCCACCTCCCAGAGTAATGGAAATAAAAACAAAAATAAACAAATGTGACCTAATTAAAGTTAAAAGTTTTTGCAAAACAAAGAAGCCATAAAGAAGACGAAAAGACAACCCTCAGAATGGGAGAAAATATTTACAAATGAAGCAACGGACAAAGGATTAATCTCCAAAATATACAAACAGCTCATGGAGCTCAACATCAAAAAAACAAACACAAAAATAGGCGGAAGACCTAAATAGATATTTCACCAAAGAAGACATACAGATGGCCAAGAGGCACATGAAAAGGTGCTCAACATCACTAATTATTAGAGAAAAGCAAATCAAAGTTACAATGAGGTATCACCTCACACCAGTCAGAATGGCCACCATAAAAAAATCTACAAACAATAAATGCTGGAGAGGGTGTGGAGAAAATGGAACCCTCTTGCACTGTTGGTGGGAATGTAAATTGATACAGCCACTATGGAGAACAGTATGGAGGTTCCTTAAAAAACTAAAAATAGAACTACCATATGACCCAGCAATCCCACTACCGGGCATATACCCTGAGAAAACCATAATTCAAAAGAACACATGTACTCCAATGTTCATTGCATCACTATTTACAATAGCCAGGACATGGAAACAACCTAAATGTCCAAAAATAGATGAATGGATAAAGAAGATGTGGTACATATATACAATGGAATATTACTCAGCCATAAAAAGGAATGAAATTGGGCCATTTGTAGAGATGTAGATGTACCTAGCTGATTCACTTCATTGTACAGCACAAACTAACACACCATTGTAAAGCAATTTTACTCCAATAGAAGAAAAAAAGAGTTAAAGGGGAACTAAAGGGTAGTTTCTACTTCTCCGAGACATCCACAACTTATCCAGGGAAAGAATGAGAACATTTTCTACATCATTGCCTCTGACCTTACTCTCTCTTCTGGTTTTCCTTCTTTTGATCCTGGATTATATTGTTTTTCTGTGTGTGTGTGTGTGTGTGTGTGTGTGTGTGTGTGTGTGTGCGTGCACGTGTGTGTGTCTACAAATACCCATGCACATCCATGTATATGATGACATGCTTGACTGTATTTACATATGTTTATGTATATCTTTTGGTTGTTGATCTACCTACTACCTGTTGATCTATCCATGTTTCTAACTAAAAGGTTATTAGAACACTCAATTCTGCTAATCAGAATTATTATCATATTGGTTAAAAACCTGAGTTCTGTCAGCAGAGAGAACTGGGCTCCAGTCTGCTATGCCATTTACTAACTCTTTGGCATATTTTAACTTATTCAATCTCTCTGAGACTTACTTTCCTAATCTGTGAAATGGGGATAATAATACCTACTTCCCAGGGTCACAGAAATGATTAAATGACATAGGTGAAGTGCTTAGTATAGCACATGGCACATAGAAGTAGCTATCATATACTGAGAATTCATTTTCAATAATAATAATCATAATAATATAGCAGAAGATTCGAAGCCATGAAAAACCATTCATAATATTATAGATTAAAAAGTCAGATTGTCAAAATAGCATTTACAACATGATCTCATTCTTATTAAAATACACACACACACACACACACACACACACACACACACAACTGGAAGTTTACACCAGAGTTTACCAATGATAGTGTGGGTAGAACTACAGGTGATTTTTAAAATTATATTTTACTTTGCACATATGCAGTTGATTGTATATTATTTTGCCAATCTGTAATTCCGCTAGTTTGTACAATACATAGCAACTCTTATGGAATGATAAAAAGAAACAAGAAAAACATGTCACTATAAAAGAAAGGGAAACAGTGAGTGATTTTTCTGGAAGATCTAGCAAAGCTTCATGACCAGATGCCATGGGATGGATAAAGTACCAGCCTATCTTGGCAGGCTTCAGTTGTCCTATTTTTTTTGTTTTGTTGTGTTTTGTTTTTTGTTTGTTTTTTCACTCTCGCAGTCTGTCTTTGACGAATACAAGCACCACTCTCAGGGAAATCCTACCACACAGACTCAAGGCATCAAAGAGCCTGGAGCAGTTTGTCGCTTATCTGGATGTGGGCACAGCTTGCCACTGAATTCTTCTCTTTGCAGCTACTCTTAAGGATCTGTGATAATAGAAAGGAGCAGTGATATAAAACATGAGGAGAGATACAAATAGATGGAGAGATATACCATGTTCCTGGATTGGAAGAATCAACATTGTGAAAATGACTCTACTACCCAAAGCAATCTACAGATTCAATGCAATCCCTATCAAACTACCACTGGCATTTTTCACAGAACTAGAACAAAAAATTTCACAATTTGCATGGAAACACAAAAGACCCCGAATAACCAAAGCAATCTTGAGAACGAAAAATGGAGCTGGGGGAATCAGGCTCCCTGACTTCAGACTATATTACAAAGCTACAGTAATCAAGACAGTTTGGTACTGGCACAAAAACAGAAATATAGATCAATGGAACAGGATAGAAAGCCCAGAGATAAACCCACACACATATGGTCACCTTATCTTTGATAAAGGAGGCAAGCATATACAGTGGAGAAAAGACAGCCTCTTCAATAAGTGGTGCTGGGAAAATTGGACAGGTACATGTAAAAGTATGAAATTAGAACACTCCCTGACACCATGCACAAAAATAAACTCAAAATGGATTAAAGACCTAAGTGTAAGGCCAGACACTATCAAACTCTTAGAGGAAAACATAGGCAGAACACTCTATGACATACATCACAGCAAGATTCTTTTTGACCCAGCTCCCAGAGAAATGGAAATAAGAACACAAATAAACAAATGGGACCTAATGAAACTTAAAAGCTTGTGCACAGCAAAGGAAACCATAAACAAGACCAAAAAACAACCATCAGAATGGGAGAAAATATTTGCAAATGAAGCAACTGACAAAGGATTAATCTCCAAGATTTACAAGCAGCTCATGCAGCTCAATAACAAAAAAACGAACAACCCAATCCAAAAATGGGCAGACGACCTAAATAGACATTTCTCCAAAGAAGATATACAGATTGCCAACAGACACATGAAAGAATGCTCAACATCATTAATCATTAGAGAAATGCAAATCAAAACTACAATGAGATATCATCTCACACCAGTCAGAATGGCCATCATCAAAAAATCTAGAAACAATAAATGCTGGAGAGGATGTGGAGGAAAGGGAACACTCTTGCACTGTTGGTGGGAATGTACATTGATACAGCCACTATGGAGAACAGTATGGAGGTTCCTTAAAAAACTACAAATAGAACTACCATACGACCCAGCAATCCCACTACTGGGCATATACCCTGAGAAAACCATAGTTCAAAAAGAGTCATGTACCAAAATGTTCATTGCAGCTCTATTTACAATAGCCAGGACATGGAAGCAACCTAAATATCCATCGACAGATGAATGGATAAAGAAGACGTGGCAAATATATACAATGGAATATTACTCAGCCATAAAAAGAAATGAAATGGAGTTATTTGTAGTGAGATGGATGGACCTAGAGTCTGTCATACAGAGTGAAGTAAGTCAGAAAGAGAAAAACAAATACAGTATGCTAACACATATGTATGGAATCTAAGGGAAAAAAAAAAAGGTCAAGAAGAACCTAGTGGTAAGACGGGAATAAAGACACAGACCTACTAGAGAATGGACTTGAGGATATGGGGAGGGGGAAGGGTAAACTGTGACAAAGTGAGAGAGTGTCATGGACATATACACACTACCAAACGTAAAATAGATAGCTAGTGGGAAGCAGCCGCATAGCACAGGGAGATCAGCTCGGTGCTTTGTGACCACCTAGAGGGGTGGGATGGGGAGGGTGGGAGGGAGGGAGATGCAAGAGGGAAGAGATATGGGAACATATTGTATATGTATAACTGATTCACTTTGTTATAAAGCAGAAGCTAACACACCATTGTAAGGCAACTATACTTCAATAAAGATGTTTAAAAAAAAAAAAACATGAGGAGATCCTCCAAACCACTGGTGATTGAACCCAGGGTGTTCATCTACAGGTACTTAGTTTTTGTTTTTTGAACCAGCAAATGTACTGCTCTGACAATTTGAAAGAGCTTGTATCCCACAAGAGAGTGGCTGATGAGAGAGGAAACCAGGCTGGGGACTTTGGGCAAAGGTAAGGGTCTAATTCATACAGGAGATCAGTAATTTGAATAATTAATACATAACTTCCCTGACTCTACACAGCCATTTGAGTTCACACAGATGAATGGCCATGATGTAATTAGGCTCTGGATGAGGAAGATTAGTATAAACTTAAATCTCTCTTCACTTCCCATAGGTCTGGTACTCCAAACACTAGCTGTCTGGGAGTCTAGAGTGTGTGAGAAAGAAGTAGGATCATTTCATCAGCTGGTAAAAGTGTTCATCTGTGAGGCTGCTCCTCACACATGGTTGATTTAGTATGTTTTACACTTTGGAGACTTTTATGGTAGTTACATATGTGCCCTTGTGCCTGAGACCTGATGGTACATCAACAACTAGCTATGTGGGTTGTGGAAGAAGCTGGGAATTGGTGTGACCGGGACTTGGCAAACTGGTGTAGCTGCAAGTTGGGTTCCTAAAGGCTCTGAGTCTGCAGACCTGAGAAAGGTGGTGGGTGGCAACTGGGTCTACACCTAACATTTGCTGGGCCCAAGTAAGAATATTAAATAAATTCATGTACCATATGTCTAAATAATTAAGAGTTTAGAATCAAACTAATAAACAGTTAAATAAAATAAATTCTAACTCTCTAACACATACAGCTTCATCACAACAAAACAAACATACTTTCATGAGAACAAAATTTTTAAAAAATCCATAAAGCTGTGGTTTTTAACATGACTTAAAGCCAGCAAAATAGCAAAGATAACTGAATGTAATTATTACTGCAGTGAATATTAATTTCAATTTCCTTGTTTTTTTTTTTTCCTTCTGGTGGTTCATCAACATATATAATATATATTACTTGTTTTCCATGACTTTTGAAATGTTACCTTTATAATAATAAAGAAAAAGAAATAATACTTTTGATTATATTCTGTAATATAATCTAAGTAAGTTGAGTACCTAAGTAAAATTTACTTCTAAGTATGTTGTATATGATTTCTCCTCTTACTTTAAAACACATTAAATTAATAATCTCATTTTGAGTCCTCCATTCTATATAGTGATCATCTGATGCATTTTTTAACCTATATTACATGCTGAACATTTTTTCCCTTTTTTGTAGTTGTTTTTTCTTTTTTATCTTTTGTTTTTCTGTTTTTAAATTTATTTTTTCTTTTTTTCTCTTTTTCCATGCTGAACATTTTTGCATTATGTTGTAAAATAATTTTTATGAAACTGAGAAAATTTCCATTGTTTTCTGTAAATATTGAGCTGCCATTGCCACAAAAAGCATCATTATGCTTGGTTAAATATTGGACACATACAGTTTTATCCTCTAATTTTAAAAATTCTTTTCCATTATGGTTAATTACAGGATATTGAATATAGTTCCCTGTGCTATAGAGTACGATCTGGTTGTTTATCCATTCTATACATAATAGTTTGCATCTGCTAATCCCAAACTCCCAATCCAACCCTCCTCCATCCCCCTTTCCCTTGGCAACCACAAGTCCATTCTCTATGTCTGTGAGTCTGTTTATTTTGTAGATAAGTTCATTTGTGTCATATTTTAGATTCCACATATAAGTGATATCCTACGGTATTTGTCTTTCTCTTTCTGATTTACGTTGCTTCATACGATAATCTCTAGGTCCATCCATGTAGCTGCAAATAGCATTAATTCATTCTTTTTTACGGCTGAGTAGTATTTCATTGTATATATGTACCACATCTTCTTTATCCATTCATCTGTTGATGGACATTTAGGTTGTTTCCATGTCTTGGCTATTGTAAATAGTGCTGCTATGAACATAAGGGTGCATGTATCTTTTTGAATTATAGTTTTGTCTGGATATATGCCCAGGAGTGGGATTGCTGGATCATATGACAACTCTATTTTTAGTTTTTTAAGGAACCTCCATACTGTTCTCTATAGTGGCTATATCAATTTACATTCCCACCAACAGTTTAGGAGGGTTCCCTTTTCTCCACACCCTCCCCAGCATTTATTGTATGTATATTTTTGATGATGGCCATTCTGACTGGTGTGAGGTGATACCTCATTGTAGTTTTGATTTGCATTTTTCTAATAATTAGCGATGTTGAGCTTCTTTTCAGGTGCCTATTTGCCATCTGGACACATACTATTTTATAAGAGCATCATACATAATATAAGAACATCATTTGTCTCTGTTGAATACTATTTTTGTTTTGCTGTTTATTCAATCTTTTAAAAAATTAATCATAGTAGTTGCATATGTAATATTTTTTGTATGCAAGTGGTGTTTCATTTTAGTCAAGAACCTAAGTGATTCCAGACACAAACAGCTTAATTGGCCAAAACTGATCATGAGGCTTGCTTTAAAATTTTGTCACAGCGGTAACAAAATACTGCTTTTGGACCTAGGATATAAAAACATATAACAGCTATTTCTACAATTTCTTTCTCCATCTAAAATAATTTTGCTGTAAAATTAAATACTAAATTTAATTCTGCCATATTCATGCAATGGAAAATTGTAATCATTAATTTGAATTGGATTGCATCTTGCTAGAAATATATTTACACTGTCAGAAGGACGTGACAGCCATTTTTCAGGCTCACTGTCCAATAAACACAGTAAAGCTCCAGAGGTTTTTCGTTTTCACATTCAATTTCAGCTTTTATAAATGCAGTTTTCTTCATATGCTATCAGACAGGCCAGAATTGCATTTGGCTCCCTGAGTCATAACTTTGTTATGAATAATTCTTTTTGTTGCTGTTATCATTTTAATCAATAATTAAGCCTTTATTTAATGGAGAATATGAAGTTGCAGGGATTTCATCTAATCTTTCCAAAATATGAGTTGGAAATTTTTTTGTTCATTGTTATTTGATTAGTAATGAAATCTTTATTAGGTAAAAAATTTGTAAAATTCTGTCTGTCTTTTTATGTGGGTCATGCTCAGCAGAAATCTGCTCACTTTCATTGTTTCTAGTTTTTAGAAATTTAAGCACTGATTTTGTTTCTTATTGAAGTATAGTCGACTTACAACGTTGTGTTAATTTCTGCTGTACAGCAAAGTGATTCAGTTATACATACATATATGTATGTGTATATATATATATATATTCTTTTTTATATTCTATTCCATTATAGTTTATCACAGGATATTGAATATATTTCCCTGTGCTATACAGTAGGACGTGTTGTTTATCCATTCTATATATAATAGTTTGCATCTGCTAACCTCAAACTCCCAATTAGTTCCTCTCTCACCCTCTCTTCCCCTTGGCAACCACAAGTCTGTTCTCTATGTAAGCGGACTGCTTTCTATCAATACTTCCTTTTCCTTCATCTTTTTTCTTCACTGAGCTTCACTTTTTTATTTTCTATCTCTATGATGATCTTGTACTCATTTTCAAAATTATTTAAATAAAGCTGAAATGTATATCTAAATTTTGGAAAAATTTACATCTTATTCAAATGTTAATGAAAATTCATCATTTTTGCATTCAATATGCATCTAGTTGCCACTGTATTTGTCCACCTAGTTGCCAATTCATATAATGTTTCCTGAATGTTGCATCTAAACATGCATATATACAAATTTAAGAGTAATATGAATTATTTAGTGTTACAAAGTATCCCTTAGCTTTTACTTGCAACTCTTGCAAATACCAGAACCTGCACCACCGGGAAATGATAACCTTGTTATGCAGGAATCTGTTGCATTCAAGCTAGCTGAGAGGAAGGATTTGACAAGTTAATTGATTTGTCTTTTTCTCTTAAGTGCTTCCTCCTCCTTGCGCTCAGAGGCAACGTCTAGCCCTATGTTAGCGGTAGCACCACTGACAAATCTTCATGGCATTTGGTCTCAGTCCATTTGTATTTCAAGGACATAGGGTTAGAAATGTAAGGAAGCCATTTCTTGGGACCTGAGCAGTGTGAGTCATGAGAACAAATGTTTAGGGTTTATGGATTGTGCTGTGGTAACACTGACCGCCAAACCCCAAATGATGGGCACTCTTACATTCCTTAATACACTTATCTGTTGTGTAAAGCTCAAGGCTTGGGCCCCTTTTGCCTGGATTAAGGGCTGTGGTGTCCACTTCGTATGTTGTCTTTGTAATAGCGAGAATCTATGGAGACTGGAAAACCTGGCAGATCAACAACTAGGAGAAAGGAGACCCGCTAGGTGAGATTTGGGAGAGGGGGCAGAGGCAGATCACCATGAGGCTAAATGAGGCTTAAGCTTCCAAGCCCTTTATTTGCACAGACTGCTCCAAGACCCATACCTAATTTTCTGTTCTTTTTCTTAAAGGTGGCCCCCAGTCCATAAAACTTTTAAAATGGAATACAAGGACTCAAGACAGGCAGGGAACTTCAGGACTGGTCCTCCTTCTGGCAGCATCCTGGAGTACTCAACAGGGACTAGAGACATCTGAGCTGGAAGCAAAGCCTGGCCCAACCCAGTCAGGTTTCACAGTAATAAAAGAAACTCCAGCAGCAAGATTCATCCAAATCCCTAAAACAACGCTGATCAATAGAAATATAATGCAAGTCACAAGTGTAACTTTAAATTTTCTAGTGCTACATTTAAACAAGTAAAAATAATCAGGTGAAAGGAATTCTAATGGTATATTTTATTTAACCCAATGTATCCAAAATATTAATGAAGTTCCTAAGATCTGGTGTGTATTTTACACTGGCAGCACATCTTAATCCAGACCTCCCACATTTCAACTGCTCAGTAGCTGCATGTGGCTATGGCTACCATATTGGGCAGCACAGCTCTAGATAAGCCCTCTGTCTCTACCTTCTAGTCAATGTTGGCTGGGGCACTGTATTAGTTTCTTATTGCTGCTGTAACAAGTCACCCCAAATTGAGTGGCATAAGACAACACAAATTTATTCTCTTATAGTTCTGGAGATCAGAAGTCCAAAATGGGTCTTACTAGGCTAAGATATTGGTCAGGTTGCCTTCTTTCTGGAGACACTGTTACCTCGCCTTTTCTAGCTTCTAGAGGCTGTCCACGTTCCTTGGCTCATAGCCCCACATCACTCCAACTTCTGCTTCCATAGTCACATCTCCTTCTCTGGCTCTAACCCTCCTGCATCCCTCTTATAAGGACCCTTGTGATTATGTTGTGCCCACACAAATAACCCAGAATAATCTTCCCATCTCAAGATCCTTCACTTAATGACATCTGCCAAGTCCCCTTTGCCCTGCAAGGTAGCATATTCACATGTTCTGGGGATTAAGATGTGGACATCCCTGGGAGGTACTTAGGAGAGGCTGAGACTTCGGGGAAAAGATGCTAGGGCCTCTAGCCAAAGTAGGGTCAAGATAAAAAGGAATGGCTCCGTTTTGTCCAGAGAAAGAACGAGAATGAGCTGAAATTCTAAGGGAGGAAAACTAGGGGAAGCTGAAAGTGTTGAATCTTTGGGGGAGCCTGGCTCAGGGTCCTCCCAACCATCAGGCTCTCTACTTTTTTTGCCATTTGGGAAACTTGTCACACTTATCAGTCCTAGAATAGAGCTTCTTCTCCAAGGATCATATCCATTCCACACCACCCCTTCTTTCACTATTGGCTATACACACACACACACACACACTCAGTGCACAAATCAGAGGCAAACTGCTCATAATGTCCTCAGTAGTAGAATGGATCATTTAAACATTAACATGTTCATTGAATGAAAAAATAAAGATGTATTTCATTTCTTCATAGGAATACTATTAAAATGGGACAGTGGGCTCCTAACCAAGGACTCAGCATTAAATAAGTCAGAGACATGGTCAAAAATACATCCTAGGAGAAAAGATTATAAAATCTGTAATCACCTAGAACAATAAAAGTGTGCTGCTCCAACTTCTATAAAACAGACTTAAATATAGCTGCAGTGATTACACAAGAGCCCAATGAGCTGTAAGTGCATAAAAGTGCCATTGGATCAAACACTTGAACTAGAGCCTAATTTGATGGCTATAAAGGGTAAATGATAATCTTGCTCAACTTGTTAGAGTTTAGATGGCTCATAAGAGGTGATTTAATGATCTAAGATATCTTACGGATTCCTGTATTTTCTCTTGATATGTTTCCCTGGAACCAGCAGAGGTATTTAAAACTATTTCCATGAGTCAGTATATCTAGTGTTCAATGTGTTATTGGTAATGGCAGCCATCCTAGCCAATCTGGTCCAGAGCATTAAAGAAACAAGGTGCACTGGAAGGGGTGGGGACCTGGCACTTGACACACCCACCCAGGATATGCCCTGGGAATGCAGCCCACAGGTTTGGGTGCTAGGAGGCTCTCCAGTGTGGCAGGCAGAACATGGAATCTGGAGAACAGGGCAATCAATGATAAGCAGTTGTTTTGTAAAATAGGAGACATCAGGGTCATCTGATATGACAAGAGGCGGATACAGGGTAGCAACAGAGCAGCTAATAAATTAACACCCTTGGCCTTCTTGGATGTCACAGTCACCACTTAAAATACTTTTGAGTGACCCCAAAGATCGATGACATGCAGCCATTTGTCATTTTGCCAGGACAAGCATCTTAAATACCTGAGCACGTGTGAGCTAATTGAGTGAATGACTGGTCCTCCATCTCACCATGACGCTGTGGTTCTTTGCTCAGTGTTGGGCACACAGAAATTTTCCTTAGGTAATTTAAAAATAACAATAACCACAATGGTTTTTTCTTTGAAGGAGTAAGTTAGCTGCTGATGCTGGTATTAAACTGAAGAGAAATTTGGTCAGAAAAATGAAATATAACTGAATGTCAAACTCAGCTGTGCTGGGCTGGAAGAGATGAACAGGTCCACTTGTGTTCTATACAAAAAAAAGAAATTAAAGAAGCTGTTTGAGTATGGCACAGAAACTGGTCATCAAAAGAGAGTTAAGGGCTTCCCTGGTGGCGCAGTGGTTGAGAATCTGCCTGCTAATGCAGGGGACACGGGTTCGAGCCCTGCTCTGGGAAGATCCCACATGCCGCGGAGCAACTGGGCCCGTGAACCACAACTACTGAGCCTGCGCGTCTGGAGCCTGTGCTCCGCAACAAGAGAGGCCGCGAGGGTGGGAGGCCCGCGCACCGCGATGAAGAGTGGCCCCCGCTTGCCGCAACTAGGGAGAGCCCTCGCACAGAAACGAAGACCCAACACAGTCAAAAATAAATAAATAAATAATTACAAAAAAAAAAGAGTTAAATTTTAGCAAACGTTGAAAGGGAGGTGAGTAGGTGATGAGAGGCTACACACGACAAGCAGGTAACCCTTTGATTCTGGAGAACAAGAGTCACTTGTGTATACAACGTTGGGGTTCAAAATGGCTTGGAAGAGTATTGCTCAAGCATGTCATGGGTTTGCTGCAATTGGAAATTAAGCCTGTAGGCGCCGGTTTTGGGAAAGCATGTTTGCAGGTAGCAGCCATTTCTCCCAACTGAAGTTCAGAGGCAGGACTTGGGTGGGGCTTGGGGAGAGCCAAAGCCAGGTAGGGACTTAGTCCTGGGAGGACTAGGATGATAATGAAAAGGGCCTTGTTGGCCCCAGCCAAAGGAACCTAGGACAGAGCAAGAAGTCAAAGATGATCTCAGAGCGAACTTACCTTTATGTTGTGTCCCCGATCATCAGACTAAACATTAATCTTCCTTTTCTAAAGTTAGAATTGGTCCTAGAAATTGTGACAGGGCTGAGTCTACAGATTTGGGAGGAGGACCAAGGGCTCTTAGGTATAAGAGAAGAGGGCTGCAGAGCTAAGAACCTGGAAGGGGGTGAGAAAAATTGCCCGATGAGAAGTATCTGGAGGGTCAGACTGTTGCAGAGCCCACGGTCAAGTCAAGTGCAGTAGCGTCTGGTTGTCCTTCTTTTACAGGAAGTTCTCAATGTGTGCCTCCTGGATAAAGTTAGGATAATTTGTACTGTGTCTGTTTGGGTAAGTTGGGATGTACATTTCCCAGGATCCCCTTCTCTGTATGGTTCCAGGTAGGATTTGGCCAAAAAAGGAACTGGCATGAGATTTGGAAGGTGCAGAGGGAGCAGCGGCCATCACCCTCTGCAGACTGTTGTGGTCAGAAGCAGTTACAGATAGATGCAGAGGTGCCTGTGGGTTCCAGCTCGTCCGTGTTCTCCTCTGCTCCGGATCTGCCTCTTCTTACCAACTGCTAACCCTGAGGACTAACAGTGGCCCCCCACACCAGATGCTTGACAGTGATCCACAAAGGCAGTTGCTCCCCAAAGGCACAGCTACCCACTGACCTCCCATGAGACTTGGCTTTGCCATCTATCTCATTTTGGTACTGGATGTGCTTAGCTTCTCAGATTGACCAAACAGTGATCTCTTCTCTGATCCCCAACTTTCCTCCTGGTCCTTCTCTTCACCAGTTTCTCCCACCATTGTGTAAGTCTCCTTCCTATAATAAATTCCTACTCTATGACTTGGAGCATTTCTGCCTCCCTGAATAACCCTGACTGCATTACTAGTAGCCTGTGGAGACTCCTGGGAAATCGATGCACGGAAGCTTCCACCTGCTTACTTATCGTGAAGAGTCTTTGGTTGCAAGAGACGGAAAGCCATACTGAACTAATTTAAGCAAAAGGGGGACCTTTTTTGGCTTATATCCTCAACCCATGAAAGAAGAGGGGTGACTGGAGCCAGGGGTTCAAAAACTATCAGTCTCTTATCTCTTCTGCTCTTTTCCTGTTAGCTTTATCCTTCCCTCTATGAGGAAAGGCTGATCAGCCCAGCTCAGGTCATGTATCCACCACTGGTCCAATTACAGGCCTGAGGAATGAGGCATTATAACTAACCCAGGTGGGATTGCTTGCCCACCTCTGTGACTTGAGGTTGAGTTTATTATCAGGGGAACTGTAGCACAAATGTGGCCACTAGGAGTATTATTGTGAACCAGGAAGGTACCTTCATTTATCTCTATCGCACCCTGCTTAGTAAATTAAATTGGCAATTTCGAACACAAGAAAAGCCCTTTCTAGCTAAGCCATCCAAAGAGATATCCAATGGTTGGAAGACACAAATAAATTGCCTAGGCCCCTCACAGAATCTGATATTACACGAATATTACACTGGAAACCTTAAAAACAACTACCAGGGTACCATTGGGCATCTTTATATTTTTTTAATTTTATTTATTTATTTATTCATTCATTTATGGCTGTGTTGGGTCTTCGTTTCTGTGCGAGGGCTTTCTCTAGTTGCAGTGAGCGGGGGCCACTCTTCATCGCGGTGCGCGGGCCTCTCACCATCGTGGCCTCTCTTGTTGCGGAGCACAGGCTCCAGACGCGCAGGCTCCAGACGCGCAGGCTCAGTAGTTGTGGCTCACGGGCCCAGCCGCTCCGCGGCATGTGGGATCCTCCCAGACCAGGGCTCGAACCTGCGTCCGCTGCATTGGCAGGCAGATTCTCAACCACTGCGCCACCAGGGAAGCCCCATTGGGCATCTTTAGATGGAGATCTAAAATGTGTCTCACTAGAGGCTTATTAAGATAGGCAGAAGACATTCTGGCAATGAAAGAGCTACTACCTTCTTTGTTTTTGGACATTACAAGAAACAAGAAAATGAAAGGATGAGAGGTAAAGGTCTTCATTAGGAAGAAAAGGAAGTGAAAGATGGAGACTATTACATCTTTACTACATTGAGTCTCCCCAGCCACAAACATGGTATCATCTCTCCATTTGTTTAGGAATACTTTTAAGTCTTTCAGTAAAAGCTTTAAATTGTTTTTCATAGAAGTCTGACCATATTTTATAAGACTTATTCCTATATAGCTTATAGATTTTTGTCCTATTATGAATGGTATTTTTAAAATCAAATTTTGTAATTATTTGCTTTTTTTTTTTTGGCAACTTTCTTTTTACTGGAAATTGTAGTCAACTTTTTCATCAGTTCTGAGGATTTGTCTGGAGAGGCTCTTGAATTTTCTAGAAATTTTATCTCCTAATTTTTACACAAAAGTTAATTTTCCTTAGGTGAAATATGCAAATTTAGTAATGTAAACCTAGGATCATAATACCCTGTATTAATTTTCTTTGACTTAACAACTAACGTTTATTTAGCTCTTACTGGAAATCATATGGTCTATGGAAGCGTTTTGCAAATCATGTCTCATCGACCAAGAGGAGGTTTTCATATTTCATACTACAATTCTTTCTCAGAGATTCACAAAGGCCCTGACAAGTCCTGCAAAGAAACCTCTCTACCTCAGTTAAATCCTGCATTCCAAATTTATTTCATCACGGAACCCCTTTTCAGGCAATACCTTTCAGCCTTCTGAGGAACTGCTTTTTACAAAGAGCTCACTTTGGGAAATGATGGTCTCAGGAAACAGTTACTGTGAAAATTGGTTAACTCCAGGATTTTCGCAAAGAATCTACTGTCTCTTTCACTATATTCTGTGGAAACTAAGTTGGGTAGAACAAGGCTCTATTTCGCTTTATCTGTTCATACTCTTCCATTTTTAACAATAACTGTCTATGTGTTAATGTTAGCAATATAAAAAGAAAGAAAAATATGCATATTAATTTTCATGAGCCTACCCACTATCTCTATTCCTCAAGAAAGGGCCACAGCTGGTCACAGTGGGAGATGATCCTTGAAATTCTGTCAATATCTTTTGACTGATATGGAGATGAGATTTTTTTTCTGGTGCTAATACTCTTCCTGCTAAACCCCAGGTCATCAGCTCTTATGTCATGTTGTTTCCTTACATTGTACAGAACCACACATGTTTATCGAAAGCTGTCCTTTCTGTGTTCTGGATTATGTACAAAGGGCACAATTTATCAGAGTACAACTAAATAACTGGAAATGGAGAAGGCCCACAAGTAGGAACAAATTTTATTAGGGAAAAAGAGTTCTAGTTATGTAAGTTTTCCTTGTATTGCTATTTCTGATCAAACAGAGTGTTTATTAGATCATTTGAAAGGATAATGATGAGTTTCACCCTCGTGTACATCAAAATCATTTGTGGAGCTCTGAAAAAATATAAATAACTGGGCCTATCTGGGACCTTCTGAATTAGAATCTCCAGGAGGAGCTTGGGCATTTGTATTTTTAAAAGCTCTGCAATTTATTCTCTGGCTTTTATGATGTGGCATTTCTTTTTTTTTTTTTTTTGTAAAAGGATAATGGAATTATTATTATTATTATTTTTTAAACATCTTTATTGGAGTATAATTGCTTTACAATGGTGTGTTAGTTTCTGCTTTATAACAAAGTGAATCAGTTATACATATACATATGTTCCCATATCTCTTCCCTCTTGCGTCTCCCTCCCACCCTCCCTATCCCACCCCTCTAGGTGGTCACAAAGCACCAAGCTGATCTCCCTGTGCTATGTGGCTGCTTCCCACTAGCTATCTATTTTACATTTGGTAGTGTATATATGTCCATGCCACTCTCTCACCCTGTCACATCTTACCCCTCCCCCTTCCCATATCCTCAAGTCCATTCTCTAGTAGGTCTGTGTCTTTATTCCCGTCTTGCCACTAGGTTCTTCATGACCTTTCTTTTTTAATAAACCACTTTCCCACATGGCCTTGCCTAAATTTTTCTTCTGATTTTGATATAAAAAAATAAGGAATATTTTTAAAGAAAATAAATCAATTTCAAAACCACTTCCCAAACACTAACAAATTTTTTTTCCTTGTTTGTCTCTAGTTGTTGTTTATGTAGAGAAATTCTTTAATTCTGAATTTGTCACTTAGCATTTTGTTAAAAAATGTTTCCATGCTTTCATGTAGTGATAATAATTGTCACTTTAGGAATCATTTAGGAATATTCCAACAAGTTTTTATTCGTATCATAATTTAGCTAACCATTTCTTTATTACTAGACATTTAAGCTGTTTCTCTATTTTTAGCCATTCTACAGAAAATGGCAATGAAGAACTTGATGTATATGGATTTTGCTTTTCTTTTGAATCAGTTCCCTTGGAATAATTTTCTTGAAATCTGGTTATTGGGTCAAAGAATATGAACGTTTTTTACAACTCTTGTTAATGATTACTAAATTGCTTTCCAAAAAGTTGAACAAATTCACAAAGCCATGCCTCAACTCCACAGCATAATTGCTGAGGTTTTCAGGGAGGGGCAAGCAATACTAGAGGTCTGTTAGGTGTTCCCCTGACAGGTAGAAGAAACCACTCTATTACCAGTCCTATTACCTTACTTAAGAAGAAGGACAGGGCTTCCCTGGTAGCACAGTGGTTAAGAATCTGCCTGCCAATGCAGGGGATGCGGGTTCGTGCCCTGGTCCGGGAAGATCCCACATGCCGCAGAGCAACTAAGCCCGCGAGCCACAACTACTGAGCCTGCGCTCTAGAGCCTGTAAGCCACAATTACTGAGCCCGAGTGCCACAAGTACTGAAGCCCACGCACCTAGAGCCTGTGCTCCGCGACAAGAGAAGCCACCGCGATGAGAAGCCCGCACACCGCAACTAAGAGTAGTCTCCAATCGCCGCAACTAGAGAAAGCCCACACGCAGCAACAGACCCAACACAGTCAAAAATAAATAAATAAATAATAAATATTAAAAATAAAATGTTTCTCTTTGCCCAGGAAATGGTCAAAGACCGGAAGATAACTGAAAAAAATTAAATTAAGTTAAATTTAAAAAAAAAGAAGAAAGGCAGTCTAATAACAACAGTATTACAGAACTGCTCAGCTATCTCATCTACCAGGCACCAGCACTTTCCATGCATTCTCTCTAATACTCAGAATAACCCTGGCAAATTAGATCTTACTGCCCCTCATTTTACAGATGAGGAAAGGGTGGGAAGAGAGGTTTGATAACTTGCCCGAGGGTCATACAGCAAGCTAGTACTGAAATGAGGATTTGAACCCTGTGTTCTATCATTGCTGTACCACACTGCATTTCACGCCACCGATTTCTGAAGCAGCCACGGAATCTCACCAATTATTGATAGATACCTCCTAAGTCATAAATCAGCTGTAATGGGACTTCCCTGGTGGCACAGTGGTTAAGAATCCGCCTGCCAATGCAGGGGACACAGGTTCGAGCCCTGGTCCGGGAAGATCCCACATGCCACAGAGCAACAAAGCCCCTGCACCACAACTACTGAGCCTGCGCTCTAGAGCCCGCGAGCCACAACTACTGAGCCTGTGTGCCACAACTACTGAAGCCTGCACACCTAGAGCCCATGCTTCACAACAAGAGAAGCCACTGCAATGAGAAGCCCGTGCACCGCAAAGAAGAGTAGCCCCCACTCACCGCAACTAGAGAAAGCCTGTGCGCAGCAACGAAGACCAGTGCAGTCATAAATAAATAAATAAATAAATAAATAAATAAATAAATAAATAAATATATTAAATAAATAAATAGGCTGTAAAATGGAATATGATATAACAGGTGGTGGGTTAAACATGTCCCCAGTTCTCTGCCTCTTCTCCCACCCAGAGGTGGAGTCTATTGGTGCTTCCCTTGAACCTCGACTGGCCTGGTGACTTATTTTGACCAATAGAATGCAGCACAAGTGATGCTGCCTAGGTCTGGACCTACGTCTTAAGACACCTGGCAGATTCAGCCTTCATCCTCTTGGAACCCCAAGCCACTATATAGACACGTTCCACTTCCCTGCTGGAGAGACCACGAGGAGGGAGAGGTAAATGCCTGGCCAGCCCCGCTGTTCCAGCCATCTCACCTCAGGCACCAGACATGTGAGTGACGCCATCTTGGATCCTCCAATCTCAGTTGAGTCACCCCGCCAAGAACATCTGGAGCAGAAACAAACCCTCCTGATGAGCTGACAATCAATGGTTGTTGTTTTTTTTTAAGTTATTTATTTAATTTATTTATTTTTGGTTGTGTTGGGTCTTCGTTGCTGCGCATGGGCTTTCTCTAGTTGTGGCGAGCGGGGGCTACTCTTCATTGCAGTGCGCGGGCTTCTCATTTTGGTGGCTTCTCTCATTGTGGAGCACGGGCTCTAGGCGCGCGGGCTTCAGTAGTTGTGGCACACTGGCTCAGTAGCTGTGGCTCACGGGCTCTAGAGCACAGGCTCAGTAGTTGTGGCGCACGGGCTTAGTTGCTCCGCGGCATGTGGGATCTTCCCGGACCACGGATCGAACCTGTGTCCCCTGCATTGGCAGGCGGATTCTCAACTGCGCCACCAGGGAAGCCCTCAATGTTTGTTTTAAGCCATTTCAGTTTGGGGGTGAATTGATACGCAACAATAGAACTAAAGCAATACATTTTATTTTGGTGAATGTCAAATGCAGAAGGAGTACCAATGATATAGTCAAGCTTCTTTAACCCTAACACAAGCAGAATGAAACTCGTTGACATTTACCACCTCTCCTCCCACCTCTGTACTGACCTCTGTCACAGCCCTGATCCTGCTGTACACAGCCTTTGTGTACATTCACGTCTGCCTTCCCTACCACACTGGGGGTATTCACCTTGGTAACCACAACACCCTACACAATGCCTGGCACAAAATAGTTGTTAATACATATTTGTTGAATGAACCTTGACTTGCTCTTGATTGATTGATGAAAGAACTTGAAATGCAATAATTGTTTTTATTCTTGGGCTCAGCACTGTGCAAAGTATTTTATGCTGAATATCTCATTTAATTGTCACAACGATCCCATGAAGTAGGTCTTATTATTATCCTCATTTTACAGATGAGGAAACAGAGTCTAGGCAAAGTTCCTTGAGGTCACAAGTGTACCTGTGCTGAGCAAGGCAGTGCTTTAGGCTTTGGCAGCAATTAGATGAATGAAGCCACTTCAGTATGGTGCCCAAAACCCTCAGGCGTCTGGTTGGATGACTGTGTCATGGTAGACAGCACTCGTTCTGTGAAGGCTGCCTCCCAACTACAGCAATGTCATGGAGGGTTGTGCAGGTCAAGTTCTGCACAAGGGCATCCAGCCCAAGGGCAAGTAGGGACTGAAATCCAGGCTGTGCTATTGCACTGCGCTCACCATGGTGCCTGGCACAGAGCTGTCTGTCTGGGGGAAGGGACCCTTGTTACCTAATCTGCACAATGCCACTGGGTAGACTAGTGATAGTCCTGGGTAGAATGTGCTAGTCTATGGGAAACCTGAATGCCTGATCAAACAGAAGACAGAGATGACTAAGAAACTTGCCAGGTTTTAGAATGGATAGAGTAAGGAAATGGTTCCAGAGAAATAGCAGAGGGTATGCGGAGGCTGGGGGCAATGGAAAATTTGAGGGGGGTCTGAGGCCCCATAGTGCTATGTGCTCTGCCCCATCCCTCCTAGAGGTGGGTCACCTTGACGAAATGTCTCATCCCCAGGGAGGTTCCTGTCTCTCTGCAGTTACTTGAGACTTCGGGATCTTGCTGTTTCAGACCATCCCAGCTGCAGTGGTGCACAGCAAGGTATGCAAACTAACAAAAATATTTCATAAAGATTATTAACCTTACCAGAGAGGGCTCACTGCAGTTTTTCTTATAGAGTCCAAGCAATTCAAACATTCATACAGCACCCAGCATGTGCGGCCTTACGGATCCCAACAGTTGGCCTCAAAGAGATGCCTCTCGTGGAACAAAATGAGGTAGGTAACAGTCTATCTATAGAAGATTTAATTGCTTCTCTATATGCACGAGCTTGGCTATAGTTGAAGGACCTAAATTGGTTTGGGGTAGAATTTCACCCTGTCTGGAGTAGCTTGCAGAGTTTCTCAGGCTCCACTTCAAAACTGGAAGAAGCTGGGAAGAGTGGAGGGGGCTCTGGGAAATGGCCAACCTGCCAGACACCCACTGAAGAGAACCAGAATTAAGATCTTAAATATGTAGCTGGAAAATTCCCAAGAACTATGTAGTGGTGATGGTGTCAGAGCCTGGGTAGTGCCTATTTGAGGCCCTTTCATCATAGCCACTTGGATGAGGCCTCTGCCTTGTGAAGCCATGGCACCTTGGGTCCAGATGGGAGGAAGGGGACAGCCACCTTTTATCAACTACTGAATGACTTCACATTCTCTTGTACCACCTGGCATCCGTGGGTTCAAGAAAGAAGGGCACTGTATCAGTTTCTTAGGGCTGCTGTGACAAAGTACCACCAACTGGATGGCTTAAAACAATAGAAATGTATTGTCTCACAGTATAGGAGTGATTAAGTCCAAAATCAAGATGTTAGCAGGCTCTGTTCCCTCTGAAGCCTGCAGGGGAATCCTTCCTTGGCTCTTACTTGCTTCTGGTGGTTTGTGGGCAATCTTTGGCATTCCTTGGCTTATAGATGCATAAATCCAATCTGCTGTCATCACATGATGTTCTCTCTGTTTCCCTGTCTTCGCATGGCCATCTTCTTATAAGGACACCAGTCATATTGCATTAGGGGTCCAATCTACTCCAGTTATGACCTCAGCTCAACTAATTACATCTGCAACAGCCGTATTTCCAAATAAAGTCACATTCAGAGGTACTGGGGGTTAGGACTTCATCATTATCTTTTTTTTGGCGGGGGGCCACAATTCAATCTATAGCAGACACGTTCCTGTATAAAACTGCTCTCTGGATCCCTAGATCCGCCTCTAGTATAGTGAACTGGTTAACCCATGGGTTCCGAGCCAAATTTCTTGGGTTAAAAACTTTGTCTCTGCTGCTGTGTGACTGAGGTTTGTGGAGGTTAGAATAAGGTGCTGTAAACGGTGCTGTGCGTTAAGTGCTCATTAAGTATTAGCCATTAGTGTTGTTACTTCCCAACTCTTTCCATTGACTTCCCTAGAAGGAGATCATTTATTCTTCCCTGCAGACACACATGTCCTGGGGCAGAGCCAAATGCTTCTGCAGTTTAAGGGAACAGGGAGTGGGATGGAGAGTAAGAGAGGTTTGTTTCACTTTGTTTGGGGTGTTATATTAATCTAATGAGACAAAAACAATATATTAAAAAAAAAACCTTAATTCCACAGAAAATACCATACTTATAAAACTATGTGAGCAATTTCGGGGAGCTCATGGACATCCAGAAGCTTGGGCAACCTAGCTTAAAATCCCTGCCTTAAGCAGGCTTTTGCCCATTATGAGCTCCTGTTGGAGTTTAAGTCTAATAATAGAATCCTATTTTCCTCATGGCCACGTTCTTAGACTCACATTCCATCCTCACCTCCCTTCTCATTCCTCTATCTTCTAATCTCATACTAGGATCACTCTTTGACCTCTGAACTGCCCTGACCTTGTGGCCACCTCCTCAGCCACAGCTGCTGGGCTGATTTCTAGTTGTGATTAGATTTAATCTGTGTTCTCACTTCTCCCCCTTGGACTTGAGTCTTGTACCTTCCCTAGTGTTCCCGTTCTCCCACTCCTCTTTTCTCCCCTCATTCCTTTTATCCTGGCAGGCTTTGCCCTCATCCCCAGGCATAGATATGACTGACATCTCCGCCTTCTTTGCCCCTGCTTTCTGTTCCTCCTTCTCATAACCATACTCATAGCCCCATCTCCCTCTTTCTTCCTCTTCCTCCCCTCTGCCTCCGTCCCCCCATTTTTCTGCCACCTTTCCAGGTCTCACCCCCCTGGCATCATTTTTTCAGTTTCTTCCTTGTGGACATTTCCTACCTCCACCACCACCAGGGCATTGTCTTCCTTTAAAATATCCACTTTTTACATGGTTTTCAATACATAATTTTATTTCCCATCCACTCCTCTGAGCCCAAGTCCTC
Source organism: Balaenoptera physalus (assembly GCF_965194825.1). Taxonomy (NCBI): domain Eukaryota; kingdom Metazoa; phylum Chordata; class Mammalia; order Artiodactyla; family Balaenopteridae; genus Balaenoptera; species Balaenoptera physalus. The sequence continues at coordinate 37,967,583 of NC_138901.1, forward strand.
TGAGCTGCAGGCTTGCATATCCAGCTTAATTACTATTTGCACTTGGATGTTACGAACACATTACAAACTTAATGGGTCCAAAATGAAACGAATGATTCTCTGCCCCCATCTTCCCCCGTCTCAATAAACTGTACCCCATTTCACACAGTAACTCAGGCCAGAGGAAGCATTGCTCCCTCTTCTTTACCCCCAACAACATGAGCGAGTCTTGTTGCTACTACTTCTAAAATCTGTCTTGAGTCCAAAGCAGTCTCTTCATGTTCACTGCCATGACTCTCGGCTCAGCCAACATCATTTCTCACCTGGATCACTGCACCAGCCTCCCAACTGGTCTCACTGCTTCTATGCTAGTGTTCCTCTAGCCCATTCTTTCCACAATAGCTACAGCTCCCATATCCAAACAGAAATTATACTGTGTCACTCTCTACTTAACCCTCTTTAATGGCTTCCCATTCATTCACTAAACATATTTTGACTGAGTGCCCTCAATGTGCCATACCCTCAACAATGCCTCCACTCACGAAGTAAAAGAAATATGTAGTATGTAGATAGTGGTAAATGCTGTGAAGAAAAATAAAGAAGGCGTGAAGGACAGGGAATTGTGTGTGTATGTGTGTCTTTACAGTTATTATAATAACAGGGACTCCAAGGAAGGTTTCACTGAGACTTAGTAGGTGATCTTTGAGCAAAGGACTTGAAAGAGGTGAGGGAGTTGAGCTCTGCAGAATATTCCAGTTGGAGGGAATAGCAAGTGCAAAGGCCCTGGGGTAGAAGTATGCCTGAGAGCTAAACAGAGTAGAAGAAAACCTAAGCTTTACTATGGTTTATAAAGTGGTCCAGTTCCCTCACACCCCCTGCCCCCCCCAAAAAACCCCTCCTCCCTTTATAGTCTCCAACCTTCTTTTCTAGCACTCTCCCCACCTCACTGTAGTCCATCCACACCCATCTAGTTCAGCAAACGCTGTTTCCTGCAACACAGGCAGTGTTGCTGCCTCTGCTGGAATACTCCCCAACCCTTATTCTCAAGTACAGTTTGCAAGGCCAGCTCTTTCTCATCAAGTAGGTTTCAGTTTAAGTTTCACCTTAGGCCTTTTTGAACCACAGAACCTAAAATAGGTCTCTTGTTATTTCTTTCCTGATTGTTTCCTTCATGTCCCTAATCACACCATGCAATTGGGATTCATATACATATATGAACTTATACTTACAACTCAATAGGTATCTCATCATCATTTAAATTTGCATTTGATAACTAGTTAGGATTAACCATGTTTCCAAGTAATAGTTCTTAGCATGATCTCTTTTCACTTAAAGTCCCTATGTCTCTGGCCAGCTGGAACCCCACCCTGTTCACCTGTTTGGGGGCAATTTATTTTCCCAAGTTTCCTCAGGGAGTCACTGATAGATCATGATGACTATCTCTTGGCAGGAATTATTCCAAAACCCAACCCCCTTTAGAGGAAAGTTTGTTTCACTTTGACATCACCAAGCTGTGAAAATGCGCAAGAATGCCGCATTTGAGTGGTGCCACATACTCCCGTTACGCAGTTATTATCGTGCAATTATTAATATCACTAAATCATGCGTACAATGTAATGATGAATTACATTGAATATATCTATATAATATAGATCTATATTCTATCTATAATATATAGTATATATAGGCAAGGGAGGCAAGAGGAGCCCTGCGCATCACCTGCCCCTCTGCCTTTTCCAGGGGCCTCTCTATACAGAGCCAGGCAGATGGTCTAACTGGCCCCTCGAGATTTCCCACACCCGAGGCTGGCGAACTCGCGCAGGGCTGGGGTCCAGAGCTTCGAGGTTCGTAGGTGGGGGAGGAGCGAGGGGCGTTCCGAAGACTCCAGCCAGGCCTCTTTCCCGAGCCCAGCCGAGATTACAGCTCATCTCGCGAGAGCCTGAGCAAGGCCCGGCTGCGGGCGGCGGGGGCGGGATGTTGGGGGAACACTCTAGACCGCGCCCCCTCTGGCGCAGCTGGCAGAGGCGCTGGCTGGAGCGGCCGGCGGCGCGCACGCGCAGGTGAGCCGGGAAGGCGCGGGGGCAAGAGGGCGGGGGGCGGGGCCTTGCGTCGCGCCGCGGGCACGACTCTGCGCGTCCTCAGTATTTAATGTCTCTGTGCTCCACTGGTCTGGGCGAGCACGTGGGGGAGCGGCCGGAGTGCAACGCTGCGGGGCCGGCCTGGCAGAGGGGTAGAGGCGGGGTGGGGGGTGCCGAGGGGCCGGGGGGCGGCGGCGGCGCGAGGACTCTGCATCCCGACGGTCGCCGAGGAGCTGGTAAGTTGGGGCCGCAGGGAGCGGCTGAACTGGGGACCACCTGCCGGGGCCCCGAGGGCGGCGCCGCTGGGGTGATGGTGAGCCTAGGGTGCAGGTGCAGGGTGCGTCGCGTGCTCCAGGACTCACGGGGTGCGAGGCTCCCGACGCTGAGGGCGTGCAGAGGGGGTCCGGCCCGTCGCCTGCTGTCAAGCAGGCCCTTTCTCTTTCGTCGCCTGCGCGCTCCCTCGTCCTTCTCCGCCGGGCTCTTGCTGACAAATCGCGTGTGCTTGGCTGGGGCCGCGCTCTGCAGCCGCGCGGTGTTCCCCACGCGCGTCACCATCCTCGGGGGCGGGAGGCGAGGGCGCGACGCCCGGGATACCCCTCTGCGGCTTAACTTTCCCCGAGCGCGCACACTCTCCCGAGAGACGGACCTGAGTGTGTTCCACCCAAGGTCGCCCAACCCCACACGCGTTTACTTTTCAAAGGTCGTGTGTACCCAGTCTGAGCCGGGAGAGGCGCCGGCGGGCGGGCTGTGGGCAGGGCCAGGTGCTCACAAGGGCGAGGAAGTGTCCCAAGGCCTGCGGGCACTCCTTCCCCCCTCCTGAGGGATTGGAATTGAATTGGTCACTTCAGGAACCTCGCCCAACTTCTGGGCCCCTTCATCTCGCCCGGGGGTGCTCCCCACCGAGGCCGGCGGTGGCACACCGGAGCTGGTAGCTCTGCCCCTGTGAGTTCAGTGCGGCGAACCAGGGGAAGGGGCTCGGTTTGCAGAACCGGGAGGATGAGCTAGGAGATAGGTCGTGATTGGAACCCTGTTGCGGGCGGAGGGAAACCGTTTGAACCGAGTTGGGGTCCCGATGTAAAAGGCTTGGTGTCTCTCAAGAGGATTAGCTTTTGCAGCCCCTTAAAGGGTGTCGGAGAGGCAGAGGCTGTCCTGTCCCGTGTGCCCGCTGACTTAATGCCCGCGGGCTTGTGGGTCACGTGTCGGGCTCCGCCTGCACTCACCTCCGGTCCTCGGGCCGGAGGGACCACGCTAGTTTCGGGGTTCCGGATCAAAGTGTGTTTGGGCAGGCCTGGGTCTGGACGCCTTGGGGGCGGGCTTTCACCAGTTTTACTATTTTGTGCCCTTGGGTGCGGTTCCTCCCATTTCCCCTCCAGGGAAGGCATGAGAGACGGGTAGGAGCTTTTGGTGGTGGGTGGTGCCGAATCGACCTGGGACTGCTTGGAAGCCCTGGGAGTTTCGCGGTCTCCCTTCTCCGCGGAGATGCAGAGGTTGGCCGGCGCCTTCTTGCCCCTCGGCCTCCGCTAACACAAACCCGGTGCACTTAACTCCAGGTGTGAGAGGAGGCCTCTCAAGTCGGGTAGGGTGTGTGGGCAGGACAATTAAGTTAAACTAGCCATCTTTCCCCTATGAAGTTCAGGCTGCTTGGTGTTTAAATTTATTTCCTGCAGGGAAATCTGGGTTGCTGGACCCTTGGTACAGTCATATCTGTTGGTTGGTTTGCTATCGAAGCCCCCCACCCCCTTTGTCGAAATTATTGATCAAGAAACACCATTCACAAGAAGCTATTAATTCTGGCAACTAGTAACCTTACCTTGCTACCCTGTTATTGTAACTAAGACCTTCCCAAGTTAGTTTTTTTTCTTAAATTCTATTTAGAAGTTTGGACTCTTAGTAAGCACCACCCACCCTCTTTGCTCTTAAAGGTACAGAGCATCTTTGAAATGCAGAGAGGGCAGCATGATTTGACCATTTATCAGATTCCTCTTTTCTTGAAGTTCAGGTGGTTCACCTGCTGAGTATTTAAGACTTTCTCAGCACTGGAAACAAGTGAAGTAATTTTGGGGGAGCTTTTCTGACTTGTGTTGAACCTTTCCTCTTGAACCTCAAAACTAGTTTTGTGGGTTCTGGGTAGTAATTCTTGGGTATATTCTCGGATGAAGAATGGCCCTAGGCTAGAGTAGGTTCTCTGGGTCCTACAGGTATGCAAATCTTTGAAGCCTTTGTGCCTACCTGGATTAAATAGGCCCTATTGTCATATGTATTGTCAGGTGATGGCCCAGAAGTTGCAGGTAACTGATCCCCTCCCAGCCTGTGAGTGAGACTGGTCTACTGTCTAGCTGGAGCCCTTTGTGTGAATATCATTTCCTCCTCCCAGCTGTTTCTAGGAAGTACACTCAAACTTGGCCACTGCAGGGTGACAGTGAAGGTGTCTGTTGGAAGTGGCTGCTCAGGTGCCAAGGGGATGTGTCTCCGGTATAAGGTTGCTCAGCATCAATATTTTAAAGTAATTTGTTTTGCTCTACCTGGTAACCCAGATTATTCTTGGGCTTTGAACCCAGGCCAGGTTGTAACCATTGTTTGTGGGTGAAGGCTAGTTTTAGGCTTTTCAGTGTTCTCTCATCCTAAAGACAAATTAAGATAATATTTGTGGCGCATGGCACTGTGCCTGGTACATGATGGGTGCTCAAGCATTGATTCCCCCCCCCCCTTCCTAAAGAGTCTCTGAGACTGACTTTAAGTTTCCCTTGAATCTGTTAAGTGAGTTGAATTTTAATAAAAGTACCCTACTCCCCAACCTCTGACCTGGAAACTTGGTTGGAAGGAGGGGGAAAACAAATTGGCTTCCCCACAGTTTGCCAGCCAGCCTCCTGGCACAAGCCTACAACACCCCATGTGCCTGGTGAGCTGGTGCCTTCCAGCCCGCTCTCCCCAGGCTCCTCCTTCCTAATCTTCCCTGTGAGTCTAGAATGAGTGGGCTTCTCTGCAGTTTGGACTGCTGTGCTCTTGTGGGGAAGTTTTGGGTGTGAGTTAATACCTTCAGCTTGCCTTTCTAGGGAGTTTTCCTCTGCTCTGGGCAGGTGGTGGTGGGTCCTTATGGGGCTCTTATCCCACTGAAATCATTTCATACTGTTTGAGTTGCTAATCTTTGTGGGATGTATTTTAATCCTAAACCTTCATTTCTAGGGCAGGTTGTTTCTTCCACATCCCTTTCTGGTGTAATGTCTCACACAGGTTTCACCTTTGATCATTTAACATCAAGTACCCATTGTGTGTGGCATTTCCGCCGAGCAAACCTGCTGGCCCTCGTACCTAGTTTTAAACTTGGGCCGTGTAAAACAGTGACAGTGTTTCGGGTAGGACAGAGTAGCTGCAGAAGTACAAGGAAACTAAAATTTAGGGGACACCTCTTCCTTGATAGTTACTGTGGGAGGTGAGTTACAAGCAAACGCCTCCCTAATCCTTTAATCCTGACACCTCTGAGTGCAGTTGAGGAGGGTGAAGCTAGAGTTCATTCGGGATTGTTTCAATGACTAATAAAAAATACAAATAGAGGGATAGAGAAACCGACAAGTGTGGGTTTGGACTTAAACTAGGTCCTCTGGAGGGCTTTCGTGAGAAGGACAAGGAGTCATCAAGTCCATGGGCTTTTCACCTAATCTTTCTGTTGCTTTCTAAGCAGCTTGTTGCAGTAAAGGAATGTGTGTTATCATTCAGCATTCTGAGGACTGGCTTTCAGTTATAAGGAACTTTCGAGGTGTCCTTTTCCTCCTCCTAAATGGTTCTACTAAGTGGTCTTCGTTCTGTCCAGTTCTTGCCATCTGAATGTTTCTGCAGCTCGGTTTGATAAGTTTGCAGCAGTTGACAGTAAACATTCTGTCCCCATCTGGTAGTACAGCCTGTACTTAGCCGGTCCTCACTGAGGCCCATGTACTTAGAACAAAGCGGGGCCCCAGAAGAGTTCTGGAAGTAAAGGTATGCAGTGCTGAGGGCTGATGAGTCTTGTTTCACCCTGGGCTTAGCAAGAGCCCTGGATTGGGGGTTGTGGGTGGGGTGGAGGTTGAGATCTGGGTGCCGCTTTCAGGGTTGAAACCTGGCTTGGGGTTCCAGGCAGGTCTGTTGGCCCTCAAGGTCTTAGTTTCTTCAGCTGGTGAAAGAAGGTTGCTCAACATCAAAGGCATTCAGATTGTGCCCCTAAGAGCCCTGGAGTTAGTCAGCGCCTTAGGGCTGCTGGGAGGTAGAGTTTGCCTGCAGGGTTGGGTATGGGAGGCAGGGTGTGTTTGGGCTGGGGATGCCTGGGTAGTACCAGCCAAAGTCTAAGAAAAAAATGACAAGCCACTGTTTTAGGTGCATTTGAAGTTCACTTAAATCTAAGGTGCTACTGTACTAAATATTTTTATTTTTTACAATATCTTTATTCTCCTAAATCTGTCTTTAGGGTTGAGGGTCTAGAGCTGCCTTGTCCTATAGGGTAGCTACTAGTTGTGTGTAGCTAGTTAAATATAAATTCTTTAAAGCATTAAGTAAAATTAAAAAATTAGTTCCTTGGTGACAGTAGTCACATTTCAAGTGCTCAGTAGCTTCATGTGGCCAGTGGCTGCAGTACTGGACAGTGCAGGTTCTGGAACATTTTCATCATCACAGAAAGCTCTGTTGGACAGCACTGGACTTAGTTCTTTGCCCAACTCTAAAAGCTTCATTGTCTCGCCTTGTAAAGCATCATGTGTTTGGGCTTAGTCTTCCATATTCCACAAACCCAAGAGCTTTGGTAACAAGTTATTTATCAGCTCTCTCCATGGCATGTTCAGAACAAGTTCCGGTCTGCCAGCTTGGAGGGCAGTGATCAATTATGAAACAGTTTGAGAAAGGAGTGTAGTGAGGGGTCTCGGGATGGGAGTGTGAAGTGAAGGGGCCAGATGCTAAGCCTTTGGAAAGCTGTTTTGGCTTGAGAGCCTGTTTATCAGTGTAAAGGTCCTTGCTGGTTCTCCAAGGCATGTGCTCACTGGCCTTGGTCGTTACGTCAGGAGACTTGCTATTTGGTCCTTCACTCACCTGATGACTTCCTGCAGGTCTTATTGTGGGCCCTGTGCTGAACCAGGTTGCAGACACCTTACGGACAAGCGTCGTTTTCATTCTGCTCCTCCAATCCATCTCAGTGTTAGGAGGCCTGGCTTTACTGAAGGCCTCGGGGAGAGTTGGTCCCCATTGGGGATCCCGAAGTGTTGGTGTGGGGCCGGCTCTGGGGAGTGGGCTTTATTTCCAGATGCCCCTCATCTAGTCCTGGGTGTGCTTAGTTTGAACCCTGCTAGACTGGCCTTTGGCATATAATGTGAATTCTTTTTTTGGACCCCAACAGCAGAAGATGCATAACAGACACTTATTGAGCACCTACCGTATACCTGATAACTTAGCAGGGTTTTTGCACGTTATTCCCTTTTTATTCTCTCTCAGTCCTATGAGGTTAAGAATTCCTAGTTTGTGGACTTCCCTGGTGGCGCAGTGGTTAAGAATCCGCCTGTCAATGCAGGGGACTGGGTTCGAGCCCTGGTCCGGGAAGATTCCACATGCTGAGGAGCAACTAAGCCCGTGCGCCACAACTACTGAGCCTGCGCTCTAGAGCCCAAGAACCACAACTGCTAAAGCCCTCGTGCCTAGAGGCCGTGCTCCGCAACCAGAGAAGCCACTGCAATGAGAAGCCGGCGCACCGCGACGAAGAGTAGCCCCCGCTCGCCACAACTAGAGAAAGCCCGCATGCAGCAGTGAAGACCCAATGCAGCCAAAAATAAATTAATTAATTAAAAAGAAAAAGAATTTCTAGTTTGTGTATGTGGAAACGGAGGCCCTGAGGAAGGTAAGCTGATCCTAGGGCACAGGACTGGGCTGTCTTGGGGCTTAGATCAGGGTTCAGTATCTCTAGCTCCATGCTTAGAGGCTGTTTCTTGTTAACTGCCCCATTACCCCTCCATCCTCATCCAGAAAGTGAAACTGGGTTTTTAAAAGAAGAAAATCCCACAAACTGAGTCAAACTGTTAGGTCATTACAGCCTCATTCAGCCCTAGGAGGGAGGTATTTGTATCCCATTTCTTTGGATGTTATCATTTTACAGGAAACAGAAGTTAAGGATCTTTAAGGCAAGTGTTTTATCAGAATTATGCAACCGTCCAGTGCCTTCAAGCTGCACAAGTAGTGACACCTGCACAAGTAGTGATTGTGACCAAGGGCAGACAGCCTCCTAGGCTACGTAACCATGCCTTAGGGCCTGGAAAACTGCTCTGAAGACTCTGGCTTAGTTTGGTCACCTGGTTGAAATGGCAGCCTTGAAGTCACTCATTCCCTGGCTAATAATAGTGTGGCCTCTCAGACCTCACAGTGTTGCGAGACCATCCCCTGGCCTCAACGGGCCGTCGCCTGAGAGTAGCTCGGCTTGCTCCCTGTTGGAGCAGGCAGCAGGATCCTTCAAGCCCAGCCCTCAGCCCTCAGCCCTCAGCATGCTGCCCTGTCCGCCCCCCCCCCCCCCCCCCCCCGCCCCTTCCCTCCAGCCTTGGCCGGGAAGACAGATCTCCTGCCCCTCCCCCCTTCCTGACCCTCCTGAGAGATAGGAGTGGCTTGCCCTGAGCTGCACTGGGATGGGCGTGAGCTTGGTCTCTAGTGAGGAGAGATCATGCTGAGACTAACCTCCTTGCTTTGTCCTTTGACTTTGGTGAGGCCCGCCCAGCCAAGCATGTGCTGTCCTGCTATTTTTAGCAGGTGGTATCCTTTAGGAGGGCCAAGTGCATGTGGCTTCAGTGTACGGGGCAGGTCCTGGTGCCAGAGCTGCTGCCTCTCCTAATCAGGGGAGGAAGGAGAATAAAGCCACCCTAGAGACTGTCGTGGGGGATGTGTATGTGTGTGCGGCCACTTATGAGGTCCCTGGGCTGCCTTTTCTATCTGGACGTGTGGCAAGGACCCACCCCTGCCTCCTGGGCCAGGCAGGCATGTGACCGAGGCAGCCCAGTGAGCGGGCACTCCTAGGTCAGGATTGCTGTCCTAGGGAAGGACGACCCAGCAGCTGATTTCTCAGGAAAATCACATTAGTTCTGTCTTCATGGGAAGTCACGCAACCTGAGGACAGGCCACTAAAAACTCTGTAAAACTGTGAATCCGCGGCAGCCTTATAACTGGCATCCTCTGACTTAAGCCAAAATCAAACCACGAGAGAAGGCAAACCCATGCCCTTCAGCAGGAATTCTTACTGGGAAGCCACTGAGGCTGAAGAGATACGAAAAAGGGGTTTGACAAACAAGTTTTGTTCCTCGCTGCCCTCCTTTCTCCCCCCTTTCTTGTCCCTTCTTTCCTCTCACTTGGAGCTGCCAGCTCCAGCCCATCTCTCTTGTTTCTGATTAAGAAAGCTTAGAGCCATATAAGGTCCTCTGTTGCCTATGGTTTATGTTGGCTGGAGAACAAGGTTGTTTTCGTAGAGTCCGATTCAAAGAAGTGGCAAGGACTTCTGTGGGGCTGTGTGTGTGTGTCTGTCTCTGTCCTCCATCCGCAACCGCCCCCCCCCTGGAGGGGGGCTGGGCCACCTTACTGGGACAGATTCATTTGATGGTGTGGAGGCGCTGTGGGTGAGGGCTTAGCTGCGGTCCTCCAAGGCTGACGACCCCAGGGCTTCCTGGCAGATGCATTCGCTGAGAACTCAGGGGACCTCTGTTGGCTCACACAGTATGTACCCGTCATGCTACCAGCCACAGAGGCACTCTGTCCTGGAGTGGATGCTGCAGTCAACTTCTGTTTATTCAGAAACTACAGTCCCCTGGCTCTTGGGGCAAGTTGGTCCCCCTCTCTGGAGGGAGTTGGGTGAACCTGTTCTTCCAGGTTCTTAACCTTCAGCGTGGCTTCTGCGCAGTGGTGCCGGGGAGCAGTGTCTCTGGCAGCAGCCCTCCAGCCTCGTCTTTGCCTCCCCTTCTTGCTGTCTCTTGAGTCAGCCAGGCTTGTTCCTGCCTTAGGTTGCTGGCACGTCTTCTCCCAGCTGGAACTTTCTCCCCCTCTCCTTTCCGTGTCCTCTCAAGATCTTGGCAGAGCTGCTCCTTGCTGTTCACTCTCCTGCCACCTCTGCAGAGAGACCTTCCCTGACCATTCTGTCTAAAGCTCCCCCTCTCCCAGGCACACTTTATCCAGCCCCTTCGTCAGCCTGGGTTCCTTGTTTAATCTACACCACACGGAAAGTGATTGCTTTCTCAGCTCTCCCAACTAGTACCGTTCTGGATGCACAGGAGTATGGTTAATTCATTACATGCAGGGGATGCCCGGGGCTCAGCTGTCTGAATCTGTTGAGAGAGGCTGCAGGTTCCGGCGTCTTTGCGGTATTATCTCGTCATCTGAAATGTGACTCCCTACCCCTCCCTCCACCTTTGCTTCCGGAGGGCTCCCCCACCTCCCCGCCCCCAACCCCAGTGGAACCTGGCTCGCTGTGGGTATTAAAATCTTTATTAAATGGCTAGCCCTGGGGGGTTCTGCTGCCTGATGCTGGCGAGAGCTCAGCGGGGTGGGGAGATCATACGCCTTGTCTCTGAAAGGGTCTAGCTGTCAGTAAGCCTGTTCTCTTTCTGATTGTTACGGTACATCAGCGGGGTAGTTGGGGGTTTCTGAAGGAAGATTGGTATCAGTTATTATGGGAAAATAAAGCAGTATAAGTTTGTACATAGATGAATTGGCACTAATACATGTTTGTTATAATGGTTAACAAGAAACATAAAGTTGTATGGTAGTAGAGCATCCGTTGTAGTTAATACTTAAGAATGTATTTTTCTATCAAAGCGTTGCTTGTAGACAGATTTGACTTTTGACTCTGCTAAGGTTTGAAAGAACAGCCCTTTGCCCGGAGTGCCTCCGCACCCTGTCCTGTTCTCTGATAGAGGCAGCCGTCCTCCCTGCCATTTACCTCTACACAGTTGTCTCTTGGTCTCCTGGGGGATTTGTTCCAGGACCCCTGCAGATACCAAAATCTGTGGATGCTCAAATCCCTTACAGTCTCTATCCTTGGGTTCTGCATCCATAGATAGGGAGGATTGACTGTATTTCTAAATAGTATACTACTCCTTTTTTTCCTTCCCTCCTTTTTAAAAATATTATGTTTTGTTTTTCTGCTCTGGAAGATAAGGACTTGGCCCATTCCTACACTTTTTCCCCCCTCATCTTCTCAGTACAGCGGTAACCCAACATTTGGTTACATTACAGTGTTGTGATCTAAATATTGCTATGGCTGCAATCCATATTTCTTCTCTTGTCTCCCCCCTCCCTTCTCTTCTCCTAGTTAATTTCCTTTGTTTCCTTAGCTTGGTTTGCTTTGTATGTCTCACCAGTTCTCTGACTCTCCCCTGGGCCTTGGCCACTGCAGTCGATTGCCGGGAAGCTCCTCTCCGGAAGCTCCTCTCGTGCTTAAACTTACCGCAGACTCAGCAGTTCCGAGTCGCTCCTGGGAAGCGTCCCCGGTCCCCTGGCTCTGCTTCCCCTGCATCCTGGGACTTCCTTCTCCCCTTCTCTTGTGTTGCTTCCTGGATTGGTGCCCCCCCTCCTTTCTTGTTTTACTCCCTCGTCTTGGTGAGAAAGTGTGCGAGGGTGGGCAGCCAACCAGAGGCACGCTGATCTGTGCCCAGGGACAAGCGTCTTTGAAGGGGGGGGTCGGAGCTGTGCAGCTGAAGGCGGAGGGTTGGTGGAAAGACGGCAGAGACAACCAGGCCCCCAGGTCCCTTCTGCCACACCAGGAAAAGGCCGGGCTTTACTTCAGGAGTAGTTGAAATGAGAGGGGATCTGGACCTGGGTACCAAGTCGTGGTGAGAATGAAAGTCTGCATGCTGAATGGGACACCCCAGCCCCCTTGGCTCCCACGGCACTGCCATTAAGGCTAACATCCTTTCATCTCTCACCCCAGGACACTAGAACATCCTAATTTGGGGTGTCTGGCAGCCTGATTCCTACCCCCGCCCCCTGGCCCAGCCAGGACACTTGCCTGACTTTTGGGCTGTGGCAGACTTTTGGGCTGGCTTTTGGTCAGTGGCAGAGGGTGGCAGTACCAGACCCATTGGAGAAGAGGTCATTGGGGGGCTTTGCCCCCAAAGAAATTGAAAGGCTTGAAAGAGGGCAGTGCGTTTGTTGATTCCTGTCTGTGTCCCACCGAGCTTTGTACCCTGTTGGTACCAATAAATATTTGTTGAGTAGAAATTACCTTATGCCTTTATGTGATTTCTGAGTTGGTCATATTGCACTGTCTGCCATTTGGAAAGTCAGTGTCTTACCTCTTTGCTTTTCCCACCCGAGGCGGTGGTGGGAAGGGTCTTTCGCCTCATACCAGCATCTTTTCTGATTCCTTCTGAAGGCACATGCCGTCCTTATTAGCTTTCAGGTGAGCTTGTTGTCAGAGCACACCTTCATACCTTTTGGGCAGTCTTGTGTTCTGTGGTCATGGGTGGGAACTCCATGTGCCTGGGAACAGTTTCCTGGCACCTGCTCTATCACTGTCCTCAGAAACCTGTCAGAATTCACTTGTAAAGCAAGAAGGTTGCCAGGAGCCAGGGATAAGGGGCAGGATGGATGTGACATAGTCGTTCACGTTTTTAAAAACCACATCCCTACCCCTAAGGGAAGCAATGGGAAGCCCTTTGTAGGAGATGCTGATTTTCCCATATCATCTGAAGCCTAGTGAGACTGGATGGCTGTGGGTTTGGTCAGAGGAGGAGGAGAGAGGTTGGGCAGTTAACCCTGCGTGGGTCCCTGATTTCTCGAGTTTTCCTAAGTGGAACTTTAATTTTCAATTGAGCTGGAGGAGAAAGAGCTCTTAATTTGAGACCATGTCCAGATGGGATTTTTTGCTTCTGACTCTTCTTACCTGGAGCTCAGGTACTGGACCCCGAGTTTCCGCTTTGGTTGGAGAAGGCTTCAGTGAGCAGGTTCTCCCACCCAGATGTTACTGGGGGCTTAAGCCTCCGGTCTCCCGGAAAGCAGACTGGAAGTGTTCCGTGACTTTTGTGGGACAGCTGGTCCACCCAGAATGGGCAGTGTGGTTGGTCTGGCCGCACTGGCTCCCCTGGCCGCTGTGCTGGGCCATCACAATGGAGGGTGTGGGGAACAGTCCCCACTGTGAGCTAATTTGGAGTCTTTAGGGTGCCAACATGAGTCACAGCCCATCCAGGCCCCCTAAGGATGAAGGTAACAACCCTGTGAACATGGGCCGGGCGGGCGAGACCAACCGCCTGAGGCATGGCCCCAGCGCTGTGATTCCTGGGCCCCAGCCATGCCGCTGAGGGTCAGTGGCCCAGCTCACCATCGTCCCCCACCCCCAGGGGCAGGACCAAACTCTGCTCAGCAAGGTAGGCGCTGGCCATTGCAGCATTTATCCAGCTCTTGTGTTTCCTTCAGGTCTTTGGGGACACTGCCTAGCACTGCGCTGTACTGGGTAGCCACCAGCTGTATGTGGCTATTTAGATTTAAATTAACATCAAATAAAATTTAAGATTCAGTTCCTCAGTCACACCGGTCACATTTCCAGTGCTCAGGAGCCCCCTGTGACTTAAGTGGCCACCAGTCCTGGACTGCAGTCGCCCCTCGGGGATGGCCCAGGCCTTTGCCTCTTGGCGACCTGCTCTGCTTTGGCTGTGTCACAGCTGCCACAGCCTCTTCCCGTTGTCCTGACAGTAAAGGTCAAACACCTTTTGTCCGGCCCCGCCAGCTATTCAGCTCCAGCTCCCACTCCGGGACTCATCCTGCTCTACTCTGCTGCCCCCTCCATCCCCCAAGGCATCTTGGGTTTAGAACCTTAATTTATGCTGTTAGCCCACCATTACAACCTAAGGAAATCATGGCCTTCTTTGAGACAGCCTCCTTGTGTTCTCTTTGCCCACTTCTGAAGTCAGGCTCAGCTTGGTGCATCTGTGTGTGAGAGACACATAAAGAGATTCCTCCATTGGGATTGTGAGCTTCTGGTGGCCAGAAGCGTTTTCTTGCAGCGACTTAAACGTATTTGTATGTGCGGAACCTCAACCTGATGAGGAATTGGGTAAATGCATCCTATACAAACCCAGAGACACCCTTGTAGTCTTGTAAAGACCTCTGTGTATGTGGCCTTCCTCTGGGGTGGGGGGCAGGTGGGGGACGACAGGGTCCTAGCCAGCAGCCTGCTGTTATTCTCTGAATGCAGTGGCAGCAAGTGCTAGGCTTTAGGTTCTGAGTCATGTAGCTGTTCCCTGTCCTTGGAAGGCCCCCTTCAAGAGGGGAAGCCCCTTAGCAAGAATTTGATGTGCTGGACACTCTAGAGATGGGCTGTCTTGCACCCCCTGTTGGTGAACACCCAGGGACTGTCTTCAGCAAAAGTGAATATGTAACGCTGGAATAATGGAAGAAATGTTCAGATTTCTTGGAGAGTGTTTAAAAGTCCACTCAGAACACAGAGTAGGGACTTCCCTGGTGGCCCACTGGTAAGACTCTGCGCTCCCAGTGCAGGGGGCCTGGGTTTGATCCCTGGTCAGGGAACTAGATCCCGCATGCATGCCGCAACTAAGAAACCCACATGCCGCAACTAAGAGTCTGCATGCTGCAACTAAGACCCGGATCACAGAGTAGATCTGGCTTCACTGGCCAGGCCCAAGCCCACACTGGACTTGTAAGGCTCTTGGCACCCTAAGCTCTTGTTTTAGGATCGATTTTTTTTTTTCCCCATCATTAATCACATGCAGCTCTTTTTCCACAATAACCACAGCCAAATTGACTTAGTGGAACCAACACTCTTTGTTTTCTTGTTTAGTAAATCTCCCAGAGATTTGCCTTCTTATTTAGCAGAAGGCTCTAGACTGCAGTGACTGCACTGGTCATCATGCTTGGGAGTGAGACCATTACTTCTCCAGAGGTAAGCTGTTCTGAGAAGCTGCCTGCTTCTCTGGGAGAAGGAAGAAATCTTTTTAGAACCTGGACAGACCAGGTGAATGCTGCAGCCTTGTGGGGCTGTGGCACGTGCCTGCCTTGAGCTCTGTGTGACCACTGGGCAGCCAGCCAGCCTGCATCTATTTCCCAGCAAATGGACATGCTAAAAATAAGCAGGCAGCTATTCAGTGCCACCAGATTCAAAATAGCCAGGTCTCCTCCCCACCAATGCTAGGGCCGGCTCTGCATTCTTCTGCGAGGTTTTTCCTGCCTGCGCCTCAGTGTCCTGGGCCTGGGGTGGGAGGCCCTGGGGGAGGAGGCCGTCTTCGTTAGTGAGTGAGCGTGAAGGCCGTTAGACCTCCAGTGTTAAAGGCCACTTACATCTTCAGAGGTTCAGGTTTAAAAAAGAAAAAAAAAAAAACCACATGCACACAAAACCAGGGCAAAGAGAGCAGCTCATGAGTCTGTGCCCAGAGAAGGAAGGTAGCAGTGGGCCTCGTGAGGGCTGCAGCTGTGTGTGCGAGTGAAGGCAGCCCCGTCAGGCTTCAGGGAAGGTGGGTGCGTCCTGCACCAGCTGTCCAGGCCCATCAGACCGGGTAAAGCAGGGAAAACGGCGCCATACCGATGCACAAGTCCGTCTGAGTGAATTGGCTCAGGTCGGGCCCTTCGAAGTTGAAGGGCCGAGGAAGTGAGGGACTTTTCTTGACTGGTGAGAAGCGGGGCTCTCCGTGAGGTGCCCCCAGGCCGCCGCGCCCTTGGTGAAACCCACTAGCCTCCTGAACCCGCCACCTTTGGGCGGGGTGTGTGCTGATCCCGGCGGCTCCTGGCTCTGTTCTCGGTGGAGCCGGCTCCTGAGACGACTCACAATCCCCTGGTTGCTAGGGAAAAGTGAACGAACCCCGCGTTCCCCTTCTGTCTGGGGCTCTCACACCTCTTTTCTCAAGCGCCTGGAGCTCTCCCTGTCCCGGTGGGCGTGGAGAAGAGGGGCCACCGCTGCTCCTCACGTAGAAGCAGCGGCTCCTGGTGCCTCAGCTCCAGTCCCTGGGGTGAGTGCTGGGCACCGGGATCAGGTGGGACATTCAGGGTCCCGTGGGGCCCTTCTGGCACAACAATGGGGTATTCGTCTGGCTTGGAAATGCAGAAAGTGTTTCCTGAGCTGTCATTAGCTGAGTAGCCTGTTGGGGGGCGGGGGGGGCTATAGATGGTGGATCTGGGGGCTTGAGCCTCAGTCCCTTGGGGACCGAGCTCGGCTGGCAGGGTTAGTTGGGCAAGTGGCAGCGGTGTCCCTGGGCTACAGAGCAGCAGGCAGGGAGCACGTGTCATGGCCCCAGGCGGCTGGTTCTGTGCGTTCAGTCTGAACTAGGACTGGGAACGGAACTGATGAGGTGGCAGGAGGTGGCCCGGGAGGCCCGGGACACAGTGGGCTGTGGTCTGGGTCGCGGTGTGGATCTCCTGGAGTGCAGAACCAAAGCTAGACTGGTGGTTTGTGTTGGGCCTCTGCCTCATTGTACTGTAGCCAACTTCTGAGATCTTGGGGGTGGGATGGGGACACCTGCTGGAGAGCAGACCCCTGTGATCAGCTTTTAGTTCCAAAGTGGGGGGTGGGTGGGGGCCTTTTCCAGCTATTTTGAGAAGCAGTTTACGTCTTGGTAACAACTCCCCCCTTACACACACACACACACACACACACACCAATGTAAGTCTGTGGCCTTGGGTCCTTGGTGTGTAAAGTGAGGAGACTGCCCCCTATGGGTAGTTAAGACATAGGATTCTTTTTCTTCCTATCCATCCCATTCCATTTAATCTTTTACCTGAGAGCAGAGAATTGCTAGAATACTATGGGAATCACAACTCTAAGCCCTGCTGAAATGGGATTAAAATAATAAGGAATTAGAATATAACTTTACTGACGAGAAGAAAACCTGTGTTCAGACCCCAACCCCACTTCCTGTTGCACGTGATCTGTTGGGTGGGACTGGTTTCCTTTTCTCCACACCCTCTCCAGCATTTATTGTTTGTAGATTTTTTGATGATGGCCATTTTGACCGGTGTGAGGTGATACCTCATTGTAGTTTTGATTTGCATTCTCCAATAATTAGTGATGTTGAGCATCTTTTCATGTGCCTTTTGGCCATCTGTATATCTTCTTTGGAGAAACATCTATTTAGGTCTTCTGCCCATTTTTTGATTGAGTTATTTGTTGTTTTGATATTGAGCTGCATGAGCTGTTTGTATATTTTGGAGATTAATCCTTTATCCATTGATTCATTTGCAAATATTTTCTCCCATTCTGAGGGTTGTCTTTTTGTCTTGTTTATGGTTTCCTTTGCTGTGCAAAAGCTTTTAAGTTTCATTAGGTCCCATTTGTTTATTTTTTTCTTATTTCCATTACTCGAGGAGGTGGGTCAAAAAATAGGGCCATCAAGTTTTAAGAGGGGTACAAGCTTCTCCTTTCCTTGGCCTGTACAATGCCTCGTCTGCACAGACTCATTAAAGTGGGTTCTAGATTTAATGTGGAGTAGAACCTGAGTTCAACCTCTTGGCTGTGTGACCTTGAGTTACTTTAACCTTTAGGATGGTAATACATATTCCAAACCCGGTGGTTGAGGATTAAGCAATGCAAGGGAAAGCATCTAGTGAGGTTCCGTGTTTGAATCTGAAGCTCTAAGGTAGCATCATTGAAGTTTTCTGCCTGAAGGGATTAATACAGTCTTCTGAGCCCTGGCCATTGTTTAATTAACTCTGCTTTGTATTTTCCAATCCCATTGCTTCATCTTCAAATATTAGCAAGAAGGTTTATCTTTACAGTTGAAGGAGTTTCTGGAGACGACCCCTCCCACCCCTCCCCGACCCCCTCACTTTGGAGCAGAACACTTTTCCTCGATTCCTTCACAAGCTGTCATGTTGCTTGTGAATCCTTTGCTGGTCTTGTTCAATGGTCTGGGGTAGGGCTGAGATACTGTATTTATAGCAGGTTCTCAGGTGATGCTCAGTGCTTCTGGTCCATAAACTGCACTTTGAGAAGCAAAGTCTCCAGGATTTTTTTTTTTTTTTGCAGTGGTTGAACTTTTGTTGCCTCGCCTGAACATTAGAACCACCTGGGGAACTGTGTGCTCTGGTTTTTCCCGAGAACATTGATATAAGTAAATTAAACATTGACATAAGTAAATAAGAGTTGTTAAAGCATTTACATTCATCTCTGCAACAAAGCACAAACCAAATTGAGTAATTCACCATATCAGTGGAGGATTTTTGGTTTTAAGAAGACTTATAGTTTTTGCAGACAATAAAATTTGCTGTATGGGAGGCAGAGGATACAAGTGTGTATTCTAGAATAAGTTTGTCACATACCTCTAATGAGAGCTAACCCTGCTTTACAAGGATTAACACATATCTCAAGTGATCTTATACCAGCCATCCTTTACAAGGTGTGTCCCCATCTTACAGGTGAAAAAAACAGTTCCCTGTCTCCTTTACATGTCTACCGCCTTCGTCTAGGCTCTTATTTCTGCTTACCTGGATCTAACGGACTAGGTCTTCAGCTTTCTTTCGCTTGATATACTCTTTGTCCTGCTCCCAGAATAAGATAGAAACACAGTTTGGTGTGTGTGCCTTGCAGACCAAAGCTGGTTCTCTGTTGTCTACAGGAAAAAGTCCAGACTCTGCAGCGGGTGCAGGACCCTCATCGAGCCCACTAAATGACTTGACTCTCAAACATGACCCTATCTCCACGCCACTGTGTGTTTTACTGGTCCCTCACCTTGGAGTATCCCCTGTCCTTTTTCTGGGAGGGCTGCATTGTGTCTTTGTTGCTGCGTGTGGGCTTTCTCTAGTTGCAGTGAGAGGGGGCTACTCTTTGTTGCGGTGCGCAGGCTTCTCACTGCAGTGGCTTCTCTTGTTGCGGAGCACAAGCTCTAGGTGCACCAACTTCAGTAGTTGCAGCATGTGGGCTCAGTAGTTGTGGCACACGGGCTTAGTCGCTCTGCGGCATGTGGGATCTTCCTGGACCAGGGCTCGAACCCGTGTCCCCTGCATTGGCAGGCAGATTCTTAACCACTGTGCCACCAGGGAAGTCCTCCCCTATCCTTTTAAAACTCTTACTCATCCTCTGTTCTGACTTTACTGCTGCGAAACTACTGTTTCATTGACTCATGATTTTGGGGGTGCACGCGAGAGACATGTACATGTAGATTCCATTGGTATCTAAAAATGCTCCAACACCATCTGAATAGATAAGTGTTCTGGGAGTTTAGAGAACTAAAGCACTAAACATAACTAGTCCCTTGGGGGAACATAGGGAGAATTTGGCATCAAGAAGTGAGGCAGGAAGGGATTTGGTTTCCAGAGAAGGCTCAGCTTGTTCCAAGGGAGTGTGCGTGGATGAGGGAGCAGGAGCGGGGGGAGGTGTGTCTTCCTGCCCACCCACCTCCAAGGATCACCCAGGGTCAGGGGGAGTGGGGGAGCAGAGGCTCTGCCGTCACCTCTTGGCTGTCTTTGCTGTGCAGTCATATCAGGATCCTCTTACCTGGCTCTCGTAGCATCCCCTTCTCTCTCCTGTTCTCGCAGGTATAATTGCTTCAGGCCTCCAGGATGGCGATCCAGTTCCGCTCACTTTTCCCCTTGGCACTGCCTGGAGTGCTGGCGCTCCTCGGCTGGTGGTGGTTTTTCTCTCGTAAAAAAGAGCACATCGGAAGCCACAACAAACAGATGGGGGCCAGCGCTGTGAAGCTGAGGGCTGGCCCTGCCGCGGAGGAGGCGGTCCCCGTGGAGGACCCGTCTCCCGGAGCAGCGGCCCCGCCCCCCGGTGCCGCCCAGCCGCCTGAGAGGGAGCTCCCCACCGCCAGCAAGCCCCCTGGGGAGCCGCCCGCCCTGCTGCGGGCACACCCGGCCTACCGGCGATCAGAGTCCTCGCGCGGCCTTCCCAGCACCGCGGGCACGAGGTTTCGTCCAGGACCACGCAGAGAGGACAGTGCAAGGATGGAGCTCGCTCTGACGGGTGACGAAGCTAAGTCTGCTCCTCTAGAGTGTCCCCTGCCGTCCCCAAAAGGCGTTCCGTTCCCCCACGAAGCGGCTGAGGTGTGTAATCGAGAGACCGTGATGGGCAGGCCGGCAGGGTGGCGCCGGCAGGGCCCGCCTGCAGCCCCCGCAGAGAAGGTGGGCCCCGGGGAGAAGACCAGGGAGATGGGTGGTGCCGAAGGCACAGGTGACGCGGTGATGGGAGAAAACGTGCTGGAAGAAGGTCCCGTGTCCCGGGAGCAGGGCCCCGAGTTGCCGAGCAGCAGAGCCCCCAGCCTGGCTCCCTTGGGAGGAGGGGGAGAGAAGGGGAGGAGCAGCCTGCTGGCGGTGGGCGAGGACCCCGTGGGGCAGTTGCTGAGTAGCTTCGTGGAGTCGGCCCACGCGGAGCTGGCGACGCCCGATGAGACGCCAACGCCCCGGGTCAGGGGGAGCAGTGGCTGGGACGGAGACTTCAGCCGCGAGCTGGGCAAGGAAGAGACCTTGGACAAAAACGAGAAGGTCGAGAAGGCTGCCTTCCAGATCATCTCCAAAGTGATCTTGGAGGCCACCGAGGAGGTGCTGACCACCACGATGGGCAGGATCGCGGGTCGGATGTATCAGGCCTCGGCTGCTCAGCCCCAAGGGCCGAAGGAGGAGGAGAGCTGTGCCCAAGCCAACCAGAAAACTGCCCTGGGCCAGCGTGCCTTGGAGCCTGCTCTGGCCACAGCGGAGGCCGCCACGGGCCCGGTGGGCGCCGCCTTCCCCTCCGCAGACCTGCTGGCAGAGGATCTGCCGCCACCAAAGACCTACGTGAGCTGCCTGACCAGCCCTCTGTCCAGCCCCACCAAGGACAGGAAGCCAAAGAACTCCATGCACCACATCTCCCTGGCCCCCCGCCCTCCACCGGCTGCCCCGCTTGGAGAGTCACTGGACGAGGCAAGCATCCTGGCAGAAGATGCCGCTTGTGTCACCTGCATGTCCAACAACGGCCAGGGTGTCCCCTCAGTGGCCTCCTCTGGGCAGTGCTCAGATTCTATCAGCACTTCGGGGCTCGAAGACTCTTGTACAGAGACCACTTCCAGCCCCAGGGACAAGGCTACCACCCCGCTGCTGCCAGAAAGTACTGTGCCCTTCAGCAACGGGGTGCTGAAAGGGGAGCTGTCGGACCTGGGGGCTGAGGATGGATGGACCGTGGATGCGGAAGCAGATCATTCGGGAGGTAGGAGGGCCTGGGGTGTCCCTCAGAGGACCAGGGGGTCTCCCTTTATTTGGTCGGGAAAGGCAGCCGGCCTGCAGAAAGTCGGGGTACAACATAGAGCTGGTGGGTAACTGCGAAGTTAAGCTGCCCTGAACCCCAAAGCCACGGGAGCTGTAACTTGGTTCGTCAGCCAGGGACCCTTCCCAGTCCTTCCAAAGGAACCAGCTCAAAGTTGGGTTCACCCATTAACTTAAGTGTGTCTCTCTCTCCTAAACGCTAACCTCGTAAATAGCTTTTTTTAAAAAAAGGAGAGGCCTCCTCAGCTTTAATTCCCTTGAGTACCAAGAATGGGTAAGCTTTTTTAATGATTTATTTCCTTTTAATCATGTGCTTGTTCCCATGTCTTCGCCTGCTTTCCTTCTCCAGAAGCTCTTTCGGGGTAAGTGCCCAGAGAATGGCCACAGCCTTGAATCCTTGCGGGAGGCTCGCGCCTTCCTGCGTGTTGCTGTCACCTATTCCTTCGCAGAGAACCTCAGCCATTTCCTTTCTGTGCAGCTGCAGTTCCACCCCCGGGAAAGGGGCACTTCGGTAACGAAGTGTCCACTGGGTTTTTCGAGTGCTGACCCCAGCGTAGACAGTTCAGACCGCTAACTTACAGGTCAGCAGCTCCTGACCCTGGTTTTGCAGCTTCCCTGGGGTGTTTTCATTTATCTCACGGAAAGAGGCCATGGATTCCTCTGTGGGTATCCAGCTTGCTTGTCCTGGAGCCACTCCCTGCCGTTTCAGCTCCAGGAAGGTTGGGACTCTTGGGAATTTTACTGCTTTCAGCAGCATCTGGTGTGTACCACACACCTGTAAGATGCTATTGTTGATTAAGACACTACTGTTTTGTGTGTACCTCTAAAAGAAAAAAAAATGCTACTGCTCATGAGTGTAGGAAGCCAGAGACCGTAAGATGCACCCAACTTCAGGGATGTTAAAATGTTTTAAAATTATTTTAAAGCATCTTAAAATGGGTGAAAATCTTTTAGGAATAAAGGAGTTTTCCCCTTTGCCTCTTGCCCCTCAGCCTCACCATGCTGACTCCAGTTTGATTGTAGTAGCTACTCAGATGTGTCCAGGCTGCAGGGGAGACAGTGGTGAGCCAGGGGGGTGTGGGCATGGCAGGTGGGAGCATGGTGGAGCCACCCACTGAGCACTAGCTGTGCCCGGCTCCAGGCTCGAGCCTTCCAGCATTCTCCCGCAGTAGCCCTGCCTTGGGCGCGAGGAAGTCAAAGCTTAGAGTGGCCCAGGGACCACCCAGCTGAGTGGAGCCGGCCTTGCCGGAGTCCTGGTGTGGTTGGAACCGCCTCTAGGTGTCACTGGGGTAACAGGCCTGTCCTGTTCTGTCGGGCAGCGGCTGGGGGCCGTGTACGAGCCGAGCCCCGCGTCAGCCGCCTCCGGTTCTAGCAGGTCGGCTAAGCAGGCTTCTCTCCGAAGGGGTGGTGTTCCCTGCGTGAAGCCCGTCTGAGCCCCCGGGGTTGAAGGAGTCACTTTGCGGTGACTCGTCCTTAGCTGGCAGCAACACCTGCCTCCTCGGCATCCAGGTAGAATGTGGATTGCTCGGCAGAGGATTATGTCCGTCCAGGGTTTGGAGAAACCATGTGGAAAATAACCTAGTTAGTAGACTCTCAGGGGTGACCTCCTTCTGGCAGTTGAGTCTTCCATATTTAAGCCAGAGCCACTTCTCTGAAGCTGGTCTGGCCCCCGTCTTCCTGTGATGGGCCCCTTGGCACACCCCGCATGGGAGTAGGGCAGCCCCTGTCGGAGCCAGTCCCGCTCCCCGCTCTCTCCTCTCAAGACCGAGCTTTCGCTCCGGTTTTGAGCAGGGGTCCAAGACCCACCCTGAGCCCAGAAGAGCATTCAGAGGGGCACGAGTCAGGCCTAAGCAGAGAGAAGGGGGGCCTCCTTCAGTCACCTTCTCTGGCAGGGCCCTGTCCGGGATGAGGGCGATGGAGGACTGTCTCTAGCTCTGCTTGGCTGAAGGCCACCGCTTGTGTGCCCAGGCCTGGGGCCTTGGGGACCAGGAGGCCTTCGTCTGAGGGGCTGCATAGTTGGAAGGGTGTGGACCAGCTGTGACGGGTTGGTCTCCATGGGGGCCTGAGCCTCCTTCCAGCTGCTGAGACCGTGGGACCTGCTGGGCCCCCCGCCGCACCGCCCCGTGGACCCCCCTTCCTGGGCCAGCGTCGGTCTCTTCCCAGTTCACCACTTGTCTCTGCTCCAGCAGCTGTGCTGGGCGCGGCTGCCAATTAAGCAAGTGGGACTGCAAGTGACAGGCTAAAATTAGGTGTCTCTACACCCCCAGGCCTCCTTTCATTGGGACTGTTCTGAGCCTTCTAGACTGCGAGTTGACAGTCGCCTGCCAAGTTTGAGGGAGGGGGCATGGGGCGGGGGCCTCCCAGGAATGCGAGTTTGGAAGTTGGATGTTATTAACTGGTCTGGCTGGTGTCTGTGCGTGTTGCTTCCTCCCCTGCAGGTTCGGACGGGAACAGCATGGATTCGGTGGACAGCTGCTGTGGCCTCAGGAAGCCTGACGGTTTCCAAAATGCCCAGGCAGGCTCCCATCCCAAGAAGGTCGACCTCACCGTCTGGGAGATCGAGGTGCCTAAGGTAAGGGCTGCGAGCTCTCGGTGCCCCCAGGTGCAGCGTCATCAGGCTGGGGGCAGGGGTCTGAGGGAGGGGCCGTAAACCGGAAGAAGCCCCCAGGGAGCCAGAGGCTGAAGGGATGGGAGCGCTCCACTTTGCCAGGGTCCAGAGAGCTTCCTGCAGAGTGGAATCCCTCCAGCTGCCTTCGGGAGCATCCTCTTCAAACTCACAGGCCTGCTCCCCTCCTCTGGGGCTTTTCTTTTGGTTCTGGGGCTCAGATCTGTTTGGAGATGCCAGCAAGACCAGACTGAGGGCAGGGGCCGGCCAGGAGTCCCCTCACTGTGCCCTGCTCATGCTCTCCAACGCAGAGTGTGTTTTATAATTGAGCACAGCATACATCTGTATCTTAGAGGGCTTGAGAAGTATAGCAGTGTAGGAAGAAAATAAAAATCAGCTCTAATTCTACCCCTGAGAGTGACTGGGAAGACTTTTATTTCCTTCTCATCTTGCACCCTGTGGTTTTTAAACAAAACTAAGATTATGTTGCTTTAATTAATGCTTTTAAATATTTAACAATTCAGTTTTCCTGTGTTATTCTTTGAAAATGTAATTTTAACTGCATTATACATTGTGTGAATGTCAGTTTACTTCACCAGTCCCCCAGTTCCAGGGTGCTCAAGTGGTTTCTAGCTTCTTTTCTAACTTACATCTTACTAGCTTGATTGTGGTGTTTGTCTCTGGGGCTCAGAAATAATTGGCCAACTGCATTCTCCTGAGGCTCTTAGCCTCCCACCGAGGTGGAGACTTGGATTGGTTTGAACTCGGGGTCTAGGGGGCTGCTCTGCCCTGCGGTTCTGGCTCCCTCAGCTGTTTCTTCCCCTGGTGACCCTGATGGCAGTCCTGCCCTCTTCTCCTTCAGTGGTTGCAAAGGGCACACCCAGGCAGCTCTGGGTGAGGAGTGACCACGTCCCTAGCAGCTCCTCGGGGTGGGGTCGTTGGGGAATGTTTCAGGGCTTGTCTTACACTGTGGCTAAGTTTGGCTCCTCTGGCCTGCGGGGCACCTGTGTTCTGGAGTTGGCAGCAGGAGCCCAAGGGTTCTTTCATAGACCTTTATTTTCAAATCGAGCCTCTTCTTCGGACCTGAGCAGACTTGGAGAGGTGGACGACTTGTAAATCAAACTTTGTGCTAGTGAAACATCTATCTCACAGTGTGGATCTGGGAGGAGAAAATAACTGCCTTTGCAGCTTCTGAATATGGGCCCCACTGTCGGGGATGAAATGGAAACTGCCGAGGCCTGGAACCATACTGCCTAGTTCAGCCGCTTAGTAGCTGTGTGAGCTTGGGCGAGTTACTTAACCTCTCTGGGTTTGTTCCCTCAACTGTAAAATGGTGATAAACACATGCTGTTTGTTTCATACATTTACTCTGAGTAAATGTAAGTGCTTAGAACCGTGCCTGGCAAGTGAGTGCTGACGTGTTAACAGATATTATGTTCGAGTCTGACCTGGTATAAAACAAAGGCAGGTCTTGGGGATGCAGGGAATTGATTTCTCATTAAGTTCTCAACTTTCTTTCTCTCTGGAAGCACCTAGTTGGTCGGCTGATTGGCAAGCAGGGACGGTATGTGAGTTTTCTGAAGCAGACATCTGGTGCCAAGATCTACATCTCAACCCTGCCATACACCCAGAACATCCAGATCTGCCACATAGAAGGTCAGTGGCAGCTGCTGCCCTGTGTTTAGTTTTCTTACCTGAAATGTAAGTAACTTGAAGCATTTGAGTCCCAGTTGCTCCCCTTTTGGAATTTAAGCCTCTGAATGGAAAGCCCTGCTTCTCACCCTAGATGAAGGGAGTGGGGCTTCCCTTTACCCTCATCTCCACTTCTGGTGCTTGAAGGAGACTCGGGTCCCCCCCGAGTCTGGTCTTCTGGTCAGGAAAGGTGTGGGCACTCGGGCAGGCCAGGGGTCCTGGGTTGATGGTGGATGAAGGCCGGGCCTCCCTGTCTGCTAGGCTCCTGTTACCTTGAGTGTAGTCACAACAATAGAGGTCTCGTTTGAAAGGTCAACAGGCGTCAAGCTTCTTTAGATGCCTTTCATCCTAAGGCGAGGCCGGGCATTTTTTTTTTTTTTATAAATTTATTTATTTATTTATAGATGTGTTGGGTCTTCGTTTCTGTGCGAGGGCTTTCTCTAGTTGTGGCAAGTGTGGACCACTCTTCATCGCGGTGCGCGGGCCTCTCACTATCGCGGCCTCTCGTTGCGGAGCACAAGCTCCAGACGCGCAGGCTCAGTAGCTGTGGCTCACGGGCCCAGTTGCTCCGCGGCATGTGGGATCTTCCCAGAGCAGGGCTTGAACCCGTGTCCCCTGCATTGGCAGGCAGATTCTCAACCACTGCGCCAGCAGGGAAGCCCAGGCCGGGCATTTTGGCACATTAAAGATGTACCTGAACTCTAGGAAAAGTCCCGTGCAGTGGGAGGTGTGCCTGAGTTCACTTTTGCTGTTTGTCTTACCCCTGTGACTGTGTCCTGCTCCCCACACCCCACTCAGGCTCTCAGCATCATGTGGACAAGGCACTGAGCTTGATTGGGAAGAAATTCAAGGAACTGAACCTCACCAACATCTACGCTCCGCCACTGCCTTCGCTGGCACTGCCTTCTCTTCCAATGACTTCCTGGGTGAGCATGCTCCTGGGGACCGGGGCTGCCTGTGCCCCTTTCCCCCAACCTGCCCCAAACAGGAGACTCCCAAGACCGTGGGCCAGGAAGGCTGGGAGCGCACTGGTGCCTGTGCCCTCTCACCTCTGCCCTCCACCAGTCAGTTCTGCTTCTAGCCTGTGTTCTCTGGATCGGGTTCAGGGCCGGAGTGCTGGTAGGAAGCCACAGGCCTCTCGGTCCCTGCTTGGAAGGACCACTCTGCCCTGGCTCTGCTGCCTGGGCACCCTTTGTGTTTTCAGGGCATTTGCCTAGAAAGGATTATAGTCTGTCCAGACTGGGTGTGTGCAGGCTGGCTTGGGACTCCTTAAAGCTGGTGCTGTGTCCTGGGTCACCTCTGAGACCTGGTTGGGACCCACCGTTTTGGGCTCGAACAGGCTCTTGCTGTGTCGTTGTTCCTTCCTCCTAGTTGAGCCAGGTCTAGCGGTGGCCGTGGCGAAGGATCCCCTTCGCCTTCCTGCCTCGCGGGAGGTTCCTGGGTCATAAAGGAGAAGAACCCCTGCCTCCGCCCGCACCCCGGAAGCCCTGGCAGAGGGGGAGCGGGCGCATCGGGGGCCCGCGTGCTGGGGCTGCAGGCTCTCTGGGGCCTGTCACCCTTCTCTGCTGTGTGCCCCCAGCCCTGTTGAGCCCCGTCCCACCGGGAGTAGAGCTGTAGGGTTCTGAAGGCCCAGAACACTGCATTTCACAGGTGGAGTGAATGTGCAGCTCCAAGCAAATGGCCTCTCTGGATTTTGTTTAGGGGAGGGTATCTTTCTCCTTCCAAAGACCCTTGTGCTTTGCGGGAAGAGGTGAATGTCCCTTTCCTTTCCCATGGGTATTTGGGAATGGGCTGAACCCCACTCCATGCTTCACTTCTGAATCATAGGGTTTTTCCCACGAGGTTCGACCCCAGACCCACTCTTTTTTTAAGTAATTGAGTGGTTGGTGAGGTTTCCTCCCCTTGTGCTCTGTGGCTGGGTGGGACTGGAGAGGTGCCTCTCAGCCGGCAGCACTGAGAGGACGGGGGCGGGAGCAGGGGGGAGGCACAGAACTCCCAGCCAGAGGCTCTTTTTGTGGCCACCTGGCTGGGAGGTGGAATAGATGCCCTACTGTGTCCAGCGCACCTGGATGTTGCCTTAGTATCAGGGAAGCTAGTGCCTTAAGGACAGTTTTTTTTTTTTTGAGAGACCGATCTTGGCCTCTTCTAGGGTCTTTTAACATGGGACCTCGCACCGAGCAAACCTACATTCCGAATCCCAGAGTGGGAATGAGTTGGGAGGACGTCTGTGGAGAGTCGAGAAGAACAAATGACTCGGACTATGCAGACCTTGACAGTGGACCTGACCTCAGGCCGCTGCTTGGTGGTAGAAAGGCAGAGCAGAGAGATGCTGTCAAACCGGAACTCCTGGTGTCAGCTGTCGGTCCCAGTGAGCTAGCTGGCTGAGGGGTCTGAGGGCCGGTCTACCTCTTACTCTTGTTCTCAGTGGCCACCTCATTCCTGTTTGCCTTCCCTGGCTCTTATAGACTCTTGAAGAGGCGAGGGAGGGAAGTTGTGCCCAGGCCAGTGGGAGGCGGGACGTTCCATCCACAGCTGGCTCCTGGGAGCCTCTCTGCCCAGCTGAGCTGAGGCCGCCTCTAGTGGTTACTTGTGGTATTGCAGGGCAAGGGCCACAGTGGAGCCAAACACTGCACGGCTAAAATAGTTTTCCTTGAACCTCTGTCATCTGGGTGCCATGTTGCTTTGGGTAGTCATGCCTTTTTCAAAGATGTGCCAGTTCAGAGACTTGCCCTGGGGCCTCAGTGCTTATCCCGGACTTGAGAAGAGTTGCTGCAGTGCTCACTACCCCTCTCCTCTCTGCAGCTCATGCTCCCGGATGGCATCACTGTGGAGGTGATCGTGGTCAACCAGGTCAATGCTGGGCACCTGTTTGTGCAGCAGCACACACACCCTACCTTCCATGCGCTGCGCAGCCTGGACCAGCAGATGTACCTCTGCTACTCTCAGCCTGGAATCCCCACCTTGCCCACCCCAGTGGAAAGTAAGTGCTGCCCTGGGGGTCAGAGGGGAACCTGGGCTCTGGCCAGGCTTGGGGAGAAGCGTTGGGGGTCTCCTGTTGTTCTGCCCTTGGTCTTGAGCGGGAGGAGGCTGCTCTGGACCCTTCATGGGAACAGCATCCCTGGGTTCTTGCTGTTGGCATGGAGTGTGCTGGGCTGAGTTTCCTGGCTAGCCCAATATGGCGTTTCCATCGGCTGATGGAGGAAAGGGGTCAGAGTAGAGTGTTGGCACCTGGGTTTGGATCCAGCTCTGCTACTTACCTGTTGAGTGGGGCTGATGTCCACTTGATCTAGGAATTGCAGTTGGCTACTGTATGTGTTAAACATGCACAGTACCTGATGCAGATGCAGGTCCCATAGAAGATCCTCAAGTGCAACAAAGTCCTGTGGTGGGTTGGGTCATCTCTAGTCGACAGGTGAGAAAGTCAGTGACTTGCCCAGGTGGTCCCTGTGCAGGAGCTTCAAGTCAGTGAAGTCAGTGACTTGCCTAGGTGGTCCCTGCGCAGGAGCTGTTACCTTTGTTGCCCTCGTTAGCGGGAATCGAATGTCGAAACGTGTCTCTAACTCACCCCATCAGGGACTCCTAACCTGGAGCCCCCAGAGGGCTTTAAGGCGTAAAGAAAACCTTTGAAATTTCGGTAGCACTTTTTTTTTGGTTTTTCTTTTAGAGGAATAAGGATTTCACTTTTGTCAGATTCTCTGATGTTGCTTCAACCCAGAAGTAAAGACCAAACCGGAGGCCAGGAGGTGACTGCGCCAGGGGCTGCCTATAAGGGTTAGGGCACAGTGTGGCCAGCTGTGTCACAGGCCCCCACCCCTGCTACCCCAGGGTGCGGTTGGTGACACTTGGGGGCACTTGCTCTCTGGCCTGGTTGGCTGCCCCGGGCATTAGTGCTCTCAGTACCTTCCTGAAGCAAAGGCCAGAAGAAGTGGGGTTTAGGCCTGGGAGCCTTCTGATGAACCCTCCATCTGAGCTGTCGTGGGCCAGAGCAGGTGCTAGCAACCAGCCACTGAGATCTGCACTTGGAGGCTCTCTTTTCTTCTGGGACATTCCCTTAAGAGTATAAGGCAGATTTGCTGGTCCATTCCCTGAAGTTTGGAATTTACTTGGTTTATTCCAATTATCTGTGTCTACCTCTGGCTTCAGTAAGTCTCAGAGTCAACAGATGTGGATGAACACTTTTTGGTCTGCGTAGCTTTTTGGGCGGCACAGATGCAAGGCGGGCCAAGTCCCTCCCTTGGGGGATGCTTGCTGTCGCCCTGCCCTGCGCCAGGCCTTTGCATGTGCTCTCGTCCTGCCCTGCAGTAACGGTCATCTGCGCTGCCCCTGGCATGGACGGTGCCTGGTGGCGAGCCCAAGTGGTAGCCTCCTACGAGGAGACCAATGAAGTCGAGATTCGCTACGTTGACTACGGTGGATACAAGAGAGTGAAAGTAGACGTGCTCCGGCAGATCCGGTGAGTCGGGTGTGGTTTCTGCAGAGCTGGAGCCTGGGACGTGGGTTGATTCTTCCCTGCTGCTGCCTACTCTGTTTTAGCAGAGTATGATATAAACAAACTCCATGCTCGCCTCAGCCAGACGGAGCTAGAAAGGCCCGTCTGGTAGAAGAATTCCCCCAAGTGTCATTCGGCGAAAGTGAGGCGGCTTCTCTTTGGGAGCTGGATGCAAGCAGCGCCTCTGAGGCCAGGCCTGCGGCAGGGCGAGCTGGGCGCTGTGGCCTGCTGCCTGTCGTGTGTACCTCCGTGTGGCTTCACCCTGGGTTGTGGGGGTCACGGCGCTAAGCAGAAGGTGACCGTCAGCCCAGAGTGAGTCAGCCGTGAAGTCCGTGTTCAGCTTGTGCCCTTCTTGCCTTTCTAGGTCTGACTTTGTGACCCTGCCGTTCCAGGGAGCAGAGGTCCTTCTGGACAGCGTGATGCCCCTGTCAGGTAACAGGTGGGGCCTCTGGCTTGGGGGGGTGCAGGCAGGTGTTGAAAGTAGGTCTTTCTCTTTGAGACCCTTGTTCTCACCTACAGGGCTTAAGCAAACACAGGTTGCTGCCACTCTTCTGATGGAGTAGGTCTGGGCGGAAGCCCGAGAACTTGCATTTCTAACAAGTTCTCCAGTGATGTCAGTGCTGCTGGTCCGTGGACCACCCTTCCAGGTCCACTGTTGTAGACTCTACCCAGGCCTCCAGCTTTGAGAGGCTTCCAACAGAGGCACCTCCCAGAACGTAGTTCATGAGATGTTCCCAGACCTTAATCCTGCCCCTCCCGTCCTCACTGCCTCTCGCCTTGGGTTTGTCCTTGTACAAGGACGTGACCTGTATAATCTGACAAAGAATGTGGTCTACGTGCCCTGCCCACTTAGAGTCACTGCCTGAATTGGGCTGTGTGGCCAGCTGCCTGGATCTGAGTTCCACCTGCATCGCTCTGGGAGCTGGTTGACCTCTGTCCACTGGCCTTTGTCTCCGTGTTCTCGCCTGTAAAGCGTGTTCTTGATTTGGTGTGAGAGCACATACAACCTTCTCAGTCCACTCGGCCCCCAAATAAGTGGTGGTGGTGGTGATATTTCCGCTGAAGGCAGAGTTTCTGTCCCTTTGGCCCTCCGTCCCCCAGTGGTTGGCATGCAGCAGGCACCCCGAGTGTACCCACTTGGAGCCCCGGGGAGGCCTGGGGCTCTGAACCTGGCGTAGGTGTGGCTACGCCTCGTGGAGTTCTTAAGTCCGCGGGAGTGTGTGAAGTCTTCTGCTTGGAAAACACCTGCCAGCTGTGTGAGTGACAAGTACCTCGCCTCAGTGAGAGTCTAAATGCTGCTTTTTCTTCTCCTAAAGATGATGACCACTTCTCACCTGAGGCGGATGCAGCTGTGAGCGAGATGACGGGCAATACAGCACTGCTGGCTCAGGTGTGTGGCTGGGGGGCGCGGGGCAGGCTGGACAGGGTCTGTCTCGGGAGCCTCCGGCCTGGCATCTGCAGTCCCTCCCGGCCTCGCCTAACTCTCTGGGCTTCTTGGGAACCGACTCTTCGGTGCCTGCTTTCCTGTGGCTCACGCCGCGGCTTGGCCGGCAGTCATTAAGGAGAGGTGCGTGGCGTAGCACTTAGACGTGCTGAGGAGGGTTTTGTTTTTGTTTTTTTCAGGTGACGAGTTACAGTCCAGCCGGCCTTCCTCTGATTCAGCTTTGGAGCGTGATTGGAGACGAGGTGAGTTCTGTCCTCCTTCCCCTTTTAACGTCCAGAGACGCGGTTGGTGGCCACAGTTGGGAGTAATGCTAGTGTCATCTTAGTGGGCAGAGGCCGGAGATGCTGCTAAACATCCCACAGGGCACGTGACAGTCCCCACAACAGAATGTCCGTGAGCCTTCCTGGACCTTGTCCATTTGGGTTTTCCCCTTCATCTCCTGATCCTAAAGCCTAGATTTCCTCAGCCTATTGGAAAGGCTGTTTGCATGTCGACAGAACCTGTAAGTGAATCCCCTGTTGGCCCAGAAGATGAATCAAATTTCCACCCCATGACTCAGGCGCCTGCAGGGGCAGCCTGGGCTGTGAGGGGGGAACCCATGCTGGCTTGGGAAGTGGTCCCTGGTGCCGTGGCCATGCTCTCAAGGGACCTCTCTCTCCTAGGTGGTGTTGATAAACCGATCGCTGGTGGAGCGAGGGCTTGCTCAGTGGGTGGACAGCTATTACTCGAGCCTCTGACCCCGTCCCCACGCCGCTACTGGAGTTTTTTTTGCACTGTTGAAATTGGGCTTGGTACTCAAGGCAAAGACTTTACATCAGAATTACAAACATTTGTCCTCCCCAGAAATCCTTTCTTTCTGTACTGTAGTCATGTTGAGATGTTTCGTCTCTGAGACAAGGAAAGAACTGTGGGTTCTTTTCAAAGCCATAGATAGCATGGCGTGTAACAAGCCAGTCTGCTTAACCGGGTTACAAGCTGTTTATTTAAAAAAAAAGTGGAAGGAAAACTGTCTCAACTAGGTTGTCCGGCCCCCCTCCATTCCGTTCCTCCCTTATTCCTATTTCCTCCCCTCCCCAAACCCAAACCCCTGTAGCAGACAGGCCAAGGGAGGTGTTGCTTGTGGGGAAGGGTTTCTTTTACCTTTAGAGTCTCTCTTCAGGGAGCAAGACATGAACTGACTGATGGGCATCGATCACTTGTACAGCTTACAAATGAATTTATGATATTTAACCGTTTTTTATAAATTCCATCTAGGTCTCTAAGAAGGCAGACTTTTTAATGCATCTGTAAATACAAAGCAATCATACCTCCAGCCTCAGTCAGTGGGAGAGGGGGGAACTGTTGTCTTGCCAAGCCTGGTTGTAATTTGTAACCATTTTCTATTTGTGCAAACTCTGTAAATATGTTTAAAAAATGTAATTATTTTGTACAAGATACACTGGAGAACAAAGGGAACCCACGATTTTTCCACATCCCATGTTGTCTGTGAGCAGAAGTTACTTGTGCCGGCTACCGCTGCCCGTCCCAGCTCCCATCGCGTCCTGCGTACCTGACAGCGTGACCGTATGGTATAGGTGTGATCCGGGGATTTTTTTTTTTTTTTTTTTTTTCTGTACAAATTTGTTTAAAAAAAAAAGAAAAGAAAAAAAAGCAGCTCATTGAATTACCTTGCAGTGGTCTGTGTTTGATTCTTTTTTAGACTGCATTCAGCATTGTGCAGTTTAAATAACTTAAACTTATAAACTTATATAAATCTCATTGTATACACTATAACTTTGAGTCCTTTTTTTCCATGGTGAAAAAGGGGAGTGAAGGATGGTTGTAAGTGTGATGGGCTGTAGGGTCCCAACTAAACTAGGAGACCCATGGCTCTTTGAAGACAGTTTAGCCAGAAATTTCCATCTGGTATTTTCCCCGTCTTTGCCCCACATGGTGGCAGCCAAGCTTCCTCTGGCTTCCTCCAGTGATGGTCTCAAATAGCCAGGCTTGAGTTTAAAGCACTGGTTTCCCAAATTCTTTGTGCATTCTTAATAGATCTGTGAAGTTATTTAAGGTACTGTAGTGCTAAGAATGATATAAAAAAATACATTTACATGGTGAGAGCAGAGCTAAGTCTTGATCCAGGGGCCCCTCCTCTTAAAGGTAGGCCCAGGCCTCTGTGCCTCTGGGCTTGCCCACCCCTCCAGGGGTCTCTGGAGAGCTGAGCTAGCCCCGGGGTCCTTCACACTGAAGGCGTCCTCCTGCAGAGCTGCAGCCACTCTCCCGCGCTGTGGGTACCAAGTGGATAAAATAAAAGCCTCACTTTCCCTCATCTGTGGGATCAGGTAATGGTACCAACCTCGTAAGGCAACGAAATGAAATGGAAATGTTGGGTTGGCCAAAAAGTTCATTTGGGTTTTTCTTGTAAGGTGTTACGGGAAAACCCGTAATGAACTTTTTGGCCAACCCAATGTCTCTGCTTGTACAGAGCTTGGCCCACTGCCCGCTCTCATGTGGTCTTACCCGCCAACAGCCCTAAGTCCCAGCGGCAATTGGGTGTGACTTCGGCCAAGGTGGATTATACTCTGGTCTAAGCTTTTTCCCTACAGTTTGCATCACTGGAGCAGGAAAGGGTGTGTGGGAGCCTTCAAGCTAGTTTGAGGAAGGCTCACAAAGCTGGGTGTGCAGGTTTGGTCTCTATCTTTGCGAGCCACGGAGGGGTTTTGATGGTGGGAACCACATGATTCTGGTGCAGGGAGGAGAATGGGCGAGGTGAAGGAGCAGAGACCAAAGCCAGGGTGGTCCAGCCGAGACAGGCTTCCTCTGGGATGGCTCTTGGTCTGACAAATGATGGGGTCAGGATCCTTGGATAAGGCCCCAGGACGGGGGAGGGGAGGGGAGGCCATGGGGATGTGGAGGTGGGCTGTGCTTGGTGTCCCGGGTTTTAACCTTCAGGGTTGGAATACTGGAGGAAAAGTGAGTTGGAAGTTGCTGAAAGGCATGTACTTTTCGGATAAACACTTCTTAGATTGCTAGGGGCCTTTGATTAATTTCCAGAGTTCTGAAAAAGTTGGAGTTTGACCATTTTGCTGGTAATCTTGCTGCTTTTACAGAGGAGTGGGTTTACGGTTTTACAGAGGTGCTTATTCCACCCGGCCAGACGGTGACCCTCCGGGCGAGTACATTTTTGATATGTTCTTTGAATTACCTTTGGGCCATCCAGGGGCCAGCTTAAGTGTGAACTTGACCTCTTGGGAGAAGCTGGGGCTGGAGAAGGGTGTAAGGGAGAGGTGGATGGCTGAGTCCAGGAGCTAGAGCATCCAGCCTGTTCTCATTGCAGGTGTTTGTGTGGACTGTAGCCCCTCTCTGGTTTTTGGGGCCCTGCTGGGTACGGGAGGAGTGACCAGACCTGGTGGGGTGTCAGCGTGGAGGCTGGGTTCTGGGGTTACTGCTGCACCTTGTACAGCTTAGAGGTGGCACCGAACCACTGCAGGCTGAAGATGGAACAAGGTTTAGCTGGAGAACTTCCTGTCAGACGCCGTGCTCTTTTACAGGTAATGTTTAGTCCTCATGACAACCCAGTGAGGCAGGGCCTGATGCCAGAGGTAGAAGATGGGGACTAGACCAGTTTGCAGATGGAGTGGAGCTGAGACCCAAAGCCAGGTTCTCAACCACGACTGCTCTGCAGCAACATGAGGATGATGGTGCCTCGTTCCATGTCCCCGAACACACGCTGCAGTGGCTAATTGACCAGCCCACAGGAAAGCTTTGGAACTGAGAATTGGAAAAACACTGGCGGGAGAGATCCATCATTTTGCCTGTTTGAAAAATTAAAATTTATGTAAACAAATCCAGGAGAAACTTGGCAGCATCTAGGCCAGAGAGTGAACATTCTTAACTCTATGATGATCAAAAAGAAAGACTAAGACTCCGTGAACAAGTGTCATAAAGGATGTGGACAGAAAATTGAAAACCCAGGCCCGTTTCAGGACCAGTGCCGTCCAGTAGACATAGTTTAAATTTTCTAGGAGCCTCAATAGAAAGGAAAAAGCAGATGAAATTAATAATAGTTTAACCCATTTTTTCAACATGTAATGGACATTAGAAATATCGAGATATTTTACAGTGTTTTTATACTAAGTTTGGAATCCCATGTGTGTATTTTACACTCCAGCCTGTGGGTTCAGACTCACGGTAGCTCAGGTGCTCCACAGCTACAGGTGGTTGGAGACTGCCAGTCTGGACAGCTCAGGACTGGACTATTCCGTTGGTCACCATCACACCAGTACTAACAGCCTCATGGATATGTTCTTACTCAAAAAGTGCTAGATTCTTTTGTGCATTTTTTTTCTGCAGATGAACTTTAGAATGATTTTTTGGGGGAGGGGATCATGGAAAACGTTCTATCACATTTGAAAACAATGCATATTGTTGGTTTGGTATAAAGTTTTATGTAATCTGTTAAATTCAGCTTGTAAATTATTTAAATCTGTTTTTCTTTTTTGCTATCTCCCTCCACCCCCCCTTTTTTTTGGCCTGTACTATCTGTCCATTTCTAAGAAAAGTACATTAAAGGATTGTATATTGGTATTATCATGTTTTCCTGTTTTTCCTCAACAGCTGCTTTTTATAAGTTTTGGTTGAAGCTTAGTTTTAAAAAGCTCGTGGGAATTCCCAGGTGGTCCAGTGGTTAAGATTCTGGGCTTTTGCTGCTGTGACCCGGGTTCAGTCCCTGGTCAGGGAACTGAGATCCCACAAGCCACGTGGTGCAGCCGAAAAAAAACCAAAACTTGTGAATGGTATTTTCTCATCAACATAAAATGTCTTCCTGTTTGGTGCTTTTTGTTTTGAACTTATATTCAAAAGCATCTTTTCTCCATCACTTTACAGGAGGTAGGTGGTTTGTAAACAGCACATTGCTAGAATTTTTTCTTTTTTGGTGAAATCTGGAAAGTCAATAGGTGAATTTAACTTGTTGATTGTGATCACTGTTGCAATATTATTTGTCATTTAGTTCACTTTCCTATTATGTTTTCTAATTGGCTCTTTTTTGCTTTCATCATTATTTGTTTGGTCAAAAATTTTCCCTGTAGTAAGTTAGCATTCAATGTCTTGATTCTATGTTATCAGTGGATTTCAGTTATCCACTTTCTCCCTGAACAAGAAGAAACTCAGCAGAATGTTAGATTTCTGCCCTTCCTACAAGTGCACGTATGCACACACACACACACACACACACAAACACACACACTGTGTCTCCTGGGTTGTTTCGAAATCATCCAGAATTCAGTTCAGGATTACAAACTTCTCACATATGACTGTGTCTCAGGAATCTTTTAATGGTGATATTGAACTTCAATCATGTTATCAAAGTTTTTGGTCCAGCTCCCTATTGGGAGCTCTGTTTGCTCACCTGTTTCTTATATACCTGTTCCCAAGTTCTTTATTTTGATTCACTTTTGTCTGTTGTATTTCTTTTGAGTTTTTTTTGTTTTCTGAACAGGTATGAATCCTTGCATGA
Organism: Balaenoptera physalus; assembly: GCF_965194825.1. Taxonomy (NCBI): domain Eukaryota; kingdom Metazoa; phylum Chordata; class Mammalia; order Artiodactyla; family Balaenopteridae; genus Balaenoptera; species Balaenoptera physalus. The sequence continues at coordinate 38,004,528 of NC_138901.1, forward strand.
ATCCTGTCTGTTTGTCCTGACACACCAGTGTTTGTCAGGCTGAGCATCTCTGCTGGAGTGGACATCTTGCCAAAAAATTCACCCTCTCTCCCCCTCTGCACAGTAGGATTGCACATCTTGGCACTCGGGCATCTCAGCAAAAGGTGGGTCGAGGTGGCCTTTGTCCCAGGACAGATGCTTCAAGAGCCAGCATGTGACTCACTGGGCCTCTCCCTCTGGCCCAGCATCCACCGAGTTCCCGGTGGAGACTAGTCCATGTGCCTGGGTCCCGGCATGAAGATGGTGTAGGACAGAGCTGCAGCCAACCCAAGACACCTCGTGTGGTGTACGAAGCAGGTCTGGCATGAGTCACGAGGTCTGGGGGTCACATGTGGCCTATCCTAGCTTGTCCTGATCAACAGAACCATTCTGGGTCCCAGACTTTGCTCTGAGGACTCAGAGCTCTGGCCATGGCCTTGGGGCAAGTTCCTTGCCCTCTCTGTCCCCTTAACCGAATTAGTACACAGAGGTACTTGCCAAGTTTGGTTTTAGACTGATCTGTAAGGGCCTTCCTGCAGATTCCTCTTGATGAGGCTGACTTATTTTGTGTTTTTACAAAGCAGATTATCTAGGAGAGATCTTGGCTGTTTGTTGCTAGCAGTAGGCCCAGCTGACATCTGGTGGCGACAGACGGCGTGTGAGAAGCTGGGGAAGGCGACCACCTCCCACCTCGACCAGGGATGGGTTTCTCATCTCTCCCGGCCCCCCTGACTTGGTGAAGGGCAGGAGCTCTGCCTACTCCCACTGATCTCTTCCTCTCCATTGAGTGCCTGCTGTATGCCAAGCATCCTGCTTAGAGGGCTGCAAGGATGGGACGCACTCTGGCCCTTTAAGAAGCATCTCTGTTTGGGAGGTGGGCTCCGTGAGGTCTGCACAGATGGTGCTTTGCTGTGGAGCTGCCTTCCCTCACTTCCTATGGGATCCTGGCAACCACTGGTTGAGGTGGGCACCCGGGGCTCAGAATCAGCAGAGCTGGACTTGAACCCAAGCCTTCCAGACTTGACTGCTTTTCCCTGCATGCAGTGCCTCTGCTTCACTTCATGGAGCCAAAGGAGCCGTGTGGACAAGGACGAGTGAGGCCCACCTTCCTGTGCTGCTGCGGGGGGCTCCCGGCAGGAGGCGGCCTCCACCAGGCTCCGCTGAAGGAAGGCGAGGCCGAGGAAGGTGGGGGGAGGGGGAGGAGAAGCAAGGCCCTCCTCCTGCTGAGATGGGGCTTGTCCCGTGGGTCTGGCTCACGGCACTTGGACAAGGGGCTGGTAGAAGAGCAGACACAGCTTCACAGCAGGCTGTCTGCAAATGCGTCCTGTGGGCAAGTTCTGTCTCTGTTTTTGGTTTTTTAAAAGGCGATGAATGTACACAGTACACAATTCCAAAGATACGTGAAGATAACAATGCAAGGCTGCCTCCTTTCCTGTCCCCCAGACATACATTTCCTCTCCGGGGAGACTATTATGAGGTTCTCATGTTCCTCTTCAGCCGCGTGCATGATAGTGTGACGTAAACACGGTCACAGCCAGGCCTGTGTTTGTAAATACTTTTACTCTCACACAGCGATGGCCATTGTTTACCTGTTGTCTAGGGCTGCGTTTGTGCTGCAGCCACGAAGTTGAGAACCTATGATAGAAGCTGCCCTGCAAAGCCCCAAATACCTAGTCCTTTACGGAGAAAGTTGGCTGAGCCACCCCCCACTGTAAACTCTTGTGCACTTGTCCCCCCAGTTTAAAAATCCAACTCAGTATGTCCTGCCTCTTCCAACCGTGAAGTCTTCAGACGTTGAGAATTACAGAATCTTGAGGTTCCTTGGGATTCTCTGTAGGGGCAGCTCTGTGTCTTGTAGACTGCCCCCTGCTGGAGGCCTTGTTCCTGGCTGGGTGACCAGGCCAGAGCCCTGGGTGGACGAGGAAGGCCCTCATTGGGGCAGCAAAGTGTGGTTCACAAGCCCAGTGCACCGGCAGCACCTGGAGAGACTCTCAGGCCCCCCACTGACCCACATCTTCATCTTAACAAGACTCCCGGTGATTCGTGTGCACATCAGGGTTTGAGAAGCACTGGTCCAGGGGGGTTGGTTGTGTCCAACCCTGGCTGCATATTGGAACTGCTTCTAAAACTACCAACGCCTGGGACCTGTTCTCAGAGATGCAGATTTAACCGAGCTGGGCTGCAGCCTGGGCATTGAGGTAAATATATGTACATGTGTGTATATATATTATTACCTTTGAGGTACAGTGTATACTCTATATTTGTGTATAAAGTGCACAAATCTTGAGTGTAGAATGTATACATTTTTGCATATAATGACACCTTGGGTAACCATGCTCTGGTGAAGAAAGAGGAACATTTCCCGGAGTTTCTCTCATGGAGTTTTCTAGTCAATACTCCCTCCCCAGGTAATCGTCATTCTTTTATCACCTCAAGATTAGTTTCACCTATTCTGGAACTTCATATGAATGGAATCATCCAGTAAGTACATGAGCATTTTGTAACATCTTGTAACCTCCAAAAGTAACAGGAGGTTACTTTTTCAGACAGTCTTTCTCAAATCAGGGGCTCGTGCCATCTGCTTCAGAGTTTACCTGGAGTGACTGTTAAAAATGAAAAGTGGGGCTTCCCTGGTGGCGCAGTGGTTGAGAATCTGCCTGCCAATGCAGGGGACACGGGTTCGAGCCCTGGTCTGGGAAGATCCCACATACCGCGGAGCAACTAGGCCCGTGAGCCACAACCACTGAGCCTGCGCGTCTGGAGCCTGTGCTCTGCAACGAGAGGCCGCGACAGTGAGAGGCCCGCGCGCACCGCGATGAAGAGTGGCCCCCGCTTGCCACAACTAGGGAAAGCCCTCACACAAACGAAGACCCAACACAGCCATAAATAAATAAATAAATAAATGTATTAAAAAAAAAAAAAAAAAAAAAAGCAAAGTGCTGAGTCCTACCAGAAACTCTTAAGAATGGGACTGGGGATCTGCATTTTCAATAAATCCCCCAGCTAAACTCCTGCCCTCTTAAATTTGAGATCTACTGCTTCTAGAACTTGGGGCAATTTGATTTTCCTCTTTAACAGTTATGCCCCCTTGCTTCAGATTGTGAAAAGATGGAACACTTATTTCCTTCTTTAACCTGGCTGCCAGGAAGTGTTGAGGACCGTTTTGGGTTAAATTAAATTAGCAATTAAATATTGTGTAACCTGGGTGGCTGTTTTGCTGTCTGCCAGTGTGTCAGAGTTGTCATGCCTTAGGTTAGAAGAATCTGGGGGACAAACACCAAAGTCTGTACAGTTGAATTTCTGGCTTCAAAAGACTTGTCCTCCAGTCTCAGTTCTGCCTGTGGTTGCTCAGAGGATGAAGAGAAATCATTTAACTTCCATAAAAAGCTTACCTAAAAAAAAAAAAAGTAGAGATAACAACGGTAAACGCACTCCCTGCAAGCCAAGAATTTCTTGGATAATCTTCAGGGTCTGCAATTCGCCCAGCACAGATTGCTGCCACTGTGGTCTTAGACCACTAGATGGCGCCATAGCACAAGTTTCTGGAGGTATTGACTCTACCAACCGATTTGTCTTCGAACAGTGGTTCTTCAAGTAAGGTCTCAATCTCAGAATTTATTAGAAATGCAAATTCTCAGGCTCTACCCCAGATCTACTGAATCAGAAACCGTTTTAACGTGCCATCCGGGTGGTTCTGCTGCACGCTTAAGTTTGAGAATCACTGTCCTAGAATCTACCTTGGGGTAGCTTGGGTAAACGTGAGTGGAAGTGGATAGAGGTCTTGCTGGAGAGGGGTGAGCGGGGTCAGGGGGGAAGGCTGGGGAGGGGGACAGTGAAGGTCGCTGGTGCAGGGACATCCACGTTGTCCATATTTGGACAGGGCTCGTCCAAATAGGGGAGCAGTTAAGGAACAAGAGACTGGGTGGCGATTTTTTATTTTTCTTTTTAGGTTAGGCATGTCAAATGGTGTCAGCTGGATGGAGGGAAAAAGGGGGGATCACTAGGGAACCCCCACTTTAGATGAAAGGTCCTGGACCAGGAGCAGAAACTCAGAGGCTGGCCAGCCTATGTCCCTACTATTTTATCTACCCGTTCTGAAATTTCACCAAAGCAGCCACTGTGTTAATGGACTAAAATCTTGCAACCCTCCCAAGATGATCCAGGAAGATGGATGCTCAGAAATAAAAACCTTGAGACTAGGTGGAAAAATCACTAGTGTATTAAAATCGTATTCTATCTTTTCAATCCTATCTGTGTCCTAAGGGGAGGCCAGTGCCAGAATGAATTCATATCTTTTGTTTTTTTTTTTTGACACAGACAAAAATTCCTTTTGCAGGTGGCTCCACCCACAAAGGGACAATGCATCGTGCAAATAATTTTTTTCAGCTATGACGTGTACAGTTTAGTTTGATTTATTTTTGATGTCAGAAACAAAATGGAAAGTTAGCGCTTTAAAAATCCGTGTGGCTGGCTGAATAAATAAATAATACGCTCTTGGCCAGAATCTGCCAGTGCCTCCTTAATTGCCCATTGATTCTTTAATTCTCTGCACTTTAACATCTACGGAAATTAAGAGGCCACAGAGCATGGAGACGTCTTTTGTTAAACAAATGAATGAAGCCGGGTTTTAGAGGGTATAGTTCTTCCTCGGCTCTGACCTGGCATTTAATGGCAGGATGACAAAAGCCAGGTGTCCTGGGTGGTTTCTTCCGGAGCACGGAGGGACCTCACTTGTATTTCCAGCTATGAATATTTATGGTGTGTCCTCGGACCTGAGAACATATAGAACATGAAGCAACTTAGCAACAGGGACACTGTGTGTCCCTCCTGCGGCTTCCTGGGCGTCCGGAGGCGGCATGGCGTGATGTTCCTCTGAAAGGGTCACGGTTTGATGTTCAGATCCTCGCCCACTAACCTGAGTGGACCGGCCACAGGTCCTAGGGAGCCGCCTCCATTTCTCTCAGGGAGGGAAACACTCCCAGAAGATTTCTTTATCCTCATTTCCAGGCTGGATGGGGGCTCCGGCCATTCTCACCACCCTCAGGGGAGACCCCTGGTGTGTCCAGAAAGGCTTCCAGAACGCTGTGGGCCTTCAGAGCCTCCGGACTCACCACCCCCCCTCAACCTTCAACTCCAGTCATTCCAAACTTTGGAAAGTCGAGTTCTCGTGCTCTTTGCCTCTGCTAAAGCTGTCTCTGCTTCTGGTTGTCCCTTCTTCCTCTAACACGTTGAGGGTCCCTCTTCTAGGAAGTACTTCTGAATTCTCCCCCCCAGGTGAGAAACGGTACCCCCAACCCATCCCTCACGGCCGCCCGGGCCGTCACAGCACGTGCAGCACCCTTCTACTGAGACATCGCCTCCTAGCATTTGTGAGTCTCTTGAGAGCAGGACATGTCTTCTCTTTCTGTAACTAGTATATGAAACAGGACCCAGAGCATCACAGGCCCGCAAAAATATTTTGTTGACAGAATGAACGATTAAGTGCATTTGCCTTCAAGCAGATACTACAGAAACTCAGTTAAAAGAGGATGAAATGCCGCAAAGGGAATTCCATGACTATTTCCTTGTTTTTTGGCTATGACTGGCTAAAAGCTGTGTGATCTCAGGGAAGTTACTTAACCTCTCTGGGCCTCAGTTTGCTCATCTGTGAACTAGGGTCAATAATAATAGTGCCATCTCAAATTGTGGAACTCTAACCTAAAGTTTCAGACATCTAGGATGCACTTGATAAATATTTTGTTTATTATTTATGCCCTTCAGCTGCTGAATGGGGTAGGTGTGAGGGCAACATTGGCTGAATGCTTCTTTCAAGAAGTCTCTCAAACAGACCATCTTTATTTGCTTCTGTGGGTTCTTCCAGGGTGGGGTCTACCCCCTTCCCCTGGATCCTTTCCTCCACATTGAGAACCCAACTGCTGGTCCCCTCTCCTCTGTCCCCTTGAACCACCATGGGTTGCTTCCTTGGCCATAATTATGGCTCCAGGGGGATGACACCATCAAAACGCCTGCTACCCAGGCCCCTGCTGCCAGATGCCCTTTCCTTCCCAGCTGGGCTGGGCAGTGAGGCTGGGACCCCCCCATCCGGGCACACATCCTCAGCTGGCTGCCTGCAGAAGCCCTCTCCTTTCTCAGTCCCAATTCCCCTTTCCATCAGCATCTCCATTACATTAGAATTCTCCCCCTTCTACTTATCAAATCAGCATCGCACCTGCCTGTCTCTGCCACTGTCAACACCCCTGCTTCTGTGTCTCCTGTAGCCCGGAGCCCGCGGCTCCTCTCTCTCTGGCAATTATGATTCCCACCCCGGCTCATGTGAAAGTCTTTGTTCTTCTCCCTGAACGTTCAAGTTAATTTCTACCGACTGTTTATTCAGCCTTTGTACTGGCGGGCTTGCTACTTACTCAGGAAACGAAGCCCCGGAGGGAGAGAGCAGGGATGCGGAGTAGCACTTTAGGACAGGAAGGAAAGACACTTCAGAGAGTGAGGGGGTGAGGCAGCAGCTCTGAGGGCCCCCGGGACGTGGGCGTGGGGAGGGGAAAGGAACCCAGGGGGTGGGGTGGCCGGCCAGTCCTCGGGAGCTGCTTTTTGGGTTAGCATCTCGGTAGTTGTTTGGGGGGTAAGCCTGTGTGTGTGTACACCTGAATACATATGCATGTGCAGTTACAAACCTGTATATATATATATATGTAGGAGGCTGGAAAAAAATAGCTGTCAGTGGCCACAACTATCTCTCTGTTGGTCTTTTGTTCTGTCGAGCATTTTGAGAGTTTGGGAGGAGGCTCTGGGCAGGCAGAATGCCCTGCTCTGAAGAGAAAAATCTGAGGTGGTCCAACAGGGCGGGGCATAGAGGAAAGTGGGGAGCCGGGAGGGAGGGGGGCTGGGCGGTGGGGCGGAGGAGAAGCCCCAACCAGGGTGGCCCGAGGAATAAGATGCCCTTGTAAGTTGCTTGCTGTGAGGTGCTGCTGTGAATCCCTAGCATTCACAGAAAATTCAGGTTTTAGGCAGCAGCTTTGTATTCGAGGTTACTTGGGGAGTATCAGGGGTGTGGTGTGATAGCAGAAGTGATGTGTGTCTCGTTTATAAACTAATACTGGGGTGCAGATAAAGCCACAGCCAGGAGACAGAGGCTGGAAGTCTAGAACTTCAAACAGTTGGGAATTTGGAGAAATCTTGGAGAGAGCTTTGGCTGATGGAATGAGGCGATTGAATCAACCACCCCTTAGGCAGCCTGGGATTTTCTTTATAAACACACATACACACACAAGAATATGTTCATGGGCTTCCCTGGTGGTGCAGTGGTTAAGAATCTGCCTGCCAGTGTGGGGGACACGGGTTCGGGCTCTGGTCCGGGAAGATCCCACATGCCGTGGAGCAACTAAGCCCATGTAGTAGTGCCACAACTACTGAGCCTGTGCTCTAGAGCCCGTGAGACACAAATACTGAGCCCGCGTGCCACAACTACTGAAGCCCGCGTGCCTAGAGCTCGCAACAAGGGAAGCCACCGCAATGAGAAGCCCGCGCACCGCAAGGAAGAGTAGCCCCCGCTCACCACAACTAGAGAAAGCCCACGCACAGCAACGAAGACCCAACGCAGCCAAAAATAAATAAATTAAATAAATAAATTTTAAAAATATATATGTTCACAATATATAAAATGAATAAATGCAAAATTTTATATAACACACGATATGTATAAATTATATACAGTATGTTAAATATATTTATAAACGTGTAAACTCGTAAGATAAAATATAAGATACATAAAAATCAAATATATTTATATCATACAAGTACAATACATAGAAGTATACATTATAGTATATAATCATGTATAAAATTATAACATACATGAAATATAGAACATGTAATCATGTTTTAAACATATATAAATGTACATGTAATCATGTTTTAAACATATATAAATGTACATGTAATCATGTTTTAAACATATATAAATGTACATATATACATAAAGCATAAGTAAAATCTTGGAAAATAAAGTCACACCTTTTGTTTTTCCCATTCTACCTCTAACTTTTACTTGGAGTGTTTACTCCATTTACATTTTTCAAATTTATTGATGTATAATTGGCATACCATAAGTTGCACGTATTTGAAGCACACAACTTGATAAATTCTGACATATGTACACAACTGGGAACCCCTTTCTAGAGTCAAGATCATGAACGTATTCATCGTCCCCCCAATTTACTCCAGTCCCTTTGAAGTCCCTCCTGTCCCTCCCTGCTGCCCTCCCATCCCCAGGCAATCAGCAATCCGCTTTATGTCACTGTAGATTAGTTTGTGTTTTCTGGAACTTTGTATACATGGAATCGTACAGTATGTGTTCTTTTCTGGCTGGCTTCTTTCTTTTTCTTTTTTAATGGCTGAGTTGGGTCTTCGTTGCTGCGCGCGGGCTTTCTCTAGTTGCGGTGAGCGGGGGCTACTCTTCGTTGCAGTGCTCAGGCTTCTCATTGCGGTGGCCTCTCTTTGTTGCGGAGCACGGGCTCTAGGTGCACGGGCTTCAGTAGTTGTGGCACGTGGGCTCAGTAGTTGTGGCTCGCGGGCTCTAGAGCGCAGGCTCAGGAGTTGTAGAGCGCAGGCTCAGGAGTTGTGGATCGCAGGCTCTAGAGCGCAGGCTCAGTAGTTGTGGTGCACGGGCTTAGTTGCTCCGCGGCATGTGGGATCTTCCCGGACCAGGGCTCGAATCCGTGTCCCCTGCATTGGCAGGTGGATTCTTAACCACTGCACCACCAGGGAAGCCCCCCTGGCTGGCTTCTTTCTCTCAGCATCCTTTGTGGAGACACCTCCATGTTGGTGCCAATATCAATGGCTCTTTCCTTTTTACTGCTGAGTTCCATTGAATGGATGGACCACACTTTGTAGATTTATCCATGTGTAGAAGGACATTTCAGTTTAATATTCACATGAAAATATCTCTAACCGCCCCCCCACCCATGCCATGCATTGCAGGAAGTTCCTCTTGCTTCCCAAGTTTCTCCTAATTTCTCAAGAGCCCCAAGAGCTGCAGGGTTCATTTCTCCGTGGGTTGTTAAGTTCAGGGCCTGCTGCCAGCACAGGGAGACCTGCCTGGGCAGTGCCCTGCCTCACTCCACCCCCATGGGCCCCATCCGAGGGCAGGCTGGGCGTGGGGGGCTGGCTAACACCCATTTCTTGTGTCTGTGGCTCCTCAGGGAGCTGGGTCAGGACAGGTGCCAGCAGCCGCCCTAGCATGGTACCCAGGCCAGCCCTACTCTACCAGTTCGCTCCATGTAGGGACACATCTGAGATGCTCCACTGTCTGTCAGGGTGTATTCCTGCTGCCCCAGGGACGCACACGTGGTCACACTCGTATATAAGCTCAGACTATGAGTGCTCAGCCCCTGCTGCTCACCTAGAGCCTCAGGGCTGCCCGCAAGTCTCCAGCTATCGTTTCTGGAAGGCTCTGGGCAGCCCCTCAGGTTCCATCCAGCCTCCTAACTGGTCTCTCCCCCACAGCCTCACCGGCCCTCTTGCTGCTCCTCAAGCACACAGGTGTGTTCCTGCCTCAGGGCCTTTGCACTTGCCAATCCCTCTGCTAGGATGCTCTTCCCCAGCATATGTGCTCCTTCCTTATCTAAAATTTCACCTCCCACCAACCTTTCATGTCCCTTTCCCACTATGTTTTTTCTCTAGGCACCACCATCTAACACATCGTATAGTTTACTTCTCTCTCGTTTATCATTATCTCCTCCACTAGAGTATAAGCTCCGCGAGGGCAGTGATTTGTCTACTTGACCCATCGGTAGCCCCAGATCCTAGACTGCCAGGCACATGGCAGGTGCTTAAATATTTAATGCACCTGAATGAATAAATGAACGCCTGGTTCATGTTCGTTCTATTGGAGAAGAGCATCCCAGTCCCTTCAGGATGCATAGCCAGAGGCAATTTCAACCTAAAGAGGGCATGAAACTTCTGCACTGAGAGCTGGAGACTTAGCTCTCTTTAGCAAGTCCTGGTAGACCCAACAGTGTTGGAACTGTGCCCCACGGGCTGTTGGGATCACACCGACCTCAAGGATCAGCTCCTCCAGGTGTTTGCAAACTGTTTAAAAAAACAGTGTATCCCTGCTCTTTTCCCCTAGAGAGTCTTCCTGGAATTTCATTACACAAAATAGATAAAATTTTATTAGTATAAAACTACGGGCTCGGGCTTCCCTGGTGGTGCAGTGGCTAAGAATCCGTCTGCCCTGGATGCAGGGGACACGGGTTCGAGCCCTGGGCTGGGAAGATCCCACATGCCACGGAGCAACAAAGCCCGTGAGCCACAACTACTGAGCCTGCACTCTAGAGCCCACGAGCCACAACTACTGAAGCCCGCATGCCACAACTACTGAAGCCCGTGAGCCTAGAGCCCGTGCCCTGCAACAAGAGAAGCCACCGCAATGAGAAGCCCATGAAGCCTGTGCACCACAATGAAGAGTAGCCCCTGCTCGACACAACTAGAGAAAGCTCGCGTGCAGCAATGAAGACCCGATGCAGCCAAAAATAAATAAATAAATAAATAAATATTTAAATAAAAAGAACTACGGGCTTACATTTAGCACATTTATTTGTTAAAGGAGGATATTGAGATTGAGGAAAATACAAATTTTACTAAATGTAATGTGGTATCCTGGATTGATTGGATCTTAGAACAGGAAAAGGACATTAGTGGGGACAAAAACCGGTGAAATCCGAATAAAATCTAGGGTTTACTTAATAGTAATATACCCAGGTTGGTTTCTTAGTTTTGACAAATATACCACCGTAATGTATGATGGCAAATATTAGGAGAAACTGAAATTGTATGAGGGTATTCAGGAACTCTTGGGACTACAAGTCTCCTGTGAATATAAAATTAGCGAAAGAAAAAGGCTATTTTAACAATTTTATTGCATTAGTAAGTAAAATTTAACAAAAAGTACAAATTTGAAATTATGGATGACCATTATCATCTTCTAAAACACAGAAATCATTGCTATGTTTTGCTTTGGTTACACGACATTGAAACAAAACCTTGACTTTCTCAGCTGAGCAGTTGAAAATGGCAACAGATTTTAACAGCTGCTGCCTTGCCGTCTCAGGATGTGCTCCGATGAAACAGGGAAGGCGGGGAGCTCACTCTGAGTTCTGTAGAATAGGAGTGGGGCAGCCTTCACACTGCCCTGGCACCACCAGTCTGCGAGGGGTTAACATTTGTACAAAGCACATTGGAGTGTGCATGCTGTTTCCTACAGTTTTAAAATAGTTTAAAATCTTTTTGAAAGGTGACATTTGCATCTAAATTTGCAGAACCTGTGAAGCCTCTCTAGGGCTTTGCCAAGCACAGTTTGAAAACCACTGGTCTAATCACACGTTCCCATTTTACAGATGAAGAAACTGAGGCCTGGAGAGGAGAAGGGACTAAGGCCTCACAACAGGTCCAGCGCCAGCCCAGGTTGTCCTGTTTCCAGCCATGGGGTTTATTCCTGTGGATGGATATAACTAGATTATTCTTTCTAACCACTGGAAAGAAAGTCTTCGAATGCTTCAAATTATGTTTTCCTCTTGATGGTCATTTACTTTATTCCATTTTTTAAAGCTCCAGTGAACCGTCTTGAGCATATTTCCTTATTCATGTGTCTAGAGCTTCTCTAGGACACAATCCTAAATCACAGGGTGTATATACCCCAACTTCACCGGAAAATGCTAAATCATCTCCAAGGCTTATAAGAGTTGCACTCCCCTCCAGAGCAGAGCACACCCCCCTGTAACTCCCCATCCTCACCTGTGTTGGAATTGTCAGAAAGGAAGGGGACTGTACCCCCCCACCATCCCGCTAGTGTGTGATACCCTTGCCCTCTGGAAACCTTGATTGTTCCGGGACTGGGTTCTAACCCTGAGCCTGTCCTAACTCATCGTGTGGCCTTGGGTGAGTCCTGGGCCCTCACCCCAGCCTGACTCTCATCTGTGACATGAGGAGGTAGCGCTAGCTCAGAGGTTCCTAATCTGAGTGTTTTCACTCAAAATTAAAATTTCACCACCTTCCCCGTAAAAAACAGATGTACTCACAGTATTCTGTGATTGAGAAAATACAATACCATCCTAGGCTACTGTGAGTTCATGAGTGATTTACAATGAATTTGTACTTCATTAAACACTGTAACATGTAATATATTTTGAAATGGTCATAAATGTATCTGTGATCAACATATTTCTTCAACACTATGTTTTATACACATATGGACATGCGCTCCACATCCTGGATTTTTACACATTCCTCCACCTCTCCATCCGTGGTTGGAAACTACCGGACTAGAGATGTCGGTGATGGGGAAGGTAGCATTGTGGCTTCAGAAAGCCCTCGATCTGAATCCTGCTTTTGCCATTCACCACGTTGCCTAACTTCCGGGGACCCTAGTTTATTCTTATGTGTGGGTGCATGCACCAGGCACTATTGTAAGCACACTTCACATACTAAATTACATGCTTAGAACAGTTCCTGGCAAGTAAGTGCTCTCTAAATGTTAGTTATTTTTATCTCAATTAATCCTCCCAACAACCCTACAAGGGAGTTATCCTCCATTCATTTAAATAGAGGTTTAGATATTATTTATGTATTTAGAGATTTATTGAACATGACCATGTTCCAGGCTCTGATTAGGCACTGGAGATGCAACAGTTGCAAATGTCTGCCTTTATGGAGTACACCACAATTCTGACGTTACACTTAAGGATGCTGGACCACAGAGAGGTTACGTGCCTTTTCTGAGTTTACACAGCGAATGGAACAAATGAACAGAACAAGCAATCTGGTGGCTTTGTCTACTGGCACTTCTTCACCAAAATCCCTTCACTTTCATCTGGGAACTGCTTCTTCTCACACCCAGTCTGTCCATATGTTGCCTGCAGTAGCTGCTCTGGTCTCTCATGACCCTGCTTATGGCCCTTGGACCAAGCAGGGGACAGGAGTTCAAGTCCATGGGTTTTTTGTACTCGGGATCAGAGAAAATGCAAAGTCAGCCTGTGGAAGCAGTAAGAGGAGAACTTGGGAGTGTCTTCTTCCATATGGACAATGTCACTCTGGAGAGAGCAGGAGGACTGGAAGCAAGGCATGGAGAGAAGCAGAGGTGTGAGGGGGAGAGACAGACAGACAGACAGACAGACACACTGGTGTTCATCTCTCCAAACCCAGCCATTCCTGATACCCAACCATGTTCCTCTCTGGGTTCCCGGAGACACCCAGTATCTTTATAGCAAACTCCCCCTTTTTGCTTAAATTTGCAACCAAAGGGCTCCTAGTTAATGGACCAGGGCATGGCAGGTGTCTGTGAGCAGGTGCTCTAAGCCTCTTTGAGCTCCTGCCACGCCCCAGCCTTGCTTTTTGGTGTCTGGAGCTGAGAGCGTCCTGGTCTTAGGTAACTTTGCAATAGATTCTCTACCTCCAGAGCATGTGGCTGCCACCTAACTCTTAATAAATCAGATGGGAGCTTTCTGCATGGAAAAGAGCCTCAGCCATACATCATTTTTGTTTTCCTCTTGGGGAGAACAGCTATGCTACAGCAATAACCTGCCACGTATATGTCTCAAAGCCCTATTTATATCGCCATATGGATAAATATATATAAATAGGACTGTGGAATAATAGATTAAAGGGTGTGCTCATCCACAGAAGACGTATGGGGCTTTCAGGACCTAATGGCGGCCTGATTCAGTAAGAAAAATGGGTCTTCAGCAGGATGTGGCCAAGAATTAGATGAGCCCATAACCTGATAGAGAGCCCACCCGGGAGATGGTGAGGTGGGAGGACTGTGTGAGGTGCCAGAAGCTCTGGCAGAACGAGCTGTGGGAGGGAAGGAGCAGGGCAGGGCTATGGCAAGTCATGAGCCCTGAGCCGGCTTCCCAGCTCAGGTCACATATTCTGCTGTGTGACCTTGGGCAGGTCGCTTGCCTTCTCTGAGCCTTGGTTCCTCACATATAAATGAGGAATGTGGACTCGCTGCCCACTAAGGCTAGCTTTCTTCACTCTGACATTAAAATGCCTTTGAGCCGCACGGTCACTGCCCTCGGAAGGTTGGGAGGATCTCAGGTAGGCAGAGGTTGTCTCCCAGGCCGTGAACCATCACTGGTGTGACCTTCTTGAAGGCTTCCTCAAAAGGGACCTGCAGCCACAAGACCAGAGGTCCTGGGGCCGTCTAAATAGCAATAACGATGGTCGCTACTACTACTCCCTCCTTATTCTGCACGACAGTGTCTGGGTGCAGTATGCTTGTGGCCGGCAGCTAACATCTATTGAGTGCTTCCTATGCCAGGCACCGTTCTGTATACCAAACGTGTTATCATCCTCACAAGAACCCCAGGAGGCAGGTATCATTATTTCTTCCATTTAGAGGTGAAGAAGCAGAAGCACAGGGAGCCCCACGACTGGTCCCAGGCCAAGCAACTGGAAAGTGATGGTGTGAAGACACCCCCTGGAGTCTGACTCCAGAATCTGCATTCCTAGTCTCCACTGTGTGCATCCCATGTACAAGGGCAGAAACAGAGGCTACGAGAGGTTAACTAATGTGTGAACAGCCAGACTCCTCAGACCTGTCAATTTCCTGGGAAGGGATAGAGAGAAAAAGTATTTCTCCCTGCTCCTCGTATTTCTTTCCATTTTTCCAAGTCAGTCAATTTTTTTTTTTTAATGAAAGTCTATTTACAGAAGCGACACATAGGACCCAAGATAACCACGCGTCAGCCATGCTTCAGTGAACCCCCAAATCAAAGATGGACTGGATAATGTGCACCTGAAGCTATTGGCTTTTTCAGGATTTCAGACTATTTTTGTTGTGTTGTTGTTCCCTCTGTGGGTTGAAACCAGCCTTTTGTGACTTGATGAGGACACATTTCTCCTGGGGTGTAACAATGCAGCTGGTGTTAGACCTAATGCCAAAGAGAAAACATTTGCTATTTTGGAAGAGTTAATCCTAAATCTTCTTTCTTTGGCTCCTGCCTTTAGAAAAGGCATTTCTGAGGCAGGTCCAGGCAAGACTACAGCCGCAATAATCCTCCCTCGATCATCTTAACACTAATCACGAAACTTTATTGAGCACTTGTAATGTGCCAGGCCCGGTGCCAAAGGCAGATTTAATTCTCCTGACATCTTCTCTAGGAGTTTTGCTGTTACCCTCACATTGCAGCCAAAGGGCTGAAGCACAGAGGTTTATAGCTCGGCTGAGATGTCTCAGCCAGCAAGAGACCTAGCTGGGACTAGAGCCTGGACTGAGCACCCGAGGCCACCCTCCTGCCCCATCAGGGCCCCCAATGTGGGCACTTTCTCAGACCCTGTCCCATCTCCCAGCTCCCACAGACCCCACCCGTCTTCACCTGTCCTGTGGCTGCGTTCAGGACGGGGCCTCCCAGAGGTTCAGAGGGGGCCAGAGAGGCCCTTTCTTCAAGCTTCGGTTTATTACCCAATGAAGACATGCCAAAATGGCTTGCAAACATTGTAGTGTATTTCAAATGTGAACATGTTTAAAATTAAGGCCATTAGCGCAAAAAATAATATAAAGTAATTTAAGTGTGCTTTTTCCAAGATAGTTACTGGACTTATTTGTTCACAGCTCACACAGACAATAGAATCTGGTAAAGGAATATAAGTATTCTTTCGTTTTTATTGGGATATAACACATACAGCAAAGTATGTGTAAAGTACTCTAATCCTAGGTATACAACTTGGTGGCTTTTACATTCTTACATGCATCCCTGTAACCCTACCCAGATCAGGATATTTACAGCACCCGGAAGGTTCTCTTATGCCCCTTTGCAGTCAATACCCCCTAAGAGGTAACCACCATCATGACTTCTATCACCATGGGTTGATTTTGCCTGTTCTTGAATTTCATGCAAGTTGAGTAATACAATGTATATTCTCTTGTGCCTGGCTTCTTTCGCTGAACGTAATATGTGAGATCATCCATGCTTTTGCATTTAGTGGTGGTTTATTCTTTTTACTGTTATGTAGCGTTCCATTGTATGAATATGCACGATTTATTTACCCATTCTCTTATAGATGGCCATCTGGGTTATTTCCATTTTGGAGCTATCACGAGTAAACTATTATGGGCACTTACTATACACCGAATGTTTGTTTCCCCTCAAGATTCTATGTTGAAACCTAATCCCCAGTGTCATGGTGTATAGAGGTGAGGCCTTTGGCAGGTGATTAGGTCGTGGGATTAGTGACCTTATAAAAGAGACCCCAGAGAGGCCCCTTGCCCCTTCCACCGTGTGAGGACACAGCAAGAAGACAGCTGTCCATGAGCCAGGAGGCAGGTCCTCACCAGGCACCATCTCTGCCCGTGCCTCGATCTTAGACTTCCCAGCCTCCACAACTGGGAGAAATAAATTTCTGTTGTTTATGAGCCACGCAGTCTGTGGCATTTCTGTTATAGCGGCCTGAACAGATTAAGACAATGTTCTTGCACGCTTTTTTGGTGGCCATATTCACTCGTTTCCCTTGGACGGGGTATGTGTATGTTCAGATTTCAAAGATATGGCCAAAGAGTTTTCCCAAGTGGTTGTACCAATTACCACTCTCACAGCAGCACATGAGTATGGAATAGACATTTAGAGATGGAGGACAAATGTCATGTCCTTAGTCCTTTCAGTGTCACGCTGTGAATGGAGTATTTTGGAGAGATGTCAAAGTTTACACAGGACCTCCTTGAGGCCTGGGCAGCCTCCTGGTGCCCCACTGGGTTCATATCTGTTAAGAAAACTCCACAGAGGCACTGCTTTGTCTTAGGAATTGCCTGTACTAGGGTTCTCCAGAGAAACAGAACCAGTAGGTTATATAACAGAAACAGAGACCGATTAGTCTCTATAAGAGGACATTTGTTATAGGAATTGGCTCATGTGAAGTCCCACTATCTGCTGTCTGCCAGCTGGAGGCCCAGGGACGCAGGTGGTATAGTTCAGTCTGACTCTGAAGGCCTGAGACCAGGAGCGCTGATGTCTGGGGGCAGGAGAAATGGATGTCCCAGCTCAAGCAAAGAGAGCAGTCCACTCTTCCTCTGCCTTTTTGCTCTACTAGGGCCCTCAATGGATTGGATGATACCCACCTGGATCCGGGAGGGCGATCTTCTTTACTCCATCTCCTGATTCAAATGCTAATCTTCTCCAGAGACACCCGCAGAGACACACCCAGACATAATATTTTACCAGTTACCTGGGCCTCCCTCAGCCCAGGCAAATTGAGCCATAAAATTAACCATCACCTTGCTGTACTTCAGCCTTTCCTCATCCTCCAGCCACCCGAGCGATGGGGGTGGGGGAAGTGTTCTCCCAATCAATGAGGTCGGGAAAGGGCAACTAACCGGAGAAGGAGACGGCCCGATGGGAGGAAGGAGAGGAAGTGATCCCGAGTTGCCATTTCTCACTGTGGGATCAGGCAAAGCCACATGGACTCTAACTCAGGGTCCTTGACTCCTTTCAGCTGACATTTTTTGGGCAGCTCCGACATGCCAGGTGCATTTGCTACTTCGTGTGACCATTCCAACAACCTTGCAAATTTGGCATGATTGGCTATTACCCTGTGTCAGGCACCTCGTTAATGCTCATTATCACCCATCTTCACGACTGCTGCACGTACAAAAGAGAAAAAGGCAAAGCAGAAAGACAAGGAACCCACGCAGGGTCACAGAGCAAGGAAGCACCAACACAGGACCTGCCCCAGCCCGCCCGGCACAGTGGGGAGGCCACATGGTTCCTGGGCCAGCAGAGCCCCTGTTACTGTGAGTTACATGTGTGCACATGTGTGCACATACACACAGACGTGTGCGTGTGAACACTACCTCCTGTGACAGGCATGGCTCTTTCTGAAAGACGAAGCACAAAGGGATGTTTTGTGAATTGCATTACATTATTTACCAGGAGAGGTGACTTTTAAACAAAAGATCTAATAGGGTGAGGCCATTGGAAAATGTGACCCTGTCTTTTCTTGGGTGTGAATCTATAGATTTTTATCATTGACACTTGCTTAAAGCAGGGGTGCATGGACCCCCTCCGCCTCCCACCCACCCCATCTGCCGCCATCACATGTACATTGCGGGAAGCTCGGCGTCCTGCCTTGGTCTGCAGTGGCCTGAAGTGGGCAAGGCCCCCGACTGGCTCTCTGCCTTGGCCTGGTTGGGTAGGAGGCGTCCACAGCCTGCAGGATTCGGAGTGGTGCGTGAGGGCCAGGGTCTTGCTTTCTCCACCCCTTACCACCACCCTTGCCAGCTCAGCATCCACAGAGGGGCTGGTCATTTCTGCCAGGTCTGATTATTTCAGAGTCTGTGAGGTAAGCTAGCGCAGTAAAGCTATAGAAAGTGATGCTATGGGACTTCCCCGGTGGCACATTGATTAAGAATCCGCCTGCCAACGCAGGGGACACAGGTTCAAGCCCTGGTCCGGGAAGATTCCCGCATGCCGCGGAGCAACTAAGCCCGTGTGCCACAACTATTGAGGCCTGCGGGCCTAGAGCCCTTGCTCTGCAACAAGAGAAGCCACCGCAATGAGAAGCCCACACACCGCCACAAAGAGTAGCCCCCTCTCGCCGCAACTAGAGGAAGCCCGCACGCAGCAACGAAGACCCAACGCAGCCAAAAATAAATACATAAATAAATAAAAATTAAAAAAAAAAAAAAAAGAAAGAAAGTGATGCTTTCCAGGTCCCGAAATAACCGTCCCTCTGCTTGTTCCCTCGGATGGGTAGGAGGAGCAAGTCGCCAGCCCTGTGTGGGGCTCAGTCATTCTGTGGGACGTCGACGGCCTCGCAGGGGGCACAGTGGTGCCCTCCCCACCTGTGATCTCTCGTTCATTCCAGGGGAGCAGCTCCGGGGCCAGCTGCACAGCTGTGGGCTGGCCTTTGCTCACTCCTGCAGCCCAGCCTGCTCCTCCCAGAACTTGCCCCTTGAACTACCCAGGCAACAAAGGGTCGCTGGAAGGGGGTCCCTCCCTCACTTCCCAGGGGCAGCAGAGATAGCAGCCGGCAGCCACAGCAGGGCAAGGCCAAGTCCTGGGCAGGGGATGGCTTTGCTGTGCGTTCCCAGCAGGACCAAGCTCAAGGGTGAGGACTGGAGCCGTGGAGCCAAGAAGGCTTATTCTGAGGGGTAACAGACGGGTGGAAGAGGAAGGTAAGATGCAAGGAGGGAAATTCGTGTTCTTTTAGCAGCTACTATATGCCACGCACTGTATAAGGTCTTCCACATACCTAATCCTGTTTGGTCTTCACAACAACCCAATGGACCAGATACTATTTATTATCACACCCAGGCCCAGCGGCTTGGGTACACACGCAAGCGTAGTCATGCAAGTCCCTGGGCTCAGAAGGAGCCCTGCACTCAGTTTAATGTTCTGCTGTCAACACCTGGAAATTCTTCATAACTTTTTAGCAAGGGGTTCCGTGTTTCCGTGTTGCACTGGGCCCTGCAAATTCGGTACCAGTCCTGATTATACTCAATTTACAAATGAGCAAACCAAGGCCCATACATAATCTGCCCAAGGTCACACCTGGGAAGTGGTGGACTTAGTACTTGGACTCAGGGCTGTCCTACTCCCAAGACCATACACTCCAACCCGTCACGGGGTTGTATCCCGGCAGGGTATGTGGTATGTCAGCACGGTGGTTCTCAAAGCCAGGTCCCTGGATGGGCAACGTCAGTATCACTTGAGGACTTGCTAGAATCAGACCCTCTGGGGGTGGGGCCCAGCAGCCTGTGTTTTAACAAGCCCGCCAGATGATTCTGATGCCACTCAAGTTAGAGATGCTCTGAGCTAAAAGATGGTAGATGACAGACAACGAAAAGAAGAGCCCAGTGAGGGAGGGAGGGTGGGAGGGAGATGGAGAGCGTGTGTGTGTGTGTGTGTGTGTGTGTGTGTGTGTGTGTGTTTTGGGGGGGTTGGTCTGCAGCTGTAAATAGGTTGGTCACAGTGGGCTCGGTGAGAGGTGATGATTGAACCCAAGTGTGAAGGAGATGGGGCGGTGCTCTCTGGGCTTGTGAGGGGAAGCAAGAGCCAGGAAGAAGCAAGGACCAGCCCCGAGGCCCGAGGGTGGGAATGTGCCTGGTGAGCCTGAGGGACAGTAAGGAGGCCACTGGGGCCCAGACAAGTACGGCAATGGTGAAGTCACATTCCCTGTGTCACCAAGGCTCTGGATCCCAATCCCCTTTTCTTGCTTATTCCATCCACGTGACAGTTACCTGGGGAGACAGTTTGGGAACATTACCCAAGAAGGACAAATTAGGGGCTGTTTCTCTCGATGAGCAATCGTGCCCTTCAGGGAGAAGGCGTGAGGACCCACCTGAAAGTGGGCTTTGTGGATAAATTGATCGGGCCTCATTTAGAACTGAGGCCCCTTGGCCAATATCTTCCACGTGGCTTTCTCACTTCCTGGGGGGTAGCTGCTGAGAACAGAGCAGTAGGTCTCAAGGATGCCTTGAGCTCCAATAAATAACACGGGAAGTTCTGGAAATGACTCTGCTGCAGGGGCAACAGTACTGCAGTCTTAAGGGTTTTCTTAAAATTTCAGGGCCGGTTTAAAGCTTAGGGATACAAATGACTTTGGATCAATATGCCATAAGCTATGTAAATTAGCTAATATGAGATTTCTAATTTTGCAATTTTAGAATTTCCCCAACTCCACAGGGCTTCTTCTCCAAGCTTCTAGATTCCGCTGAAAGGGTTCTGGAGAAACCTTTCCTTGGTTCTCCCAGATTTAGAAATAATAGCTGCCTCTTATACTTATTATTTCTGTTTTGCCCAGCTGCTTTTTCAGTTCTCCAATATCTATTTAACAAATTATTTGTATTAAATCTTGTCTGTTGATTGAAAAAAAAAAAATTTCAGGCCAAACTTGCCACTCAGCATGAAATCCCAAGAGGAGAGGATTGGCACAGTTGGCCAGCATTGGCTCATCCTCTTCCTCAGAAGTGACCCTGCCCCTGATGACCTTGTGAACTTGTGTCAGGGAGGGGCCCTGAGCTCCTTTGTCTCTTTTCCTTTGTCATCTCATTCCTAGTCTCAGCCCTTGTGCAGAATCTGCATTTCACTCCAGTGGGGGGTGATGAAAACTTGGACTCCATGGCAGTAGTGGAAGGAGGGGAGAAGAAGGGAAGAAATATTGAGTAAAAGATGGATAGACTTGGTCAAGGACTGGATGGGGGGCATGGTGGGGAAGGGAAATGGGGGATAACTTCCAATTTGGACACCTGGATAATATTAGCTGACATTTAATTGAGTGCTGATTCTGTATCGGATAGTATATTAAGTGCATTCTGTGCTTTGTTACATTTAATTCCTCATTATGCCCATTTTATAGATGTGAAAACTGAGCCTCAGCTAGGAAAGCACTCAGGTCACAAAGTTAGTAAGTAGTGGTTTGGTATGGAAACCCAAGCCTGACTGAATCCATGATACCAGTGGCCCTCAAACCTTAGCATGTATTAGAATCACCTGGAATGCTTGTTCAACTAGAGATGACTGGGACCTACACCAGAGTTTCTAGTTCAGTAGGTCTGGGGTGAGGCCCGAGAATCTGCATTTCTTTTTTTTAAAAAAAATATTTATTTATTTATTTATTTTTGGCTGTGTTGGGTCTTCATTGCTGTGCGTGGGCTTTCTCTAGTTGCTGCGAGCAGGGTCTACTCTTCGTAGCAGTGCGCGGGCTTCTCATTTCAGTGGCTTCTCGTGTTGTGGAGCATGGGCTCTAGGTGCACGGGCTTCAGTAGTTGTGGCGCACGGGCTTAGTTGCTTCGTGGCATGTGGGATCTTCCTGGACCAGGGCTCGAACCCATGTCCCCTGCATTGGCAGGCGGATTCGTAACCACTGCGCCACCAGGGAAGTCCCAGAATCTGCATTTCTAATGCGTTCCTGAGTGATGCTGATGCGGTTGATCCAAGGACCACATGTTGGGTACCACTGCATCCCAATAACAAGGCCGTGCCTTGGAATCATCTGAGCACTTACACATTCTGATGCCAGCTGGCTCCCCTCTCTGAAAGTCTGACTGAATTGGTCATCAGTGGTGTCCGAATTTTGGTATTTTTTAAAAAGCCCCCTGGGTGTTTCTAATGTACAGCCAGGGTTGAGAACCGCTGCTCTAAACTCTGTCAATAGGGAATACAGGAGAAATAGCGGGTTTCTGGAGGAAAGAATGGTCCCTTTTCACTAATATGTAGAAACATAATGACTTCTGCTTTCAAGCTGAAAATCCCCAGCATTATGAGCCAATCTACTCAGGGCCCAGCTAGATGCTAATTGAGTTTCCTCTTTGGGCTGGGTGCTTGTTCTGGGCAGCTTTTCCAACGACCTGAGTGTGGACTGATTGGGACCAGCCGGTTGGTGGGAAATGAAGGATGGAAATCCACTGAGGAGCTGATGACAGGTGTCCTTGTAACTGGGCATTCTTCTTACGAATAACATTTGTGGTGATTTCACTTAAGTTTGCAGCAGCATGTTTTATGACCAAAGCCCTTGCATAATTATGCAACGGAAATGTATTTGAAATTGCTTAAATGGTTATATATAGGTAGGATTTGTTCAAGCATTTGAGGTACTTTTAAGAATTCTGTATTCAGTTGGATTACCTTTGAAATGTGCTTTGGAAATTGGAGTTTGCTATTCCCAGTTCAGTGCTGGGAAAGAGGAGGGTTCTCTGTATAACCTAAAAGCCACAGTGCTTTTTAGAGGGCTGGCATTGTTTCCAAGGATGATTAACTCGTATCTGGTGATTAATTTTTAGGAAATAACTGGGGAGGCTTGTGACTACTGCCTTAAAGTACAAGGAAAGTAAACAAACAAACAAACAATCAAACAAAACAAGGGAACTTCCCTGGTGGCACAGTGGTTAAGAATCCTCCTGCCAATGCAGGGGACACGGGTTCGAGCCCTGGTCCAGGAAGAGTCCACATGCCGCGGAACACCTAAGCCCGTGCGCCACAACTACTGAGCCTGTGCTCTAGAGCCCACGAGCCACAACTACTGAGCCCACGAGCCACAACTACTGAAGCCCGCGTGCCTAGAGCCCGTGCTCCACCACAAGAGAAGCCACCGCAATGAGAAGCCCACGCACCACAACGAAGCGTAGCCCCCGCTCTCCGTAGCTAGAGAAAAGCCCTCGTGCAGCAACAAATAGCCAATGCAGCCAAAAATTAATTAATTCATTAATTATTTTAAAAAAACAAGGAAAGTTGAATGTCTCAGTTCATTGGCTCGCACCAAGATTAAAAAAAAATAGTGATAATGTTGACTGGATGGGGGAGGAAGAAGAGAAATTGGAATCAGGGGGTGGTAGAGCCTCAGATCTAGAGCTGCAGAAGGCATCTAGACCAGGGACTCAAGCTCAATGCCTTCAGAAGCCTAAAGGAGTGAGGGACCAGTGTGCACCCCACCTAAAGAGGCAGCTGACTGCTCCATGCACGAATGGGGGCCCAATGCTGCCAAATTGCCTGAGTTTTCAAGACAAGGCAGAGATCAAGATTTTAATATAAACTTTCCCAATTTTAAAAGGCTTGTTTAAATGCAATGAATATTGTGTTGGCCAAATAGGTCTGTGGGCTATATTCAGACCATATCAGTGATCTTGTCCAACCCCATTATTTCACAGAGGAGGAAATGTGCCCTAGAGGGTTTACTTGGTTATCGATTTAAATATGGCAGTCAACTCAGAGCTCTTTGCCTTCAAGGCACTCACAGTCTGGTGAGG
Organism: Balaenoptera physalus; assembly: GCF_965194825.1. Lineage (NCBI taxonomy): Eukaryota > Metazoa > Chordata > Mammalia > Artiodactyla > Balaenopteridae > Balaenoptera > Balaenoptera physalus. The sequence goes on from NC_138901.1 coordinate 38,028,274, forward strand.
AAAAGGCAGGAAACAGGGGTGGGCTCTGATGGAATGGTCCAGGAGGCTGTGAGGACGGAGACGGGGTGGTCTCATCCGGCCTGCGATCAGGAAGCACTTCCCTCTGGAGAGGAAATCTCAGCTGAGTCTTGATGGAAGAATAAGGGTCAGCCACTTGGAACGGTGGTGTTAGAAGAGAGGACAGCTTCAGCCAAGATCTAGGGACATGTATGGTTGGAGAAATGCAGAGGCTGTAAGACTGAACCCAGGTAAGAACCTGAACGGGCAACTGGGAGAGTTTGACGTGGCTGAAACTCTAGTCCATACCCAAAGATGTGCCTTCACTGTGGAGCAGGAAAAAGATGAGTCAAGTGTCTGAGAATCTGAGAGTAGGGCTTAGCCATGCCCGGAGAGGAGGGTGAAAATGTCAGGTGATAAAGTACAGTTTTAGCTTTTATTTTCTTCCTACTTGCTCTGAAACAAGCATTCTAGCACTGCCATCATAACCCTTGAAAGGCTGCCTGATTCTTCCATGGAGATGGCTCATTCTGCTTTTAACAGCTCCTGGTGCTTTGAGTGGATAGATCTTCACATTTCAATAATCAACGTGATTTCCCTTCGGTAACCTTAGCATTCATTGCAAGAGATGCTTTCTTTTTCAGCCCTGATGCCTTAGAATTTGGAGGAAGGGAAGAAGAAGAGGAAATTCAGATTGTTCTTCTGTGCTATCACATGTTTTACGGGAGTTTCTTTTTTTCTGTTCGTACTGTTACTCTAAGAGGGACCACTAGATTTGGACAAGAATAAAGGTTGCCCTATTTCCTCCCCGGGTCAATTATTGATCGGCTGTCTCTGTGGCATCTCTAAGTTTTAGAGGTCCCACTGTTTTCTTGGCACTGAGAAAGACTTCTGGGATCCAGACTCCATCCCTACCCTCATAAAGCTTACAATCTTGTGGAGAGCTGCATGTGATCAAAGTCATAACAGGGTTAAAAGCAGGGACCTCAAATTGTACATGCAGGGACTGAAGAGTTTGATTCCCTTTATTGTATTCCATCAGCAAACATCTTGACTTGCCATACATTTTTTCTTTTAAACTGTAATTTAAAAGTCATCATTTAGGGACTTCCCTGGAGGTCCAGTGGCTAAGACTCTGTGCTCTCAATGCGGGGGGCCTGGGTTCGATCCCTGGTCAGGGAACCAGATCCCGCATGCTGCAACTAAGACCCAGTGCAGCTAAATAAATATTTTTAAAAAGTAAAATAAAAGTGACCATTTAAACCACTTTCAAGTGTACAATTCAGTGATTTTTAGTATCAGTATTGTGCAACCATCGCCACTATCTAATTCTAGAACATAGTCATTACCTGCCAAAGAAATCCCCCACTCAAACTGTCACCCCCGTTTCACCTTCTCCCAACCCTTGGCTAACAGTAATCTGCTTTCTGTCTCTATGGATTTTCCTATTCTGGAATTTCGTCTATATGGAATCACACACTATGTGGCTTGTTTTGTCTGGCTTCTTTCACTCAGCAGTTTTCAAGTTTCATCCATGTTGTAGCATGAATCAGTACTTATTGCTTTTTATGACTGAATAATATTCCACTGTATAGATACATCACATTTTGACTATCCATTCATCAGTGATGGACATATGGCTTGTTTCCACATTTTGGCTATTGTGAACAGCACTGCTATGAACATTTGTGTACAAATTTTTGTTTGAACATCTGTTCTCAGTTCTTTGGGGTATATACCGAAGAGTGGAATTGCTGGGACATATGGAAATTCTATGTTTAACTTTTTGAGGAAAAGCCAAATCATTTTCCACAGTTGTTGCATCGTCTTATATTCCCACAAGCAAATTATGAGGGTTCCAATTTCTTCACATCCTCATCAACACTTGTTACTGTTTGCCTTTTTGATTATAACCATTCTAGTGTGTGTGAAGTGATATCTCACTGTAGTTTTGATTTTCATCTCCCTAATGACTGATGATGTTGAGCATCTTTTCTTGTGCTTATTGGCCATTTGTATATGCTCTTTGGAGAAATAGCTATTCAAGTCCTTTGTTCACTTAAAAATTGGGTTGTTTGTCCTTTTGTTGCTGAGTTGTAAGAGTTATGGATATATTCTAGATACTAGACTTTTATCAGATGTATGATTTACAAGTATTTTCTCCCATTTTTAAAAAAAATTAATTTTATTTATTTTTTACTTTTTGGCCGTGAGGCATGCGGGATCTTAGTTGCCTGACCAGGGACGGAACCTGTGTCCCCTGCAGTAGAAGCACAGAGTCCTAACCATTGGACCACCAGGGAAGTCCCAAGTATTTTCTCCCATTTTTTGTGTTGTCTTTTTACTTTCTCAATAATGTCCTTTGATACACGAGTGTAAAATTTTTATTGAAGTATAATTGACTTATAGTATTGTATTATTTTCAGGTATAAAACATAGTGGTTCAGTATTTTTATACATTACAAAATGATCACTATGATAAGTCTAGTTACCATCTGTCACCATACAAAGTTATTACAATATTATTGACTATATTCCCTATGTTGTACATTACATTGCAGTGCCTTATTTATTTTATAACAGGAATTTTGCACCTCTTAATCTCCCCCATCTATTTTCACTTATCTGCCCAATCCCTTCCCCTCTGGTAACCACCAGTTTGTTCTCTGTATCTTTGAGTATGTTTCTGCTTTATGTTTGTTCATTTTGTCTTTTAGATTCCACACATAAGTGAAATCATATGGTGTCTGTCTTTCTTGAAGTTTTTAATCTTGATGAAGTTTAATTTGTGTTTTCTTTTATTGGCTTGTGCTGTTGGTGTTATATTTAAGAAACTGTTGCCTAATCCAAGGTCACAAAGATTTACATTTATGTTTTCTTCTAAGAGTTCAGTAGTTTTAACTCTTACATTTAGGTCTTGGGTTGATTTTGAATTAATTTTTGTTTATGGTGTGAGATAGGGATCCAACGTCATCCTTTTGCATGTGGATGTCCAATTCCCAGCAACATTTGTTGATAAGACTATTCTTTTACCATTGAATGGTCTTGGCATCCTGTCACAAACAATTGATCACACATAGATGTATGGGTTTATTTCTGGATTCTCAATTTTATTCCATTGATCTATATATCTATCCTTATGAGTACCACAATGTTTGGATTACTGTAGCTTCGTAGTAAGTGTTGAAATTGGAAAGTACAAGATCCCCACTTTTGTTATTCTTTTTCAAGATCGTTCAAGCTATTTGGGGCCCCCTGCAATTTCATATGAATTTAAGGATAAACTTGTCCATTTCTGAAAAGAAAGCAGTTAGATTTTTGATACAGATTGAATTGAAGCTGTGGATCATTTTGGAGAATTTTGCATCTTAACAATATTAAGTCTTCCAATCCATGAACACATGACGTCTTTCCATTTATTTGCTTTATTTAATTTTTTCAATTAACTCAAAATCCATCCAAGATATAAACATAAGAGTTAAAACTATTGAACTCTTAGAAGAAAACATAAATCTTTGTGACCTTGGATTAGGCAACAGTTTCTTAAATATAACACCAACAGCACAACATTTTGTAGTTTTCAGAGTACAAGTCTTGCACTTCTTTGGTTAGATTTACTCCTAAATAGTTTATTCTCTTTGATGCTATTGTGAAAGGAATTGTTTTAATTTCATTTTTGGATTGCCCACTGCTGGTATATAGAAATACAAGTGATTTGTGTGTATTGATCCTGCAACGTTTGTGAACTTGTTTATTAGCTTTAATAGTTTGTTTTGTTTTGGTGTGTGTGAATTCTTTAGTGGTTTCCATATGTAAGATCATATCATCTATGAATAGAGATAGTTTTACTTCTGCCTTTCCAACCTGGATCACTTCCCCCCCTGCCTAATTGCCCTGGCGAGGACTTCTAGTACAATGTTGAATAGAAGGGGCAAAAGTGGACTTCCTTGTCTACTTCCTGATCTTAGGGGGAAAGCATCAGTCTAAGTGTGACGTTAGCAGAGAGTTTTTCATAGATGCCTTTATAAAGGTTGAGGAATGTTCCCTTCTACGCCTAGTTTGTTGATTGTATTTATCATGAAAGGGTGTTGGATTTTTTTTTCCCCAAGGGATTTGTCTGTATCTACTATAGGTTTTTTTTTTCTATTAATATGGTACTGGGTGCATGATAAAAATTCAGTAAATATTTATTGAGTTAATGATATAAGTGCCACTGCCCCGACAACAGCAGAGTGGTGTTGCTGCACAGTTTAGCTGTGTTTTTCTGTGTTGCTGGTCTGTTGTTGTTTTTATGGCATCTAAGTAGGATTGCCCCCAGTCATCACCATTCGCTCTCTCCCAGCGGTCCTTTTGACCTACAATGACCTCTTGGAAGTGGCTGTCTAGGGGTTCAGGTAGTTGAACCCCCTCAGGTCAACCAGAACTGACAACTATACAGAAATCCTATGACCCTGGCCTTTGTAACATTTGGGCTAGCTAAACCAGACAACAGATCTTTGCCTTCCAAATGTGCAGGTCTAAAATGTTAATGTCAAATCCTAAGTGCATTGTACGTTAGAAAGCTACAAAGAGTTAATTCCAAGAAGTCATTCCTATTAATCTTGGTGTCTGGATAAAAACTGAATTGGGGACCTCAATTACCTGATCGCGTCCCCCGTAGACTTAGGCGGCAGTAATATTGATGAGGATGGCAATCATTTCTCCCACTTGGAGACCCGATTGCAATCCCATCCTAAGCAATCTGTCCTTCAAGTGCATCTGGAAGCGGGCATTATTTTTCTTTTTTCTTCTATTATAGAGGGAGTTTCTGGTTCCTGAATCCTTAACCCCTTATGTGCCACGACACAGCCCTACTTGACTGAAGAAGGTAAATAACATCACGTATTAGAATTGTCTTTCACGGTTCAGGAAACACTTTGATGTTGTCCCGTCTCAACCAATCCTCATCACTGCCCGGTTAGTAGGTATGACTGAGCCCGTTTGTCAGGTGAGGAAACTTGAGGTTTGAAAAGGTTAAGTCACCTACCCGCCTGCATCCTCCAGCTGGTAATGGGCAGAGAGATGGGACTCAGAAAATTCTTGACCTTCTGGCTCCCGTTGTGCTTGTTCTCTACGCTACAGAGGGCTTCATCATACAGGTGCAGATGTTTTCAAAGGACCACAGACAGAAAAGTCCAAGCCTTCTCCTTGGTTCAGTGGTTCATGGGGGTGTGAAGAGCAAAGTCTCAGTGAAAGGCTGTGTGAGAGGACAGAGAAGGGTTTCAAAGTGGGCACCGGAATGGACACATTTAGCATCAAAAATCAGATCTCTCTATCTTGCAAGCAGCAGTTTGTGTCCTGGACCTCTGTTTATCCATAATTCCCCTAGGCTGACCCTTGTCAATTATCTCCCTGGTGAATGATTGGTAGCATGTTTTTGATCTGGTCACCTCCCTCGACAGTGAACATGTGGTCAGAGGGCATGAATTCCTCTGAGCAAGTGTCTAAGCAAAATGAGTCGTGGAAGCAAATCCTCACCCAAAGTAGTTAAGCATTGGTGGCAAAGGCCATACACCTAAGAAAAGAGTAGGAGCCTTTGCTGGGCTGTGTTCCGAGAGCAGGTTTATACTTCCTTTCCTCCTTTGCCTTCTGTCATTGAACAGAGGGCAAGAGGATGTGAATGAGTATGATGGAAAGAAAATGATGAAAGCCATTCATTCACTTATTCCTTTGCATTTAATCCTACATTTCTTCACTCAGTAAATGTGTATGAAGCATATCCTGTGTGTTGGGGTCTGTGCTGGGCAATGGGGGTACAGAAGTGAGCAAGGCAGACATGGTCTTTGCCTTCGTGGAACTTGGAGTCTAGCAGAGGAAGAAAAACAAAATTAAATAAACAAATAATTAAAAATCAAGGTAAAGTACCAGGAGGAAAATAAACAAGACCCTAGAGAACAAAAGAGGAAGACTTAATTGGATTCGATGATCAGAAAGACATCTCTTTTAGGACATGCCATGTAAGTTCTATTTTATTTATTTATTTTTTAAAAATTTGTATTGCAGCATAGTTGATTTACAACGTTGTGTTAGTTTCAGGTGTACAGCAAAGTGAATCAGTTATACATATATCCACTTTTTTTTTTTGGTTCTTTTCCCATATAGGCCATTACAGAGTAGGGTTTCCTGTGCTATGCAGCAGGTCCTTATTAGTCATCTATTTTATACGTAGTAGTGTGTATATGTCAATCCCAATCCCCAGTTTATCCCTCCCTGCCTTATCCCTGCGTAACAATACGTTTGTTTCTACATCCGTGATTCTACGTCTGTTTTGTAAATTCTATTTTAAATATAAGAAGAAAGCCATCTTGGAGCAGAGGAAGAGGTTAGGAGAAGAAGAGTTTTCCACACAAAGCATAAGGCACAGCACTGCAAAGGCCCTGAGGTGGCAAAGAAATTAGTGTCTTCAAGAAAATTAAAGGAACCCACTGTGGCTAATGAGTGGAGAGCAAGGAGGAGAGTGATAGGAGGTGAGGTCAGAGAGGTAGGTAGGGGACAGATCATGCAAGGTCTTGTTTTTCCTCCCTAGCCTCCTACTCCCCACATCCCAGTGAGCTCTTAGAAAAATGTGTCCAACGGAAATAGGTCAAGGTCAATGGAAATAAGACAAAGGGAAAGTGAGCAGTGGAAAGGTTGAATTACTGGCCTCAATTCTTCACTCCTCCATATTCTACATCCATACCCTTGCCATGGCCTCTTGAGTTTGGGCTTCATCTTGTGACTTGCTTTGGCCAATGATATGTGAAGGCAACAAAGGCTGGAAATATGCAGGCATAAATGAATATAACGCCTTACACTTCTGCCTTTTGTTATTAAAAGAACAAGCCTTGGGGAGTCCAAGGAAGATGAGAGACACCTGGAGCAGACCTGGACCCATCTTGAATCCTGGAGTCAAACCCCACTAAGCCTAGCTTATGCCATTGAGTTGTTTGTTTTGCCTTTGAGTTTTTGGAGAGGTTTGTTATACAACATTATTCTGGCAATAGCTGACCGATAAGAGCAGGATGGTGAGGAATTCTCTAAGGAATGATTGACAGAGACAGGATACTTATCTGGAGAACAGAAGATTAAAAAGAAACTAAGGTCTGTCACATGACAGAAGGATTAAGTTTATTGCATGTGATCCTAAAGCACATGTAGGAGATCAGTGGGTGGATATACAGGGAGGCGTGTTTAGCTTTACCTGGGGAAGATCTTTTCATCCAGTGAAGTGCCAGGAAAATGGCATGAATTACCTCAGACTAATTTTCATCACCAGAGGGTATGGAACTAACAATGTAGTGCCTACTCTGTGCCAAGGACTCTCCTATTTTTTTCTTTTACCGTGAGACAATTTCCACCAAAAAGTCTGTGAGGCAAGGATTATTTTAAAGATAAGAGAATTGAGGCTCAGAGAAAGTAAGAAACTTGCAGACGTCTATACATAGCCAGTAAATTGCAAGGCAGGATTTGAACCCAGGTCTGCCTGACACTAAACTCCTGCTGTTGGAGAAGCATGTGTCCAGAGATGGTTTCAAGAGGATTCAAGTACTGAATGGGGAGTGGACCTGGGCCCCCAAACCATTCCTTCTCCAGGATTTGGTAAGTTTCTTCTACTTGGGGGTAGGGGCGAGGTAGGGAGGGGAAAGGAGAAATGCAGCAAGTTTTTCAAAAAGCTCAATTTATTCCATTTAAATGGCTTCTCTTTATTCTGATGTTCTATCTTGTCAACTGTTCTTTTTGAAGTCAAATAATGATGTTAGTTTTTAAATTTTTCTTAATTTAGCAAAAGAAAAAGTTGTCAACCTTGTCTGTCTCCCCAGATATTTGGGGATGATATAGGCTATGAAATCGAAAAGTCTAGAAGCCACTACCTGGATGACTTCCAATGTCTTTGCAGTTCTAAACTTTTATAACTTTTAAAAAAACTGTAGGGCTTCCCTGGTGGCGCAGTGGTTAAGAATCTGCCTGCCAATGCAAGGGACACGAGTTTGAGCCCTGGTCCAAGAAGATCCCACATGCCATGGATCAACTAAGCCCGTGCACCACAACTACTGAGCCTGCACTCTAGAGCCCATGAGCCACAACTACTGAGCCCACGTGCCACAGCTACTGAAGCCCACGTGCCTAGAGCCTGTGTTCTGCAACAAGAGAAGCCACTGCAATGAGAAGCCCATGCACCACAACGAAGAGTAGCCCCCTCTTGCCGCAACTAGAGAAAGCCTGCATGCAGCAACGAAGACCCAACACAGCCAAATAAATAAATTTAAAAAAAAACAGAAAAAACCTCTAAAGGTCAAGTAACAGGCTCCATGGGGCTCAGGAATCTGCCTTGGCCTGCGGTTGCCTCCAGGCTGAGGGAGGGATGCAGGGTTGGCTGCCTTCTCTGAATTTGAATAAAAGACAGAAGTCTCATAAATCACACACTTCCTTGGAGCAGTCTGCTTTTGTCTCATGTGGGCCCATTTTGCTGATTCAATGGCAATAGGTCACTGTGTCCCATCCGTAATGGTCTGTGTCACAGTGTTATGATGGAGAGGGTTGTCGAGGTGCCCACCGAGGTAAGAGCACCTGTTCGGCAGCTAAGCTGAGCTGTGCTGATGCTGCTGAAACCTCCTGGCAGAAAGCTTACCCTTATCCCTCATCACTCGAGACAGAGCGTTTTCCCTCAGGCTTGGGGTAGGGCTGGGCTTGCTGGGGGCAGCCTTTTAGCTGCAGATGAAGGCAGTTAGTAGGGACTTCTGGGAGGCTGCAATCCTATCCGCTCCTCCTTGGTCTTCTTCTTCTTTTAAAAAATAGCTTTATTGAGATATGATTTACATACCATACAATTCACCCCTTTAAAGTGTATGATTCAATGGTTTTAGTTTATTCATGGATATGTGCAGCTATCACCACAATTTTAGGGCATTTTCATGACCTCACAGAGAAACCCCATACCCTTTAGCCATTACTCCCCCTTCCCCAACCCCTACCCTGTATCCCCCTGCCCTAAACAACCACTAATCTCCTTTCTGTCTCTATAGATTTTCCTAGTCTGGACATTCCATATAAATGGAATCATACAATATGTGGTGTTTTGTGACTGGTTTTTTTCACTTAGCATAATGGCTTCAACGTTCATTCATGTTGTAACATGTGTCAATATTTCATTCATTTTTTTAGATTTTATTTTTAAGAGTCATTTTATGCTTACAGCAAAATTGAGGAAAAAGTACAGTTTCCATATACCTCCTGGTCCCCTCCCCTGCCCCCATAACCTTCCTCACTGTTAAATCTGCCACCGGATTTAACATGTACTGTCAAATGTAAATTCATTTACTACATTCGATGTATTTACTACAGTCGATGAACCTGCATCGACACCTCATTGTCACCCAAACCTAAAGTTGAACATAGGTATTGTAAAGATCCACTCTTGGTGTTGTAAATTTTGTGGATTTTGGCAAATGTATCCACCTTCTCCTTGTATAGAGTCATACGAATAGTTTCACTGCCCTAAAAATCCTCTGTGTTCCACCTGTTCATTCCTCCTTCTTCCCAACCACTGGCAACCACTGATCTTTTTACTGTCTCCATAGTTTTTTCTTTTCCAGAGTGTCACATACCTGGAATCACATAGTATGTAGCCTTTTCAGATTGTATTCCTTCACTTAGTAACATGTCTTTTCATGGCTTGATAGCTCATTCCTTTTGATGGTTAAATAATATTCCACTGTATGAATGTACCACACTCTATTTATCCATTCAGTTACTGAAGGATATCTTGGTTACCTCCAAGTTTGTGCAATTATGAATAAGACTGCTATACTTCATCCATTTTATGGTTGAATAATATTCCATTATATTTTATAATTTATACTATCATTATCTTGTTTATCCTTTCATTATCTGATGAACATTTGGATTGTTTCCACCTTTTGGCTACTGTGAATAATGCTGCTAGAAACATTCCTATACATGTTTTTGTTTGAACACCTGTTTTCAATTCTTCTGGGTATTTACCTAAGAGTGGAATTGCTGGGTCATGTGGTAATTCTATGTTTAGTCACTTTGAGGAGCTGCCAAACTATTTTCCAAAGTGGCTGCACCATTTCACACTCGCACCAACAGTGCATGAGGGTTCTGACTTCTCCACATCCTCACCAACACTTGTTATTGTCTGACTTTTTGATTTTAGCCATCCTAGTGGATGTGAAGTGGTATCTCCTAGTGGTTTTGTTTTGCATTTCTGTGATGACTGATGCTGCAGAGCATCTTTCCATGTGCCTATTGGCCATTTGTATTTCTTTCTTGGACAAATGTCTATTCAGATCCTTTGTCTTCTTTAAGTTGGGTTATTTGTCTTTTTATTATTGAGTTGTGAGAGTTCTTTATATTTTCTGGATACAAGCCCCTTATCATATATATGGTCTGCAATATTTTCAGCCACCCACGCACTCTGATATAGTGCTTGCCTCCCTCTCCTTGCCCTCCACTGCCACCCAGAAAAGCCGGAAACAGAGAGTGTAAACAGAGTATTGATTTGTTTTTAAAAGCTCACCCACTTCTTTCAAAATAATTGAAAGCAGAGACTCAAACAGATATTTGTACACCAGTGCTCAGAGTGGCATTATCTGAAGTAGCCAAAAGACAGTAACACAAAAAGTAAATTATTGGAAAGAGATCTGGCTTTGGAGTAAGCCTGCCTGGGTTTGACTCCTGGCTCTGCCATGAGACCTTAGGCAAGTTACCTCCCTCTCTGGGCCTCAGTTTCCTCACCTGTACAATGAGGTGGTAATAATTCCTTCCTGAGAAGGGCCCTGGCTCAACAAGAGAATGAGCTGAGCCATGCCCAGCATCGGGGCAGTGTGACAAAAGGGGTTCTCAACTTGGAGAGAAAAGACCCAGAGGAAGGTTTCCTCTCAGCCCCATCTCTGCTGCCAGTATGACCTTGGGCAAGCTGGTCTTCTAGATCTCAGTTTCCCTGTCTGTAAAGCGGGGATATTAACACCTGCCCCTATTACACACTGTAAAGTTTGAGGTTGATAAGAAAGTGTTCAGTAAAAGGAACAATGTTATACAAAATGGAGATTAGAAATTAAAGAAATACTTGGCAGAATGATGAACTGTTAACCCAGAGTGGTGGTGTTAATTAAAAATGATCCTGCATAATATGCAGCCATTAACATGGATAATTATGCAGACTATGTAGAAACAGGCGGCACCATTTATGAGAGGTAGAATGCTTACAAAGTTATATGGACACAAGTATCAGAACTATGCCCAATGATGTATAATATAGAAAAAGACTAGACGGGATCACGGAAAAGATGTAAGTAATTATTGGGCACAGGCCTCGGGAGGATTATGGGCGATTGAAACACATTCCTGGAAAGTCATCGTCATGTTTTTACAGTAAGAATATGATTTAAAAAAAAATAAGTGTGGCGGGGGGTCGTTTGGGGACAGGCTGCACTTGAATTCTGGCCCTCACGCCCACTGGCTTTGTCGGCCAATGGAGACCGAAACCACAGCAAGCGTCGCCCTGCGGAAGCCCTGCCCTGTCTGTCCTGCCCCCTGGCCTTCCCTGCCCTTCCACACTCACATCCTCAAATGAGAGACGGACCACAGGCCGCTCAACATATGGGACATAAATGTGCTTCCTTAACATACTTTTTTTTCCAGTCAAAGTAAGAGTCCCCCATTCTTCTATTCCAATCACCAGGGCAACCACCTCTCACCTGTTTAGCTGTTTCTTCTGAATGTTATCTGCATATCCCTGTGCAAACACTGCTATTTCTCTATTTTATGTTTTAACAATATATTCATTGACTTCCTGCTATTGGAAGAGGGTTTAGCTCACTCAAGCCCAGCCTCCCTCTCCCTTTGTCTCATTTTCCCAACACAATTATATCACTATTTTGTATTATATCACCAATTGTCACTTTAGGAAACACACTACTGTTATCTCCCGACGATGATCCCCACCGATGCTTCCTGAGAAGGGGCAGCTCACGCCACAGCCTCCCCTCATCTCTCCTCCTTCTTCTTCTCCCCTGTTTCGGTCATATGTACTTTTACATCGTCTCCATCCATAGCATTCCCATTGTTTCGTAACTGTAATGAAGCCTTCCATGCTTTACTTAAAGATTGATTCTAAAACTAATAAACAATGTTTACCTTACTGAGATTTATATACATACACATATGGCTCGTTGCCCGGCCAGTGACATACCTGCTTATGTTTGCTTTCTTGCAGTACTTTTCTTGAATCAGGAATTTCAAATAGCTTTTCTTTTTTTCTAGCACTAGCTGGCTTCATCATATTCTCAATTTCTCCCTAACTTTCCATCCCAACAGGTGTTCTATTGAGTTTTCCCCCTCCCCAAGAATCTACCTTCTAGAGTCTTCTGTGCTCCTGCTTCAATCTGGACAGTAATAATCCAGGAACTTCTTTTCACTGATTTCCTGGGCTCGATCCATACTTTCGAAGATTTGGGTTACATTCTTGAGTTTCTTTCCTTATTTTGCCAGAGCATACCATTAAGTAACATCTTATGCAGAGGTGTATGGTGGGTAAAATTTCTAAATATTTTATGTTTGGAAATGTATTTATTTTGCCTTTAGACTTGATTGATACTTGGGCTGGGCATTGAATCGTAGGTGGTAAATCAAGTTCCCTTAAGACTCTGAAGGCACTGCTCTGTTGCCTGCTATATAGATTTTCCTATTGAAAACCCTGATTCATTCTCATTCTATCACTTTCTAGGGACCTGACCCTCAGTGGAAGCTTTTAAGGTGCTCTCCTTATCCTGGCTGACCTCTAGCTCAGTGATGTTCCCTGTTTCAGGTGTGGGCCTGCTTCACACACTGTTCTGAGGTCTTGTGTCCTTCATCTCTGAGAAATTTTCCTTTATTATTTCTTTGATAATTTCCTCTTCTCTGTGTTTTCATCTCTTTTTTTCAGAAACTCCTAATGCTTGGATACTTTTTTGATCCTTCCTCCCTGTCTCTCCTCTGTTGGCTTGTATTTTCCATCTCTTTGTCTTGATGTTTTCAAATCACACAAGGATATATAAGCTCGAGAACAATTTGTCTTTTCACTTACAGTCTTATATGAAAATGTATTTCTTGTTATATTGTGTCTATAATAACAGAGTGACAGACATTTCAAACAAGAAATGTTCACTTAAGACTTTTAGGATAACCATAAAACATAAATCAAAACTGCCTTCAGTGAGCGAGGCTCTGAAAACTTCCCTACAAAAATGAGAGTGAGGGCTTTTAGTGGCCTAAAATGAAGGCTGCAGTAACTAGGTGAGGCAGGAGCCAGGGAGGAAGAAGAAAACTGTGGTCTTGGCAAGTGCTTCAGGTGCTACTTCTGGTCCCCATGCTCTTGGGGCATGCTGCCCCCTGCTCCCCACCCATGCCAAGAAGTGGGTAGGGTCAGCCAATCGGGCAGAGGAACTGAAAGGGTCAAATCTCAAGTCTGTGATGGGATCGTCCCTGAGCAAGGCAGCTGGACTGGGAAGGGCAGGGGGGCCCTCCCTGCCAAGGATAGAAGCTAATCAAGGCACTAGGCAGGGGGAAGCAGGATCCAGGCAGACAAACGGAGAATCAGAGAAGGGCCCAGAGTGAGGTTTGAGTGGATGTCGAGGTCAGTTAATACACTGACAGAGGGTCTGAATGCTAACCAGCATCCAAGGTCGTGTGGGTCAAGGGAAGCAGCATTCATCTGGCTTATGAGGCTGAGCAGGCTCTTCCCCAACCTAAACCCATTTCCTCCATGATGCAGGGTCTTCCTCTGAAGAAGATGAAGCAACAGAATAAAAACATGTAACAGAGGTTCAAGGGCCTGATGTTCTTGGACCCTGAGTACATGACTGGTCCTCCTCAAGCCTGTGTTCGTCCTTTGTGTGCTGTGATGTTGCCCAGAGCTTTGTATTAAGCACCCCCTCAACCCCACCCCATCGTCAGTTGGCTTCACTGTGAGGGGAAGGAAGAGACACATGCGCACAGACACACAAAGACACACACAGAGCACCACCACCACCCCAGCTGGTTCTTTCCTTATGCACAAATATGCTGTGCATGAGGTAAGAACACTCTGCCCAACACTGTGGTACACTGAGCTGGGGCTGGAGCTGCAGCACTGAGTCAGATGCCCTTCCTGCTTCCGTGTCCCGTGGGGGAGCAGACATGTGAACAGAAGAGGGCTGGCGATTCCTTCATGGGTCAGCTGCCTCCAAATGAGATGCTTGGCAGGAGAGGAGGCCTGCAACCTGTTGTCCCTCTGTTCATTGTTTATTTGCTGAAAGAATACTTTAGATAATTAGTCATTCATGCAAATGTTTACTTACTCAACAAATCTCTATTGGATTCCAATAATGATAATAATTAACGCTCATTGAGTGCTTGCTCTGTGTCAGGCACAGTGCTAAGCTCTTTGAACTCCATTGTGCACCAGATGTTAGGAGGACAGAGATAAAGATGCAGTAACTGCCTTCAAGTTGTTGAGAGGCCAGTAATGAACACTGCAACCATTTCATGTAACCTTCACAACAACATCCTGTGAAGTACTGTTCCTGAGAGGTAGTATAGTATAACAGAGTCCCTTTTGTGTCAGGGACCTGGGTTTGAAACCTGTTTATACTACTTTTTGGCTGTGTAGCCTTGGGCAATTAAACTGTTTAAGCTTCAGTTTTCCCATCTATAAAATGGGCATGGAATTCATAACAGCTATGTCTTATGGAGTTGTGAGGGTTAAAGGAGATAATGCATTTAAAGTGCTATCGCATTACTTGGCACATAGTGAGTTATTATTAAGCCTAGGGTGTTACGGGATCCCAGGAATTAACTTAGCATAATGTTAAATTAAGGCAGCTCAAAGGCATTTTTTACCCACAGGATGAGTAGGAGTTAGACAAAGAGGGAAGTGGAATTAGTCTAAATGGTTTCTATTATTCTGGTTGGAAGCCCAGCATTGCCTTCCTGCTCCCCAACAGTATTTCTGTGGAGCCACACAGACCTCTTCAGTTCCAACTTCTTCCACCATAACTTACAGTGCGTAATTGCGGTAGGCCTTGGAGAAGTCTATTCTTGTTTCTGGGCTTCAGATTCTTCATCTTTACAGAGAAAATGCTCTAACAATCCCACTTAGGAATCTATCCTTAAGTATGTTCACTACGGCATTACAGATAATAGCAAAAACTTGTAAGCCATATAAATATATAGCAATGGGGAAATAGTTTAATAAATTATGATGCATTCATATACAGAAGACAATATAGCTGCTACAAAGATAGAGGTAACTCCATATGAGTTGATATAGAGAAATGTACTCTCGTGAGCCATAATTTATATGCAATAAATGCATTAATTTGGGGGAATGCAATACAGCTCTATGCATTTTGGCAAAGGTATTCACTTGTCACCATCCCTCCCATCAAGAAAAAACATTTCCATCACTTTAAAAATTTCCGTCATGCCACTTTTCCATCAGTCCCTCCTCATCCACACAGAAGCAACCGCTATTCTGATTTATAACACCATAGATCCATTTTGTCTCTCCTTAAACTTCATATTTTTGGAATTATAGTTTTTAAAATATTCAGTTATGTTGTTTCAAGTAACAGTAGTTTCCTTGTTGTTGCTGTTGTACATTGAGTGCTTGTGTTCCCCCCAAATTCATATGTTGAAGCTCTAAACCTCAGTGTGGCTGTATTTGGAGATGGGGCCTTTAAGGAAATAACTAGGTTGTGAGGTCATAAGGGTGGGGCCTTGATCCAATAGGATTAGTGTCCTTATAAGAAGAGGCACAAGGCAAAGGTCATGTGAACACACAGCAACATGGTGGCCACCTCCTAGCCAAAAGAAGAGGCCTCACAAACCTACTTGGCCAGCACCTTGATCTTGGACTTCCCAGGCTCCAGAATTGTGAGAAATAAATGTCTGTTGTTTAAGAAGTTACCCAGTCTGTGGTATTTTGTTAAGTTACCCAGCCTGGGCAGACTTGCTGAGTAGCATTCTGCTGTTTATTTCTATACCACAGTTTGTTTATTCCCTATAAATGGACATTTGGGTTGTTCCAGTTTTTGGCCATTATGTGCAAATTTGTGTGACCAACTTGAATCTCTGTATTATATGATAAATGTATGTTTAACTTTATTAAAAAGCACCAAACAGTTGTCCAAGGTGGTAGTACCATTTCATATTCCAACCAGAAATAAATGAGAGTTCCAGTTGCTCCATAACCTTGCCAGCACTGGGTATTTTCAGTGTTTTAAATTTTATCCATTTAAGTGTGTGTAAAGGTCTATCTCATTGTGGGTTTTTTAATAAATTTATTTATTTATTTATTTTTGGCTGCTTTGGGTCTTCGTTGCTGTATACGGGCTTTCTCTAGTTTCAGTGAGCAGGGGCTACTCTTAGTGGCGGTGTGCGGGCTTCTCATTGCGGTGACTTCTTTTGCTGCAGAGCACGGGCTCTAGGTACACGGGCTTCAGTAGTTGTGGCACTTGGGCTCAGTGGTTGTGGCTCATGGGCTCTAGAGCACAGGCTCAGTAGTTGTGACGCACAGGCTTATTTGCTCCACGGCATGTGGGATCTTCCCGGGCCAGGGCTCAAACCCGTGTCCCCTGCATTGGCAGGTGGATTCTGTAACCACTGTGGAAGCCCCTCATTGTGGTTTTAATTTGTATGTTCCTGATGACAAATGATGTGGAGCACCTTTTCACATGATTATTGGATATTCAGATATCTAGTTTTTGAAATACTTTCTTAAGTCTTTTGTTCTTTTTTATTGCATTGTCTTTTATTTTTAATTTGTAGGAGTTTTTATATATTTTGAATATGAATCCTTTGTCAGCTATATGTATTGCAAGTATTTTCTTCTAGTCTGTGGTTGTCTATCCACTTTCTTAATTTTATATTCTGAAGAACAGGAGTTTTTAATTTTGATGAAGTACAATTTATTTATGTTTCTTTTATGGTTAGTGCCTTTTGTGTCTCAAGAAATTTTTGCTTTCCCCAAGGTCATAAAGATATTTCCTGTTTTAGAAGCTTTTTCAAGAAGCTTCATTGTTTTAGCTTTCACATTTAGGCCTCTAATCCATTTGAGTTAGTTTTTGTGTATAGTGTAAGGGATGAACCGATGGTCATTATTTTCCATGTGGATATCCAGTTGTTCCAGAACTACATGTTGAAAAGATTATCTTTTCCCCATTAAATTACCTTCGAAACTTTGTCAAAATTCAACTGAACCATATGTGTATTGACCTATTTCTAGACTCTCTATTCTGTTGCCATTGATCCTTATGTCAATAACATAGAACGTCTTAAAAGCAGGTAATATAAGTCTTCCAACTTTATTGTTTTTCAGAATTGTTTGATTCTTCTAGGTCACTTGAATCTCCATATAAACTTTAAAATAAGCATGTTGATTTCTACCAAAAAAAAAAAAAAAACAGCTGAGGTTCTGATTAGAATCTATAGGTCAATGCATTGAATCTGTAGATCAATCTGCAGAATTGATATCTTAACAATATTGAGTCTTCCAATCAATGGACATTGTAAACCTTTGAAATTCCTCTCAGGAATGTTATGTAGTTTTCAGTGTACATGTCTTAGTCTTATTTTGTTAAAATTTTCCCTATGTATTTAACATTTTTTGGTATTTTTATAAAAGTTCTTTTAAAATTTTATTTTTCAATTATTCATTGTTAATATATAGAAATGCAATTGATTTTTTTACATTGTCTTTTTATTATGCAAATCCTCCCATTAGTTATAGTAGTGGTTTTATAGATTCCTTTGAATTTTCCATGCATTAAATCATGTTATCTGCAAGTAGTTTTATCCTTCAATATCTATTTTTATATATTTTATTTCTTTTTCTTGCCTTGTTACATTGGTTAAGATCCCTGAATCTATGTTGAAGAGTTGTGGTAAGAATCCTTGTGTTATGAAATTTAGGGGAAAGTGTTCAGTCTTTCACCACTAGGTATGATGTTAGCTGTAGATTTTCATAGATATTTTTTATTAGATTGAGCAAGTTTCATGTTATCCCTTGTTTGCTGAGAGTTTTCTTTCTCTTTTTAAAAAAATCATGAATCAGTTTGATTTTGTTATATGCTTTTCTTGAATCTATTGAAATGTTCAGATGGTTGTTCTCCTCTATTCTATTAACATTGTGAATTACATTGATTGGTTTTTGCATATGAAACTAGCCTTGCATTCCTGGGATAAACCACATTTAGTCATGATGTATTGTTTTTGATGAATTGGCAGATTTAATATGCTAATATTTTGATTAGGATGTTAATGTCTATATTCATAAGTGATTTGGGTTTGAAATTTTCCTTTCTTATAATGCCTTATGTCAGATTTTTTTTTTTTTTTTTTGCCATTCAATTGGTGTCTTTATTCATACATGTTGATTTTTCCCATGGAGAAACTGTTGAAGGGAGAGGAGGGGAGGGCTGGGTGGGGAGCCATGGCTTGTTTTTCCTCCATCCAATGGAAGAAGTGAGAGAAAAATATGGAACAGTTTAAGAATCTGTGTATCATCCTTGTGCAGGAGCCATACTGATCTGCTCCGTATCATTCCAATTTTAGTATTTGTGCTGCCAAAACGAGCACCCTTTGTCAGATTTTGATATTAGGGTTATGTTATGCTGGTTTGGAATTGTTTATTCTTCCGTTGTTCTCTGAAAACATTTGTATAAAATTGGAATTTTCTTTTTAAATTTTTTAATAGAATTCACCAGTTAAGCCACACAGGCCTGGAGTTTTCTTTGTGGGAAGGTTTTAAATTACAAATTCAATTTCTTTAACAGATATTGGGTGATCCAGATTTTTCACTTCTTCTTGGTTCAGTCTTAGAAAATTTTGTTTTTCAAAGAATTTTTTGATTTCCTGTGAGTCATTGAACTTACTGCTGTAAACTAGAGTCAAAATGGATTGTTCACTTTAAAATATTAATTTTTTAATAGATCTTTATTGGAGGATAATTGCTTCACAATACTGTTAGTTTCTGTTGCACAACAAAGTGAATCAGCCATATGCATACACATGTCCCCATATCCCCTCCCTCTTGAGCCTCCCTCCCGTCCTCCCTATCCCACCCCTCTAGGTCATCACAAAGCACCGAGCTGATCTCCCTGTGCTATGCTGCTGCTTCTCACTAGCTAACTATTTTACATTTGGTAGTGTATATATGTCAATGCTACTCTCACTTTGCCCCAGCTTCCCCCTCCCACCCTGTGTCCTCAAGTCTATTCTCTATGTCTACATCTTTATTCCTGCCCTGCAACTAGGTTCATCAGTACCCTTTTTTTTTTTTTTTAGATTCCATATATAGATATACGTTAGAATATGGTATTTGTTTTTCTCTCTCTGACTTACTTCACTCTGTATGACTGACTCTAGGTGCATCCACCTCACTACAAATAACTCAATTTCGTTTCTTTTTATGGCTGAGTAATATTCCATTGTATATATGGGCCACATCTTCTTTATCCATTCATCTGTCGATGGACATTTAAGTTGGTTCCTTGTCCTGGCTATCGTAAATAGTGCTGCAGTGAACATTGTGGTACATGTCTCTTTTTGGTTTTCTCAGGGTATATGCCTAGTAGTGGGATCGCTGGGTCATATGGTCGTTCTATTTTTAGTTTTTTTAAGGAGCCTCCATACTGTTTTCCATAGTGGTTGTATCAATTTACATTCCCACCAACAGTGCAGGAGAGTTCCCTTTTCACCACACCCTTTCCAGCATTTATTGTTTCTAGATTTTTTGATAATGGACATTCTGACTGGCGTGAGTTGATACCTCATTGTAATTTTGATTTGCATTTCTCTAATAATTAGTGATGTTGCACATCTTTTCATGCGCCTCTTGGCCATCTGTATGTCTTCCTTGGTGAAATGTCTATTTAGATCTTCTGCCCATTTTTTAACTGGTTTGTTTGTTTTTTTGATATTGAGCTCCATGAGCTGCTTGTATGTTTTGGAGATTAATCCTTTGTCTATTGTTTCATTTGCAAATATTTTCTCCCATTCTGAGGGTTGTCTTTTTGTCTTGTTTATGGTTTCCTTTGATGTGCAAAAGCTTTTACGTTTAATTAAATCCCATTTGTTTATTTTTGTTTTTATTTCCGTTACTCTAGGAGGTGGGTCAAAAAAAGATCTTGCTGTGGTTTATGTTAATTTTATGTGAATTTTACCTCAATAAAAATAAATGAATAAAAATATATTGTGGATTTTCTAGTTCCAGCCATGACTCAGTAGCTGTGATCAGCCTTAACTTCTCCTTATAAATAACTATAAAAGCAAACAAAAGATATGAAACAAGTGATTTCAGGCCTTGGGCAATTGCTGAGCTGCTACCCTGAGAGAAGGGTAGCACAAGAGGCAAACCCCATATTCATCCCAGCTTTCTTGCAGGGAAGGTGGTTTCCAAGTTTCAGAGGGTTAGGTGGAGCCCAAGCATAGAACAGCAGTTGCACTGGGTAGAAAAGCAGGGACCTCGTGGAGGAAACTGACCAGAGTTCAGAGCTGTTAAGGTGGTGGGAACTCAACAGGGTATGGAGTGGAGAAAACTGCAGAAAGAGACCCCAGAAATCTGCAAAGGGGTTCCCTTCAGGGACCTAGACAACTGCTAAGCTGCCTATGCCTGGGGTGATCGTTCACAAGGTCTGGTAGAAAATAGCTGCTGAGGGGCTGAGAGTTAAACAGAAATTTCAGAGACTTCAGGATACTGGGGCAACCCAGTATTGGAGTTCTGACCCAGCCAGAGTGGAGAAACACAGGGCATTCAATGGAGACCCCAGGAAGACTGTGTTTTAGGAATAAGGACCATGCCCCAGGAGTAAGCACCATGCTGTAGGATTAAGGGCAAAACCAAAGTAGACCCACCTTAGCAAAGACTCAAACCAAGCTTCAACAAGGCCAAGGTGACCCATCAAAAATTTAACTGTCTGGCAGAATAAAATTCAACACTCTGTAGCAAAAGACTTTTAAAAACCCAGTCTCCATGCTACATCAATCATAATACCAAGAATGTAATGAAAAATTACTACCCATTTTTCTTTTTCTTATTTATTTATTTATTTATTTATGGCTGCATTGGGTCTTCGTTGCTGTGTGCACACTTTCTCTAGTTGAGGAGAGTAGGGGCTACTCTTTGTTGCCATGTGCGGACTTCTCACTGCAGTAGCTTCTCTTGTTGAGGAGCACGAGCTCTAGGCGCGTGGGCTTCAGTAGTTGTGGCACGTGGGCTCAGTAGTTGTGGCTCGCGGGCTCTAGAGCGCAGGCTCAGTAGTTGTGGCGCACGGGCTTAGTTGCTCCACGGCATGTGGGATCTTCCCAGACCAGGGATCGAACCTGAGTCCCCTGCATTGGCAGGTGGATCCTTAACCACTGTGCCACCAGGGAAGTCCACTACCCATTTTTCTATTCCTATAAATTTTCTTGACCTTTGTTCTGAGATATGATTAAGTTACTTAGACACAGTTTGATTCTTTTAGGTTTGTTTATAAGCTTCGTCAGGTGGACCAAAGTAGCATTTATTCTCGGGCTAATCTTGTCCCGCTTTTTCTGATGCAAAACTTTTCTGAGGACACCAACTGAATATTCTAACTAAATTATGTGAATAGTGCTCCTATGATCATGTATGTACATGCATTTGTTTTAGTACCTCTTTGCAATTCTTTTGGGTATATACTGGAAGTGGAATTGCTAGGTCATACGGTAAATCTAATGTTTAACTTTTTTGAGGAACTGCCAAATTATTTTCCACAGTGGCTGCACCATTTTACATTCCCATCAGCAATATACAAGTGGTCCAATTTCTCCACATCCTTGCCAACACTTGTTATTTTCCATTAAAAAAAAATTATAGCCATCCTAGTGGGGGTGAAGTGGTATCTCATTGTGATTTTGATTTGTGTTTCTCTAATGACCAATGACATTGGGCATCTTTTCATGTGCTTATTGGATATTCTTTTAGGAAATGTCTATTCAAATCCTTTGCTCAATTTTAAATTATGATGTATTTTAGTGAAAATAATCAATATGGATACTATGATCCCAATTTGGTAAAATAGCAAACATTGTGTGTGTGTATGTGTGTGTGTGTGTGTGTGTGTGTGTGTATGCAAACACATACTAGAGCATAATGGTTAGATGCACAAACTTTTTTTTTTTTTTAAATTAATTAATTAATTTAATTTATTTTTATGGCTGTGTTGGGTCTTCGTTCCTGTGCGAGGGCCCTCTCTAGCTGTGGCAAGCGGGGGCCACTCTTCATCGCGGTGCGCGGCCCTCTCACTATCCCGGCCTCTCCTGTTGCGGAGCACAGGCTCCAGACGCGCAGGCTCAGTAACTGTGGCTCACGGGCCCAGCCGCTGCGCGGCACGTGGGATCCTCCCAGACCAGGGCTCGAACCCGTGTCCCCTGCACTGGCAGGCAGACTCTCAACCACTGCGCCACCAGGGAAGCCCCTGCACAAACTTTTTAACACTGTCTGGTTGTATCCTACTTCTGCCTTTTACCACTTGTGTAACCATAGGCAAGTTACCTAATCTCTCTGTGTGTTGGTTTCCTTATCTCTGAAATGGGGATAATTACCTCTTAGTGCTGATGTCAGGATGAAATGAGAATGCATGTAAAGGGCTTAGAACAGTGCTCATATAATAATAATAATAAATAATGCTTATATAATAATAATAGCATCGACAATGATATACAGATATATGTTGGTATATGCATAGAAAAAGGTCTGTTAGGAAAGACAGTCAATTGCTAACAGGGATTTCTGTTGGAGAATAGGATTGGCAGGGGACAGGGCACATTCTCTTTTTAATTCATGTAGTTTTGTACTGTTTGAATTTGTTAAAACAAGTATATAAAAGAAAATTTTAAAGCTCAGTGATGTAAAAATAAAGGAACTTTCTGCTTTAACATTGAACTTTAACCTTAACCCTCAATCCAGGCTCTTCACAATTGCCGGATGGCCTTATTTTTCTTATGGCTTTTCAGAGGCTGCAGTTTGCAGTAGCTTTCCAAGAAAGGACGGTGGGGTGGCCCCTGTGAGGCCGTCCACAGCATTCCCTCTCCACTCCCCATCTCTGTTCTCCAGCTACTCAGAACTTCCTCTAGTTCACGCATGTCTTGCTTTCTCAGGCTTAAGAGACTTTTCACTTTGTTCCCTCTGCCAGGAAATACTGCTTCAGACTCCACCCCTACGTGCCTATTATCCTCCTGAACTTGCTTGCTGTGGAAAGCCTTACTTTGTCCTTCTTCCAAGCTGTGTTTTGTGTCCTTCCCTTCCCTCTGCTTGTCTAGTGCTCTGTGGGATGCTGAGTTTACCTCTCGTCACACCATATTGGGAATGATGTGTCTATATCCTCTGAGAGTGAACAGGTAGAACAGGAGCCATGTTTATTTCCACCATGGCTTTGTGATTTTATCCCCAAAGGCTAGCACATGGCCAGAAACATGGGAAGTGCCCATAACTTTTGTTAAACAACAGAATGAAAGCAGGAGAAACCCAAGCTGCAGCCCTCATCTGTGTATCCTGGCTTATTTAGTATATGACGCCACGCCTCATAAACATAGAGCTTTAAGGATCTAAAGAAAATCCTCTGGAGGAAATTTCCCCAAATGGAAAGCTAAGTAGACTGAAGACCCTTGGCCCTTCACACAATAGAGCTGCCTGCAGATTCAAAAAAAGCTGATGACTATCTCCCATCCAATTCTCCTGGATATTATTGAAAGATCATTTCTTTCTTTGAAATAAAGCAAGATGGGTTTTGTCCTAAGCCTGTGAGTTTCAAAACAGCCACCCCCTCAAGTTCCAGTGGTGGTGCAGCTGTTCCAAAAATGAAAATAATTAGAAAAATATTTGTAGCTCCCTGAGAAACAAATAGCTCAAAGTTTCCCAAATTTCCCTACAAAAAAATTCAGAGGTACTGAGTGTCCAGTACGTGTTTCTTGCACAGGGACATCGTAGAGTCGAGAGGCTAACGCTGAGTTAGGCTTCCAAGCATCCTTCAGAACAATGGTGTGCAAATGAGGGGTCACATGACTGCATCACCAGAACAGCTGAGTTCCCATGAGGCACTACTCAGGAAGGCACCCGGCCAGGAGAGTACATCCTTCCATGAGCCAATGTCCGGATCACAGTATTGCTAAACTTGAAAAATTCATTGCGGGTAATTATTGTTAGTATTGGTGTGAGTTATTGTAACCTATTCTCTTTGGCTTGTGTATTTGATGGTTGTGTGTTTAGGTTGTTGTTACAGTGATGCTGGGGTTGAGTGTGTATTTTACTTGATCTTTTAAATTTCTCATGGAATTTATGAGATTTTTAGTGATAATAAACATGGCTCGTTATTCTGTGTGAACAGGTAATAGAGTTATAGATGCAGGGATGAATAGGATATAGGAGAGATCACCTATATAGGATATAGGTGAGGCACCAATCATAGCCAACTGGAAGGGATGCTTAATGTGGCCTGTCCCACAGGGTCCAGAGAGGCCACTTGCCCCTCAATCTCAGCTGCCCTGCGGCTCACAACAGATGAGAAGAACCTCTTGCCTTTCCTGAGCATGCTTATCACTTAACAGACTTCCAGTGGCTGGGAAGCTGGCGCTGTTGCCTGGCATCCCATGATGTCCCAGCTCCTAGCTGAGGTTGAAACTGATCTCTCTTAAGATTTCTGGAGCAGCCAAGGATGTGGATCTGGCCTTCACAGAGGGTTTTGTAACCAGGGTGGAAGTAGCCATAGTCAGAGTTACATTTCTGCTTCTTAATATCCAAGACAGACCTGGGAATCAGTGCCAGTACTATTAATATTAATCACCACCACCGTCATCATAGCTAACATTTGAGTGTTTATTATGTGCCAGGCACTCTGTGAAATACTTGAGATGGAACATTTTATTTGATCTTCCCAAGAATCCTATGGGTTTTACCCTCATTTTACAAATGAGGGACCTGGGGCTGAGAAGCTAAGTAACTTGCTCAAGGTCACCTAAGTTGTTAGTGGAGGAGGTAAGATACAAACACAGGCAGGTTTGGGGGCAGTTGTGGTGGACCCACCCTATGGTCACCTCCAATGAGTCATGTCCTTGCATTATCCTGTCCCCCTGAGTTTGGGCAGAACCTGTGACTTGCTTCTAATGCATAGAAAATGCAAGGGTGATGGATGTCACTCCCAAGGTTATGCTATTTATTCAATAATATATGACTCGGGCTTCCCTGGTGGCGCAGTGGTTAAGAATCTGCCTACCAATGCAGGGGACACGGGTTCAAGCCCTGGTCCAGGAAGATCCCACATGCCGTGGAGCAACTAAGCCCGTGCGCCACATCTACTGAGCCTGCGCTCTAGAGCCTGTGAGCCACAACTACTGAGCCCCTGTGCCACAACTACTGAAGCCCACGTGCCTAGAGCCCATGCTCCGCAACAAGAGAAGCCACCACAATGAGAAGCCCACGCACCACAACGAAGAGTAGCCCCCGCACGCCACAACTAGAGAAAGCCCGCACGCAGCAACAAAGACCCAACACAGCCAAAAATAAATAAAATAAATAAATTAAAAAAAATAATAATATACGACTCCGTCTTAGCCAACTGGAGCAAGATTCTCCTGATGGCCTCACAGAACAAGCACCCTGCTGTGAAGTGCCTGTGGAGAGGACCACGTGGCAGGGAACTTTGGGTGGCCTCTGGGACTTCAGGGCAACCTCCAGTCGACAGCCAGTAAGAGGCTGGGGCCCTCGCTCATACAGCTACAAGGAAATGAATTCTGCCAACAACCTGCATGAGTTGGGGAGCAAATTATTTCCTAGTTGAGCCTCCAGATGAGAACGTGGCTTGGTAGGACACCTTGACTGCAGCCTTGTGAGACCCTGGGCAGACCCAGGTAAGCCATGCCTGACTCCTGACCCACAGGCACTGTGAGATAATAGTGTATTATTTTAAGGCATTAAGTTCGTGATGATCTGTCACATGGCACAGAAAACTCATCCGCAGCCCATGCACTTAACCAGCCCACCCACATTTGCAGCAGGTCCCTAGGCTCTGGTGTGTGGATCCCCCTGCAGAGCTGCTTTCCAGGGAGTTCCTGCCTAAGTTCTTGGAAAAGGGCCAGAGCAAGGGAATCCTGAGCTTCTGACAAAAGGCTGAGAAGTGGGAGACCCAGAAACAATGACCTCCTTATCTGAAAGAAGGGTCAGCAAGAAGCACAAGGAGCCCTCTGGCCTTCTGACATTTCTAGCAAAGTGGAGACTTTGGGTAGGCATTGAGGCAGAGCATCCAAGGATTGGTCCTAGCAGAAATGTGCTCTTGTGACATTGTACAGTGGGAAGCAGTCTGAGATTTGAACCTAGATGTATCTAATGATGGTGTTTAGTTCAGTCAGTACTGGGCTTCCAGACACATTTCACCTTTACTTTCAGTGCTGGAATTTCAAGTATGGCCCACAGGCCACAAGCACTTGGAGTGGTGCCACATCTGCTAGACACTTTCAGTTTCTCTGCTCCAGCGGGCATGGTCCTAAAAAGTCAATACTGCAGGACAGGGCTGCCTGCATAATTCTTCCAAAGATAAAGTACAACCCTCTGCATGGGGACTAATCAAACTGGAAGTTTCCTCTTCCTGCTTGACCAGTGTGTGCCCAGCCAGGCCTGTGCAGACACGCCTTAACACACGCTGCTGTGTGAGGATGGAACAGGGCGTCTCCAGGCTCCAACCTGACTAATGGGGACACTGAACCCCTTCCCTGGTCCGCACGGGAACTGAGGGCCATGCAAGAGCTGCCCGAGGCAGGTCTGCCCTCGGGCTGAGCTGGCTCCATCCTGGCAGCCATGGGGTCACCTTTACTGATCATACTTTCCAGAGAAGGGGAAGGAACAGCCATGGCCTGAGCGCAGAGATGCAGGCTTGGCCTGGTGTCTGGGAGTCAGCCTGCCCAGCCTGGGGGTGGCCATGGGGATTCTCTGCAAGCTGCCTCAAGAAGTAAGAACAGCTCTGATTCATCTCTTTGTAGGAGCCACAGGACATTTGGGCCCTGCTTCTACGTGCACACTGAAGGGACAAAACACTTGCCTGTTCAAAAATGTCCCTTGTGTAGGGGACACCTGGACAGGGCCGTCCCCCTGCTGTGCCCTATCCAGTCTATCTGCATTCCTGAGGCGGGACTTCCTGCAGGTGAGGCTCTAGCTTTTGAGAGAAGTGGAAGAGGACTTTCTCCCCGGGACTGGGTAGGAGGCCGGAGAGCAGAGCGTGGGGGGCAGGGCGGGGGCGGGGAGCATCCCCCCTCAGGCCTCCCTCAGAGATGGGAGGATTCCCACACCACTGTTCACACATGACCCCTCAGAGGCCAGACCCAAGCTGGAGCTGTGGGCTGGGTTCCTGGGCCCTCCTGGGAAGGTCAATCAGAACAGAATACATGCAAGTGAAATAGAGGCAGGCATCAACTTTGGCCAAAATTAATAAGGATATTTAGGAAGACACAGGAAGCTGAAAACAAAAGGTATGTGAAGATGTGCAAAAGTCCAGTGTATCACTCACATCCCCATCTGTGAAAAACACTTGAGAAAGACTGTGACAAAGCAACACATGAATCCACGAGAGACCTCGGGAAGGACAAAGACAAAGTGACCCCCGAATCTTGCCAGTTTTAACAACAAAGGTGCGATCTCGCTCCGGCTGCCGGTCCCTTCTGAGCGCTGAGGCTCACTTCCGCGTTCTCTTCAGTGTGGACCTGTTTGGCATCTAGGTCCATCTATGTGCTTTTATTGCTTTCATTTTATGGTTTTTTTTTTTTTACGTTGCTGTTTCCTCTTTTTCTGTTCCCTGACCAACTGGTTGGGTCAAGTTCCCATTGATTCTGTTTCCCACTTGCTCAGCTAAGGAATTCTCCCTGCCCTCTCCTAAATGCAGCTAAATATGGGGGCCCACCCTTTCCTTTCATTCCTAAAAGGACACATGTTTCTCTCCTATTATTTGAAAATAACACGCCAACTAAGGATGATAGGACAGAAATATAGAAAGTGTGGGTCCCCAGTGACTGGGGAGCTTCATTGTTAACCCAAAACAGTCTGTTTTGGGGCTTATTTTACAAGAGAGAGGAACAGCTTCCCTTTCTGCCTCTGGTATTGGGATTTTCTGTTACATGAAGCAGTGATAGATTATACTGTTCTCTCTGTCCCTGTGGGAGAATTACATAGTCCCACTTTACTGAGGACAGGCTTGGCCATATGACTGGCTTTGGCCACTGAAAACCTAGCAGAAGAGACCTCTGCCACTTCAAGAGAAGCTTTGAGAGCCACTGTGTTATTCCACCATTTTCTCTTTTCTGTTGCCATGAGCCCAGCAACGCCCTGCATAGGAGATGCTCTAACAGTTCAGGTCGCAAGGTGAAGGGCACAGGGAACAGAGCTGTAGCCACCTCACCATGGACCACTTGTGTGAGCAGACACTGAATCTTGCAAACCCCTGAGATTTTGAAGTTATTTCTGAACACATAACCCAGTCTATTCAGACTGATATAATCGTCAAACGTAATCCTAGCTGCTGGTGTTTGTGTCTGAAATAGATTTTACTTAACAATGCATCACGCCATCTAATATTTAATCAACACCCTGGACTTATAATTAACTTCGTTTTCCTAGAAAGTGATGAGGACATAGATTAGGTCATCTTCCCAGAACCACACAGCCAGTAGGGGGAGCAGAGCCAGATTTCAAACTCAGGACTGAATCCCTTGCTCATTTCACTGCAAGTAGCTGCCACATGAGACAGTTCCAGCCTCCCTGGCACCACGACCGAAGTGCACAAGGGACTGGCCTCCTGCGTGGGGTTTACTCATTTAATTCCATGTTTAGCTGGAGCGGCACATAGTACTACGTTTCTGACTGTTACCTTTGGAGTCTGACGTATCACAAAATAAGTATCCTCCAGCCCCCTAACTTCCCATGCTTTAGCAAAAAAGGAAGAAAAAGGTAACTGTCAATGCCCAACAACTCCTGCTGCCAAACTGGGCATAAAAATTAATGTTCAGTTTAAATGCTGCATACTTTCTGAATTAGAGGCCTGAATAATCCATTTCCTGAATGCGGGGGGGAGGTTATCCTCAGTCTCACCTTTGTGCAGGAATTCTAGGCTTCTTGCGAGATTCAGACCTCAGGGCTGTGTACTTAGCAGAACAGGGTCCGCATTATCCGGGAGCCCAGGGCACATTGACTGTCTGCTTCACACTTCAGAGTCTGGCAGAATGGCCACCTTCTCCAGGAAACCCAGGCAGTCCCAGCTGGCTCCCCGGGAGAGAGCAAAATTTTTTCAAGGGCCCCTTTCACGAGGGGAAAAAAAATCCTCCAAAAACCTTACACTGGCATAAACCTAACCATTCAAGGGCCCCTCACAAATTTTTACACAGGACTTCAGCAGGGGAAGGGAGGAGGTGAGAAACAAAAAGGCAGAAGAGAGAAGAAAGGAACTCCTTGAACTTGATACTGGATGTGAACAAGAAAATTGTACAAGTTGATGGTGGAAGGAAGGGGTGAGGGGAAGCAGGGAAAATCACCGAAAGTCCCGTAGACTAGATGGTTCGTTTTTATCTTGACAGTTTCCCTACCTGAGCTTTTCCATAAATGGATTTCTAGATCTCCAGGCTATAATTTGGGGACTAGTTAATGAAAAAAAGTTGATTTGGACCAAAGCACACTCAAAATCTCTGCTTGGGACTTCCCTGGAGGCGCAGTGGTTAAAAATCCGCCTGCCAATGCAGGGGACATGGGTTTGAGCCCTGGTCCGGAAAGATCCCACATGCCGTGGAGCAACTGGGCCCCTGCACCACAACTATTGAGCCTGCGCTCTATAGCTGGCGAGCCGCAACTATTGAGCCCACGTGCCACAACTACTGAGGCTGTGCCCTAGAGCGGCGATCCCCAACTACTGAGCCCACGTGCCACAACTACTGAAGCCCACGTGCCTGGAGCCCGTGCTCCACAACAAAGACAAGCCACAGCAATGAGAAGCCCGTGCACCGCAACGAAGAGTAGCCCCCGCTCTCTGCAACTAGAGGAAGCCTGCGTGCAGCAACGAAGACCCAACGCAGCCAAAAATAAATAATAAAATAAAAATAAATAAATTTTTAAAAAATAAATAAAGCTCTGCTTCTCAAAAGCTGATTTATTGCCTCCTGCTCCTCTTGGAACTTCCCTTTAAAAGAGGGATGGGGGCTTCTCTGGTGGCGCAGTGGTTGAGAATCTGCCTGCCAATGCAGGAGACACGGGTTTGAGCCCTGGTCTGGGAGGATCCCACATGCCGCGGAGCAACTGAGCCCGTGAGCCACAATTACTGAGCCTCCACGTCTGGAGCCTGTGCTCCGCAACGAGAGGCCGCGACAGTGAGAGGCCCACGCACCGCGATGAAGAGTGGCCCCCACTCGTCTCAACTAGAGAAAGCCCTTGCACAGAAACGAAGACCCAACACAGCCAAAAAATAAATATAAATAAATAAATAAATTTATTTTTAAAAAATGTAGGTTTCTTTTAAAAAAATAAATAAATAAATAAAAATAAATAAATAAAAGAGGGATGGTGTGGTTTGCTGATAAAGGCTCTTCTCCACCTCCATGCCCATTCTGAGGTGTACAAGTTAGGGACCGCCATCCCCTAGCCTGGGCAAAGCTGGCATCAGGAATAGGGGAAAAACTTGGTGGGCTGGAAAGCGTAAAATAAGAGTGTGCCGAAACAGCTGCCGAAACACCCACAGGTGGTGAGTCTGCTGGGGTGTCTGGGTTGCTATCTGCATTGTAGAGAAGGGAGGCAGATGCTATAGGTTGGATGGGGCTTCATATCTTAGTTTGGACTTGGATCGAGATTTCTGAGATGGCTTGAATAGTCAGATGCTAAGAGGTGTCTAGAGTCTTGACAACAAGATGAATCACAGAGCCCTAGAGGAGTGAGACTTTCCCCTGAACAGCATCCCACCCTGAACTCAAGGATTAATCTCTTCACATTCAGCCTTTGACCCTAATCAGCTAGCCATGAACAGATTTAACAGCATGGTGTTCACCGGCACTAAGAAGTTAATCCAGGTTGGAGACATGGATTTCTTTAGAGCTTGTGGGATTCATAAAGGCATAAGAAACCCCAACGTCACCTGCAAGACTTTGAGCAGCACTCTCCACCACATGCTGTCCTGACACAGAGGAGAGGATGTGCCCAGCTCCTGGTATCACAGGCACTTTCTCTCAAAGTAAGGATGAGTTGGGAAGAGGCTCAAGTCACCTCCATAACTGATGGGGTATATGTTAGCGATTGCTGTGTAACAAACCACCCCAAACTAGCCTAGGCTGATCATGGCTTGCCTTGTTCATGCCTCTCTTGTCAGCTGGTGGAATGGCTGGGCCCGGCTGGTCTAGGATGGCTTCCCTCACATTGCTGGCTTTTGGCTGCAGCAATGGGGGTGACTGAGTTACGAATCTCTCATCATCCAGCAGGCTAGCCCAGGCTTATTCTCAGAGAATGAGCAGAAGTGGGAAAGGCTTTGAAGCCTAGGCACAGAACTGGCTCAGTGTCACTTTTACTACCTTCTACCAACCAAAGCAAGTCACGAGGTCAGCCTGGATTCAAGGACTGGGGCGATCATCTCCACCCCTTGATGGGAGGAACTGTGAAGTCATATTATCAGTGCTGTAGGTAAAGGCAGATGTGGAGAATTAAGGCCATGTTTGTAATCAGATGTGGAGAATTAAGGCCAGGGTTGTACACAAATGGATTAGCTGTATTTGTGAGATGGCTGACCCAGCCCATGGGTGTGATGTATGCCCTGGAACCCAAGTCATCTCTGTGTGAAGAGACTAGACTCACAGAGGAATCAGACCACAGCCTTGACCTCATTGAGGCCATGTCCCTAAGCAAGCAATTGTAGGGCCAAAGGGTTTCCCACACTCAAAATATTGCCTAGGAATTCTTCTCTCAGTACCTTTTGAGTGCTTCCTGCATTTCACAGAAAGGGAAACCATACAATCAAGCCTTTCAATTTTTTCTTTTTGAAACAAGGTTTGAACTACCTAAGTCTTCTTTTTTGGAAACACCAGATCACAGTATGTCTGCTCTGTAGTTTCATGGGTTCCTGCTGACTCCCTAAGACACTGCATACATGAAGAGATAGGAGGAGTAACATAAGCTTTGAAGTTTAAGGGTTATAAATCAAGCTTCATAAATCTGGGGCACAAATGTGACCTACTAAGAACAGTAGTGAACCATGGTTCCTGTCTACAGTTATTGAGATCAGGGCTCTCAAACACTCAACTTGGATGTATGAGTTGGTCTTCAGTGATGACCTTGAAGATCTCTAGGACCACCTGCACAAGCCAGTGATGCCTCCGACTCTGGAGAGAAAAACAGCAGCACTAGTGGGATGGCTGGATTCTCTGATCACCCCACACTCACCCCACCCCAGGGTGATCCTATGGAAAAATGAAAAGTTGCTTTTCACCAAAAAGGTCAATGTGGCTGGTTGCTTGCCTATAAGTTGTTCCTCACTGCCCCCCACACTCTGCTTTCTTCCATGCCAACAGAACCTTAATTTAGTTCCAGTACAGGTAGCAATGTGTTTTGGCAAGGTTGAACCCTCCCCAGACCCAGAGAGTGAACGATGGATTGGTCCAAGCTAACCAATGTAGCACATTCTCCTGTGCTAGTGATTGGTTTAAGGATGGACATATGACCCACTTTCTGGCCAATAGTACTTAGGAGGAAGTCGGCTGAGGGCTTCTGAGAGAGATTTCCCCCTAATACAAAGAGAGATGGACTAGGAGAAACTTTCACTCCTTCCTTCCTGCTTTTAGATTTCATTGTTAGGGGAGGAAGTGATGTTTGGAGGCATGGCAATCAACCTCTCACCACAAAGGAAAGGCCAAGAGAATCTCTCAAGGGTAACCCAACCAAGCTCCAACACCACTGAGCTGCAGGGCCAAGCTGGAAGCAGGGATAGAAACCCCTATCGTTTAAGCCACATTAATTAGATATTAAGTTACTTGCAGCCAAAAACATCCTAACTAATGCAGTTAGGGATCATGGAGACTCTGTAACATGTGAACTGAATGTATGGCTATTTCACTTGCAGGGCTTTGGGGGTTGCAGTATCTCCCTGAGGTGTGTGTGTATATATATAAAAGGTGGCAGTGGCAGGTAAAGGCAAACTATCTAACGTCTGTGGTCTGGAAAGGAAGCTATTGCAGTTCTATCAGTGTGTTGTATCTGCTCTTCATGGAAGGTTTGAGATAGAAATTTATCCTCTTTGGCAGAACGTAGGAGATTTAGCGAACTTCTACCTAATCTGCCCATTTGCTCTTTTGCTATACCATTTGAGTAGCCATATTGATAATGTCTCTTTTAGGAATGAGGCTTGGGTATCCATCAGTCAACCAGACAGCCAATCAATCTTGATGATGTGTGCCTTCAGTACCAAGAGGTAACTTCAGGGTCTATGGACACACTTGCTCCACTGTATGGTAATTGTTTAATTTTTTTTTTCTGTGTCCATCTTCCATGTTGGCCTATGAGCAACTCAATGGCAGGAACCATATCTTTAATCTCAGTATTGCTAAGTTTGGCACAGGATCTGGACCATACAGTGTGCTTCACAGATGATTTTTTTGAAAGACAGAAAGAATGAATTATGTACAAAATTATTTGTAAATGCAAGTCCTACCAAGAGTAGATGACTTTTATGGCCACAGAATGACTTACTTTTTATCTGACTGCCTGAAAAAACTCTAATTAGGGATATTAGAATATCTTATCCCATTTTTAAACCTAACACATCGAAAAATACACTTTAAGGGGAATCAGCCCATCTTTCCATGTGCTTTTTGAGGCGTAGTTTGTGCCTAGCAAGCCTTTTTTAATGGGAAAGATGATGCTTCCTAAAGCAGTTCTCCTACTAAATGTGAAGGCGAGAAGTGGAAATATTATTCTCAGAGTTAAAAAAAAAAAAGATTTTTCATAAATTCACTAAGTAGTGTGTTTGAACTAACTTTAAAAGCTGACAAAGAAACAAGATAAAATATACTTATATCTCTGCTAACCGTCTCTCAACAT
Source organism: Balaenoptera physalus (assembly GCF_965194825.1). NCBI lineage: Eukaryota > Metazoa > Chordata > Mammalia > Artiodactyla > Balaenopteridae > Balaenoptera > Balaenoptera physalus. The sequence goes on from NC_138901.1 coordinate 38,062,391, forward strand.
GTCAGGTCCTCTGCAGCCTCCCTGAGATCCATGAGAGACAGCATGTAAGCTGTTCTTTAGATGGCCATCTGAAAACTCATCAAATAGCAAGGTAGGAAGAACAAAATCACCTCCAAAATTTTCGAATTGCATTGATCTGTGGCATAAGCCCTCTCCACAGGAAGAGAAATGATGGATTTGAGACTCACTGGAGGATTTGTTTAAAGTGCTTTGTGTTTTGTTTTGTGTTTTTAATTTATGTATGGAATTGCCCGGGAGTAGTAAATAGACTTTATTTGCTGTATTTCGAGGAAGATAAAATTATCAGGACTGTCTATGTATTTCAAAGCCAGGGAAAACACAAACAGCTTTGAAGCCTCTCCTCCTGGACTTTTTTGTCCTAATCTTCTAAGTGATGGTTTTGACAGTGTTTATTCTTTTCTTCTTTCTAAAACAGTTGAAAGTACCATTTTTCTCAGTTAAAATAGCAATCTGAATTTTAATTACGTCAGGTAAAGTACCCACTGAACACCACAGATTATTTAAATGATTGCAAAAGGACAAGCAAAAATTTCTGAACAGCATGGCCACCCTTCTCCCCAAATATCCCTCCTCCTCCTCTCCCTAACCCTGGACGCTCCCACCAGCAGCACACCCCGCTCTTTGCGGGTGGGTTTCTCATTTGGATTCATACACACCATCTGGACAAGTTTTTCTGCTGTGTTTCCCCAATAACCAAAGAGCTAAGCCATTTCCATCTGCTTGGAGATAATTTGTAGACTTGTTAAGATTGGTGGGCATGGGGAGGGGAATACAGAGCCCACGCTACACGCTGCCAGCAAACACTGAGGGGCAGGGCTTTATTTCAAATTTCATGTACTCGGAAACAGAAGTTTCTCATAAAACTTCATCCTGTGAGTCTCCCCATAGCCTGGAGCATGGGTTGGCAAACTTTTTCTGTAAAGGGCCAGAAAGCCTTTTTAGGCTTTGTGGGACATTTGGTCTCTGTTGCCACTACTAAACTCTGCACAAAAGCAGTGCTAAGTAACATGGAACTGAATAGGCATAATTGTGTTCAGTAAAACTTTATTTTCAAAAACAGGTTGTGAGTTTTAGACCCCTGGCTCTCAAGGAGGGGGAGAGCATTGAGCAATGACGGGAGCGGGCCCAGGTCATAGTTTTTTGAGGGGTGGGGCCCTGCCTGCTCTCATAAGGAGGTAGTGAGCACAGCAGTGGATCTGACCCTTTTAGGTAAGTGCATTGCACCACCCAACCTGTGCCCAGGCTACACCTTTGCATGATGGAAAGCTGGCGAGCATTATAGCATGTAGACCCTCAAATTAGTGAGCTTTCCAGCTGCGCTTATTAAGGCCCTACTAATGCCCCACCTCGATCATGGTGATCATCTTCTCCCTGGTCCAAAAATTCCATTCTTTGGCCTCTTCTTCACTCTCTCAACAAGGACTAGCTTCCTGAGACAAAGTCTAATCCCAGAGGTCTTGGTCCAGTCATGTTTAATCGTGGCATTCAAGGCTCTTTATAGGCCTGCTTATCCATTAGGCATGGCAAGTGTGGTGCCTGGGGCCCACGATACTTACAGAGACCCATGAACATATTTAATTTCAATGTCTTTCAGAGTGGAAGAAAAATGAGTATAATAATAGTAATGAATATGTAATAATGAATCCAGCTTGAATTGTATTCATCATTATACCCACACAGTCATAAATATAATTAAAAATTTTTTTTCTTAGTTGAAGGGGCCCGTGAAGGCAAAAGTACTGAGAGCTCTTTCTAAGGATTGCCGTGTAAAATACAGAACGCCCAGTTAAATTTGAATTTCAGATAAACAGTGAATAATTTTTTAGTATAAGTATATCCCAAATATTGCATAGGGGTATACTTATTCTAAAAAGTGGTTTGGTTTTTTAAATCTGAAATTCACATTAACTGGGCATCCTGTTTATCTGAAATTCAAATTTTTACTTGCTAAATCTGGCAACGCTAAGGGCAAGTCAGTGTGGCCCCGGCTGGCACCAACTACAGTTGCAGGCTTCTCGCCCATGCTCCTTGAGCTAAATGTCTTAGATCGGGTTCCCAGGAAGCAGACCCTAAGATGAAGATGCATGTGCAAGTAATTTATTTGAAGAAGTGCCCCCAGGAGAGACTAGTAGGAGATTGGGAGAACAAGGCAGGGCCAGGGTGAAGACTCAGACAGGCCCCTGCAGAGGGTGCTTCCGCCTCACCCCACAGGGGAGTGTAAGTTTCACCTCAGAAACATCCCAAAGGGTGTCTGGGCACTGCACTGACATTGTCATCTACACCAGGTCAGAAACAGAGATCAGCCCAACTTCAAAGCTCAGGAAGAAAAATCACCCTGAGCCTGTTGGGTTACTTTCATTAACCTACACAGAAGCTGTGCGAAGAATGATGAGATCAAGCAGCCATGATGGCGTGAATGGCTGCAGCTGCTCCTGCGCGCCTGGACTCCACGGAGGCGGCCTCCACCTCGCAGTTGGTGATCTCCGTGCCCTGCACGAAGGGAGGGGTTTGGTAATTCAGAGGAGCAGACTTGCTATCTTTTAGAGCATTTTGGGGGGGGCCAAAAGAGGCCCGTACCTCACAAAGGTGGCCTGGACCTTACGGAGGCATCATGTCAGAACTTTACCATAAAAATACTTTCTTTCTTCACTACTGTTATTAGCTCCACCTTTCTATACCTGAACACTTGCTGCACCATCAGGCGTGCTGACCAAGGCCTAGTGTTGCCAGCACACCCCACGCCCCACTCCCAAGCTTCCCATGGCTCTCCAAATGTGTCCTTCACTTCCTCACGTCTGTTATTTTCCTTCTGCTGTTTGCTCTGCCCGCAAACCCCTCACCATCCTTTGCCATCTGGCAAATTCCTATCATCCCTGATGGCCCAAGAAAACACCCTCTCCTCTGTGATGCTTTCTCCTACCTCCCTGAGGTAACCCTGAGGAACAGACCTACTGTTCTGTGATGGCTCAGACATACCTTCCTATGTCATTGGTCCCTTGTGCTATAATTGTTCACAAACACGTCTGCTCCCTGCCTGCCTGTGGCCTACCCTCTGGGGAGGGGTTTGGTTTTATTTGGCTGGTTATTCCCATCGCCTAGTCCCTCAAATGTTTCCTGGATGAATGAACAGATGGATGAATGAACACAGGAGTTCAATCAGTGACGTTGAGCAGGTGAGCATTGTTCTGCATCTGGCCGGTGTCCCGTTACTGTAAGTAAAGTGTGCGTATGTTTACAGAACCAGCAAAGCAGAGGCACCAAACCTCACACCGGTCAGAATGGCCATCAATTAAAAAGTCTACAAATAATAAATGCTGGAGAGGGTGTGGAGAAAAGGGAACCCTCTTACATTGTTGGTGGGAATGTAAATTGGTGCAGCCACTATGGAGAACAGTATGGAGGTTCCTCAAAAAATTAAAAATAGAGTTGCCATGTGATCCAAGAATCCCACTCCTGGGCATATACCCAGACAAAACTATAATTCAAAAAGATATATGCACCCCCTTGTTCATAGCAGCACTAGTTACAATAGCCAAGACATGGAAACAACCTAAATGTCCATCGACAGAGGAATGGATAAAGAAGATGTGGTATATATATGCAAAGGAATACTACTCAGCCATAAAAAAGAATGAAATAATGCCATTTGCAGCAACATGGATGGACCTAGAGATCGTCATACTAAGTAAAGTAAGTCAGACAGTGAAAGACAAATATCATATGATATCACTTATATGTGGAATCTAAAATATGACACACATGAACTTATCTATGAAGGAGAAAGACTCACAGACATAGAGAACAGACTTGTGGTTGCCAAGGGTGGGGTGGGGTGGAGGGAAGGGCTGGGAGTTTGGGGTTAGCAGATGCAAACTAGTATATATAGAATGGTTAAACAATCCTACTGTATAGCAGAGGGAACTATATTCAATATCTTGTGATAAACCATAATGGAAAAGAATTTGAAAAAGAATGTATATACGTGTATAACAGAGTCACTTTGCTGTACACCAGAAACTAACACAACGTTGTAAATTAACTATACTTCAATAGAATTTTTTAAAAAAGAAGCAGGGACACCAAAATGTAAGTGGGAAAATGCAAACCCAAGTCCTGCATCAGATACCACTGAGCTCCCTCCGGGTGGGCGGGTGGGGCTGGATGGATATTAGGAGCCCCGTCGCCTGAGGTGTCTCCAGCCTCTATTCCACCAGACTGAGGCCTTTCCCAATCCCCACTAGACAGTCCCATCTGATGATTTGATTTTTTTTTTTTCAGTTTTGTTTCCGCCTGTGTTTTTCCCCCCAGTGAAGCTCTCTCTGCAGGAGAGTCTCTCGTATCTTCCCGGTTTGATTCCGTCACTATGAATATACATGCACATCAAAAAGTTTAATCAGATCTGATGATTTGATTTCCACCTCCATTTTCAGGAGTGGGGGCCTGGCCCTCATCCACATCCACTTACTGGTTGCGGCCTCGCCTTTGCCAACTCCTCGCCAATCCCCCTCTTCTGTGGGCTTCTTGTGGTACTCTGCATCCCCAGCTCTAAAACCCCCGGGCCTGATGGGCCTTAGATAGCCTGATGTTTGGAGCACCATGGAATCCCATGGCTGACGGGACCCTTTGGACTTGAATGGGATCCTCCCTCACATCTACATTCACCTGCCCCTTTAGGCACCTGAAGTGTCTACTGGTTCTCCCTCCCCTCAGCCCACTGGGCAACCCACTCCCACAGCCAGAGGTGAAGGGCGGGAGGTGGGGGAAGGAGAGCAGTCAGACACTGGGGTGGACGGATCAGGGCTTGGACTTTGGCTCTGGCACTGGGAGGGGAGTAACCTTGGGGAAGTTGCTTCATCTCGGTTTCCTTACCCGTCAAAGGGAAAACCACCACCTTATAGGAAAGACAGAACTAAGTGACGTAACTCAACAGATGCACAAAGCAATATCAACTCCTCTCCCTTCTGTTTTGGGGCCCAAACTGTTCCTAGATTTCTCCCTTTCCTTCCCCTACTGACCCTTGAAGCCCAGGGTTCAGAGTGACTCACGGTCCAAGCCTTAGGCAGGAGAGGTGCTCTCCCGAGGTCCCAGTCCCCCGCAGCCTGGGGAGGGCAGGGCACATTAATCAAAGGGACCCGGCAGCAGACATGAGGGGCAGACTAGGGTGCAGAGGGCACAGCACATTTTGATTAAACTGAAAAGACCACCATCATTAGGAAGAGTCATAATGGATTATTCCTCCCAACATGAGCAGGCAAAAGGGACAAAGTGATAAGGGCACAGTGATGTGCAGGGAACCTGGGATTTCACCTTCAGGCTTGATCCTCAATTATTCAGGCTGCGTGGGAGGGCACACTTCTGCCGAACGGGGCACCCAGCGCGCCCAGCATTCGGCCTTTGCAGAGAAACAGGTAAGATTCGCTTTCTGGTCAATTCAGCCAGTGCGTGGCGGGATCCTTCAGGAAGAGAGGTGCTCGGTGAGGGTGAAATGTCCATTGTGTCTTTACAATTGCCCACCTTTTCTGCCTGCTTCAATTCCTGACTCCACCTCTCGCCTTTTGCCACAGCAGTAAATAGAATGACACGGAGAGCTTCAGCGGCACTGCCCTCAATCTCCAGTTTAACTCAGATAGTCTCCTCCTGTGCAAAGAAAAAAAAATTCCCCAGGTGTACCCTTCAAGACAAAAAGTACTGAGTTACTTGTTTGTTTATTTCCCCCCACATCACATGTGGAGGGAGGGGAAGGTGATGTTTAAGATGAGCGCCTCAGTCCCCGTGGTCCAGTAGGGGAGACAAGGATGGAGATAAATCCTACCAGGACGAGTGTTAAGTCCTGCCACAAAGGGCCGGGCGAGGTGCTGCGGGAACATGAGAAATGAGTGATTGACAGTCACTAGAGAGTGCACCCTTGAACTGAGTCTGAAAGATGAATCAGCATTTGCCCAGGTTGACAGATGGGTCAGAAAACATTCTAAATGAAGACACCAATGTATGCAAAGGTTCAGATGCATGGACTGGCCTGGCTTGTTGGAGAATTTGGTTTGGCTACAGTACAGGATATTTGGGGAAATAGCAAGAGCTGGAGCTACCACACATGCGAGACCATGCCAAGGATGCGTGAGACCACCGTGGTCCCTGCCCCCTCTGGGCATGCCCACTGTGAAAAATACACAAGGAGAGAAGCAGTCAGTGCCATGTCATGAAGTGTCTTCAGATGCTGTGTGAAGGAAACTCCTCTTTCATAGTAGGAAATTAGATGGAAAGATTTTAAACAAAGGAATGTCGTGCTCAGTTTGACAAGGTAGAAAGTTGGTGGAAGATGGAATGGAGAAGGGTAACCCTAGGGACAGGGGACCAAGTAGGAGGTTACTGTGATAATCCAGGGAGGATATGACAACGGTCTAAACTAGGCAAGAGAGGTTTGCCTGATTTGCAAATGATCTGGCTGGACAACCACACCCTGACTCCATAGTGAAGATTTCTCTCTCTCTCTCTTTTTTATTGCGGTAAAATACACATAACATAAAATTTACCATTCTAACTATTTTAAAGTGTACAATTCAGTAGCATTTAGTACGTTCACAGAGTTGTAAAACTATCACCACTATCTAGTTCCAGAACATTTTTTTTACCTTAAAAAGAAACCCCATACTTAGTAAGCAGTCACTTCCCATCCCCTGGCAACCATTAACCCTTTTTCTGTCTCTATGGATTTTCCAATTCTGGATATTTCATATAAATGGAATATGTAGTCTTTTGTGTCTGTTCTTTTTCACTTCATGCACTGTTTCCAAAGTTCATCCATGTTGTAATGTGTACTGGTACTTTGTTCCTTTTTTATGGCTGAATAATATTCCATTGTATGGATGTGCCATGTTTTGTTATCCATTCCTCTCTTGATGGACTTTTAGGTTGTTTCTATCTTTTGGCTATTGTGAACAATGCTGCTTTGAACATTCATGTACAAGTGTTTTTTAACTCCTGTTTTCAATTCTTTTGGGTATAAAGGGAGTGGAACTGCTGAGACTCCTTTTTAACTTAAACTTGGTAGTTCCCAAGAAAATCCATTTTTTGAAACACTTCCAGAAAAGTTTTCTTTCCCTGCTTAAGGATTATGATGGAGAGTGGTATTATGCCTTTCAGCTGTGATCCTAGTGGGATCAATTTTAATCCTAAACTTTTTCTTAGGACCTGCCTCCTTCTCAGCAAGAATTGACTTCCAGGTGGGGTCTGGGTTTTCTGAAGTGGCAATGGAGGCAAATTGGCTTGGACTCCTTGACCTAGAGACATATGGTCAAATCTCTTGACTAAAACAGAGTGCATATTGTCAGTCCTGATTTCCTGTCTAGATAATTCAAGGAAGGCCTGAGGGGACCAGTGTTGATAATGAGAGACTCTCAGCTTCTGAACTCAGCACCTGTTTCAAGATATTGGATGATTGTCATTCCATGGACATTTGGAGGACAAACGTAACACTATTTCCTCCATTAGCCTTGGTATGGTTTTCTAGAATGGCCAAATTAAATTTAGAAATACCTTAGCTCTCTTGATTTTCTATGTGAGTTTGGGGAGTGATAAATGCTGCCTGAATTTTTCTATTTGTACTGGTATGGCCTAGTGGACCTGACAGACAGAACTGAGTTTAAATCATGCTATTTCCCAGCTATCTGACCTCTGAGCCTAACATCCATCATCTGTAAAAGAAAAATAGTAATATCATCTATATCAGGATGTTTTGGTTTTGGCTGAGGCCCCAAAGTGCTGAGGAAAAAAAAAACAACATGTGGCAAGTATCTCTCTCCTTCCAAAATGAAGGTGCTAGAATACATTTGCAGGACTTATAAGAAGGCACCCTGAAACTGATTTTGTGACCCCTACACCTACCTACCTCAAAGTTATATGGAAGCTGAAGTTGTAAAGGCCAGAAGTTGAAATTAGATTTCTTTGGATAGAGTTGTCAGTAGGTAGGAGTTGTATTCTTCCCCTGAAAGAGACCTAAAGAATGTTTCCCTCTTGTTACAAGTTTGGTGAGATGGTTCTAAGGAAATTCTGACTCCTATAAATTGGGAATAAGGCAAGAATGTGTACTCTCACCAATCCGATCAAATATTTTACTGGCGGTCTTAGCTAGTGCAATAAGGCAAGAAAAAGAAATAAAAGTCACATGGATTATAAAAGAAGAAATAAAACTCTCTCTATTCAAAGATGACATAATTGTGTGCATAGAAAAGCTCAAAGAATCTGCAAAATAAGCTACTAGAGCTAAGCGAGTGTAATAAGATTGCAAGATAAAAGGTCAAAAGCCAAAAATCAATTTTATTTCTATATGCTAGCAATTAACAATTGGAAATTTAAGAAATTTTAAGAAGTGCTATTCACAATAGCATCCAAAAACTCAAAATATTTAGGTGTACATCTAATAAAATCTGTACAAGATCTGTATGCTAAAATGTACAAAACATTCATGAAATAAAAAAGAAGACCTAAATAAATGGATGGTTCATGGATTAAAAGACTCAGTATTGTTAAGATGGCAGTTCTTCTCAAACTGATCTATTGATTCAATTAAGATGGCAGTTCTTCTCAAACTGATCTATTGATTCAATGCAATCCCAATCAAAACCCAGGAGGATTTTTTTTTTTTTTTTTTGTACAAATTGACAAGTTGATTCTAAAATTTACATGGAAAGGCAACAGATTTAGAACAGTCAAAAGAATTTTGAAAAAGAAGAACAAAATTGGAGGACTCACAGTAACTGATTTCAAGGCTTACTATAAAGCCAGGGTAAACAAGACAGTGCAGTATCGTCTAAAGGATATACACAGATCAATGAAACCAAATAGAGAAACCAGAAATAGACCTATACATACATGGTCAACTGATTTCCATCAAAGGTGTAGACAAATCAATGGAGAAGACAGTTTTACAATAAATGGTGCTGAAACTATTAGACATCTGTACGCAAAAGTGAACCCTGATCTACACCTTGCACCATATATAAAAATTAACCCCACATGGGTAATAGACTTAAATGTGAAGCCCTGAAAAACTTCTACAGGAAAATGTAGGAGAAAAATCATTGTGATCTTATGTTAGGCAAAGTCTGTAGTTACAAAATTATAATAAAAGCATGATCCTTAAAAGAAAAAATTGACATATTAGATTTCATCAAAAGTGAAAATGTCTGCTCTTTGAAAGACACTGTTAAGAGAATGAAGTACTAGGGATGTAATGTACAGCATGATGACTATAGTTAACACTGCTGTATGATATATATGAAAATTGTTGAGACAGTAAATCCAAAAAGTTCTCATCACAAAAAAAGAAAGTTTTTTCTTTTTCTTTCCTCATCCTTCTTTTTCTTTTTCTTCTTCTTCTTCTTCTTCTTCTCCTTCTTCCTCTTCTCCTTCTCCTTCTTCTTCTTCTTCTACTTCTTCTTTCTCTTTTTACTGTATCTTTATAAGATTATGGTTGTTAACTAAACTTATGGGGCAATCATTTCACAATACATGTGAGTGGAACCACTATGCTGTACACCTTAAACTTATAGAGTGATGTCAATTATATCTCAAGAAAACTAGAAAAAGTCAACACAAACACACACAAATAAAAACACCAAATTGTTATTGAGTCTCAAATTCTTAACTGATTTACAAATTGGAAGATTTAAGTGGTCATCTCATAGTATCTAAACAAATGAGCTGGTAGAGGAAAATACTTTCCAGACCTTTTACTTATTCTTTACTAGATGAGATTTAAATCTTACTAAAAATAAATCATCTACAATATCTTAAAAAAGAGAGAATGAAAGACAAGCCACACAACTGAAGAAGATATTTGCAAAATACATATCTGATCCAGAATATATAAAGAACTCTCAAAATTCCATAATAAGAAAACAAACAACCCAATCAAAAAAAGGCAAAGATTTCAATTGACACAGCATCAAAGATGATATATGGATGGCAAATAAGCACATGAAAAGATGCTCAGCATCATTAGTTATTAAGAAAATGCAAACTGAAACTATAAGATACCACTACACACCTATTAGACTGGCTAATTTTTAAAATTGACAATACCAAGTGCTGATAAATATATGGGGCACTGGATCTTTCACACAGTGCCAGTGGGAATGCAAAATGGTACAGCTGCTGTGGAAAACAGTTTCTTATAATATGACCAGGCAATCCCACAATCCCACTCTTAGGTACTTAACTCAAGTGAAATGAAAACTTATGTTCACACAAAAACCTATCCACGAATGTTTACACTGGCTTTATTCATAATTGCCAAAACCTGGAAACAATTCAAAAGCCCTTCAGTTAGTGAATAGGTAAACAAACTGTGGTACGTCCATAGAACAGAATCCCACTCAGCAATAAAAAGGAACAAATTACTAATCCTCAGGACAACATGGATGAATCTCAAAAACATTATGTTAAGTGAAAGAAGCCAAACTCAAAGGCTATGTGTTGAATGAATCCATTTATATGACATTCTGGAAAAGACTGAATTTTAGGGACAGATAACAGATCAGTGGTTGCCAGGAGCTGGGGGAGAGGGAAGGAGCTGATTTCAAAGACAGAGAGGGAATTTGGGGGTGATGAACTGTTCCATATCTTGACTGTGATGCTGGCTATATTATCGTATGCATTTGTAGAAACTCATTGAACTTGACACTCAAAAGGTGAATGTTGCTATATATATATTTCAATTTTAAAAAAATATAATTGAATTTTTTTTAAGTGGGCATTGGGAGATTGAAGATGAAAAGGGCAGAGGTTTGAATTTCTTTGGAGACAGTTGTGGTGTGATGTGTCTCACTTTCCTCTTGGGGAAAAAGTAGGGGGTGCTTCCCCCTCACCTGAAGTCCAGTAAGAGAAGCTCCGAATAGACCACCCACTAAGAGTTCACTATGTGCCCTTTGTGGTTGGAAGGCCACAAGGACTGGAACCTTAACTCAGGTTTGAAAGCAAGGTCACGGGGCTGGCTGAAGCCGCCTGGGCAGCAGAGATATCACTATGTTGGAGGAATCACTGTACTACTACAAAAGCTGAAAGCATGCAGTACCAGATCCCTCTAGGAAGGGTGGGGTTGTTTTAAAAGGACACTGTCCACCAAACTTCCTGCAAGGAGACCTGAGCAGAAGCAGGTAGAGGGAAAACTGTCAGGTGCCCAGCTGAGGGGGGCGGGGCATAAGCAGTTAGCCTAAGAGAGCTACTACCTGGACAAAGGATTCCATTGTAGGGATCCGGGGATGGGGGACCTAGAGGACCCCATGGCAGCGCATGAGAGACATGCCAGCTCTAGGCGTCCACTGCAGTGGCACCACGGTCAGATCAGAATTTTCATCCCTCTTCCATTACCCTGGTGGAGCCAAAGGGAACCTGGTGAGGGGGGTAGAGGTAATGGGAAGGACTCACAAGGGAGAAGCAGCCAGCAAAGCTGCTACGGATTTCTGGAAGCTCCAGATCAGAGAATCAGTTTCTAGAACTCAATAAGTGGGAGATGAAATATAATGAAAGTATTTTTTCTTTTAGATAAACATGAATTATTCACCAAAGATCTAAATTTTGTTTTGTTACAGCTTCACATTTATCAAGGAGAAAAAAACATTTTTTTTTCCTTTTTTGTCTCCATCTCTGGGGGGGGAAGTATGACCTTAGCTTGCTCAGTGCTACAAACATTGAGTGTAATGGTCACCTTTAATCGTGGAAGAGGTGAACTGACCATGGGTCAGGGTGCTAAACAGTGTGGTTATTTACATACTTCTTGTAACCGTTGTGAATGATAATGCCCATATGCCTCTGCTGCCTGAAAGTAGCAAATTGTTCTCACCAACAGAGAGAAAAATATACGACTTTTTGTGATGATCTTAAGGTTCAGCTGTTACACTCTTTTAAAAGGATGTTAGTGGTCTACTCAACTTACTTGCTGGTTCTGAAGTCTGACCTTAACATGTGAAGTCAGAGGGTAAAGTTCTTTCTGAACCTGGGTGGGAAGGGAGTGAAGGTGAGGTGGTCACGGGGCCAAAGAGTTAAATCCAAGGATGGATTTGAGCCCATGGCTTGATTGAGCTCCTGTGTAAGTGACTCCATTTTCACCAAGCGCTGTGTTTGTCTCTCATGACGAGGGGCTTCTAAAGGCTCAGTCACTCTTGGAGGTGACTGGGGTATTGTTAGCTGAGCTGAAGAAGGTCACTCCAATCCTCAGGGAGCGAGAGCCCTCAAGTGTCTGAGCTCACTCTACTGGGAGACTGCAACAGTGTTTATCAACCCAAGCAGTGATGTCAGTTTAATTTTGCTGCCAAGGGCTTTGTAAACCTGTGATAAAGTGTATCCCAGAACCTAAATTACTCTTGTTGTGATTCTCATCCCTGAGATCCGGTCTTTTGTGATCATCTTTCGTGATATTGAGTACAGCTGCACCCCACTCCCTGTCCCCTCAGTGAAGGATGACTGGCTTGGTCTGTGTTGACATGAAGGTAATCTATGATTCTCTCTCTTAGTGTTAATTTATCTCCCCTGAGATTTGGCTTCAGACCTAGGATGGGGAAGGGAAGAAAGTACAAAACATCTCAACTCTGTGTATCCTGAGTGTGTCTAAGTGCATATAAAAAATATTCATATTAATTTTAGTCCTCATTACTCAGCTGGTACAATAAGTATTGGGTTAGTTTTCTGTGTCCCTGGATCAGCTAGGACTCCTTTTTGCAAGTGTTAGAAAACCCAACTTGAGGCTCATGTAACTGAAAAGACCAGACATTGAGGAAAGCTTTAGGCATCGCTGGATCCAAGGGTTTAAATCAAGGCTTCGAGACTCAGTCTTTAATTTCTCTTTCTTTTGCCTCATGCATAAACCAATCACTGCATCCACGCATTAGAATATAAGGAATGACCCAGTCTGGGTCATTTCCTCAGTCTTTGAACCCAGGACTAGGTAGTCAGCTCCAACCGAACCACAAGACTAAATGTGGGAAGGGGTAGGGCACCCCAAAGAAAATTGAGGGTGCTGTCATCTGAAGGAAAGGGATTGGATGTTTGGCAGAAAAGCTACAGTTGTTAACAGTATATCTTGGCTTTGGCTTTTCTGAGCTCTGAAAGTTTGGGCAAGTTATTAAATGTTGCTGTGCTCATTTTCCTCATTTTTTAAATTGGGAAAATACTAGTCCATACTCAAGGACATCAAACAATTAAATGAAGTAATGTATGTTAAAGTGCTTAGTGCAAAGTAGACACTCAATTAAATGTCGTTTGCTACAATAATGATAATAATCATTAATTTTTATTATTAAAACTCCCTGATAGATAATAAATTAATATCTGTATTTTCGGTATCTAGTATAATGCCCAACAAATAGTAAACATGCAACAAATTCCTGTGGAATAAGTGAATGAATGAATGAATGAATGAATAAGGACACACAAACCTTGAAATCATCACATTATCTCTGTTTATAAAGAAAATATACATCGGTTAGGTTAATTTTATTTTAGGTTTATTAATTTACTAATTGAGGTTAATTTTATTTTATTATTTTGAAATGTGTCATACATATAGGTGAGTGAATAAAACATGTAAGTACATGCTAAGGAATAATAATGTGGTAAGATGCAAGTGACTAGCAACCAGGTCAAGAAAGAATATTGATGCCCTTCCCCAACTGCAATTCCCTCTCTCCCAACAGAGGTAGTCATTATCCCAATGTTCTGTGACAATCATTCTCTTGTTTCACTTTACAGCGTTACCAGTTATGTATCCATCCCAAAATAATATAGCTTAGTTTTATCTTTTTTTTAACTTTATCAACATCAAATCATACTTTATGTATCCATTTCTCTTTGGCACCTTTTGCTTCAACACTGTATTTTGATACTCTTCTATGTCAATGGGTGAAACTGCAGTTCATTCCTTTTCAATGCTATACAGCATTCCATTGTATGTAGTATTCCAATGCTAATAGTAATCCGTAGTATTCCATATATATATATATCTGTAAACTACGAGTATTTTGTTCATTTGGGGGGGACTATTTGTTTTCTTATAAATTTATAACATTTATTTATATATCCTGTATATTTGTCCTCCATCAGCTGTATGTGTTAAAAAAAACATATTTTCCCAACTCTGGCTTGCTTTTGTACCCTCGTAGTGGTGTCTTTTGATTTATAGAGTTCTTATAATAAAGACTAATTTATCAGTCTTTTTCTTTATGCTTTGTTTTGTTGTGGGTCCTACTTAAGAAATCCTTCCTGCCTCTCAAGATATTTATACCTTTTCTTGTTATCTTCTAACAACTTTATAATTTTGCCTTTCACATTTAGTTGTTAATTCATCTGGAATTGATTTTTGTATATGGTGTGAGATAGGGGCAAGGTTTTATGAATTATAGATAACCAATCATGCCAGCATCACTTATTGAAAACTTCAGTATTTTCTTGCTGTTCTAAGGTGACATCTCTATTATACATCATGCTCACAATTGTGTGGGTCTTCTTTGAAAAGGGGTTTCTCTGTTTTTTCTAGTCTTTTTTTGAACTTTGTGTCAATACTATGATCTCTTCACTAAAATAGCTTAGTCTTTTTTTTTTATTTTTTATTAATTTGGTTGGGCCAGGTCTTAGTTGCAGCAGGCAGGCTCCTTAGTTGCGACACGTGGGCTCCTTTAGTTGTGGTAGGTGGGCTCCTTAGGTGCAGCTCGAGGGCTCCTTAGTTGTGGCTCGCCGGCTCCTTAGTTGTGGCATGCATGTGGGATCTAGTTCCCTGGCCAGTGAACAAATCTGGGCCCCCTGCATTGGGAGCACAGAGTCTTAACCACTGCACCATCAGGGAAGTCCCAAAATAGCTTTAGTCTTGCTATCTGATATCTGGTCAGGAAAGTCACTCGAATTTATTTTCTTTCTAGAGTGTCTTGGTTATTCTACATCATTTACATGTTCATATAAACTTATTTTGCTTTTAATTTTATTTATTTATTTATTTATTTACACAAAAGAAAGGATTTAATTAGATAATAGGGTGCCTCCCCCCCATTCATCTTACCACCACATCAACAGGGCTTCAGTATAACAATAGTGGATTACAGCTGAAAGAGCTGCAAAAAACTGACACTTTCTAAAGAGGAGTACTTGAAGAAGCTCAAAGTCAAGAGAGGAGACAGAAAAAAAAAAAAAACACTGGGTGAATTTGGAGTTTGTGGAGCCTAAGGCTGCAGGAAACATGAACAATTGCTTTTTATTTTTAAAAGTATGTTTTACTGAAGTTTACATACACAGAAAAGTACACGCATCGTAAGTGCAGAGTTCAATGAATGATCACAAAGTGAACAAATCTATGAAACTACTAACCTGGTCAAGAAATAGTAGATTGAAACACATGAAGCTGGTGTTACTGTAAGTTAAAAAAAAAAAAAAGTTTAATATATGCCACGAAGGATTAACCATATAGGATTGATCTCTCACCATAAACAACTAGAAAAACAGACAAAATATATTAAACCACCATTTTCAGACATTGGACAACAGGTAGCATAGGACTATGATGCCTGAGAAAGAACAAACAAATTGAGGCAAGCCCTTTGGTTGCCCCAGCTTACTGGCTGTGGACAGTTTCCAGCTGAAGCTCAAGTCTGGAAAATCCGAAGAGAGCCCAGGATTTTCACTGAATGGAGGGGATAGATATTGGAGTTCAGGGAAACCAAGGCACCTAGAATTTGCAAAGCAGAGTACTGGGAGGAGGCAGAGAGAGAGAACAAGAGTGAGAGAGAGAGATATCCAGGAATTTACAGAGAGGTCTTCACGATTCTTTGGGCGAAAACTGATCAGTGCATGTAGGGATTGTCATTCCACAAGGCTGGAGAAAGAACCTCTGGAAAGCAATAGGCCAAACAATTCTAGTAGTTCATACAGGGCTGAGAACAGTTTGTGTTTCTGCCAGCTGGGGTGGTGATGCCTGTAATGCACTGTGAAAGTTAATTTTATGTGTCAAATTGGATGGTATTTTTGGATGAGGTTAGTATTTAAGTTGGTAAACTCTGAGTAATGCAGATTGCCCTCTATAATGTCAGTGGGCCTCATCCAATCTGTTAAAGGCCTGAATAGAATTAAAAGACTGGCATCCTTGAGCAAGAGAGAATTCTCCAGCAGACTGACTTTGAACATCATCTGCACTATCAGCTCTCTTGGGTCTCCAGGATGCTGGCCTTTGGACTGGAACTGCATCATTGTCTCTCCTGAGTCTCCAGCCTGCCAACTCATACTGCATATTTTGGACTTCTTTTCTGGAACTATGCATGCCAAAAGTCAATGGAACAGCATCCCTAAATTACTGATGGAAGTA
This sequence comes from Balaenoptera physalus, assembly GCF_965194825.1. Lineage (NCBI taxonomy): Eukaryota > Metazoa > Chordata > Mammalia > Artiodactyla > Balaenopteridae > Balaenoptera > Balaenoptera physalus. The sequence goes on from NC_138901.1 coordinate 38,078,751, forward strand.
AAAACCCCTGCCAACCTAAAATTCTATTGCCAGCAGAAATATCTTTCTAAAGAGTAAAAACTTAAACAAATGAAGAATAGAAACTTTATCAAAGATACCAAAGCTAAAAGAAATCATCACAAGTAAACCTTTGCTACAAGAACTATATTAAAAATTCTTTGGGAAAAAAAAAAGATACTATGTGAAAATTACAATCTATACAAAGAAATACAAAGAGTGCCAGAAATGATAAATATATAGGAAAGTATAACAGAATTTTCCCTTCATTTTTTAATCCCTTGAAAAGATAATTGCTTAAAGCAAAAATAAATGTATTGTGGGATTTATAATATATGTAGAAGTAAATGATATGGCAAAAATAGCACAGGATGGGAAGAGGGATATGGAAATATACTGTTGTAAGGCTCTTACATTAAATGTGAGTAGAATTAATCTTATTTGAAGACAGAGTACTTTAAGTTAAAGGTGTATATTAAAAATTCCAGATCAATCACTAAATAAATAAATACATAGATAGATAGATAAATTACTAAATATATCACTAAAATGTCGCTAAGATGACAATAGTGTAAATTTAAATTGAATCATTAAAAAATACTCAAGCAATTGAAAAGAAGGCAGGAGAAGAGAATCAAAAGAACTAAAAAAAAAAAAAAAAAGGAACAAATAGAAGACAAATAGCAAGATAGTAGATTTAAACCCAACCACATTGATAATTACATTAAATATAAATGGAGAATACTCCAATTGAAAGGCAAAGGTTTTCAGATTGGAAGAAAGATGGAAGACCCAAAATGCTGTGTACAAGAAACTCTCATATATAAAGATGTAATAGGTTTAGAGTAAATAGATAAAAGAAGAAATATGATGAAAACATTATCTGATCAAATAAACTTCAGAATATAAAATAACACCAGCGATTAATAAGGACATTTCATAATGATAAAGGACAACAAAATCAAGAGGACATAATAACCCTAAATTTTATGCAACTAATAAAATAGCTTTAAAATACGTTAATAAAAAACTCATGGAATTCAACAAAGAAACAGACAAATCTACAATTATAGTTGGAGAATTCAACATTTCTCTATCAGTAATTGAAGAACAAGTGGACATAAAATCAGTAATAATATAGAAGTCAATCAACTTGACTTAATTGACATTATAAAACTATCCAAAAACAGCAGAATATACATTTTTTTCAAGTATACATGGAACATTCACCAAAGGTAGAATGTATTGTGGATGATAAAGCAAGTCTCAATAAATTTTAAAAAGATTGAAATCATCCACTGTGTGCTTTATTTTTTTTACTATAATAAAATTAATCTAGAAATCAATAACAGAAAGATATTTAGAGGATCCCCAAACATTTTGGGATTAAACAATACCCTTCTAAATAATCCATGGTTCAAAAGAGGAAATCTGAATGGAATTTAGAAAATATTTTGAAGTAAATTAAAATGAAAATAGAACATACGAAATTTTGTGGGAAGCAGGTAAGAGGGAGGGACGTATATAGCCCTAAATGTTTATATTAGAAAAGAAGAAAAGCCTCAACACAATTACCTAAGCTTTCACCTTAAAAAACTAGAAAAAAAAAAGAGCAAATTAATTCCAATGTAAATAGAAGGAAGGAAATAATAAAGATAAGACTAGAAATTGCTGATATACAACATGAAAAATCAGTGAAACCAAAAGCTGATTCTTTGAGAAGATCAATAAAATTGGTAAACTAGCCAGACTAATGAAGAAAAAAGAGAAAGGAGACATAAATTATCAACGTCAGGAATAAAAGAGTATCAGGAGTGGATCTTACAGACATGAAAGGATAATAAAGGAATATTATGCCAACTTTATGTGAATTAATTCAAGTAGTTAAATGAAATGGACAAATTCCTTAAAGGACAAGAACAGTCAAAGCACAATCAAGAAAAAATAGATAACCTGGATAGCTTTAATTCGATTAAAGAAATGTGTACTTAAAATCTATCCATAAAGGAAACATCAGGCCTGGATAACTTCAGTAATGAATTCCAATCAACACTTATGGAAGAGATAACACTGATTATATACAATTTCTTTCAGAAAATAGAAGATGAGAGAATCCTTTCTAACTCACTTTATGGTACAATTACCATGCTACCAAAACCAGACAAAATCATTACAAAAAAAGAAAACTACAGATCACTATTCCTCATGAACATATAAACAAAAAAAATTTAAGAAATACTTAGCAAACTGAATGCAGAAGTATGTAAAAAGAATAATCATCATGTTCAAGTGGGATTTATCCTGAGAATATAAGATTAGTTTAACATTCAAAACTCAATGTAAGTCATTTTAACATAGTAAAAAAGAAAAGCCATATGATCATCTAAATAGAAACAATATTTCACAAAACCCAACCTTCATTCATGATTAAAAAACAAAAAACAAAAAAACTCTCAGCAAACTTGAAATAAAAAAGAACTCCCTTGACCTGATAAAAGGTGTCTTCAAAATAATCTACAGCTAACATTATGCTTGGGGACTTCCCTGGTGGCACAGTGGTTAAGAATCTGCCTGCCAATGCAGGGGACATGGGTTCAAGCCCCAGTCCGGGGAAGATCCCACGTGCCATGGAACAACTAAGCCCATGTGCCACAACTACTGAGCCTGCACTCTAGAGCCTGTGAGCCACAACTACTGAGCCCACGTGCCACAACTACTGAAACCCATGCGCCTAGAGCCCATGCTCCACAACAAGAGAAGCCACCGCAATGAGAAGCCCGTGTACTGCAACAAAGAGTAGTCCCTTCTTGCCACAACTAGAGAAAGCCCACGCACAGCAACGAAGACCCAACACAGCCATAAATAAATAAATACATTTATTTATTTTAAAAAAGCAAAAAACAAACAAACAAAAATTATGCTTGCTGGTGAGATAGGTGTTGAATGCCTTCTTCCTAAGATTGGAAACAAGGTAAGTATGTCTGTTCTTACCAATTCTTTTCAACATTTTAATGGAGGCAAGAGAATAAGGAAAGAGAAAAATAAAAGTCATACAGATTGTAAAGGAAGAAATAAAACTTTCTGTTTTCACTGATAACATGATTATGTAGAAAATCTTAAGTAATCTATGAAAAAGCCACCAGAACTAATATATGAGTTCAGTTAAGGTCCCAGAATACAAGTTCAAAATACAAAAATCAATTATATTTCTATATCTTTAGCAACAAAAAATTGAAAATTGAAACTTTAAAATCCTGACAGGATTTTGATTGGGATTAAATTGATTCTATAGATCATTTTGTAGAGAACTGGCATCTTTACTAACTTGAGTCTTCCAAAACATGAACATGATATAACCCTCTTCATATATAGATCTTCTTTAATATTTATCGATAATGTTTTATAGTTTCTGTGTAGAACTCTTGCACATCAAATGAAGATTCATTCCTACATTTTATGTTTTCTAATACTATTATAAATATTATCTTTTTTTTTTAAATGGGAATTATATATATATTTATTTATTTATTTATTTTTGGCTGTGTTGGGTCTTCGTTTCTATGCGAGGGCTCTCTCTAGTTGCGGCAAGTGGGGGGCCACTCTTCATCACGGTGCGCAGGCCCCTCACTATCGCGGCCTCTCTTATTGCGGAGCACAGGCTCCAGACGCACAGGCTCAGCAATTGTGGCTCACGGACCCAGTTGCTCCACGGCATGTGGGATCCTCCCAGACCAGTGCTCGAACCCGTGTCCCCTGCGTTGGCGGGCAGACTCTCAACCACTGCGCCACCAGGGAAGCCCCTAAATATTATCTTTTAAAATTTCATTTCAACTTGTTTATAGCTAGATTATAGAAATTCAATTGGCTTTTGCAATATTTACTTTGTATCTAGCAATTTTATAAAATTGATTTATTAACTGTAATACTGTGTGCATATTCCTTTGGCTTTTCTGTGTACACAACCATGTTGTTTGCAAATATTGATAGTTTCCTCCTTTGTAATTCTTATACCATTAATTTCTTTTTCTTGCCTTGTTGCACTGGTTAGGACATCCACTACACTCTTTTTGGTGACAGCCTTTATCATGTTAAGGAAGTTTCCTGCTATTCAAGTTTTCTAAGGGATTTTTTTAAAAACAATCAGGAATGGATGTTGAATTTTATCAAGTGTTTCTTCTAATGATCATATGTTTTTCTTATTTATTATGTTGCTTTGCTCAGGATGTATTAACCTTTTTTTTTTTATCCTTTTTATATATTGCTGATTAAGATTGCTAATGTTTTGTTTATGGTTTTTCAATCTACATTCATGAGAGATTTGCCTGAAAGTTTCCTTTCTTACGCTGTCAGTTTTGGGCATCAAGTTAATGCTAGATTCACAAAATTAGTTGAGGGAACGGGAGCTCTTTTTAAATTCTTTGAAATAGCTTGTATAAGATTATAATTATTTATTCTTTGAATATCTGGAACTTGCTAGTGATGCCATCAGGACCAGGCGTTTAATATGTAGAAAGTTTTAATTCATACATTCAATTTCTTTCATAGTTATATGACTCTTCAGGGTTTCTATTTCTTGAGTCAGTTAGATTTTCCTGAGAATGTGTCTGTCTCATATATGTTTTCAAATTTAATGGCTTAAAAATTTTCAACAACATCCTCTTATTATTTTGTTTCAAGGTCTGTAGTCTCTGCATTTATATCACTGTTTCATTCCTGATATTGTTTATGCTTTCTCTCTTTTTTTCTCAGTCAGTGTTACCAGAGGTTTGTCACTTTTATTAGTCTTTTCAGAGGACAAACTTTCGGCTTTGTTAATCTTCTCTATTGTGTTTATTTTCTATTGCATTAATTATTTCCTTGACTATTGATTATTTCTTTTCTTACCCTTCTTGAGTCTATCTTGCAGATCTTTTTCTAACTTCATAAAATGAATGCTTAGCTCATTAATGTTCAGTTTTTCTGGTTTTTTTCAAACAATATTTTGGATCATACATTTCTCTCAGCACTGTTTAGCTCTATCCCAAAATTTTTGTTATGTCTTTTCATTATAGTTCAAGTCTTAATATTTTCCAATTTTCACTATGCTTTCTTCTTTGATTCCCTGGTTATTTGAATAGGTAATTCTGAATTTTTAGGTATATTGGGAAGGGTCTTCTATTAACTTTTTTTATTGTCAGAGAATGTAGTCTGTATGATTTCAATCCTTAAAAAATGGATTGAGATTTGCTTTATGACCCAGTACACAGTCAATTTTTGTAAATATTGAAATTAATGTGTTCTTGTAGTTTGGGGTATGGTGTTCTAAATATGTCTGTGGTGTCATGAACATGTGCGATTCAGTTCTCCTGCTGCGGACAGCACAGCTGACTGGAGCCCTATCACTACTACTCAGGATCCACCAACACATTTGTGCTGAGACCACTCTTCCCCGGGTTGCTCCCAGCCAATGACAGGGTATTAGTGCAGGTCCATTCCTGTGGGGTGTGAGACCCCTTTAAATGGGCAACTTTGGCTAAAGGCCACCCCATCAGTCTGGCCAAACCATTTGAAGAACCGCACTGTAAACTGAGACTCTTCCTACTCATTCCTCCTTCCTTCTCATTCCTTTCAGAACTGCATTGTGGTCAGAAGGCTCTCCCTGCCTCCTCCTGCTTCCTTCTCTTTATCCTTCACAGGCAGTTTCCCCAATAAACCTCTGGCACATCTAATCCCATCTTGGCATCTGTTTCCTGAACTCACATAATGTCCACTAGGTCAGTTGTATGAAATGTGTTGTTCAAATCTTCCATATCCTTATTGATGTATTTTTACTGTTTGTTCTAGCAGTTACTGGAAAAGGGGGGTTAAGTGTCCATTATGATAGCTGATTTGTTTATTTCTCTTGGTAATTGTCAGTTTTTGCCTAATAAATTTGGAAAGTTATTGAGTGTATAAATTTAACATCAACATGTCTTCCTGTCCAACTGAATTGCTTAACATGTCAAAGTGACCCTCTTTGTTTCTAGCAATACTTTTTGTCTTAAGTCTATTTTGCTTAATATCAAGATAGTTAAAACCCAGTACACTCATCGTTTTCACTTTCAATCTCTCTATAAAATATGTTTGCATAAGATATGTTTCTTATGAGTAGCACATAGTCAGATAAAAAAAATACATTCTGACAAGCTTTGTATTTTAGGTGGAGCATTTAGTTCATTTATATTTGTCATAATTACTAATATTTTCAGATTTATAGCTATAATGTTTTCTGTTTTATTTCTTTTTCCCACAAGTTCCATTTATCATTTTATCCTTTCTTGCTCTCTTTTAAATTGATGTATAGTTTTGTCCTTTTTTATTTTTTTCTTTCACCGATTTCAGAACTCTGTTTGTATCCTGTAAGTGGTTTCTCTAGAAATAGCAGCAAATAACTTTTCAAAGTTACTCAATAATTTTACTCTTCTGAAAAATATAAAAATCTTACAATTTCCATTATATATCTTCCTGATTTAGATGCTATTATTGCTGTGCATTTTAACCTATCAACTTTTCTTTTGAAACCCCAATACATCTATTGTTGCTTTATACACTCAATATTTCACCTATGTTTCACTTTTTGTGTGGTTTATTCCCTCTTGCTTCTCCTCACACCCTTCATCAGGACTAATTTTTCTTCTGCCAGAAGTGAAGTTTTGTTGGTACCAAATTTTCTCAGTTTTGTTTGTCTGAAAGTGACTTTTTCCCTTTAATTATTGATATAGAATTGAAAATGACAATCATTTTTCTCTTAGCACATTGATGATATCATACATTGTCTTTTGAATGCTATTGTTCCTGAGTTGTAAATTATCTGTCACTCCTTTAAAAATAAAATAATCTGTCTTTTCTCTCTCACTGCTCTTAAGATATTCTCTTTGTCTTTGGGGTTCTGCAATTTCACTCTGGTGGACTATATATATATACTTTCTTCGGATCCCTTGGATTTCTTGATTCCTTGGGTTGATGTATTTCATCAGTCCTGAAAAATTTCAGCCCTTATGTCTTCAGATATTGCCTCCGCCCCATCTTCTTTCTCTTTTCCTTTTGGAACTTTAATTAGATGTTTGTTAAAATTCTTGATTTATCCTCCATGTCTTTTTTTCCTCTTTTGTATTTTCACTTTTTCTCTCTATGCTGTATTATGGGAATGTTTTTTCAGGTCAGTCTTTCAGTGTACTCATTCTTGTCACATATGATTATTCTAGTAAATATGTCCATGGAGTTCTCTTTTCCCCAGAAGTTCTTTTGGTTCTTTTTCAAAAATGCTTGATCATTTTTTAATAGTTTCTTTTTCTTGTATATTTTCATGTGTGTATTTTATTTTTATTAAACATGTTAAACATGGTTATTTTATAGTCTTCATCTTATTATTCCAGGATCTGAAGTTTTTGCAGGTCTCTTCCAGCCATCTGCTGCTTCCTGCTCTTAGTTCTTGGTGCCTTATTCCACTGTTTCCTTCCTTCCTTCCTTCCCTCCCCCCTCTCTTCCTCCCTCCCACTTAGTCACTCCATGCTTTTGTATCATGTAGTCATTTGCTCATGATCTGTCTTTCTCTGTGTGTGTACATGTGTATTTGAACTTTAATCTGATCATTTTCCTTGACATTTTATATGTGGGAATACTTTGAGGTCTGGGCTAAACTTGGCTTCCTCTATAGAGGATTCACTTTTGTTCTGCCAGGTGCTGGAGGCATTACTAGTTCCTGGGATGATTCCAGTTATATCCTCCACTTGGGGTATTCAGACCACCCAGATAGTGTGGATCTTTTGCTATAAACTGTGTCATGGACAGCTTAAGGTTTGAATGTTTTATAGAGATTATTGGCACATGTGTCTACACACACACACACACACACATCTTATCCTCTCCAGTGCAAAGTTTGAGACAGATTTTCCTTGCAGTCTCCAGGAGGGTCTGTAAGGTGTTTCTAAATTCACCCTTATACTCCACGCATAGCCTTTCAGATGTCCCATGTTCATGCTGGAAAATGTCTTATTAGACTCCTCATCTTTAACAGCCCTGGGGCTTTGGCTGCTTTTTCAAAGTCTTATGAGGCCATGAATACCAAAGTTCAAGTTCACCAGGTTCAGCAAATGCCCTTGGAGTGCTGGCCTCTACTTACACCTCTGAGCTCCACTTCACTCGATCCCTGGACTAAGAATTCTTAACTTTTCTGCTCGTTCATTGATGCTGTTAAGAAAATCCCGAATTTTTATTTGTTTTCAGTAAGTATATTGATTCACTTGCTGTTTTTCTGGGATTGGAAATCAGTTTCACAAAAAAAAAGAAAACACTCATGTTTTATAATTCGATAGTCTTCATTTAAATAGTGTAGATATACAGTATTCACTGAAAATCCACTGCAGTTTTATAGATTAATCATACTATATATTTGAAAAGTGTTTTTAACTTTTCAAATTGCTTTCACATGTATCTGTGGTTCTCAAGGAGGGTGGTACTGCCTTTCAGGGGAGTCTAAAAAAGCTGAAGGAGTTGTTTTGGTTATCATTATGAATGGGGTCATTATCGGCATTTAGTGGGGAGCCAGGGATGCTAGACTCCTACAATGCACAGGACAGCCCTGCCCAAAGTATAATTGTCCTGCGTCTCATAGGACTTTTGAATTTCCCCCCTGCTCATTGAGAGACTGAATGTCTGGTGAGATTTTTAACATAAGAGGTGTGTTTTTTCTCATATTTCTTGTATCTTATCCTGTATCATAACATTGGGAATTATTTTAACATTACACTTCTTAATGAGGCCCAGCTCATTTCTAAGAATATTTTCTTTTTCATTTTCTCCACTTTGATAATCTTTAATTTGTCTTGGCACATTATTCGTACTTCAATTCAGATTATATTCCTGTTTCTCATTGTATGCAAACAAGTCCAGTTGTTATCACTTATCCTAATATTATTTAATAGTGGGGAACATCTCTGCTGTTTTTTTTTTTTTTTAAGTTCTAAATCCAAACTAATATGTTCATTTTTACTCTGTGCTATCATCTTACTTCTTCACTGTGCCTTTTAGTGGAATTATGCCAGGGCACTTATAGATTGAACTAGATTTACAGATTGAACAAGAAAGCTACTCAAAACTACTCAATAACTACATGTAGCAGGAGAGCAGCCATAGATGCTAAATAACCGAATGTGTGTGGCTATGTTCCAATAAAACTTTATTTGCAAACCAGGTTGTGGGGCAGGAGATGGCCTTGGGGCCCTCCTGCCCTACATGAAGCTTTCTTTCAAAGCACTCCAGACAGACACAGAGACAACCAGAAAAATCATGCTTAATTATAATTCTCTCCTTCATACTTTTCTGTATTTCCCAAATTCTCTAACATGTATTGTTATTTTTATGTATGTGTGCATTTATGTATTTTCACCGCTCCTTTTATTTATTTATTTTCAGGAGGAGGAGTTTCCATAACAGATGCATGTGGTTCCAGACTGAAAAGACACAAATGCTGTATTGTGAAAATTCTCCTTCACTCCTCTATTCCAAGCCATCTATGTCCTTCCCCACAGGTAGCCAGTGTTATTTGGTACTTTGTGTTCTCCCAGAGACATATTACCATGTGCAGCTAAGTGACCAGGACCATTGTGGTACACAACTCCAAGGGACACCATTTATATAGAGCTCCTAGGATGCCACTGACAAGGAACACAATGGAACAGTGCCCCCTGGAGTTTTGCAATGCAGTGGCCTGATCAAAGATGTTTATTGTGTATGTGTGTGTGTAAATATACACCTACAAATATATGTAGATATGTGTAATTATACACTTACAACAAATATTTAGGTATATACGTGCATGTGTATTTTCTTCTACTGCCCTCTTTTTAAAACCAGGAATAGTGTATTGTGCACACACCCCTCTGCACCTGGGCTTTTTTTCCCACTTGATAATACATCTGGATACTTTTTCCATATCAGTTTATAAAACATCCTCATTCTTTTTGATGGTGATGGTGATGGTGATGGTGGTGATGGTGGTGGTGATGGTGGTGGTGATGGTGGTGGGGATGGTCGTGGTGGTGGTGGTTGATGGTGGTGGAGATGGTCATGGTGGTGGCGATGGTGGTGGTGGTTATGGTGATGATGGTGATGGTGGTGGTGGTGGTGGGGATGGTGGTGGGGATGGTCATGGTGGTGGAAATGGTGATGGTGGTGGAGATGGCCATGGCGGTGGCGATGGTGGTGGTGGGAATGGTGGTGGGAGTGGTCATGGTGGTGAAGATGGTGATGGTGGTGGTGGTGATGATGGTGGTGGTGGTTGATGGTGGTGGAGATGGTCATGGTGGTGGTCACCGACTGAATCTGCTGCAGGTGCCAGACATTTTTCTAAGCACTTTTCAGGTATTAACTCCCACAGTGCTCACAACAACCCCATGAGGTAGGGATGGGAAGGCTAAAGGACTGACTCCAAGTCACAGCGGGTACATGCTCACCCTCTGAGGTTAAAAAAGAATTCTCCCTTGGTTCCTTCTACTATTTGTGTGGTATCGTGGTTCAGATTTGAGTCTCATCTCTGATGAGAGGTCTTCCTTCTATAAGTACAAGGTAAGGACCCACCTTCACTTTTTCCCGATGGCTCCAGTTAGTCTCAGCTCAGTTTCCCCACTGTTTCCAGATGCCACCTTTCTCACACAAAAAAGTCTTGAATTATTTCAGTCTATTTTTGGACTTTCTATCTGTTTCATTGTCTATGTAATCAAGTGCGAACACCACACTTTTAATTCTGGAGGTTTTACAACTGGTGTTAATATCTGGTAGGGTTTCATCTCCTCATTACTTTTCTTCCTCAGTACTACCCTGGATATTCCTGACTTATTTCTTCACATTAAATTAAAAAATTATGGTAAAATATACATTGCATAAAAATTACCATTTAACCCTTTTGAAGTGTACAATTCAGTGACATTAAGTGCATTCACATTATTGTACTACCATCACCATTATCCATTTACAGAACTTTAAAAAAAATTTTTTAAATTGAAATTCAAATTGAAATATAGTTGATTTACATTGTTGTGTTAGTTTTAGGTGTACAGCAAAGTGATTCAGTTATACATACATATATATTCTTTTGTAGATTCTTTTCCACTTTAGGTTATTCTAAGATATTGAGTATAGTTCCCTGTGCTATACAGTAGGTCCATTGTTGTTATCTATTTGATATATAATTGTGTATATATTTTAATCCCAAACTCCTAATTTATCCCTCCTCCCAAAGAAATTATGGTTCTTTCGTAACCATCAGTTTGTTTTATATGTCTGTGAGTCTATTTCTGTTTCTGTAAATAAGGTCATTTGTATCATTTTTTAATTTTTTATAAGTTTTTTTTTTAACCTTTTTTTTGTGTGTATTTTTTCGTGTATCCCACATAGCTTGTGGGATCTTATTTCCCTGACCAGGGATTGAACCCATGTCCCCTGTAGTGGAAGTGCAGAGTCCTAACCACTGGACCACCAGGGAATTCTCCTGTATCATTTTTTTAGATTCCACATTTAGGTGATATCATATGATATTTGTCTTTCTCTGACTTACTTCACTTAATATGATAATCTCTAGGTCCATCCCTGTTGCTGCAAATGGCATTATTTTATTCTTTTTTATGGCTGAGTAATATTCCATTGTGTATATATACTACATCTTCTTTATCCACTCATCCAGAATTTATTTTTAATCATCTCAAACTGAAACTCTATACCCATTAAACAGTAACTCCTGTTTTCCCTTCCCCCCAGACCCTAGCAACCACCATTTTACTTTCTCTATAAATTGGACTATTCTCAGTACCTCCTATAAATAGAATCATATAGTAGTTGTCCTTTTGTGTCTGGCTTACTTCACTTAGCATAATGTCCTCAAGGTTCATCCTCATTGTAGCATTCTTTGTTGTAAGCGTATAGTTTTCCATTGTATGTATGGACCACATTTAGTTTATCCATTCATCTGTGGATGGACACTGGGTTGCTTTCACCTTTTGGCTATTGTAAATAATGCTGCTATGAACGTGGGTGTACTCCACATTAATTTCAGAATCAGTTTGTCCAGATCCAAATAAAAAATCCTTTTACTGCTTTTATAATTACCCTCTACTCCCCGCCCCCCATACACACACCTCCCAATGGTCACTTATTATTTTGTTCAAATCACAACACACCCCAGACACCGTTTTGGACTTACATGTCATCACTGCAGTGCCTCTTGTGGCTTTGCCTGCACAGCATGCACTCCCCTTCTTCTAGTAAAGCTTCTAGTAAAACTGTCTCCCATCTTCCACTTGGAAAACCACGTCTCCTTTGCTCTCAGCCCAAGACTCCAGCCATTGGCTTCAGGGATTGGTTATGGCAACTTTTGGTAGTAAATTGTTCTTCCTGCACTTACCTGCAGGTCCTACCCTCCTCCAACCTAAGGGAGCGTCTAGAGGTCTCCAAATGTGCCCTGGCTTCCCTGACTCTGGAGGGCCCTCTTTGCCAGGCATCTCCCACACTGGTCCTTCTGGGAAGCCTTTCGGCGTCTCCCTTTTCTGTAACTTTGGGGCTGCTGGCTTCCTTCCTCTGCCACTTAACCCCTCCGTCCCGTTTAGGAGCCGTCCTTGTACTTGCTTGATCCACACACTGGCTGTTCTCACCTCGGGCACATGTCCCAGTCCTATCACCTCTCCATTATCCACTGCATGTGGCACAGTGTTTTTCACACAGTAGGTGCTGATTTGAATTGCGCTAAACCAAGATCATCTTCCTCTGCAGGATTAGGCTCAAGTAAAGCAACCAAAGCCCTCCCACACCAGGCAGAGAACTTCAAGGAAGTGTTACTGACGTCATCCCACAGGTGACCTGTGACATCTGGGCACAACCTACTTCCCCTTATGTTCTAGCTCTGTGTGCTGATCCTGGTCACTTACAGGTTCCTATGTGTCCTGGGTCGCTGTGCCTGAGTCACCCCCTTCCCTGTCCAACTCTGAAAGTTCTGAACAGCAGGAGGCAGAGGGGCTGCCAATAGGATCTCATTCGTGCCTCGCTCACTGTGTGGTGGGCTCTCTACCCTTCAGGTTGTAGTTCCCTTCCTGAAAAGTTCCCTGCAGCCTGACTTCTTTTGTGTACATGTGTTTGTTTGTATGTTTCATTGCATTTCGTGTCCATCTTAATTGTTTCTTTCTCTTTATTTCTAAACATTTAAAATTCACTTATTCATCGAAGGTTTACTGGGTGCTTCCTTTGTGCTTGGCGCGTGCAATGAACATAAGCAAGGTTTCTAATCTCATGGATTTTATATCCTTATAGATCCGGGGAGAGAGCAGGCAATTAGCAAGGAAACATAAATTACCACAATAATTTCAGAGAGTGAGAAGGTAGATAACATAGGATAATGTGCTAGAAAATTATTTGGGAATAGGTGGAGAATATTTTAGATTTTGGTGTTTCTGCTTCTTCCCTCTTAGAATCCAGCTTCCATGTTATTAGGAAGCCCATGCTACCACATGGAAAAACCCAAATAGAGGATAATTGAGGCCCTCAGCTGAGCTCCCAGCAGGAAATTTAAGGCAATGAACTAGAAAGCAATAGATGGGAGGCAACTTTAGAGACGTTGATGAGAAAAGGTATTTCTGAGGAGGTGGTATTTGAACTAAGATTTGAAAAGTAATAAGGAGATATCCATACAGTGAGGAGAGAAGGAACAGCACATGCAAAAGGCCCGAGGAGGGAAATTATTCATTTTGTTTGAGAGATAGTGGCATGATATAGGTTGGAAAAGCAGGCCAAGATCAGATCATTCAGGGCTTTTTAGGCTACACCAAAAGGGTTGAGTACAAGTGAGAAGCCGTTGGAGCAATCTGATTTGCAATGACCTCTCTGGCTACTGTGAGGGAACATGTCCTGGGAAGTCCCATGGGGCAAGTCAGAGGAAGAGCTAGCCTACAACTTGGATTCCCTTTGCAAAAATGTAATCTATGAAGGAAGCCAACATACAAAAGATACATTGGATGTGAAACAGATGGAGAAACTTAAGTCTAGAGAAGTCAAGTGACTTGAGCGATTGCACAGGACAGATGCAGAGGTCCATGAGGAGCTCACGATTGCTCAAGGAAGCTGAGGGGATGTGCAGCAAACGCCATTTATTTTAATTCCCTCTATTTTGCTTCAGTCACCAGTTTGGTAAGAGGAGAATTTCAACCATCTGCAAGTAATCCAAATGCCTTACTAACCTGCCTACCCACCCACACCCACCAAAAAAAAAAAAAAGAGGAAAAGAAGCCAACCACAGAGCTTGTATGCCTGCACTCACCACAATCATTTCTCTGTATCACAGCTCTTGTCATCTTACATTATACATGAATAACTAATCAACCAAACACAAACCCACTGATGAAAAAAACACGCCTTGGATTGAGAATGTGTGCAGGGTAAAGAGTAATATTAATTTCACGGGTAAATAACAAAAAGGAAGCAAACCCAAGGGATATCAGGACAAGAATCATGTTTCTGAACACTTCTGGGAAAGGAAACTTGCCAAGAGGCAAGGAGAAGAGGAAGGCAAGGATCAGGCTGACCATCTTTGGAGCACACTAATACCATTCTTTTTTCTTCTGGCACCATCAGTGTAAGGAACATCACCCTAGGTCAACCAACAGGCAGACGCCCAACAACTTAAACCCACATCTGTCGGTCTCACCCAGTTGAGCAATTCATACAAAAATCTTCCACTATTCCCTAAAGGACCTATAGGTGTTAGTCTTAACTCACCAACCAACACTGAAGTGAACTCCAAATGCTTTTTGAACTTCCATAACTCATAGCACCATGCTAGGCATGTAATAGGTGTCCGATAAATGCAACCTTCCTCAAACTCCCTAAATGAAGTCTGTCTCTGTCTCTAGCATTTTCCTGGAATGTGTCTCTTGACCACTAAGGGTGAACCCTTCATCTCCACATCTAGGGAGTGGTCTGGAGCTTTCCTCCCCCTCCTCCTGGACTTCTTGACGGCATCTGACACAGTTGAGATCCTTCGATTGTCTTTTCTGACTCTGAACTTGCCTGGTTCTTATCTTTTCTACTAATGGCCTCTCCTCCCTGACTGCCAGCGACTGCAAATACATATGCCACAGATTCTGTGTTTCTCTCTTATCACTCTTTCCCTATAAGAAATAAACTGCATCTCATTTCAAATCAATGCATGTGTCTTTCACCATCAGTCACATTCTATGCAAAGTACCTGTTTATGGGCCTCTCTGTCAACTAGACTTCAAGCTCCTCTTGATGCCCCAGGGCCTGGCACAGAGCTGGCAGTAAGTAGATGCTCAGGACACACCAGCCCAACTGGGCAGACTCTATCCTTCAAACTACACTTGCAGGTAGACTGGGTTGAGTCTTATACCCATTATACTGAGAGGGGACCCCCCCCCCAGATATCAGGGAATTTAAGTAAACATTGAAAACATGATTCCTGGTGTTAGCTACTGAGATTCTGTATCTTCAGCACAATCATCATTCTGATATTGCCAATCGTAAAAGGACTGTCAAGCTAATCTTGATGCTGTCTAGATACCGGTGTCCGATCTTTTTCATGCTCTTCTGAACAGGCTTGAATTTGCCAGTGTCTCTTTTAAAAGACAGCCTGCAGGACTGAGCGTAAAACTGCATGTGGCCTGACCCGGCAGCACGCGCCGGGATTATTGCAGCTTCCCTCCTCACACTCTGCTGTTCTATTAATAGAGTCGAAGATTGCATTAGGGTTCTCAACAGCCTCCTTGCGCTGTAGGTTTGCATCAAGCTTGTGATCAGCTAACCCCCCGGGTCTTCCTCATGAACGTCTTCCGTCAAGCCAGGCCTCCCCATCAGCCACTTGGGCAACTGATTTTTGGAATGCTCGTGATTATCTATGACCCAAACTAGAAGATACAAAACCAGGTCTTGCCTTTCTTTCTCGTGTGGGATCTGCTGAGTAGGTGCCGGGGTCTTGGGGGCCAGTTCAGAATCCAGAGGCGTGTCCAGCCACTGTCGAGGGAATCTCCGGAATCCGCAAAAGCAAGAGGATGGTGATGAAATTCATTTTCAGACTCGCTTCAGATAATGCTTAGGCTCATTCCTTCTCCTCTGAGATTACAGTCTCTTCTTCATCTTGTTCTGATGCTGGGTGTTTATACGCGGAGCCTCTTGTTCCTCCCACCCATGGGCACAGCCATGCTTTTATTTCTTCTGCCCTCTCCAAGCAGTATTCTTTTTAGCGTGAGTGTCTAACTCAGCTCTGTGGTCTGTCCTCTAATGTCCTCACATCTAATCTTTTATCTTATCTAATCTTTTTTCTTCCCTCTGTCTCTGTATGTGTGTCAGTATCGTGTCTGGTTACATAGCTCTGATTTCAACCTGCGTGAATGCCCCCTTCAGAGATGACAGTGCTTCCCCCCGCCCTCCCTTCATTAGTTTTTCAGCCACTTGGAATTAGCCGATTGGTAATTGTAGAAATCGCAGTGCGGGCTATTGTGGTGAGTTTTGGTTTCCACTTCAGGAAACGTCTAGATTTGTGGGACTTGGGTCTCAGAATTTGAGAGCAGGGCCTTGAACTTTGGAATCTGGGCCCAGAAAGGAGAGAGAGCTGCTTTCTCCTCAGCCAGTAGAGGGAACCGGAACGCAGGGGTGCAAGCAGGCGTTCCCTGCATCCACCAGAAGAGGGCGTCATACCCACGGTCCTCCAAAGTTGGAATTTCTGCCACAGAAATAGGTCTTGTCCCGGTGGCCTCCTGAAGACTCAAAGATGGGATGGCATGACACTACAGCCATGCTACTTATTGGTGCTTTGGCCACTTCCAATACTGTGTAATGGTAAAAAGCTAAGAATTTTGAAGAAGTGGACCCAACGTTGGTCCAAATTAATGGGTGGGTTTGTGGGCCTGGGCTATGAACGTGTGGCTGGCAAATTGGAAAGCTGATGGGGCCATGAGGCTTGGTGGTGGAAATGACGATGAGAATGTCTGGCGTTCTCTGACGTAACCTGTAGAGCATGGGAGCCAGCCTGGTTGGAGGGGCCCGTCATATTTCCACCTATGACATTTAGAATTTCTTTTTGGCAAGGCAGCTCACGGGGGGGGGGTGCTAGAGCAAGTTTCCAAGTGGAGACACAGGTGGAAGGGAAGGTGACGGTGGCACCGTGTCACCGATTTCCAGGTGGAGTTAAAAGGCATAGCTGTTTTCTTTGGGGGCCGCCCCCGCACCCTTCATTAAGACTAAGTTGGTAACTGATTAAAAAAAAGAAGAAATGGAAGATTAAGCCCAAGAGGCTGGAGGAGAAAATGGTTTTCAGGTGGAGAGGGCTGCTACTTCATTAACACCACTGAGTGTTCAAGGAGCCCACTGCCCTCCTACCCTCCCAGGCAGTGCTGGGCGCCGGCCAGCGCTAGGAGGCAAAGGGCTCTGTCACTGCCAAGCAGTGAAGCCATTTAGTAAAATATTTACCCACGTGTATAAGAATAATGATGACAGAATGACGAACAGCAGTTCAATAGCTTTAAGGTACGTGGGAGAGCAGGCCTGGAGTTTTTTTTTTTAGTTTTATTTATTTATTTGGCTGCACAGGGTCTTAGTTGTGGCACGCGAACTCTTAGTTGCGGCATGCATGTGGGATCTAGTTCCCTGACCAGGGATTGAACCCGTGCCCCCTGCCTTGGGAGCATGGAGTCTTAACCACTGCGCCACCTGGGAAGTCCCAGCCCTGGATATTTTTTAATGAGAATGGCGACTTTCTGTTTAATTCCTGAGGCTTCTGTCTTGCACCAACCGTACCCACATTCAAATAAGAGAGCCGTGGCTGGGGAGGGGGCTCACCAGGCTGGCAGAAGGTGTTGCCTGCAGGATGCTGTCACCCAGAGGGACTGGCGCCAGCCTCACACCCAATCCCAAGCTACCGTCCACTTCCTGCAACTTCTGAAGAATAAAGATTTTCAGTCCCTGTCCCCACTATAGCTAGAATGATCCTTTGCTGTGGTCACTCAATTAATGATATTGATTCATTACGAGTGTGACCTGTTCTTCAGCTAGGCATGTAGGGAGCGTTTGCCCTGGTTGGCGTGGTAATTCTGAGTTGGAGATGAGGACAGAAGAAGGCAGAGGGAACAAAAGACAGCAACACTCTGCAACCACACACTAGGTGTCTAGCTGTGTCCAATATGGAAATGGAAAGGAAAAAAGGAAAATTTTTGGCTAAACACTTCCCCCCCCCCCTTCATTAGGGAGCTTTTTGCATTTCCATCCCCAGTTTGGAAAAGAAATAATGAAACAAAATGTATTCTCTCCATCATTTAAATAAAGGAAAACTTTGTCTCTAAATATATCAAACAATGTTAGGAGTAAATAAATTACAGATATTTGTGTGTTAGATCAGTAAAGAGTGTTTGAAAAATATAATTTCACTTTCTCTCAGCCTCACACCCTCTACCTTTTTTCATGTCTTTTCCAGATACTGTATACCTCCAGTTATGACCGTTAGAAAGAAACCATCTTGGCTTTCCCATATTATACATTTCTAGAAGGACTGACTTAGGATCTGTACACACATGCTTATTTTTTATTTCCTGGAAGAAAACAAACTAGCCCTGAATTTAAGAGCATGCTCAGAAGTCAGTTCTTGAGGAAAGAAGCTGTTTATTTATTTAAGGGAAATACAAAGGGCCCATTACCTTTAGACAGGGAATTTATGCTTGGTGGAATTTTCATGAATAAAAATTCATTTTATTAAAGATTTTCTGGTTAAAAATACGGTTTGCTTTTTTGGTGCAAAGTCCGCCATGTCTGTTCTGAACAGTAAGGCTTGTGAGGCTACCGAGACAGATAAAGTGTACGGACTCTTTTTTTTTTAAATTTATTTTTATTTTTATTTATTTATTTTTGGCTGCGTTGGGTCTTTGTTTCTGTGCGAGGGCTTTCTCTAGTTGCGGTGGGCGCGGGCCTCTCACTATCGCGGCCTCTCTTGTTGCGGAGCACAGGCTCCAGACGCGCAGGCTCAGTAGTTGTGGCTCACGGGCCTAGTTGCTCCGTGGCATGTGGGATCTTCCCAGACCAGGGCTGGAACCCGTGTCCCCTGCATTGGCAGGCAGATTCTCAACCACTGCACCCCCAGGGTAGTCCCGAACTCTTCAATCAGAGAGGCGCTTGACCTGCCGGTAAAATGCAATATCAAGGGCTTCCCTGGTGGCGCAGTGGTTGAGAATCTGCCTGCCAATGCAGGGCACACGGGTTCGAGCCCTGGTCTGGGAAGATCCCAAATGCAGCGGAGCAACGAGGCCCGTGAGCCACAATTACTGAGCCTGCGCGTCTGGAGCCTGTGCTCCGCAACAAGAGAGGCCGCGATAGTGAGAGGCCCGCGCACCGCGATGAAGAGTGGCCCCCACTTGCTGCAACTAGAGAAAGCCCTCGCACAGAAACGAAGACCCAACACAGCTATAAATAAATAAATAAATAAATTTTAAAAAATGCAATACCAAGAAGTAAACAAAGAGCCTTTTGCAGAAAAGACAGAGTTTAAATGGATCTTGCTTTTCCAATTTGAAAACGTGCTCACGGTTGTTAGTAACTGAGTCAAGACATTTAAATCATACGTATACTTTTATATTGTAACAGCGACCTTTTATAAGTGCAGTGGGGATAAGCAGATGAGCAAAGCAATGCTCCAGAAAGAGCACTGTAGGTAATTGAATATGAAATATGTTGCAATCTGATAACATTAATAATATGCAGTCACTACTTTATATCTAATATGCAGTTCATTTGGCTAGAGTCTTACTAAAGCACTCCAGAACTGTTAGTGTAGGAATCCTGCCACAAACCTATGAAGTAAGCAGTTCTGTTTTCGTGCATTTTGAAGTATCTCTGTATTAATCATCTATTCTGTGCAGCAAATTAGCCCCAAACATAGTAGCTTCAAACAAGTATTTAATGTCTCACCCAGTATCTGAGGGTCAGGAATTGGGAGTGGCTTAGCTGGGAGGTTCTGGCTCCAGGTCTCTCGGGAAGTTGTTGAGATGTGAGATGGGGTAGCTGTCCTCTGAAGGCATGGCTGGGGCTGGCAGATGCACCCTTAAGATGTCTCACAATCCTGGCAGGTTAGTTCGGGCTGCTGATAGGAAACTGCAATTCTTCTCCACGTGGGCCTCTCTAGCAGGCTACTTGTGCATCTTGACGGCATGAAAGCCGGCTTCCCCTAGAGTGATCAGAGAGAGAGAGCCAGGCGGAGGGCACGTGCCTTTTCTGATCCAGCCTCGGAATTCAACCGCCATCATTTCCTCCACATTCTATTCATTAGAAGCCAGTGACTAAGTACAGACCACACTCAGGGTGAGGGGAATTAAACTCCACCTCTTACAGGAGGACTAAAGAATGTGTGGAGATACTTTAAAACCATCATGACCCCGTTTACAGATGAGGGTGGCTTATCCGTTCAAGGTCACCTGGCTACTAGAAGACCCTACATGCAAGGCAGCAGACTGCTTTATTTCCCCTCTGCTGTGCCATCCACACACAAAACAAACCAGAAGACCCCACATTCCTGAAATCACTGCACACAAATTCAGAATCTGCCTTTTTAAACTGGCCAAGATCTTCTAAAAGCAGCAGGAGACTTTATGTTGGAAATGGATGAAATGGACACAAAACTGGAAGGTAGGAGTCAGCTTTCTTCTTAATCAGCTCTGCGACCTTGAGAAAAAAAAACACTTCTCTCTGGGCTGGTTTCCTCCTTTGTAAAACAAGACGGGCTAGCTGAGTGGTTTCCAAACTTAGTTGGCCATCACAGTCCTCTGGGGAATAAAAGACTCTCTGGCCTTACATTAAATCTACCAGGTCACAACCTCCAGGAATCTGTAAAATTAAAAAGCTCCCCAGGAGTCCAATGGACAGGTGTGCAGACACTAGGAACCGCTGGACTTTATTGCTCATGCTTCCAGCTCTAACGTTATTTTAACTCCTCCCTTCTGACTGGATGTACCCAGGTAAATCATCAGTCCTGGACCCTTGCTACAATCATCAGGGAAATTTTAGATGTCTGGGGCTCCCCTCAGGCAAAATAAATCAGACATTCTGGGAAGGGGCCTAGGGATCATTACGGTCTGTTTGTTTTTATCAGTATGTTTTCCAATAGTCATGTTCAACCTTGGTGGCACATTAGAATCAGTTGAGAAGTTTTAAAAAAGATCACTGCCCACACTGTCCCCCAGAATAATTAAATCAGAATCTCGTGGGTGGAAGCAAGCATCAGTATTTTTTAAAGTTCCCAGGTGATTATAATGAATAGTCACACTGACCAGTGTTTGCCTCATTTGAGATAATTCCAATGCTGCCTCACCCGTAAAAGATTATTCAGAAGAAAAATTATTCAGAAATCCTAGATGCCACAGTATTCTAAGAAAAAATGCATTTGAAATGGAAGATAGTAAAAATTAAATGGAAGTGAGTTTCCATTTCTGTCAATATGGCAGACTAAATAACTTGAAAATCCTCCCACTATAAATACTGGTTTATAAATATAAACCATGTATAAATATTGGTCAAGATGTAATAAACACCCATTGAAATGAGCTCATGGGACAACAAGGAAAGGCCTCCAGTGCCAGAAGCAAGAGAAAGATGACAGTTAGCATGGTGAGCAAGAAGGAGGATGCGGAGCTGGTCTCAGGCAGGTTTGTTGGCCTTGTGGAAAGAAGACTGTTGTTTGAGTCCAGTAAAGCAGGGAGATGGAACTGAGATACCCGAGTAAATGTGGGACCTTGAAAGGGATGAATCATTATAGAAATAATTCACTGGAAAAAAATCTCCCTAGTGGCACAGGGAGACAAGAAAACTTGTCTTGGCATAAGTTGAAAGTGGAGAAAAAAGTCTTCACTGAGAATTTGGGACTACAGCCCAGCCTCATGTAAATCTGGGACTGAAATTTACCCTTCCTCTATGGTCCAGGAACCCTAAAGTGGAAAAAAAAAAAGATAAAAATACTGACCCAACACCAAACTACAAAACATACATGGATACAATCCACCATAACCAAGATGTAGTAGATCCAAGAGTCCCAAGAACCTCAGATAAAAGAACTATCAGACAGACTATAAAATAAGTAGGTTAAAAAATTATTAAAGACATAAAAGAACATTTGGAACCATCAGAAAATAACATAACACTATAAAAAAAGGTAGATTTGAAAGATAACTAAACAGAACTTCTAGAAATGACACATATAGTCATTGAAATGAAAAGCTCAGTGGATGAGTTACATAGCAGATTAGACACAGCTGAAGAAAAAATAGCAAATGGATCTGAAGAAAATGCCCAGGAAGCAGCACAGAGAGTCAAAGTGATAGAAAGTCTGAGAGAAAAGTTCAGGCTATGTTGCATAGAAAGAGAAGGTGCATTGTACACCTAATATGAGCACCAGAAGGTGAGAATAGAGAGGGTGTAAGGGAGACAGGATTTACATAGACAACTGCTGACAGTTTTCCAGGTTTGATCAAAAACATGCATCCTGAGATTTTGGATATGCAATGAATCTTGAACCATGTAAATAAAATAAATTCACACCTGAACACTGCATGGTAAGAATGCAGGAAGTCAAAGACAAGAGAGAAAAATCTTAAAACCAGAAAGAAAAAACAGATTACCTACAAAGGAATGACATTTAGACTGACAGCAAATGTCTCAACAATAAATAGAAAACAAGAAGACATGACATATTCATAAAAGTGCTGAGGATAAAATAACTTTCAATCTAGAATTTTACACCCAGAGAAATCATCATTCAAGGATAAGAGTGAAATAAGACAATTTTATACTAATAGAGAAAGCACGTCACTCACATAACCTCCCTAAAAAAAAACTACTAAAGGATATGTTTCAAGGGAAAGGGCTGGTACCTAGAAGAAAGGGAGAAAAACATGCTAGAAACAAAGGTGAACAAATTGGTAAACATGGGCAAATCGAAACAATGACTGTATAAAACTAAAATGACAGTAGTGATTAAATTTAGGGGTATAAAAACAGGTGAGTCTAAAATAAGAAGCAATAATAACATGTAAAAGGGAGGATGTAATTGAAGTTGAATAATTCTCTGTTTATTGTAGAGTTTCAGGGAGGCTGGATTAAGTGTACATGTTAAAAATTGTAAAGTAATCACTAAAGGAATAGAAATATATCTTACACCTCCTAAAAGAGTTAAAGAGGAAAAGGGAAAAAAGAATTCTTGATCAGTTCAATAGAAGAAAAGAAAGGAAGTAAACAAAAAACTTAGAGAAAGCAGAAGAAAATGAGACATCAGTTCCAAATGTCAGAAATCAGTAGATCAACAGGCTGTCTTATACATTGCTAGTGGGAGTACAAATTGGAAGAGCAACTTTGGAAAACAGTTTAGCATTATTTTGTAAAGTTTTACATTTACATAGCTCATGACGCAGGAATCACTCCAAAGAGAAAATTCTGCCCGCATACACCGGAAGATAAGACTACTTATCACAGCTGCTTGTAACAGCAAAAAATTGGAACAACTCAAAGACCTGTGACAGGAGAATGGACAAACTAATTTGTGGGACAGTCATGAAATGGAATTTTATACAAATATGGAAAATAATGAACTACAGCCAGAAGCAACAGTCTAGTTGAATCTTAGTAATACCATGTTGAGTAAGAAATATAGGCCTCAGAAAATTTTTGTAAAATTTTAAACCGAGTATATGATAAAAATTTGATAAAACTTTTTAAAAAGCAAAGAAGAATAATAAATACAAGATTGAGACTGGTGGTTTCTTCAGGTGGGGGAACAGATAGAGGAGGAGTATATAAGTAGTTGTAAGTCACTGTTACTGTTTTAGTTCTCTAGTTGAATAGTAGGTTTACAAGTGTTCATAATATCAAAAAATAAAATAAAATAAGGCCATGGATATACCTAATGATGATAGTATGTTTATGCCAGAGATTGTGATTAATACAGTTTTGTGCCCCTAAGTTTCATTAACAATATCGGCAATTACATTAAATGTAAATGGACTAAACTTACTAGTCAACCCAATAAATAAATGAATAAGATCCAGGTACATGCTGTATAAGAGACTTATCTAAAAATCAAAGACATAGAAAGGTTGAAAGTAAAAGGATGGAAAAAGATATGCCAGACAAATGCCAGCTAGAAGTGAGAGTAGTTATATTTATTGTAGGCAAAGTAGACTTTAAAGCAAAAAGCACTAGGGTTAAAGATCATCTATGCATATATTAAAGAAACGATTCACTAGGAAAACAGTAAATCTAAGCTTGTATGCACCTAATTACACAGCTTCAAAATAAATAAAGCAAAATGAGAAATAACATGTTAAAAAATAAAAAAATGCAGTCATAGTATGAGATTTTCATAGCCCTTTTTGATGTACCTTATCGCATACTTTTAAAATATAGAGAGCAAAATTTGAGAGATTTACAGTAGATATTGGCAAATTCAGTCATATAAGGAGATTTTAATGTACCACTATAAAAAGTGATAAATATTAGTAAGGCTAAAGAAAATCTGGATAATATAATTAACAAGCTTGATTTAACAGACTCATACAGAATGCTATACAACAAATAAGATATACACATTCTTTTCAAAACCACAGGAGTATTTATAAAAACTATTTACCAAAGCAAATCTCAACAAATAATAAAGAATGTGCTACATACAGACCACCTCTCTGACCTTAATTAAGTTAGACATAAATAACTAAAAACCAAAACAAAAACTTGTGTTTAGAAATGTAAAAATACATGTGTATTGAGGCAAAGAAGAAATCATACTCGAAATCTAAACATTCTTTGCCTGGGATGGTAATAAAAATTCTACATATTTTGTGGAATGTAGTTTGAGTGGCACTTGGAGTGAAATCTGTAGCCTTAAATGTTAAAAAAAAAAGAAAACAGAAGTGTGAAAATTAATTACTTAAGCCATCAAGAATCTTTTTAAGCCAACAAAATAAATCCAGAGACCAGAACAAAGAAAATAACATGATATATTAACAATACACAATTAGATCAGGAGTCCCCAGCCCCTGGGCCCGCGTACTGCTAGTGGTCTGAAGCCTGTTAGGAATCCGGCTGCACAGCAGGAGGTGAGCGGCGGGTGAGCTAGCAAAGCTTCAACTGCCGCTCCCATTGCTCGCATTACTGCATTACCCCCGAACCATATCCCTCCCCCCCAACTACCGTGGAAAGAAAAAGGTTGGGGACCACTGATTAGATTATATTTTATATATGGTATATATTCTTATACATAAGAACATAAAATATATAATAGTATATAAAAGTGAAAATTAATGAAACAAAAAAATAGTATTAACCAAATTGAAAGTTGATTCTTTGAAAACACTAGTAGAAAGTAGAAAGAAACGCTAGATAAAAATAGGGAGATCTCTGACACAACTGACCCAGAAAAGAGAAGATACATATACAATAATATTTGGAATGAAAAAAAATGAAGGGTATGGATAGATGCAGCAGAGATTAGAATATATTAAGAGAAAACTATGAACAGCATTTTTAAAATAAATTTGAAAACCTAGCTGGTATGGACAATTTCCCTGAAAAATATAATGAGTAAAAATTGAGTTAGGAAGAATATAAAACCTAAAGAGATCCATAGCCATCAAAGAAATGGAATCAGTAGTTAAAAATCAACCTAGGAAATGTTTATCCCAGAGTCAGACATCTTACTGGCAAGTTCTACCAAACAGTCAAGGAACACATAATTCCAATTTTATACGCACTGTTCGAGAAAATGGAAAAAGAAGGAACCAGTTCATTTTTTGAGGCCAGTATAACCAGAGAAGGGCAATATGAGAAGGGAAAACTGCAGCCTATGTGACTTATGAACATGGATACAAAAATGCCTACAATGAAGTTAGATGTTGACCTTCATTCATTCATTCATTCATTCATCCTTTCATTCGTTCAACAAATATTTGCTTAGTGTTAACCATGCACCAGTAGGCGCTGTGCTAATACTTGGAGAGCAGAAATGGACAGGAGCTTATGGCTTAGTGGAAGAGATAAGCAATAAAGCAAATGATCACACAGGGTAGGGTACACAGAGGGCATTCTGGCAGGATAACAGTGCATACCGAGGGGGATTCAACCTCGTCAGAGAGGTCAGGGAATGCTTTCCAGGCATATTAGTGGAGCAAGAATGAGTGTGGGAAGAGCGTTTAGGAGGTTACTGCAGGGGCTCCAGTGGGAGATCTGAGATGCAGTAGCAGGAATTTGAGAGACATTGAGGAAGTAAAACCAACAGAGCTTCATGATGGATTGCACATGGGAAGGTGTCAACCTGGAGAGGGGTCAACCTTGTCTCTAAGATGGCTGGGGCTCTGTTCGTCGAGAAAACTTTAAAAGAGGTTCAGGTTTAGGGGAAACGAGCATGCGTGTGGTTTTGGAAATGTGGAGTTTGGGGGTAACTTTAGGAAGGCTAAGTGGAAATGATGAATAGGAAATTAACCAGAGCCTGGAGTTCTGTGGGGAGAGCAGGCTGGAGATTTTAATTTGAGTGGCATCAGAACGTAGGTGGTATTTAACCCATCCTTCAGAGGATCTCATCCAGAGAGGGTGTGTAGTTAGGGGAGAGAATGAACACCACTATTTAAAGGAAAGGCAGAGGAGGAGGAGTCAGGGCAAAGAGAGGAGGAAAGGCAGGAGAGGTAGGAGGAAAGGCAGGAGAATGTGGGCATCAAGGATGCCAAGGGAAGAGTGAGTTACAAAGAATGGAGTGTCCAACAGTGTCATGGGCTGTTGAAACTTTAAGAGGGTGGAGGACTGATGTGCTCCTGGAATTCTCCTAACCCAGGGGCTACATTAAGTGAGTGAGCTGGAGGAGAAATGCATAATGATAATAAACTAAGAGCAGCAAGAGTGAATTTTTTGGACAATGAGACTCTTCCTGTAACCTGTTTATGGTGATGGTTACTAGACTCCATGCATTTGTCAAAACTCAGACTTATAGACGAAGAAGAGTAAAATGTTACTGCATATAAGTTAAAAATAAATAAATAAAAACAATGCAGTATTGGTGATTTAAGATCTAACTTCCTCTTTATAACTGCAGGGCTAGCTCCTGCAATTTAATTCAGTTCAGCTTGTGTAGGTCTACAACAGGGAACAAGGGCACCCCACTCTCACCTTGTTAAGGGCAGAATAAATATGCATGCAGCAGAGCCAAAGGGCATGGGACTGATGGCCAGAGCTCCGCTAAGGAACTGACAGGTGGTGGGTAGGGTGTAGCCTGGTAAACTTGGTTCCTCTGGGCCCCTGATGTAAAATGAGGGGGGTGGATCAGGAAAGGCCTTTCCACCTCTGATGATCTGTGGTTCTAGTGTAAAAATCCCCCACAAACTCCCATTAGCTCTGTTGTCTGCATTTTGTTATTGAGAATAGTCATAATAAACAATTACCATAATAACAACTGGCTCTTCAACACATGGGACCCCAGATGATTTGGGAAGCAGCTTGGAGTGAATTGGAAAATGCTTGGGCTTCTGGTTTAAAGTTTTAAAGTGCCTTCTAAAAATCTATGATAACAAGCACAGCCCATATAGGCTTGCAATGAAAAAGGGACTTTTACATGTGTTCATTTCAAACCCTCCCCTCACCCTATCAATGCTGTCAAGGAAGAATTATCCCAATTTAGGAGACAGGGAGATTAAGAGCCTGGTCACTCACGGGTTTGGCTGATGTTGGTATTTTCCAAATGGTCTATTTTTCAAAGACCCACAGTGGATTTGGTGCAGTTTTGGTGTTGAGTGTATTCCACTGTATCCTAATCCTATGAAAATTAGTGGAAAAGTGTTAATTGGGCATCAATTCATGCTTAACATTAATTTGAGTATTTGATGAACCACAAATACCCAATGATGTTGCCCCCTTAAGCCATATTAACTCAATTTATTGTAATAATTAAAAACAATAAGGATAATTATATCCTTATTGTTTTAAATACCCCACAAATTGAATCCAGCCTGAATTTAGCCGGCCTGAAATCCGCTGGAGAAGTGGGCTTTGTTTTTGGGAAGCTACAAAATTATCTTTTAGGAATTTTCAGCGCCGGAAAGGATAAAAGCCAGCATCTATTAAGCACCTACTGTGTGCCAGGACCTGTGCCGCACCACACTGCTCCCAAGGTGGCGGGGGTGTGTGTTTGAAGCCTTCTGCCACCCTCAGCTACATCCCCAGATGGTGGGGGGCTTGGGCTATTCACATCTCATGCATTTTACTACCTCGGCATAGAAACAATAACATAGATATAGCAAACGGGTTGGAGAGGGGTTTCCTGAAATAACCATCCTTCCCGGCCCTCCCAGAGATGCTCCCAAATTATTTCTCACTATATAAAAAAATTTGATTTGAACTCCGATCATTTGACCTTGACCTCTATAACCCTATGTTATTATATTTTTTAAGCGCCTTATGATTAACGCGGAAACCCTTTCTTCGGCATTTTCTCACCACTGGAATCGCGACAGTTTCCTCAAAGTTCCAAAATAACCTTTCCCGGGCAAGGATTCGTACCTCTGCCGGGGAAGGGCGGGGAGCCGCGCAAGACGTGCCGGTGCGGAGCGAGAGCCAGAGAGAACTTCCAGCGCGAAAGGAAAATAAAACTTGTGGCTGGTGTTTGTGCGGGAGAGTCTCCGCAATCCTGAAGCCCCGCGATCCTGAGGGGTCTCGGCGGCTGCCCGAGGAGCGCCAGGGTTTGGATTTGATCCCGACGTCCTTGACCTAAATTTCTGCGCGGTGGCTGGAAAAAGGGCGCAGAGCCGGGCAGGCGGCTGTTGCCATCCCCGGATCCAGGAGGCCGGGTCCGGGGAACTTGAATGGAGAGGCCGAACTAGAGGGGTGGGGGGCATCTTCTCCCCTGCCCCAGTGAGGAGCCGCGGCGAGCTCCCCGCGCCTCCCCCTCCCCCGATCCACCCGCCCCCCGCAGCCCATGTGATCCAGGGAAGTCGGGGTGCGCTCCCCTTGGCTCGGCCCGCCCGGAGGCGGGGCTCCTCGGGCCGCGGGGTTCGCGCACCGCCCCCATGGGTCGGGCAGCGGGGGGCAGAGTGTGCGCGCGCGGGCAGGCGGGGGCCGCACCGGGGTGCGTGACGTCACCGGCATTGGTTACACGACGTTCTAGAACTCCGCCCCACGTGCGCCGCGGAGGAGGGGAGGAGGAGGAGGGGATGGGGGTGGGGAGGAGGAGGGGGAGAGGTGGGGATGGGCCGGGGGGGCGGGGACGGGGGGTGTGCGAGCAGCGGGGCTGAGCTAAGCCGAGCCCACGTGTGACGGCTCTCGCCGCTGCCCCGGCTCCGCCGCTCTTAGAGAGATTCGGAGGAGCCCGGGCGGGGGGGAGGAGGAGGGGGAGGAGGGAGCGGGAGATCTCGGGGCTCGGAGCCGGCCGCCGCTCCGCTCCGATCGCTGTGGGGCTCGGTTTTTTGGGGGTGGGGGGGCGGGGGGGCTCAGATATGGAGGCAAATGGGAGCCAAGGCACCTCGGGCAGCGCCAACGACTCCCAGCACGACCCCGGGTAAGTTTCCAGCCGCTGCCCACCGCGCCGCCTCGGGCTCGCTCTCCTTGCAGCGGCGGGGACGGCGGTGCGCGGAGCCGGGCATCTCCCGCGCCCCCCCAATCCCTCCCGCGCGCCCCCCCCCCCCCCAGTGGAAGTTACACACCTTTGGATTGCATTTCGCCGTCACCTTCTCCCCCACCCCACCTCCCGGCTCTCGCTCGCTCGCTCCCCCCCCCTCCCCGCTTTCCTTTTAGCTTTTGTAAGTTACACGTCAAAATGGCCGATCTGACATCGGTGCTCACTTCTGTTATGTTTTCTCCCTCTAGTAAAATGTTTATCGGTGGACTGAGCTGGCAGACCTCACCAGGTAAGGGAGGGAGGGGGGGACGCCTGGGTCCCCCCCTTCTTGGCTTCTTTATTGCTCTTTGTTATCCCGGTGTAGGAGCCCCCCCCCCCCCTCGCCATTGGCTCCCCACTTCTCCTGTGCAAGGTTATTTTTTTAAATAGCAAATCCTTTCCGAGCCCTCTACGCGACCTCTGTTGCCGAATTTCCCCCGCGTGTGCAAAAAAAAAAAAAACACCCAGAATAACAACAGAAAACTACTTTTGGTTTTTGTCCTTGATCAAAATTTGCATTGCTTTTTTTTTTCCACACCTTCCCCCCCCCCCCCCCCCCAATCTCTCTCTTTCTCTCTCTACAGATAGCCTTAGAGACTATTTTAGCAAATTTGGAGAAATTAGAGAATGTATGGTCATGAGAGATCCCACTACGAAACGCTCCAGGTAAAGCATTCCCTTCTGGATTTTGTCTTTATTTTAGAACAAAGTTTAAGTGTTATTTTTGGAGGTGTCTTCGGAAGTAGCTAAGCGGATTTAGAATGGGGCTCAGGCATGTGGCTGGTTTCGAACGTCGCTCCATCCTCCCTCCTCCTCCATTAACCCCAAAGGTTATTGTTAATTGGGGCTGAATTCTGGATACACAGATGCCCACATCTCCGCTTTAAGTCATTTTCCCGTCGCTTCTTTTTCTTCTGTTTCAAATGACATTCAGCTTCATTCACTTTCCACATAGTTTTTTTGTTTTTTTGTTTTTTTTTAATGTGTGCTTCCCCCGCACTCCCAACTCCCCGAACTCTTAAGCCCCTTTAGAAAGCTGGTTGGATCTCCTCTAAGTGCCTGGGTTTCTTCGGAATAAAACAAAGCGTTAAAGAAAGGGAAGGGGAGGAGGAGGAGAGAAACTGAGGTGGCGAAAGAGTGGAGACACCAGCGTTCTCCAAGTTACCTCCACCCGCCCTGCCCCCGTTCCACTTCCCCCATTAACCTTGATGTGTTTCCTTGCGAGGCCGAGGGCTGTAGGCAGGAGGGGGTGGGGAGGGTGGGGAGTGGGGGTGAGCGGGGGCAACTTTGCTCTCCATTCTGCATTAGGGCTCGCTCCTTGTTGCTCTCGATGGTGTCACATTTTCTTGTTTGTTTTTCTCCCTCTTTGTCTCATTTCAGAGGCTTCGGTTTCGTCACGTTCGCAGACCCAGCAAGTGTAGATAAAGTATTAGGTCAGCCCCACCACGAGTTAGATTCCAAGACGGTAGGTTGCTTTTCCTTGTTGTTGTTGTTTGCCCCTTTTCAGGACCGATCTGGGCATTGACAGCCCAATTTAAAGAGACAGTGTCTTCTTTTGCTTCTGTGCTGAGAACTGGGTACTTTGAAGCTGAGGTTGCAAGTCGGTCCTAAAGTTTGCCGCAAAGGCTGGATTTGGGGTTTTCTTTTTAGAGCCTGTCCCACTGCAGCCCCAGATGCTGCCAGGCCTAGGCTTGGGGGAGGGGTCGGCTTGGGGAGAGGCTATCTTCCGGGCCAAAGGACCCTGCGAAGAGACTCCACCACCGATCAGAGGCAACTTTTCTTTGTCAGCCGAGCCCAGCCCGCGTTAACCAACTGTGGCTGTGGGAATCGGCTCTTAGAAGGCACAGCTTGCTTCATGGCCGAGGGGGACAGGGGGCCGAGGGGGACTGGGGGCCAAGGGGGACTGGGGACGCGAGGAGGTGAGGGGGCGCTAACCACAGTCCAGGCAACAGGTTCCTCTTGGGCACTTCGGATTTGGAAGGTGGTTTGAGAAGGGAAGGATACCTCCCAGATCCAAGCTGGGCATCCAGTGGGTGACTCCAGATGGTGTGAAATCTAAGGCTGATAAGGTCTTGGGTTTCAAAGTGGTTTTTTTTTGTTTGTTTGTTTTTTCTTTTCTTTTTCAGATCCTTTGAGTGTGGGTACTTTTACAGCATTAGAAGGTTTTAAAGTCCATTGTTGAGGGGATAAAAGTCTCTAAGGTCAGAAGAGGAAGGGAAGAAAGTATCAGTGTATAATACTACATTTAATGGGGGAGAGGAAGGGGAGTTCATAGCATTTTATTGTGGCTCTCCTGCCTTCCTTGTCTACTAGAATTTCCCCATGGTTTTTATTCATCCGCCTTAAGGCAGGGGCCCTGAGGTGACTTTGGGATGCAGTGCTGGGCCGCTGGGGACTTCACCTCTCTGTGGTGGGTGAGTGGGATGGGGGCCGGGGTAGGGGTGGGGTGGAAAATCATGCTCTAGGCCCAGCTGCCCGTGCAGAGCTTGGGCAAGTTGTTCCCTGCCTCTAGGCCTCAGTTTCCTCTTCTGTAAAATAAAGGAGTGGAACAAGTGATCTTCTCATGTCCCTTTTGGCTTTAACACTGAATGGCAGAGAAGACAAGAACCTGGCCACCTTTGGTACCCTTGAATTGATTTTGCAAATTTACTCTTTTTCTCTGATCAGAGGTCAGGTGCATGCCTCCTACCCCCACACCACCCCCCCCAAAGAAAAGAGGCCCACACTTTAAGTTGCTTTATTAATTGCACTGAACTTGTCCTAGCTTGTGGCCCAGGCTTTTTGCACTTTCAGATCATTTAATTTCAGGGACAATCATTTTCAGGGTGATAACGGATGTCTGAAGAATTTTTATCTCTTTGACTTCTTGGCTAGACAGTTCAAAAAGCTAGTAAAATTAAAGAGGAAAAATATTTCAAGGCAAATTCGGGAATTTATTATTCACCCCTCTGTCCACCCCGGGTGGGAGAAGTATTATAGTATTTGATTTCTATGGTGTCTGGTGGGTCATCTCCCTCAGTATCAGATGCAGCGCCTGCAGTTTTCCCTCACTAATTGTTTGTAGACATGTTTTGGTCACTATTATTTAGTATAACCTAGCTTTTGACTTTGTTTCAACGTTCAGTGCCGGAGGCAGAAGCGGTTGGTTTATTGACATGGAAACGAGGATCTTGTTTACTGTTACCTTAAAAGCTTTGTTTAGGTAACGGCCAGTCACATCCAAAATAGTACCCTAGTCTTTTCCTAGAGGATTTGTAGCTACAGTAAGTAGAGTTGTACTTAACTAACTAATGTTTTCATTTTTGGTAGTTTTCTTTTTCGTTCGTTTTTAAAAAACCGTTGACAGGGATGTACAAAAGGTTGGGATTTGCCTTACTTCTCTTGACCTGTCCTCTCCTTTTAAGATCTCAGCGTGTACACGTGGCCCACAGAAGATCTCTCATTGTGGTATAACACGTTGTTACCGCAATACCCTATACAGGAGATCTGAATTGGCTTCGAGTTTTGTAACTTTAGATATATATAATTTTTTAGCGCTCTGCTTTCTTTACTTCTCCCTACTCTCTTCTGGCTCCTGGCCTTTCTCTCACCTCTGACATGTTCCTCACCTTTTGCCCCACAAACAAGGTGACTTATTATTGCAGTTGTGTGCTGATCAGCTAAAAAAAAAAAAAACTTTGGGAGAGTGTTTATGGGAAGACATATCTGTCTTACGTTTGCTCAACAGAATGGAAAATCCACACCTGTTGTATTTCTCCTGTCGACAGCTCCTAGTCAGTGCTGAATATACCTGTAGCTGTGGTAATGTTAATCTCCATGAAAGGGTAGTTTCCTAGATCAGAGATTTTTGTCTGTTTTAGTTTTTGCAAAGTAATCTCTCATTTCTCAGGTGATGTTTAAAGGTGGAAAACATGCTGCAGGCTTTTATGAGGTCTTTAAACTACCTTAATAAAAGTGGTGACTATGTCTTACTGGTTAGGTCCTAGGGGCTGTTAAGTCTGGGAACAGAATTAGCTCTGGTGTGACTTTCCCCCTCCTCTGTGCTTTTTCCCAAAGCATCACTCTCCCCGCCCCCGCCCCCCATGGCAGAACTGAAAACAAGGTTGAGATTTACATTTTAAAAGGGGAAAATTTTAATATGAAAGCCAAAGCGGATAAATAAATAACTTGTAGCTGTATTCATGCCACGCTCCGTGTTGAATTTTACCCAGAGATTTGTGACATTTAGAAATCTAATGAAAACTAACAATGGGAATATTTTTTCATTCTTTCCTTACCCATATTTTCTGTCCAACAACTTTTCCCCCCTCAAATCAGCCTATTAGACTCAAATGCTTCTGTGGGAATTGTTCAGAGTTTTAAAGCCAGTCCCTGATTCAGATCTGCAGATGTCTGATCTGGTGTACTGGTTGTTTTTCCATTCAGACTGGGGTTGGGGTAGGGGGAATATCCTAAATGTTGCACTAGATTCTGACTGCTTTTTTTCAGTAAATTTTTTTTTTTTTTTATCCTCTCCCCATAACGGCCTTACTTTTCTAACATGGGTTTAGGTTGCTCATAGATTTTTACCCCCTGTGATTTTGAAAATCCAGGTGCATTTATCTCCAATGTTTCCATTTATTTTTATTCATTATTATTATTTTTAAGAACCCACTCAGTCTCTGTAGTTTTTGACACCTGCTTTCTTTTGAGGTATAACTACAGAACGAACTATCCTTTTGATTCATCTTAGGTAATTTTACTTTTGCCAAGATGAGTGAATTAATTCAAGCAGAGCATGGTGTTGCATGTTGATGGGGAGTTTTTTGGACGTTGTTGACTTAAAAATTTTTGGAATCCCCTTCCCCACCTGTGTTGTTTAGTTATCATTGAGGAGAAGAACTACCATCCAGTTACGTGCTGCTGGAAGGGTCTTCCATGTAAATTTCAGGTTATGATTTTTTTTCAGTGATGATGTTCTCATCTTTTCTCCCAGAAAAGATGCAAATTAGATGCATGAAGCCCTAATGCAAGCGAAGCCCTTGCCTAAATAAGAACACATGAGATCTGGTGTATTACAGCATTACACATTGAAATTCATGGTGGGATGTTTCAGAAAGGCTCGCTGTGTTTGTTACATTTTGGGAGAGACCGTTGCAGTTTAGATCAAACTTTAAGGAAGCTTTTAAGTTGCCTGAGAAGTTACTAAAAGCTGGGTTAAAAGCCTGAGAAATGAGTGATTAATAACTAGGTGATTAGTCAGAATTGTTTTTCTCCCCTCAAAGTCATGCAGCTGACTCCTGCTTTTGCATTTTTTCCCCAGATTGACCCCAAAGTTGCATTTCCTCGCCGAGCGCAACCCAAGGTAAGTAGGAGAATCAGTAATAGGATTTTAGCCCTCCGAGGTGGTTGCCAAGGATTTCAAGTTTCCAACAGAGCACTGGCAAGGAAGCGTTGAAACCTGGTGCACACCGTTTCTTCAGGGTATCAGCACGTGGCTGTGGAGAGGCCAGGGCAGGCGCTCTGTGAAATAACCGTGCGTCTGCAAGTCAGCCGTCCCCAGGTGGGTTCTGAGCATCCAGCTGGGGGCAGGGGCAAGCCCGATCCTTCCTGGGAGGACATAGCTCCATCTGTTGCAATATTTATGCAAGTGTTCTATTTATTTTTTAAGCATCGCTGAGATCATATCAGGAAAAGTTGGACATTTCCTCGTGACTCTTTGTTGGAGGGTACTCTTCTGAGGTCTTACAACTTAGAGTTTATGTAGAGGAGTAGAACTTAAGTAAACAACTTGTCCTTTCTTGGAAAAACAACTTTGTAGACCCATGAAGCCCTCAATCTGACAGAGGAAGTGGTTGGATGTATTGGTTTCAGGTAGATTGGGTAAATCTGGGCACACTTGAAGCCAGCAGTGCTACCCTTTGGTGCAGGTGCTGGTGCCTGGGCGGAGAAGTGCTGGAAACGTTGTCCCTTTGTAGGAGTGGTACTACAAGCCTTGCTGAAAGGCTTGAGATAGGCCTTCACCTTTTCCCAAGTGTGTGGTTAACATAATTTTCACTGAGCTTGCCAGGTGTGGCCACAATATCACAGCTGCATAAAGCTTAAGGTGAAATTTAAAGGGCCTATGGCTTCCACACTAAATTTTCACTTTTTAATTATACTTTTTTCTTCCCCGGGTAATATCGGAAGAAATACTTTTTCCGCATCTTGTGGTCTTGGCCCTCTTTTAAGGGAAAGGGGAAAAGGTGAAGTGTCTGACTGTAGGTCATAAAGGGATAGTGCTGTGGTTTTAGCAAATTCAGTTTATTTCTTTAAGCATGGTCTCCCAGAAGTGGAACCTTTTAGCTGTGCAAAGGAAGGAATGGTTTTGTACATTAATGAAGAAATAGTTGGCTGTTGTGGATGGTATTTTGAGAATTTCAGGTTGGAGCCTACCATGCGATTCCCTCCTTCCTTCCTTCCTCCTTCCCTCCTTCATCCCTCCCGTCCCTCTCTCTCTCTCCCCCCTCTTTCTTCCATGTCTTCCTTTCCCTTCCCTTCCTTTCCCTTCCCCTCCCTTCCCCTTCCCTCTTTCGAAGGAAACACAAAGCTCTAAACAAAAATAGTGAAATATTTTCTTTAGGCATTTTTTTCCCTAAAGTTTAAGCAAATAATAGGAATTAATGAACCAAAGAGGTTAGATTATTTCTGTACTGAGCACAAACTTTGGGACCGTATTAAGTGTTTAAAGGTTGCTTTCCAAACTGTGTGTGATCCTTGACATTTCAGAAGGCTTCCAGGATAAGCAGTGTTTCCTCAGTTTGGAAGAATTGCTGTTTCTTCCATAAATGTGAATCTTCAAATTTCCAGGTTAGTCATTTGATCACCGAGAACTCGGATCAGATTACCCTAGAGGGAAACTGGAAAAATCCCTGACTTGGTCAAACCATGGGTTTGACCTGTTTTCTCCTCTCCCTTGCTGCTCCTCCCCAACCCCCCATTTTTTTTAAAACCAGGAGGACAATATTTTATTTTAATATACTCTGGCATTTGGTTTTTCACTGATGCATTGAACTTAAAAACGAGACAATATTTCTCAAACTTGTCAAAGTGTGCCCCCCACCCCTGCCCCAACCCAGGAGTCTGGGTTGGCTTAGGTGAATTACCAGACTTTTGGATGTGAGCTAACATTAAACCAGTTGGGGAAGGACATCTTTCCATGGAATTCTAGGAATTTCATAACAATACTTTACTTTTTATGACACACGTTACTTTACAAGGAACTTTCCTATCCACTGTCTCCATCTGAATCCCAGGTCCTGCAACACTGAGAAATCATCTACTCTCAGTTTGCTCATCTGTAAAATGGGAGTGATGACGGTAACGCCCTCAGAAGGGGGTCGTGAAGAGTAAAGGAGCCTGGCACAGGGTGAGGGCCTTGACACTTATCAGCCTCATCCTCACCAGCACCGTTACTGTTGGTTTAATCACCGTTGTTGTTGTTTTCAAGCTTAACAGCCTGTGTTTGGATCCGAACTGTGCCACTTGTTAACTGTGAATTTGGGCAAATCATTTAACTTCCTCAAATCTCAGTTTCCCTATCTCACTGAGTTTTGGTGAGAAGTAAATAAATTAAGAAAGGTAAAGTGCCTAAAAAAAGAGCTAGCGTATGGTAATACCATATGTGGGATCTGCTGTTTTAGTTTTTTTAATTTCTTTTATTGACGTACGGTTGATTTACAGTGCTGCGTTAGTTTCTGGTGTACAGCAAAGTGATTCAGCTGTATATGTGTATGTGTGTACGTATATATGTATTCTTTTTCGTATTCTTTTCCATTCTGGTTTAGTTACCTAATGTTTTTCTTGTTATTTTCGTGAGGCCCTCACGCTAATCCTGTGAGAGGTCTAGTAATAATGACGACGTTCATTGAGTTCATGTGCCAGGCACTGTGGAAGGGACATGATGTGTATTCACCCCCTCAGTCTTCACCTCTGCCCTGTGAGGTGGGTGCTAGTATTATCTCCATTTTCTGGATGAGGAAACCAAGGCGCAGCTGGGTTGAGAAGTGGCGTACCGTGGCCCCAGAACTGGGCCCTCTCCCGGCATTTGTCCTGCGGGGGCCCCGAGGGGTACGGAGGAGGCGGCAGCTCTGAGTGGTCACCAGGCCGTGAGGAGCAGAACCGCACCTCCGGACCTCGATGTTCCATGGTTGGGTGATTCGCCCAACCCCTGTGATGTCATACCATTGTGTGACACTGGTGTGTCTCTCCATCCGAGCCCTCGGGGCATCTTTCAGAGGGTTCTGGGCTTGAGGGCGGGGCGTGGTGGTTGGGAGCTGGGGCAGGGTGTGGAGAGAGCGTCTTCCTTGTCAATGGTTATTTTCCAGTAGAATTTGAGTCCGACCAGGGGGATTTCAGACTGAAGGGAGTTTTGGAGGCCAAGACCCAGCTGGCAGGAGAGTAGAACGTTAACTCAAGCCTTATTTATCTATTGTTTGTCTCCACTAAAACTTGTGTGCGTTTGCGTTAGGGTCTCAGTGGCAAGGTGAGCCGTGCCCCTCCTCGGGGACTGGGTGAAGAACTTGTCAGTGATGCGTCAGCGTGTCTCTCAGTTAAGACTCATTTCCCTGCTCTCTGGCCGTCCCTCCGTGCTAACACTTGCCAGAGAAATATTCCGTGGAGGTGTTAAAACAAGACTGGTGGAAAGAAACTGTAACTGGATACAAAAGAAAATCCACGGCAGCAAAGAACAGATTTCGTATTAGGACTGTCATAATATTCTTTAATGTATCACATAAATAAAAATCTGTTTTGACGAGAATTTTAATGAGCAACCCAAGGAAGGGTTTTGAATCCTGCAGTTCATCTCTCCCTCTTTGCGATAGAAATATTCACATCTCAAGTGAAGTATAATGGGCATTATTAACTAGTCGAGGGGAAGCTCTTTGGAGACTAGTGGCCGTTAATTAGTGAAGCACATTTTGATCAGAAGAAGATAGGTCTGTTCTGTATCTTTCTATTTCTCCGGATGATGACTTCATTTGGTAAAATATGTAAGAGTTTCCCTCCCCTCTATCTTTAAAGATTAAAGTGGTCATGCTACTCTAAAAAGATGACTTAATTTGAAGCCGTTGGAGAAACGGGGATGATTGGGATCAATCATGTCGTATCCTTTCGTCGGTCTTTTTGGGCAGAAGTGTTGGCTACCTGGAAGAATTTCGCTCAAGCTTTTGGGGTTCTTTTTCTTGTATGGAGAAACCAAGAGACAGCCTAG
The DNA here is from genome assembly GCF_965194825.1 of Balaenoptera physalus. Classification (NCBI taxonomy): domain Eukaryota; kingdom Metazoa; phylum Chordata; class Mammalia; order Artiodactyla; family Balaenopteridae; genus Balaenoptera; species Balaenoptera physalus. The sequence continues at coordinate 38,117,651 of NC_138901.1, forward strand.
CATCTTGGGGCAAGAGTGAGTCTGGGCGTAACTCACCATCTGCCCTAATTATCCTCATGTATAGTAAAGCATTCCCCACTCCCCTGATTACCATTTTCCTCCTTCAGTTTTCGAGGCCAGAACCTTATCTGTTGATCAAGAGAGATCTCATTTGTTCAACCTATCTCCAGTTGCCTTTGGTCACAGCTGGGTGACCCTGGGCAAATCACCTCGGGCCCGCCAAGCCTCAGTTTCCTCCCCTTTAAAACTGGGATCGTGGAGCACCCCACATGGAGCTGTTTTCTTTTTTCAAAAATATTTATTTATTTAGGCTGTGCTGGGTCTCAATTGTGGCACGCGGGATCATCGTTGCAGCATGTTTAGTTGCGGCACGTGGGCTTCTTAGTTGCGGCATGCATGTGGGATCTAGTTCCCTGAGCAGGGATCGAACCCGGGCCCCCTGCATTGGGAGTGCAGAGTCTTAGCCACTGGACCACCAGGGAAGTCCCTGGAGCTGTTTTCAAGAGGAATGCAGAAGTCTTTGCCGGCAGCCTGGCACCAAGTAGCACCCGGCAAAGGTCTGCTGATACTATTATTATAGACTTATTTTTGTAGAATAAAAAACATTACGATGGTGCAAATGCCCTAAGAAAACTCTTCATTGGAAGGTAAGCCCCCTGACGGCAGGGGGCTGCTGATGGTTGCCATTTGGTGACTGTTTGTTAAATGAGTGCGTGGAATCCAGCCTGCCTTTTTCACAGGGGAGGCAGTTGACACTCAGGGGAGTTATGTCGATTGCCACAGGCCACATAGCTAAGTTGTGGCAAGGCTGAGCTAGAAGCCGGGTTTTCCTGCCCCCTGGAAGGCTCTCCAGATGGGTTCAGTGCAGGCTGGGTGTCTCACGCACCCATGTCCTGTTCCGGGGGAGCAGTTTCTTGGCAGCTTCTCAAGGGCGAGGGGTGAGTTTTCGACATCTGGCCTCCCCTGCTGCCGCGGGTCGGGTCCTCCTAGTGTCTTGCAGATCCTGGGTGATGTGCAGCTGTCATCTGGGCAGCCACAGTTAACCGACCTGCCGGTGGGTTTCTGTCCCCAGCAGGGATGTGGTGGGGTGTCTGCAGCCCTCGTCCGCGGCAGCGAGGGCCTCGGGGGATTAGTGGCTTAGCTTCTTTCTTTTCGGGGAGCGTGGCTTCTTCCTTCGTTCCCGGTAGCAGCAGGTGTCAGCTCAGGGTGGGGAGGGCACCTTGTCCTACAAATGTCCTTTCCCTGGATTTTTGCCTCTCCTCATGTGCTTTCGCTTCAGTGTTAAGGTCAGTCCACGCGGATGCTGGAGGGCCCGTGTTCTATGTCAGATGTTTCTGGCGGACAGGTGAGACGCCTGTGCCCCTCCGGGGAAGGAGAAGGAGGAATGCTCTGAGGAATCAGCTGACCCTCCTGGGTGCCTCTTGAGGCTGCATCCATTCTTTTTGTCCTATTCTGTATTTTTAAACCCCGAACGTTCTCCAGCCAAGAGCCCCGAGAACACAAAACAGAGATGGGGCTCCTCATTTCTGCCCTCTTGTTTGATCTGGTGTGTTCATTTACTAAGAGCTCCTTTCATTGTTTGTACTTGCTGACTGTCTGTGTGTGCACCCACTTTCGGGGGGATTTAGGAAACCCTCCTTGGCTTCCCAATGCCCACCGAACAAACTTTAAACTTAGCCTGGGAGGCAAGGTCCTTCAAGATCTGTATGGGGGTCTTCTTCCAGCCTATTCCCCAACTCCTCTAACCTTTTGCTGCTTAGAACCTGAGTGTTCCGCCTTCTCTGAAGAGCTGCCCTTTTGTGGGTCCCCATCTGCACTGCCCTTCCTTCTCTCTACTGTACAAAAGAGACTAAAAGAGTTAGTCGTTAACCTTTTCCACGAAGCTGTCCCTGCTTCTTCTTGGATGTAATAATTCTTTCTCTGGATTTTCACAGCACTTTACCTTTTCTTCGGTTATGGCCCTTCCAACAATAATAAATTAGCAAAAATCGTATTGATACATCCATTAGGCATTGTGCCGGGCACTCATTCATTCGTTTATTCACCAAACGTTACTGAGCACCTGCCATGTGCCAGACACTTGTGAATGGTTCTGGGGATGGTGTGGAGAATAAGACAAAGGCCCTGCCCTCGTGGGGCTTTCACTCTGGTGGGGCAAAGGAGCGGTGAGCAAAGTATACAACACACCGGCCAGTGTGAGAACCTCAGCAGGGTAAGAGTGAAGGGGGTGGGCACTGGCCATGTCTTTAATACATTCAGATGCCACATTCAGTGTTCAGTAATTATTTCCCAGTCTCTGCCCAGCACCAGGGACCAATCTCTGTGTTAGGTGCTTTGTTCTGGGTTTTATAGTTCCTTAGGTTCATGCCTTATTGCCTCTACTGGACAATAAAGGCACAAGCATATTTTACTCATTAAAAAATAGCCCTCAGCGTTTAGTCGTGCTCTTTTGCACACTGTGACCTCCATTTAGATAGAGTGAATGCAGGATGACAAAGGAGACACAGCGCTTGTCTTCAGGGGTCTTACCTCTAGGTTGGAAGGACAGGGAGCTGCCTGTGCTACAGGAGAGGATTCAATGAGCACGGTAAGGGAGGTCGGAACAGCATTTGGAAGAAGGAGGACTGAAGCTAGCCCCTTGGGGGAGGTGGTTTTTGCCCCAGATTCTGAAGAACAGGTAGGAAGGAAGAATGGCAGGAATGCAGTTCTTCCTACTGGGGCCCAGGAGGTCGGGAGGTCAGGTTGTGCAGCTGCAGGAAAGGGTGTGTACTGCCGGGTGCCCTAGGATGGGGCCTCGTTGGCAGGCTGGGCCAGCTCGTGGAAGGCCTTGAATGCCAGGCCAAGCAGATGCGGCTGTGCTTTGTTGGGCAGGCACTGGGGAACCTGTTGTGTGCGTGCAGGACCATGGAGCTGCTCCGTACCACGTGCTGAGCTCTTTTGGACCAATGTAGAAGCTGGGTCCCTGATAGGACTGTGGCTCTGCTGTTTCATGGAGAACTTCCCGCCCTGGACTTGTGCCTTAAGCGTAATTCATACTGCGTTCTTTCGACCCTTTCTTAGGAGTGATGTTCTGGGCAGATACCACCCCTGATCTGTGGGGTGTGTGGCAGCTACAGAGAGCTCTATCATTCTCTTGTTTCCGCCTTCTCCCCTCCTCTCCTTTTTGCCTCCTTAACAAGGGACCATGATATAGATAGAATTCCAAAGTTTTGTACTTGTGATCTTGACCTTACCGTGTGTAGACATTGAGGTTTGGAAATCACAGATTGTATGACACCAACGGCTGCTCTGTGGCTCAGAGCATCCTGACCTGTGATTTCATAGGTAGTGTCTGCTTGGGGTCACCTTGGGTGAGTGGCTGACTAGTGTGCGGGACGTGAGGTTTTGGAATCATAACCTCTGCCTTCCGTGCGGTGTGAGAGGTGTGAACCGGCGGGATCTTGGGCCCGAGCCCCCCCGTAGTACATTGTCGTAGCAGCGGAGGATGGTTGGTCCAGTTGGGACAGTATTTGGCTCCCAAATACAACAAGGTGTCCCTTTTCACCCTCTCCTTCAAGGGTAGATAGCATCAAGCTCCCAGCTCTCTGGGAAGTTATTCTTAGAGAGGGTACTTCTTTATTTTATTTGAATAATCAAAAAGAAAAGTCTTAAACTCAGAATAATGACTGTCACATACTGTGTTTCAGTATATGTTCAAGGAACCATATGAGCCTCTATCTGCTTAATCTTTAATTTAGTCCTTACAACAGTCCTTGGCAATAGTTGGTATTCTCTCCATTTGACAGATGGGGAAACTGAGTCCGAGGGGGATAAGAAGCTTTCCTAGGGCCACAGAACTAGTAAGGGTCAGGGTTGGCCTTTGGTCTGAAGTCTGTCTGAATCCCAAGTCCCTTTGCCCTCTTAACCACTCAGCCCCACTGCATCCAACACGAGTGGGTAGATTTTAGGTTCTTGCGCTTTGCCTGACTATTATAAAACGCTCAGGCTGAGGAGTCGCATTTGTTCTCCTCTGGTCAGGAAGTTTCAAGTTAGTTTCTATTGCCTATTTTTTAAGAAGCTGTTTAGCACAGTTAAATGCCACTTACTAGCTACGGAGTTTTAGACAAATCACTTAATGGTTTTGTGCCTGAGTTTCTTCATCTGTAAAATGAGGATTTTAATATTTCCTACATCCCAGAATTGTTCAGGGAATTAAGTAGGTTAACACTTATGAAGGGCCTCGGGTGATATCTGCACATAGAGGGTCCAGTGTAGTCATCTGTTACCGTCCCCGGAGACGGCACTGCCCAGATTGTAACAGGCCCTTACCTAGTAGCTCGTGGGTTGATTGGTACCGTTGGCCCTTTCTAGGGGTGATGGATAGAACAGCACGTTGAGATTTGGGAAATTCTATGTCAGTGGCTCGGTCTCCTCCTGGGGTCCTGGCTCTCGAAGGGAGCATCCTTTATCTTGGGGATGCTCCACGCGCATTGGGAACGCATTTCCTTTTCTGCATCTGATGCCTGTTTTTGCTGCTTCTGAGAGTGGAGTCCTGGGGAGCAGCCGGGGGACAGCCGAGACACCGCTGTGTGAGAGGTGTCCCTGGGAGCCTTCTGTCTCCCAGTCCTGGTCTTTATCTGCCTGGGGGTAGTTCCACCAATGACTGATCTGAAAGCATCACATTCATTTATTTGTCACTGGCTGTGACAGGCAAGTTAATGCTAATGGATTCTTTTTTTAGCCTGTTGTCTGGGATGAGTTTCACCCAAATGTCCTGAAATCTAAGGCATTAGGGGAACATGTAACTTTTATGGCAGGGGAGGATTTAAAAGATAAATAGGGTTTTGTACGCAAGGGCCTTAAATTTAGGTTAGGGACAACAGCGGCCAAGGAGGGGATATTGGGCCAGCCCAGAGTCTTCTTTTTAAGAAATCCATTCAGAGCTCTAAATTGCTGTTTCTGTTTCAATTATGTGACAATTTCAAGGGTTTAGAAAAATCTAATAAAATGGTCTTGATGATGCATTCTGGGGACAGAGTGCTTTAGAAGATCCAGGAGAATAAATTCCTTGGGGGTCAAGAGAGTCTGTTCATGCCACCCCGGGCCTTCTTTCGTCTGGGTTTTTACATTTTTATTGTTTTGAAGGGCAGAAAACGGTGTGGGAATGTATTCAGGACTTCATCTGTATCCTCCACCGAAATGAATTATTCTCTTTGGGCAATTGCAAATAGATAGGCCCCTGCAATCGCTAGCTTTTTTTTTTTCTTTTTAAAGCCGGCCTGTTGTAAGTGACTTTCAGAGTATGGTTTGTGTGTGTAGTGATTTTGAATAAAGCACCAAAGAGAAGAAACTGGAGGAGGGGAAAGTGTGAGCAGAGAGGCCCTCGGAAAGTTTTTTTTTTTTTCTTTTCTCCAATTCAAGCTTTTGATAGTTTCCCAAGGAGCAGAAGTTTACAATGGCAGCTGGCTTCGGGCTGCCTGCAGGAACAGAGTGCAGAAAGACCTAGTGTAGCAAAATGTGATGCTGAGTGACATTAATTAGGTGACGGCTCCGGTGGGAGGGGGGCAACTGTCCAGCGAGGTAGAGCGGTTCCCAGGACTTGCCCTCTGCTGAGCGTGTCTCCTTCTGCACACGTGTGTGTGTGTGTGCACGACGCACTCGAGTTTCCTATCTTCCAATGAAAGTTGTAACACCAAATCCTGCTCAGGTGGCTGCAGTATTCTCCACCCTCGAGAGGCCCTGTGTGGCGAGGGCTGTATTCCCACTTACTGAAAAGTCAAGTTTTCAACCGGGAGGCATTTTGTTTTACCTTCTGAGCATCTGCTGGGGGCCTGGGTGGGTGGCTGGTGAGGCCGCCTTGGAGCACCAGGGCCAAGAGTGTGAAAAGTCAATATCCTCATCTCTGAGATGGATTCCAGGGAGGCAGGAAGAGAAGGCCTGTTGGCCAATGGCTTTTTTTTTTTTTTAAAGCCCTAGCCTGATAACATTTCATATTGATGGCATAGATGGAACATTGCAACAACTGCTTCTTAAATATTTGAGTGCCTTAGAGAGTATTTCCATGTTGCTCTTGTGCAAGAATTTCCAGTTACTCCAGAAAAGCTGCAACATTTCAGGTAGATTACCTGGTAAGGAGGTGAGGAGCCTGGGTCTTGCTGCCTTACTGGATAGGACCTTGGGAGGGCGTACCTGGCCCGGTTGTCAGGCACTACCAGAAATGAGGCTGAAATCTCTATCTGATTCCTCATCCTAGTGTTGACATGAGCCTTCTAAAGAGTAATGGGCAAGTGTTTGAAAATCTGCTGTGAGATCTTTAAGAAAAAAAATCTTGGAGTGGGGTGGGTGGGTGGAAATACAGTGTGTATGTATTGGCACATGCCTGTTTTTGTTTTTTGTTTTTTTTTTCCTTTCAACTCAGTTCCCTCTGGAATATCTCTCGAATGTGTCATTTTTGTAGCTAAAGGCAAACAAAAATGGTTAAACTTACACACATAACACTTAATAAAAGCCAGCCAGTAGGTTCATTGTCTCTTTCACCTGGGGAAAAAGGATCAAATTAGGATGCTTGAACCTAGGAAAAGATTGGGCTGTGAATCTCCACAAGACTGCTACATGTATCTGTTTCCTCTTCTGTTTTCAAAGCAGATAATTGGTTTTAGTAAGAACTTCTGACTTGATTAGGGGACCCTTAGGAAATTAAAGTGTGTTTGAATTTCACAAGTATAATTTTAATTATACAAATTTTGCGTTTTTCACTAGGGAGCCAGGTTCAGAACTTGTTTTCCTGTGCTAATAGGGGTAGTAAAGCTGATTATGGCAGAACGCCTTACTTAAATCACTTTGAAAATAAAAATCCACGGATTTGATCATTGTTTTTCCCTGCAGTACACGATGTTCAGGTTAACGTCCGTACGTGTCCCATATCCTTGTTAAAAGTGATTTTTCACTGGATCCACACAACTGTAGAACCTGACTGACACAGTGGGGAGGGGGAACCTCATTATGAATTTTTCTGCTGCACTTGCTGAAAGAATTCTATTAAAGTGCTTTTGAGCACAAGTCCTGCCCGGGCAGCTCGCGTTTGGCTCGCTGCCATGTTAGCATGTTGTGATTGCCTTTATCGCCACATCATCCTGTTTGCTCAAAGCCTGTGCATTCACAGCGTTAGTTCTCCTCGCTGCCCCTCTTCAGCATGACCCCAGTGGATTAAGCAGGAGGTACCCTGGAAACAGTCACCTGAGTTCTTCCCCAAGCTGTAAGAGATGATGGAGTGAGAATGATCAGACCCCCCGGGCATCCCCGGAGAAAGACTGATTGTGCTTATGGGAAATGACCATTTTTCAGGGCTATCTAGACAAAACCCCCCAAGTGTCGGGAAGTGCTTTGGGGGTTTGAACTTAAACATCCTCAAACAACTCCCCCTGTGCAGGGGCTTTAAAAGCTGCCTAGAGACCGGCTCCTCAGACCCTCTGGGCTCTTGTCTTAGATACTGACAGGAGAGCTTGAATAGAACAATTATTCATGTTAGAGAAATCGTGAGAACAGCTTGGGAATGAGTTGGGGTCATACAGGTTTGGGGCTGAAAATATGGGGGAAAAAGCTCCAAATGTAGGCCTGATCTCACTCCATCTCCCACCCTGCATTGAATCATTGACTTTGTTATTTTTATTCCTTTCTATTGAGGTGGTATGGCTTAATGTTTAAGAGCATGGGCTCTGGAACTAGGCTGAGTTTGAATCCTTGCTCTGCCACTTAGCAGCTATGTGACCTTGAGCAAGTTATCTAGATATTCTGTGCCTTAGTTCTGTCATCTGTAAAATGAAGATAGTGTTGCCTTCGTGGGGCTGTTGTGAGGATTACATGACTTAACATTTAAAGTCTTAAGGACAGTGTCTGGCACACAGCGCTATGACATGTGAGTTACCGTGTTGTCAGGAAGGGTGATGTCCTATGGCAGGTTTGGCAAAATGACTGCCTTGGTAGTTGGAGAATTGTTTTAAGGGCAGCAGTCTTCTGCCTTACTATTTTTTTAAATGTAATATTCGAGAACTACAGAAGAGCATATATACACACACATGTGGATTGTGTTCGTGTATGAATATATACGACTTGAGTGGAATTGCATGTGATTTGGATCCGGACAAGCGCGTGTGCTGTAACACACGAGGCTTGTGCTTTGATAGGAGCACGGCCTTTGGGCTCACAGGGACCTAGTCTGAATCTCGCTGCACTAAGTCTGTGACCTTAGAAAGGTGTCCACACTTTTCTGAGCTTCAATTCTGCACCTAAAAAACTGGATGATAGAGTTGTGGGTCTGAAATGAGACACTGTAGATGAGGCACCTGGCGTATGGTTGACACTCAGAACATGTTAATTTCTTCCCCATGACCAGGGAATTTTTTTTTTAATTTCTTTTGTATCTTGAAACTGAGGGAGATGCAAAGTGTTCTGTTCTTACTGGAGATGAGAATAAAAGTCAGCTGGTAAGTTCTTAGCGTGCTGAGTGGAGAGAAGCAGATCTTAAGAAAGGGATGTTGGTAGCCTCAATCTACCCAAATTTTCAAGCGTTAAGGCAGTACTTTTATTTTGTCAGGAACCTTAGATGGAGTCGGCAAGTCTTTGAAGGTGGGCTTGTTCCTTTGACCCCCGGTGGTCCCTAGAAGCACTGGCTGGGTGGTTGAAGAGGTTTGGGGGATGCTTAGAAGGAAGGAATAACTTCAGGGAAAGATGGGCTCCCAACTGTGAGTGAGGACAGTTGGGAGGGAGGGAGAACCTTGGGATGGGGGGTGTGTGACCTTTTCACAGAACTTTTACTTGGGGACTTGAAATATTAGGTTTTGATCCACGAGCCCGTGGGTTCAGTCATGTGAGTGGGAGTCTGTTTGGCAGTGCTCCAGGAAATGCCCACGGGTCCCAGCTATCGCCTGCTGGGTCCCTGACCCTCAAATCTTCTGTGGGGGATGGGAGAGCCCCCAACATCTTAGGGCATCTGCAGTTTGCCTGTCCTCATCTTTTTGCTCATTTCCAAATTCGTCCCCTCCACTTCGTATTTCGCAGGAGGAATCCACCGGCCAGGTGTTGCTGGAAACGGAGAGCAAGATTATGATTTTAAGTGGATCCTGGGCTGGGGGAATGGGGTGTGTGTGAGTGTTAGCATGTAGAGAATGGAAAGGGGTGGCCTGGAGGAGGGAACTAGTAGTAGATTACATTGACTAATTATAGGGAAAAAGCCATATTTGCTGCTCCATTAAGTGATCGCTAGGCTATGAAGCAGTTTATTGTAATTAATGCAGAAACAGCAAATAAATGTTGGGTCTGGAGTGGAGGGTCTCCAGACACCCCTCCCCCTCCAGTGCTCTGTGTTTGCTGCACCCGTCATTATCCTGTAGGTAAAGAGCCTTGGGGGACGCCTGCCTCTGGTGGACTGAGGTGTGGTCTTCGACCAGTTTTCTGCTGGTTTACTGTGACAGCTATAAGGAAGATCTCTAGCCTGATCTCCTCCAGACGCTTCCGTTGGGGTTTTTATGTTTGCTAAGGATGAAGGAAGAGGGACAAACCCAGGCCATCATTGCTATTCTTGCCACAGTCATTTTAATTTCAGGGCATGAGAGTGGTAGGTTATATACATCCAAGTCCATCGCGCCACGGGCCGTGTGGAGTTGTGATTGCTTTCCTTGATGATTTCTTGTTCAAATCAGCGGTGCTCTTAATTTTCCAGATGAAGTAAGAAGAAAATTGGAGACTCCTCTCCCGCCCTGTGTCTCTTCATCCAAGGTTTTCTGAGCATGACTCTGATTTGGAGGGTTAATATTAATTAGGAGCCAGTTTAGACCTCAGTGGCTTGATGAGGGAGCTTCATGTCGTGACAAAGGTGGCTTCTTTTTGCACGTGCCTGCTTTTGGTGAAAGTTTCTGGGTTTAAAAGCCAAGGGAATAAAGAGAGAGAGAGAAAGGGATGAGGGCCTGTCTCTTAAAGAAATGCAACAGATTCTCCTGGGCCTTCAGGGAGGAACGTGACGAGAGCTGGGCATCCGGGTCCGGAAGAAGTTCTGACTCTGTCTAACCTCTCCCTGTCCCCAGCATCGTGGGGCTGTGACCGGTTTGCCGCCACTGCTCTTTGCCTCAGTTTCCTTCTCTGTAAGGGAAGGTCCTCAAAGAGGCACGACTCATTTCCTTAGTTTCCAAATTGGGTGATGCTTGAATTTCTCTGAGGCAAGTGCCCCTGTTAGTGCCAGGTCACAGGCAGATGCTTCATTTTGTGCTGAGGCGCTAGGTTCTTGCTTCCAAGCCGTACCAGTGCTTACTCAGTCTTTTTGGGGAGGGTGGCAGAAAGGACAAGGACAGAGAGAGCCAGCAAGCTCCACTGTCCAGTTAGGGGAGAGGAGCCCTAGACAGCAAGTGAGCTGCTCGCTTCAGGTTGGATCACATGAGGGATCTTTCTTCTTTAGCCTGTGGGTTTGGGTTGGTTTTCCTTTTGCCGGGCGTGGAGGGGGCAGGAGGGAGGGCCGCTGACCACGGATGTGAATGTTCCAGGCGCAGCCGGAGAGGGCTGGCTTCTCCTTCTTAGCTCGGTGCTGAGTAGCTGAACTTGACCTTGGGCTAGTTGCCTTGCAGCCCTGTGCCTCCGTTTCCTCATCTGTAGACTGAGGAAAGATGGGGGAGTATGTGGTGGGAACCAGCTGCGCTTAGGGTTTGAGAGAATAGGCTTAGGAGGCGGGCAGTCTTAGAGTTTTCTTTCTGGCCTAATAATTTCGTAGCTGTGGGACTTTGGGAAGTTCACTTAACTTTGCTGGCCCTCAATTTCCCCATCTGTAAAGTGGGATAATGTAAGACTAGTATTTCCCTTACAGGGTTGTTGCTAGGATTGCCTGAGAGTGTTCATAAAGAGCTCAGCATGGTGTCTGGGGCGTGGTTGGCACTTTGATAAGTGGGAGCTGCTTTTACTGTGAACAACTCTGCAGAGGTCCGACTGAAGGTGCCCGAGACATTCGCCAAGGTGTGGCCACCTCCAGAAGACATCCGCGCTGCACAGATTGACGTTCTGATTTGGACAGAGCCTCCTGCGGAGGGAGATTTGCAGTCAAGGAGGTGACGTCTGCCTGAGATGCCTGGTCCGGAGCTTAGATGACGACATACCCGGGCTGTGATCCGCCACTGCCCAGGGTGTGGTCCCCAGCTGCCTTGTGTACCCTGCAGGGCAGAGGAAGCTGTAGGGTGGGCCCACCTGTGTTCCCGGGCACCAGACCCCCCACGGGTGTGGGGACTGCATCCTCCCCTTGTGTGACATCTCAGCTGCAGCAGGAGGGAAGAGGGAGAAAAGGAGGGCCAATCGCCAAGTGATGTGGAGACTCACATTAGATTTTGGAAGCCCACGTCTGGTACTCTCTGAAATTCAGAGGCCTCGCTTGACTGAGGCAGGGCTGGTCAAAGGCCATTAGTGATTTCAGAATGTTAAGTGTGTTGGGCAGACAAAGGGTCTGTCTTTTGATTGCTTCCTCTCCCACAGTCCTCCCCTCTTGGTGAAAAACAGGCACCAGCACCTGTTTCTCATGCCTGGTGTGTGCAGGAGGAATGTCTGCAGTGGGGGCGGGTCCAGCCCTCTTTGGCCACCTGCCCCGAGGAGCGGTGGACACGGCATCATGTGGCCAGCCGGCTCCCACCCGCTGCAGCCTGACTTCCTTTTCGGGGGCGGGTCTGATTAGGTGTTGTAGGTGGACAAGCCTTAGGAGGTGTGGGTATACTATTACTGTTATTTTCTTGAAGGGAGGATAGAAGGAGGGAGTGTGGCAGAAAGCATCTGTGGGAGGGGAAAAAGGGGGTCTATGCAGATGAGCACAGCCCAGGCCATGTATTGGGCAAACATAGTCTCTTAGGGTGCTGTCGGGCCTTGTAGAGACTCAGACTCAGGCACTGGCCCTGCCCTCCCAGCTCCCAGGCTGGAGGGAGGCAGGTGTATAAACCAGGCAGGGTGCTAGGGTGGGGACAGTGGCCGTGCTTGTCTGGACCATGCACAGGAAGGGCACAGAGGAGGAGAGGGCAGGGCAGGGCAGGCCTATCAGAGGAGGCCTCCGGGAGCTGCATCTCGAGAGGAGAGATCCTCCAAGTCGAAGGAAGTGTGGAAGCAGTTAGGCGGCTTGGCTTTTGCGGGGCGGGGCAAATTGTTCCTTACGGTCCGGAGTTCACCATGCGGAGGAGGATGGGGTGAAAGACTGATTGCGTCACCACACAGCAAGTGACTGGAGCTCTGACCCCGAGTCAGACCACAGCTGGGGAGTGGGGTACAGTCCCTGCGTTTGCATCTGGCAGGGGACATATCCATTAAACAACTTATTACAGCATCCATTATTGGACGATGATGATCATAAATGCTACAAAAACACATAGGGTGTTTCAGGGCGTGTATCTTTGCCTCTGGTTCCCTCTCCCAGTGCCTCCCAGCAAACCGGCGTTGCTGCTCCCTCTCTGGCTGGGTTCTCCTGGGCTGATTCTGCTGCAGCCCTTTCCACTTAGCTCTCCCTTCCAGCAGAACCCAAGCTAGGATCACGCCTTCCAGAGAACGCTTTAAAAAGCCTTGTTTCCCAACAGACTGCATTTCAGGCGTTCCCTGAGTGCAGCCATGCTCAGCAGAGGCCTCGAGCCATCTTTACATGTGAGAGGTGAGCAAATCAAAGGTGAGCCCTTCTGCCTCAGTGAGGCCTTTTGTGTAAAAAGGACCTTCTGGAGTAAAGCAGTCAGGTTGACTGAAAACTGCCAGAGCTGCCCAGCAACAGACCTGCTCCGTGGGGTAACTCGGGGAGAAATCAGGGCCAGGAGCAGACAAAGGATGCCCGGGACGGAGGTGGAGGAGCCTGGTGGAGATGAAACACAATCTGAAATGCGTCTTCAGTTCGGATGTTCCGTGGAGCCAGGTTGAAGTGGCCGACTGGGGACATCAGCATTGGCAGTTTGTCCCTGCGCTGACTGCTCTGGCTTTATTTCCTCTGAGATCAAAGCCGGGAGATGAGGCTCGGTTGCAGGCTGCGTTGGTGTCCCTTCCCTGGTGACCTTGGGGTCTCGTGTCTTTGCTTGGGGTCACTGGGGTTCGTTTCAGACGAGGTGTGTTTGGTCTTGCGGTCGGAGGGAGCGCTTAGACGGAAACGCTCACAAAGGGCTTCGGAGAGGCTGGAAAGCAGCCTGGAGGCCAGCCCCATGTTTCCCAAGGATTCCCAGATAGCAGGAGTCTGGAAGTTTCTCTTTGCAAGCCTTGCTGCTCCTCCGAGGGGCCATCCTGCAGGGTGTTCATTTTGCACTGAGACAAGGCAGAGGCCGGGAGAATGCCTGCCTCCCCGCCACCCACCCCGGCTGCACGGTGAATCCCATCCTAAAATTAGTGCGGGCTTCCAATCCCCGATTCTCGCCGGTGTGATCAAGCAGCACGTGTGTGGCCGGCATCGTTCAGGAGGAAAGGATGCTGCTTCAGGTCAGAGGAGTGTCCAGGTCTCAGGGCGCCCCCTTCCCTGCTTCCTCTCTGCCCTCTGTGTTCTGCAAAGGTGCGAGGGGAGTAGGAAAGGGTGTGTAGGGGGAAATGTTTTAGCCTGTCTTTCGGTTTTGCGTTAAGTCGCTGTCACCGTAGGTAGATGTGCCTTGAGAGTCCTTCTGAAGGTTTTATAATTGAGTCCTTTACCTCAGTGACAAGATACTACTCACCTTCTCTAAAGCGTTTACTTTATGCTTTGTGGACGGAGCGGGAGGGCAAAACTTTTTTTTTTTTTTTTCCTAAGAAAATACGTTGTAGAAGAGGCTTTGCCATCCGGGGCAGTTGGGTGGCCACCTATTAAAACTTTAATAATTGAGGAGGCATCTGGGTCCCTGCGTGGAAGGCAACCCTTCTGGCAAGGATGATTCTGCTTTTGAAAGAATGTGCTCACCTTTAACTGCCAACGGCTGTGACTGGAGTTGTATTTAATTTTAAATTGCCCATGTCCGGCAACCCTCTGTTGCTCTTTAGACAATAAAATGTTTTTCATCTTCCCGCAGCTGTGTTCTCTATGTCGGGGCTTGCCTTTCTGTGGGGAGAGGGAGCTCTTGGGCCTCTCCCTACTCCCCTTCTTTCCCTTTCAAACTCGCCAGGATTTCTAGAGAACACTAGTTGTGGAGTCCCCACCTGTAAACTCTCCAGAGTGGGTGGCTGGGAAGTTTATAAGCAGAGGCATCAGGCAGTAATGTCAGCCCCTGGGGCTGAAATGCTTCCTCTGTGGGCAGGAGGACCCAGAAGTCATTTTGTGTCCCGGACCCTTAACCAGAGCTCCTATCTTTTTCTCCAGCTCAGGGGGGGCTTGATTTGTGTGTGATAATGAGAAACAGATTTTGCCTCCTGATCCATTATAGATGTGTTTGAGATGGATGCCAAGCCTTAAGCGACTCAAAGAGCATGTGAACATGTATTTAGATACAAAATAAAGAAGGGCTAGCAGAGAAAGGTCTTCTTCGAAATCCCCCAAACCAAAAAAGTCTCGAAACGACAACACACAACAGTGACAAAAAAAACTCCATCCAGACTCTGGAAAGGCAGCGAATGGGAAGAGAACATTTGGCTCCAGAGTCATCAGAGTTGGTGAAGGATGTGAAAGGGTGGAGGACACACGTGGCTGCCCCAGAATCATGGTCGTTGGTAGGGGGGAGGGGTGCGTGCCCGGAGCCTGGGGGCTCCCAGCTGAGGTGGCAGGTCGGTGGGGACTTGGGAGGCGTTCACAGTGTGCCCAGCGGGGCTCTGTTCCTTCTCAGGAGACCCTTCAGTTAGGAAATATCTATCGCTCTGTATTTGCAAACACTCTTAAAGGGGCGTGAGGCCAACAAAAATAGGCAACTTTAGGCGATTTCAAGTGTGTTCAGGGCGGCTCTCAGCGGGGAAGCCCATTGCTCTGACGCCCCGATCAGCACGGCCCAAGGTTTATTTTCCTTTTTCATTCTAAAAAGGGGCCTGCAGAGTTGAGCGGTGTTGGGGTATTGGTTTCTTTTCATCCTTGTGGACTTGCTTCTCTTTAATGAAGGCCCCTCCGGCCCTCCACCCCGAGGGGTTGTCCGGGCGACGCCTGGCTGTGAGGTTCCCAGGTGGCCCTGGTTTCAGGCGTCCTTAAGGCCCCCCAGCCCTCCCCCCACGGTGTTTGCAGTTCAGCCGCTGGACCAGGACTCAGCACTCATGTCTCTCACTCCAAACAAAAAACAAACCTGTGTGCTCCAGATATGTATTTCAGAGGTGTGTGTAAGTGTGTTTTCTCTTGACAAGTGTGTTGCCTGCAGCTGTGTAGCCACAGCTGGCTTTGAAATCCAGAAAATATACATGTTTTTAAGTGACTGGGGGTGGGTAAGGCTGGTTGAAGGAGGAGATGGGGTGGTGTGGTTTGACTGTAATCACACATGAAACGCTCTGACCCCAATTTTTTTTTTGTGGCCGCGGCATGTGGGATCTTAGTTCCCCGACCAGGGGTCAGACCTGTGCCGCCTGAAGTGGAAGCGTGGAGTCTTAACCACTGGACCACCAGGGAAGTCTCCTGACCCCAATTTTTAAAGAAATCATTTAATTAAAGTATGGTCAAAGACAGTTATTGGGAAGAAGAAAGTTTTTAAGTTTGGGATTCCTGTTTATCCGAGTGAAGAGTGTTTCTGGTCACCATAGAGATGAGAAGCATGGGGGGGGAGGGCTTAAGGGTGCCATCTCCTGCCCGCACTGGGGGAGGCAGCTGCTTGGTGGGAATGGGAGGAGAGGGGTGGAGAATTTGGGGAGGCAAGTTGGTAACAATTTATTGAGGCTCTGAGCTGAGCAGGGATCAGGTTTTGGATTTGTTTTTGCCCTTTACCCCTCCCCTTTCTAGGAGCCTTGTAGGAGGAAGGGACGGAAGGTTTCGGGGCACAGAGTAGCTTCGGTTTCTCAGAAGTTTCTTCTTTCCAACTTTTAAAAGATGATTTGCATCCCTCAGCTGGGACTCGCCTTTTAAGATAAGGATTCCTCAACTTGATTGTTGAGCCAGGAGCGGCTCGAACATACTCTGTTTTCAAGGTTAGGGAGCAGCTAACTTTCAGGGAGGCGAGGGTAGGCAGGGGAGGGGAGTTCTTTGGGTTCAAGGATACCCGTTTTCTCCCCTCCTGGGAAGAAAGCCTTTGTTTTTGTTTTCTTTTGCTGTCTTCTTCCAACTGCTTGGAGTAACTAGATAAACAAACCGGCAGAAACCAAACAGATGAACCATTAAAGAAGTTTGCAGTGGCATAGACGGGGCTCTGTTTAGGAGGCTAGTTAGCATTTTTACATTTTCGCATTGACCCGCCATTCCTCGGCGCTTCTCTGGGTGCTTGCAAATCAGAAAAAAAGCCACACACACACAATAAATGGGAGGGGGCGGCACCACACTTTTCAGCGGAGGAGAGGCCCAGAGGGGAGTATGCATAGCTGAGAGCTGTTAGCAACCTTCAAATAAAATCGTTTGTGGAAGCCCCATATTTGTGCCTGGGAAGCTGCTGTGTTCTTAGTAGCTGTTTTGAATTCTGTGGTATAGAACTGAACGTTTAAAAACAGTTACAGGTACCCCGAAGAGGTATTCCTGAGGATTTCTGCGTAAACAGAACCCTGTTTTCCCAGCAAGCATCATTATATTTTTAGAAATGTTTTCTTTCCTGATTGCCTATCGGTTAGTAAGGCTCCTAGCACTTTCTGTCATGCCGATATGATTTCCTGAACAGGTGTTTGGAAGGATGAGGGGTTATATTAAAAAAAAAAAATACTGAAGGATACTTTTTGTCCCAGGCATCGATACCTTTGCATCCTTCATGGACGCAGTGGGAGTGGAGACCCAATGGGTTTTCTCCGCCCGCCCCCCCCCCCCCACCGCTTTCCTGGTGAGGGCAAGGAAAGGGCCCTGCTGTTCACACCCGCCGGGTAGCTTTCTCTCTCTCTCCTTCCCTCCCTCTTCCCCTCCCCCCTTCCTTCTGCTCTTCTTTTTCTTTCTTTCTTTCTCTCTTTCTCTTGACTGACACCTAACTCCTTGTCCCATTGCCAGGATTTGGGGAGAGAAATTTCATGGGGACCAACAGAACTGGTGGCTGTAGTTTTACTTGTTTTTTGGCATTTAAAGAAATAACTTACAAATAGATTTTTCCATGAAGGCTGAGCACCGTAAAAAAGAACGAAATAATGTCATTTGCAGCGACATGGATGGACCTAGAGGTTGTCGTACTGAGTGAAGTAAGTCAGGCAAAGACAAATATCATATGATATCTCTTGTATGTGGAATCTAGAGTCACAGGTGTAGAAAACTTACGGTTGCCAAGGAGGATGGGGGGAGGGATAAATTGGGAGATTGGGGTTGACATACACACACTACTCTATGTAAAATAGATAACTAATCAGGACCTATCGTATAGCACAGGGAACTCTACTCAGTACTCTGTAATGACCTATATGGGAAAAGAATCTTAAAAAGAGTGGCTATATGCATAGGCATAACTGATTCACTGCTGCACACCTGAAACTAACACAACATTGAGAATCAACTATACTCCAATACAAATGAATTTAAAAAATAATAAAAAAATAAAGACTGAGCACAGATTTTAAGTGTTTTGAGGGGAAAACTGAAGGTGGCTTGTGGCGATTTTTCCTCCCTCTCCTTGAAGCGGTGTGTCCTTGCATTTTCCTCGAGGGTCACTAATAAGAACTGCTGGCCTAAATCAGTGTCTCTGAGAATCATTGATTTACTAATTGCTCATAATCGCCTCCTGGCTTCCCCCTCCTGCTGAGAGCACTTTTGTTTTTCACTGTTCTGCGAGGAATTGGACGGATCTCTGGAGTGTTTAAGAGGCACCCCATACAAGAGTTCGGCGTGCCACTGTTACTAATTGTGCTTCTCAGAGGTGACCATGCCTTGGTATCCAGGTTCCAGAAACCAGGGGCTGCCACTGACCTTTCCCAAGGTCGCCTGTCTGATGGAGAGCGGATTCCCCAGCCCACTGTGGGCCTCAACTTAATTTCTTCCTTTCCTAAGGCAAAATGACCTCCCAGTAAACCCCACCCCTCGCCTTCTTTAGAGTGAACAAACAGAATTAGGAGGGTGTGTTCTGGTAGAGAGCAGGCAGCGTTGGGAAGAGACATGGGTACCACTCATTAAAACGCCGCGGTGGGATGAGGCCTGCTAGGAAGTGCAGGGTCCTGCAGGGTAGAACGCAATGCTCGGCGACACAGCAGAGGCCAAGAGGGGGGCCAGCCTGGAGAGACTGCAGAGATTTTTGGAGTAACATTTCTCTTGGCATTGGGAATTAAAAAAAAAAAAGCAGCCCCGTTCGCTGCACATCCATGGTCTCTTGAGAATATTCTGCAAATAAGTAGTCTCAAAAAGCCCCTTCCTTCCTTCCTTCCTTCCCTCCCTTCCTTCCTTCCTTTCCTTCCTTCCTTCCTTCCTTCCTTTCCTTCCTTCCTTTCCTTCCCTCACTTCCTTCCTTCTTTCCGTCCTTCTCTCCCTCCCTACCTCCCTCCCTTCCTTCCTCCTTCTCTTTCTTTCCTTTCTATTCCCCCCCCCCCTTCCTTCTCTAAACCTTCATAATAAGACCCTTTACAAGGGCCTCATGAGGAGCTCGAGGATGCCTCCTTCCCGTGTTCATGTGGGAAATCAGTGCCGCGCAGAGAAAAGCAGCTCAACACTGCTCCCCTCGGTGAACACTGAGCCCCACGGGGGCTACCCCGAGTATCTTATGGGCTGCTGAGCTTGGAAGCCCTGTCATACCTGAGTGTGGGTGCTGTATGGTTGGCTGGTGGATCATCTCTTCCATAAACCCTTCGCGGCCAGCCCTGGGGAAGGGGCGCGGCGAGAACAGGGAGCCTTAGGGACGGTTTTCAGAGGGAGGATCTCCAGTTCCTCAATCCCAGGGTCTTGGGTGTTGATTCTCCCCTGACCCGGTTGGTCCCATGCTTCTGTTCTGCACTTGTTGGTTAGTGTTTGGTGTTTGATGTTCTGCTTTGTGTTGGGTGTCCAAACACAGGTGGGGGCTGGGGCTTCAGCACAGGTAAGAGGCTCGAGGCTCTTCTAGGACTTTAGGGCTTTCTTCTCCTAACTAGGGCATCAGAGAGCTCTCTCCCTGCCTCGTTAAACCCTCACAGTTGCACGCGTGGCCAGCCCGGGTTCTTTTGTTAATGACATGCAATCAAATGGGTTCCATCACAGGCCCTGCCTGGAGGGGGCAGGATATAGGTTTCAGCAGGTTGTGAGTGAAATCAGTCCCAGGGTCAGAGCACCCAGGACAGAGCCCGGAGTGAGAGGATCGTGCTGGGCCAGCTTCCTGGCGGGACGCTATAGACCAGACGGAGGTGGTCAGACTATCTATCCCCTTCTGCAAACAGCAGTAGGGCTGAGTGTGGGAGAGCAGGCCCAGGGCGGATTTGGGGCTTCTTCCTGCTTTATTTCTCCATCCCTCTTCCAGAGGCATGTTTGGCAGAAGAGAGGCGATGTGGTTTGGTAGATAGGGCCTCTCTTAGAGACAGTTCTGGCATTGAATCCTGGCTGTGTGACTTGGCCAGGTTACATGACCTCTCTGAGCCTCATGTGTGTCATATGTAAAGTGAGACTAATAGACTTGCCTGGCGGTTGTGGGGACTGAAACATCTTCTCTAGAGCACCTAGCACGATGCCTGGCATTCAGTAGGTGCTTACACAGTGCCGACTGTTCAGCCAGGCTGTTGCTGTTGGGAGAGGCCAGAGGTTGTGCAGGTATCAGACCTTATACCAGTCGGTTAATTTTGCTCATTTGGACGGAGGGGCTGCAGTGTGCTGTCTGGGCTTCCAGGCCCTGGAAGATTCGTTGTGCCCTCCTCTCTTTTCTGCAGAATCCACCCCCATCCTCACACGCGTGGGATCTGCTCAGTTAGGGGTAACTTCCCAGTCAATTCGAGACGGTTGGCAGCCCAACTTCTCCTGGGTCCCCCCGCCTTTTCTCTGACCCCTGTCTGAGAGCAGCTTTCGCCAGACACTGAGGGATGTTCTAACCGTGCAGACCCTCAGCCGAGAGCTGAAGGTGGTCCTCAGCATCCAGATTATAGATCGCTCCGGTTCGGTTTCTAATTCTTGCTTGATTTAGTGAGGTGATGGGAGAGAGCGGTGATGGAAGGAGTGGGGGCTGAGGAGGGTTGTATTGAGCGTGGATGTGTGATTACGTTCAATGCTCTGGCCCAGGGTTCTCAGCCTCGGCGCTGTGGACGTTTTGGGCTGGACAGCTCTTTGGGTGTGGTGGGCTGCACTGTGCATTGGAAGATGCTTTACAGCATCCCCGCCCTCTACCCACTAGACGCCCGTGGCACCCCTTCCCCAGCCGGGACACCTAACCATGTCTCCAGACATTGTCAGATGTCTCCTGGCGGACACAGTCACCTTTGGTTGAGAATCACTGATCTAGCCCCGCAGGTGGCTTCTGTGCGGGAAGAACGGGAAAGGTTTGTACGCGTGCTGAGGGTCTGTGGGTTTGAACCTGCACCATGAAGTATTCATGGAATTCAAGAGCGGGAAGGCACTCAGGCACGTCACCTGGGCCAGGCCATGACCCGGGCAGTCCTCTCTCTGCGGTCAAGTGAAAAGACAGAGAGAGAGATGCTCCCCCAGGCCAGCCTCCCTGTGGAGCTTTTCACGGAGACCTTTTTTGCAGAGGGATTTTGCGCCCGGGCTCCCGGCAGTCCCGTGTTTCGGGCCTCCAGGAGTTTGGTTACAAGCTTGTGAGTTTGATCTGCCTTCTCATCCTCTGCACACACACATTCATCACTCCGGAGCGGGCCCTGCTGCATGCACAAAATGGACTTTTACTTGAAATGAATTCATTAAAAAAAAAAAAAAAAAAGGTTCTCTTGCTAGGACTCCACTGTTCTCTCTTTTCCCCTTTTATTCTTCTCTGTCGTCTGTAAGATGAGCCCTTAAGAGGGTGTCTGGTGAGATTGGTTGGCCAGGGATCTTCCTAGGCCCTGATTAAAGGCAGATTATCAAATGGAAGGTGAATGTTGCCGCCGTGCTTGTAAACAAGTCAGTTGTGTGCCATAGAATCCATCACGGTTCCCTTGGTGAGAAGGAGGAGGGCCACGAAATAGTTAGTGATGTTAGCTTAGTTTCCAGTGGCTCGGCTGCCATGCTAGAGGAAGGGAGCCCATTGGCACCTGGCACCGTGACGTTTCTAGCTTTCGGTAAGTGAGTGGGGGAGAAGCTTGCTTCCTCTGATCCGTGGGAAGCTCAGAGACAAGACCTGGGTGTTGCCAGCAAGTTGCCAAGCAGTAGCTTTAGATTTTTTTTTTAAATTATTTAATTAATTTATTTTTGGCTGTGTTGGGTCTTCGATGCTGCACGCGGGCTTTCTCTAGTTGTGGTGAGCGGGGGCTACTCTTCATTGCAGTGCGCGGGCTTCTCATTGCGGTGGCGTCTCTTGTTGCGGAGCACGGGCTCTAGGCACGCGGGCTCAGTAGTTGTGGCATGTGGGCTCAGTAGTTGTGGCTCGTGGGCTCTAGAGCACAGGCTCAGTAGTTGTGGCACACTGGCTTAGTTGCTCCACGGCATGTGGGATCTTCCCGGGCCAGGGCTCGAACCTGTGTCTCCTGCATTGGCAGGCGGATTCTTAACCACTGTGCCATCAGGGAAGCCCAGCTTTAGATATTGAACTTGGGGGAGCCAGACGGCTTTACGGGCTGCATGTGAGGCCCGTGATGTCTCAGTGACTTTGGCCTCCCTCTCATTTAGAACAAAAGACGCTTGTCCAGTTGGAGCGGGTGTGGGGATCAGGGCTGGGAGAGGCAGTATAGCCTAGTGGTTGAGAGCATAGGTGCTGGGACCAGACTACCTGGCCAGGTATGAAGATGGGACTCTGGGCAAGTTATTTAATCTCTCTGTGCTTCAATTTTCTCACCTGTAAAATGTGGTGAGAGTATAGTGCCCTCTTTGGGGTGGTTGTGAGGAATTAATGGAAGTAAAGGGCTGAGCCTAGAACCAGGCAAGGAGGAAGGAACCTACTCTTACTTAAATTATTCCAGTATGTTATTCTGGAATTGATGGTCAGCCTTACTCCTGAGGTTTTATGACAGTTCGTGGTTCTTACACTTCACTGTGCAGAAGAATCACTTGGGTCCTTCCCTGGATGTGTTGAAATCGAGTTCTCAGTTGAAGACCCAGGTGGTGCTGACGCGGGGGGTGGTGAGGGTGTGGGTCTGCACAGAGCTTTGTGACTCCTTAACGGCAGCGTTTTTCAGATTCTCAAGGAACGAGGGTCCCCAGTGTCATCACAGTGTCCGTCTTCAGCTCGGATTGTCTGGCAACAGTTCTGCCTGCTCCAGGTTGCCCGATTTGGGCGCTGCGTGGGCGTGGCGGGTGTGGATGGCTGCAAGCTGCTCATCTCTGCCCCTGAATCTGTCTGTCGGGTCCTGCCTGCATCGTCCGAGGGCTGGGCCAGCACCGGCGACAGTGAGGTGACAGGAGGATCGTCTGCTCTGGCCTGCAGCGTGTCCCTGTTTCTGGCTAAACCAGCGCCCCACGCCTGGTTCTCACTTTGCTGGCAAGAGCTGTGGGCCTGTTTCAGTGGGTAACTGGTATGTGTGTGTGTGCACGTGTGCAAAAGAAAACATCACAATGTTTGGGGAGTGTTTAGGGAAAATAGCAAGGAGCAGATTGCCAAGATTCGCTTATATGTTCCTTTTCCTTGCCTTTTTGCTGTGTACCCGTGTGATCAGGATCCTGGAGCGTTCTGGAATACAGCTTTGCCTTTTCTTACCCCAACTGTTCTTTCTTACAGCGGAGAGGATACAGTTCAGCACCAATAATACTGAGCAATAAATAACCCGGAGAAGATGAATAGCCTTGTGTGGTGGTAAATTAAAGTTGATTTATTGCACATAATATATACAGGTGCTCCTAATGTAATTAAGCAGCGAGGCTTTTAATGCTGCAGAATCTGAAAGAAGACCCAAGAAAATTGGGTCTTAATAAGGCTTATTGAAATAACAGCTAAACATGCTGCTTAGTACCGTTATAGGATGCTGAAAGATGGATTGACTCCGCTGCTTTTTCTTATGTGCAGAGATGACACACCTGACCTGTCACCAGCAGGGCACACACCGGAATTGTTCTCCCCGCACTAGGACTGGGTCGTGTCGAGCTAGCTGTCTGTGCACTCTGGCCTCGCCCCCCTTGTGACCAGCAGTCAGGTGGCTGGCCATTGAACTGGCTTTTTCCAAGTGTAGGGCAAGGTTGCCCAGGGGGTTGGGACTCAGGGCCCCAGCCTCGCTAGTACCCTCTCCTAAGAACCGGGACAGGCAAGAGAGGGCTGGTAAATTCACAGACTGAGGCCACTCCCCCAGCCCCTCCCCCTGCCCCCCGCCATAGGCTGAGCACTGTGCCGGAGATGGGGATACAGGGATGCAAGCGAAACACAAAATAGCCCCCATCCTCAGCGGGGTTGGGAGAATGCTGTGATGGAGGCAGAGGCAGGAGGACACAGGAGGGGATGGATCCCTGGAGGAGGTGCATTCGTGGGGACTGGGTTGGGGGCTGGGAAGGCCCTCGGGGGCACCATGAGTGCAGGACAGAGCGGTGGGGCAGCGGTCTCAGGGGAAGGGGGCTGGCGGGCGGGGTCAGGGTTTGGGTGGGAGAAGAGGCTGGACAGGTGGTGTGGGGGCAAGAACAGGAAAGATTCTGCATTTGAAGCCAAGATATGGCTTGATAGGGCCTGTACCCGAAGCCAGTCTGGAGTCATGCAGGCTTGTGAGGAACGGCAGGACCAAATTCATCTTTTAGAAAGAAAATTCTCAGCAGCGTTGTGGGGTTTGAGGGATATCACTTAGCTAAGAGAACAGGGCCTGGACAAGAGCAGAAGCCGAGTGAGTGTGACAAGGTGGCAGTGAGAGTTAACCCCCCCCCCCCTCCGCCCCCGTGCCTTAGGCCTGGAGACTCCAGGGGAGTGGGGCGGGGGCGGGGGTATTCAGAGAGATGGTGAGTCAGTGCTGAGCCAGTACTGGTGTAAGAACCCCCTGGCATCTCCAGCTGCTGGCGTTCCCCCCTGTCTGGGACCGTAACCAGGTCCTCGAGGTATGCCATGTGGAGAGGTGGCTCCATGTTGCCCTTGGGAGCATTTGGGGCCAGGAATGATGGAAGAGTTTCTACAGCCTTTCTGTCAATTGCCTTTAGGAGCTTAAGATTTTAGGGAGGTGAAGGAGATGCATGCTCTACTCTGAGAAAGGACCCTCCTTATTGTAGGTGTACCCCACTTTAAGAAAACCCATTAGCTTACGGAACGAGCGAGGTCAAGGAGAGAGTTTGTTCCCAGTACCAAAGGTTCCAGAATAAGAGCCTTTTAAGTAAAGAGCTAATCTTTTGAACCAAAATGTAAGATTTTATTTTCTTGGTGGAGGGCCTCGATTGCAAAACTGAGGACATTTGAACAATTTACTGCTTAGGCTCACCAAGGTTAATAAAAAAAAGTCCATCTACTTGGTTGGCAGTATTGAGCTCCTGTGGTTTTCAGAGCTGCTCCTGGTGAATCAGGAGTGGTGTTTGCTCCAGAGCCTGGGGTGGCAGGTCAGGCTGGGGAGAGGGAGACCCAGGGCCCTGACCATTGGAAGGACCTTCACACGACATGTCCTGCTTCCAGTTGGAGTACGGAGCCACTGAGGGGTATGTGTGGAGCTCTGGGAAGCTCCTGGCCTGGGTAGGGAAGAGGGGGTGCTGGTGGGCTGAGGCCTGCTTGTGAGCTCCTGGGCAGTGACAGCCCGCCTCTTCCTCCCCCCCAAACAGGGACAGAGCTCGGTGGTGCCTTGACATGACTTGATTATTTGCACAATCAGTAAAGGCTCAAGTATCTGATCATAATCTTTTCCTGGATGTATAGCACATCCTCTGAATATATAATCAGTGCTTCTATTTTTTTTTTAAGGAGTATAGGATATTAGATGTAGATGCATAGGTGATGCATGTTTACTTTCTCTAAGGATTATTCAGAGAAACTGAAAAAAGTTCTTTTGTCTCTCTCAAGTGTGTTTGTACATCTCTGATTCTGCCTCTCCCCAGTGGTGTGGGATACGGGGGTAGACGGGCCCTACAGATGACCCCAATGAAGGCTTCTGAGGCAGACTTGTTTCTTTTCTTCTTTTTTTTTTTTAATTGAAGTAGAGTTGATTTACAGTGTTGTGTTAATTTCTGCTGTACAGCAAAGCGACTCAGTTATACGTATATATGCATTCTTACTTATATTCTTTTCCATTATGGTTTATGCCAGGACATTGAATATAGTTCCCTGTGCTATACAGTAGGACCTTGTTTTCCGTCCATTCCATATGTAACAGTTTGCATCTACTAACCCCAAACTCCCAGTCCTTCCCTCCCCCCAACCCCGCCCTTGGCAACCACAAGTCTGTTCTCTATGTCTGTGAGTCTGTTTCTGTTTCATAGATAAGTTCATGTGTGTCATATTTTAGATTCCACATATAAGTGATATCACATGATATTTGTCTTTCTCTGTCTGACTTACTTCACTTAGTATGATAATCTCTAGGTCCATCCATGTTGCTGCAAATGGCATTATTTTGTTCTTCTTTATGGCTGAGTAGCATTCCATTGTACATATATACCACATCTTCTTTATCCAGTCATCTGTTGATGGACATTTAGGTGGTTTCCATGTCTTGGCTATTGTGAATAGTGCTGCTACGAACATAGGGGTATGCATGTATCTTTTTGAATTAAAGTTTTCTCTGGATATATGCCCAAGAGTGGGATTGCTGGATCATATAATAACTCTATTTTCAGTTTTTTGAGGAACCTCCAAACTGTTTTCCATAATGGCTGCACCAACTTGTATTCCCACCAACAAGTTGGAGGATTCCCTTTTCTCCACACCCTCTCCAGTATAAATCGTATCAATGTTTTCTTACGTCAGCCTCCCAAGGCAATAGAAATAAAAACAAAAATAAACAAATGGGACCTAATCAAACTTACAAGCTTTGGCACAGTGAAGAAAGCCATAAACAAAACGAAAAGACAACCTACGGAATGGGAGAAGATATTTGCAAATGACGCAATGGACAGGGGCTTAATTTCCAAAATATACAAACAGCTCATACAACCCAGTCGAAAAATGGGCAGAAGACCTAAATAGACATTTCTTCGAAGAAGACATACAGGTGGCCTAGAGGCACATGAAAAGATGCTCAACATTGCTAATTATTGGAGACATGCACATCAAAACTACAACGAGGTACCACCTCACATCAGTCAGAATGGCCATCATTCAAAAGTCTACAAATAACAAATCCTGGAGACGGACTTGTTTCTTTTTTGATGGGTAGAATGAATCCTAGACTTGGGAACATCCAGGTCTAACCGGCACCAGATCGAATGAATATGACCTTTTTATTCCAGTGAGTGGGGAAGAGATTGGTGCCTCCTTTCTCATAAATCTTGCCTGGTTGTTTGCTCCGGTACAGCACTCCAGTTGGGTGCTGCTTGAGCATCTGGCTTTGAGTTTTAAGTACTGGCAGGTGCAGGGGGCTGTGGCAGATGAGTGAGCTGAGGCGTGGCCCTGTTGGGGTGGGTTGTGGGCAAAGGCGCGGTTGAGTCTGTCCTCGGACAGCTGGGCTCTCCTGCTGACATCCCTGAGTTTGCCACACAAAGACGAGCTCCAGGGGACTTGTTGCCCTGGGGAAGTGAGCTGGATTGGTAAAATCTCAGTGTGCTGCCAGCTGCAGGACGGGCGTGGCCTTTCTTCCCTGCCTCTCGCACACCCCTTCAAGACGGGCCGTCTAGTCTTTGAACCATCCGACGACGGCCACAAGTCAGTTGGTCCCTTCTTTGTGCTCCTGAAGGACTTGGCAACTTGGCTAACAAGGAGACAGTTGTTAGTTCATTTCTTCATTCATTATTCATGCAGCGAGTGGTAATTAGCATTTAGTAATGTGGTTTCTGGGGGTAGCTGAGTTGTGTTCATTCATTGAACAAACATTTGTTGATACCCTGCTCTGGGCTGGGTGCAGGGCATGGTGCTGGGGTTACAGAGATGAGGAAGGGGCCTGCTTGGCCCTTGAGTTGCAGTCTGTTTGGGAAGGCAGGTCATCCACAGGTGTAGGTGCTAAATCAACAGGTGAAGGATGCTGAAGGTGGTGGTACGGAACCTGCGAGGGGGGAGTAGCGGGAGAGCTGGGAAGGCTTCACAGAGGAAGGACATTGGACTTGGGCCTTGAAGGGTCAACAGGAGAGAATTGGGGTGTGGGAGACTGCTCACCCTCCAGGACAAACAGGATTCTTGGGATTTCGTTTCCCGTGATGGATGGTGATGTGCCTTCCCGTCCCTCCTTCTCTCCTCGAGCCTCTGTCACTCAGGAATTAGTCCGGTGGTCCTGCTGCCATGCGTGCTTAGTATGGTGGCCCATGGTGGGGAGGCGGGGGAGAGGGAAGAGTGCGGTGAGTCATGCAGCTTCCCTGTGGCTAAAAAGAGAGCAAACTTCAAAGCCTAGGGCATATCAAAGATGCAGTGTGTCACACCCATGGAGCATTTTACACAAATAACAACCCAGTTTCTGGCTCTGCCACAAAAAGCTGGTCTGCTTTGGGGACATTTCTTTTTTTTCTTTTACAAGCAGGATAGGTTGAGAAGCATCATTCAGAGCAGGGGGCTGGGTTGGTATTAAGATGGTGGGGTGTGCTCTTGGTGCCTTTTTCTCTTTTTCAAACTCTTGTTTTTCTTTGTTCTAGCCAGTGTTTTATTACTGATAGGAATCACTGAGGGGCTTGGAGGGAGAGAGGAAAGGGTTTCTGTATAAACAGCTGTCTTGCTGATTCAATCTACAAAGTGGATTTTATAGCTAAAGTATTTGTTCTTGCTTTAAAATGCCAAAACAGCACCGTCATTTCCTCAGCTAAAAGAAGGATCTTTGAGAATATGGGGCCTTCTCCCATCACAGACTTCTGTTATGGGGAGGGAATTCCAGAGAACTTTCTTTGAACCAGTCATATTTGATAGTCTCGTGCTCAAGGAGAAAATTTTTCTTCGCAAAGTTTGAGTTACTGGTTCAGGTACCTTCTTCTTTCTGCCCTACCACAAATTCTGGTTAAAAAAAAAAAAAAATTATAATCCTCTCTGGTCATCACAGCTGACTACCTGCTTAATGTTTGTGTGTAGATATTTCATTTTCTTTTTTATGCAAGATTTCATCTTTGCATGATCTGAGGTAGTTTGTTGCCCTGAGATTATTAATAAATTGAGTTGGTTAATGGGGTGTGACTCAGAACATATATTTAAAAACAAGTTGGAATAAGAAATAGGTCTTTTACAAAATTAATTTTTTGTTAGGCTCCTCTCTCGAGCCTTTTTGTTTGAAGCCAACTTGCTTTGTAATGTTCATATATGCCCGATTGCAATTAACATAAATTACTTTTAAATACCAGTTAGTTGCCGTGGAGAGAGGCCAGGGTTGTGGCTGCTTATGGAGGGTTAAGAGGTTTGGTCATTGTCTGGGTTTTTATCTCACTGTGGATCAAATTCTGTTCCCTTTGGAGGCTGGCAGATCTGTCAAAGATTGCTTGCTTTGGTGGCGAGGAGAAGGACGAAGTCTTTGCCCTGAGTGCCAGCACATTTTCTTAGCAAGAGAGAATAAATAATCATAAAATGTTTGCTTGTTTAAAAGCAAGTTATATTAAAAGCAGTGTGGTATCCTAGATTGGATCCTGGAAGAGAAAAAGGACATCGGTGGAAAAACTAGTGAAATCCAAGAAAAGTCTGTAGTTAATAGTATTGAATTAATGTTAATTTCTTAGTATGATAAATGTATTATGGTTCATGTAAGATACTAACATTAGATGAAGCTGGGTGAAGGGTATAGGGGAACTCTCTAAACTCTCTTTGAATTTCTTAGAGTCATTCTAAAATTATTTTAAAGTAAGTTTTTTTTTTTTAAATAAATTTATTTATTTTATTTATTTTTGGCTGTGTTGGGTCTTCGTTGCTGCGCGTGGGCTTTCTCTAGTTGCAGCGAGCAGGGGCTACTCTTCTTTGCGGTGCGCGGGTTTCTCATTGTGGTGGCTTCTCTTGTTGTGGAGCACGGGCTCTAGAGCGCGGGCTCAGTAGTTGTGGCGCACGGGCTTAGTTGCTCCGCGGCACGTGGGATCTTCCCGGACCAGGGCTTGAACCCGTGTCCCCTGCATTGGCAGGTGGATTCCCAACCACTGCGCCACCAGGGAAGTCCCTAAAGTAAGTTTTTTAAAAAGGTATATTTGGGATATTCCTTTTGGCTTGGTTGAGATTATATTTGGCTTATGTGCATTCAAAATGATCTACTTATAGGGAGGGCAGATTATTCCATACTGCTTTGGAAACTGGGAAACTAAGACCTGAGAGAGTCCAGGGAGGTTGTCACTCCTGGCTTGGCCCCCTTTTCATGCCATCCCTCTGTTCCCTTCTCCATCCATCGCCGTAGCAAATCCCTCTCTGCCTGCACACCCTTCTGAAAACTTGTGGCCAGCTGATCTCTGCTTCTAATTCCTTTGGCGTTCATTGTGCGAGTTGGGCAACTGGCATCTTGTGATATCCTGTTCTTCTCCTGGAAGGAGCCAGTAACTGGATTTTTTATGCTATCTTGTTCACTCTCATTCTGTGTGTTAACTTCTACTTTAGCAGCCAAATGGAAGCTTCCTGAGAGTTGGAATTTTGTCTGGCTTTCTTTCTTTTAAAATTTATTTTTAAAAACTCCCTATTACATAAATAATGCATGCTCATAATAAAAAATTAAAAATTAGAGAATTCATAGCATCCAAAGTAAAGGTACCTATATAGGGTTGCCTGTCCTCCACTACTACAGTTAATGAATTGGAATATATTCTTCCATATGTTTTCTGTGTGTACTAAAAATATATATTATGATTTACAAATAAGAGATCCTTTTATATGTATAATTTTGCAGCCTGCTTTTTTCAGTTAACAAAATCCCTTTTTGTGGTTATGCATATGGGCGACTGTGTCTCTTTCTTTTTTGTGTACTCTTATGTTGACCAGCACGTTGCTAGGTGCATTGTAAACATGCGGTAGGTAGGCGTTATTATTACTGTTGTGTTTATATTATTATATCAGGTGACTTGATTCAGAGGACAGTAAATGAGTGCTCAGATGAGGAGAGAAGATGCAGGTAGAGGCAGGGGTGGTTTACGATACAGCTTTGATTTTTCTGTGAGAAAGACTTTATCTGCTTACTACGTGGGGTCAGCTTCCTTGAACAGCATTAGAATTTCAGGAGCTAGGACTGTGACATGGTAGGAGAGTGAATCGGGAGAGGGAAGAGTAGAGACCGAACCCTGGATCACTTGGCTCGGGTGGAAGCAGGGATGGCAGCGTAGGGATGGATTCTTGGGAGTCCGAGGAGGTGACTTGAGGTGTAGGGGGTGTCCAAGGTGGTGTGTGAATCAGCTGAACCAGATGGGTGGAGGGTAGGGGGTGGCGCTGTGGTGGAGGAGGGGGCAGTTGGCTCAGGGGGCAGGACAACATCTGGTCACCAGTAGCTTTGGGGACTTCTTGGAACGGAGGGGACAGTAGTGATACAGAGAAAATTGCACTAGATTGAAGGGTGAATTGAGCAGGAAAGGACTAGGAATTTGTACGTGTTAAGAGGATGAGCCCTTTGAAGAGTTTCTTGTTGAAGGAACCCATTCCACTGCTAATGCTCCAGAGGGAAGCTCTGCGTGCTGCCTGTGAGGTCTGTCTCTGAGCTCTTGGGTCCTAGGAAGTCTCAGGAAGCTCTGTTTCTTCTCTGGAAGAGGCATGGCAGTGCAGAGTACCCAGGACTGGGAGCTTCCTTCTTAGGAGAAACATCCCGGAAGCACTGTCTCTGCTGGTACAACCCCAGTTAGCATGTGCTGTGGGTGCAGAGATTTTTCTAGAGTAGATTTGGCTTTGCAGTCTGAATAGATTAATTTCCCTTTTGGTTTTGTGTCTCCTTGATAGAATTTTGACTTGGCTCAAGGGAAGGGGGTGGTAGTCAGTACTGGGAGCCCTTAACACGTAGATTCCTTTAGAGAGAACAAGAGGTCCCAGAGGAAAAAAACGGTCGTACGGAGGGGAGAGGCCTTGAGTTGAGTTTATTTTTCCCCCACGTGTGGAATATTGCATAGGTACAAAAACATGTGCCGTGTGCGAGTCAAGGATGAACACCAATAAAACAGTAACCTACATAGTCACCACATGGCTGAGAAGTGGAATGTTGTTCCCAGCCCTCTTCACACCCCTGTGTGTTTCTCCCTAGTTTGAAGCACGGACCTACCCACCACATGAGGTTTGCTTCTTTCCACCCTTGAAGAATAATTTGTGGCGTTTAGCTTGCTGTCTGCATGGGCTGCCCCACTGATGCCTTTTAGCTGCCGTTCACTGGGACCACGATTTGTCTTTTGTCCTTTCAATGGACATTCGAGTTCCTGATTTGTCTGCTCAGACAGTGTTGCTGTGAATATACTCGTGCATACCTCCTGGTGTATATATGGGAGAGTTCATAAGACTATGCATCCAGAAGTGGAATTGCCAAGTCATGGGGTCCGGACAACTGAAGTTGGCTAGAAACTGTGTTTAAAGATCCCCTTCTTGCATTATTTGTATGGCTAGGAGTAGATAGGTAGGAGTTTTCATTGCTCCGGATTCTCACCAACAGTTGTTATTATCAGACTTTTTAATTGTTGCCAATTTTGTGGTGGCTCGTTGTGGTTTTAATTTGCATCTCCCCAGTCAATAATGAGGTTGAACGTCATGCTTATTTTTCTGGGAAAGGAATTCGGACACTAAAACATACTTCTTATTCAGTGACACAAAAACTGCTGCTTTGGTAGGACGCGTCTTCCCTAATGCTGTTTTCCTGCCTTGGGACAGAGTCAGAGGTATTTTTTTTTTTTTAATGTACTGGGAGCATTTGGGGAGCATCTGTTTAGCTTGTCACGCTTTTCTGGGGTTCTGTATGTTGTGTTTGGAGAAGCCAGATGACGCGCAGTCCTGTTGACCCTTTATTTTATAAAAAGCCCTGAGATGACAGCAAGCCAGCCTTTTCCTCGTTTGATGGGAGCATATTGTTCCTTTTAATGTAAATAGGCAGATAAATGAGAGCTCAGGCAGAGTCCCCGGGGTGTGTGGTGGCAGCACATCCTGGGTAGGGGAGTGGCTGTGGGGAGGCGCTGGGGACAGCCCCGGGCAGACATCAGGGACGGGGTTGGGCCTGGCTGGGCTCGCTGGTGCGGGAGAGGAGAGAAGAAGGAATCACACACTTGTAGTGCGGGGAGCCCAGGGAGAAGGGGCCAGGCTCCCAGGAGTGGTCAGAGATCTGAGAAGCGTTGGGCAGGATTCTGGCGTCCAGGAGTTGGGTATTCCCGGGGTGGTTCCCAAATCTGTACTGGGAATCCGTTCACCAGGGAGAATCCTGCATGGGTGAGGCTTCTGGGGGAGGCCAGTTTGTTTTACTACATATTCAGTTGAGTGCTTTCATGTGAAAATAGACCTTTGATGTTCTGGAAAACGAGAAAAGAAACTCTGCTTTAACACCTGGGGAAGAGAGGTTGCCTATGGGAAAAAAATGTTCCGTTACGAAAGAATGGAATTGCACAGCTCGACATCTGCTGGGTTGGTTGTTCTAGAAACCCCATGAGGAGAATCTCAGGACAAAATACAGGCTTTCAGTCCCAAGTGAAAGCATGTTTAGAGAGGCAGTGTTAAGGGGAAAGATATTGGAGGCTAACATTGTGTTTATATTTTGAATATAACTACATAAATCTTACCTGTGCTTATGGACAAGGTCTGGGAGAGAACAGGGAAAAACATATTAGTTGATTTTGTTTGTATGGTGGGATAGTGTTTTAAAAATTTTTGTGGTATTATTGTGTAAGCAAAAGTCTTTACTAAAAATGAGCCTGGACTTGGCAATCTGTTATTTGATCACACCACCCTGAATGCCTGAATTAAATGCATATTTAATTATTGAGCTCCTAATATGATGCACACCTTGAGGAAGTGCTTGTCTTCAAGAAGCTCACAGACTATAGGGGGTCCCAGGATGTTAGTGCCCTAGGGCTAAGCTATAGTTAACTAGAGGGGTGGGCGTCATGCTGGTGGCACCTGGTCACCTGGTCATCGCAAGTGGGAGAGAGTGCAGGCTCTCTCACTGGGGGCTCCGGGGGGACCTCTCAGAGGAGGTGGTGTGGAGGGAGCTCCTGAAGGGAGGGAGGGTCTGACTAAATGGAGGGAGGAGGGAAGGCAGTCGGGACGGAGGGGGAACTTTGTTCAAAGTGGGGAGAGGCCGTTAAGGACTGTTGCCTCTCAGGGTAAGGGGTGAGTGTTACGGGTTCACCCACAATTCCCACCTGAGAGCTCAGCCTTTGACTGCCCTCAGAGGCTATTTTTGGTTTGGTCCTCTTTGAGCAGTTGATGAAGCCTTTGGACCTCTCCTAAGAAAAATGTTTCAGTGCACATGCACTTCAACCACAAGAGGCCCTCACACAGAGGCCTTTGCATACAGTTTCAAAGGACTCCCTGCAACTCATTTTGGTCGGGGGTGGGGGTCCCAGTCCAGAGTAACAAACATGTATTGAGCACCTACTGTGTGCCAGGTGTTTTATGGGGCTTTGGGGATGTGGCAGAAATAGACCAGCCAGGTCTTTGTCCTCAGGGAGCTTCCAGTCTGATGGGAAGGACAGACCGTGGAGGGGCAGTGACAGGCAGGGGTGTTATTGAGGGACGACTGATGCTGGCCTTAGCCTCTAGGAAAGACCCCCTCAGCTGGGATTCAGGGCTGGGATATGGGGGTGGCCTGGTGCAGAATCGCATGGGGAGCCCCAGGGCCCCCGGGGGTGTGTGGTGTACCTTCTCACTACTCGTGGTCCAGCCAGGGCCTTGCAGAAAGCCAGGGGTCTCCGGCGTTGAAGAGAAGGGGAGGAACGGTATAGTGTTCTGGGCCTTTGTCTTTAGCAACACACGTTCACCTGGAGCCAGTTGTGCATTCTTCTTCCAAACAGACAGCTTTCAGGAAGAGTTAATAAATTAATCTTCCGAGCAGAGAATCTGCTGCAGCACCAGCGAGGCCTTCAGTAACCCGCCCAGCCGGGGACTCGGCCGATGGAGTCAGATGCACGTCGATGACCGTGCGTGGCCGCCGATGAGGTCTGGGCAGCTGGCTCCGGACCTCAGATGCCCGGCCCTCCCTGTGGTTGGCGTGCGGCTGGGTTCTGGAAGGGGAAGGGCAGCCAGTGTGAAGCTGGCCCCCATCTCAGCCCTGGGAGGAGACGGTCCCGTTTCACAGACGAGGAATCTGACACACAGGTTAAGGCTGACCTGCTCGAGTCAGAGCTGCATTCCAGGGAGGCCAGGGCTGCAGATTCTGCTGCTTCTTTACGATTTAGGTGGCCTTCCCTTGGTCCTAGGTCTTTATAAACAGGTAGCACGACCCACAGAGTATGTGAAAGGCTCTCTGTGAATCCTCACTTCCAACTGGAAAAGCATTTCCAGGCATCTGCTCCATCTGTATTTAAAGAGGATACGGTGCTCCTGTTGTACGGTCTAGATACATTCATCCATTCAACAGATATTTACGGAATGTCTGCTAAGTTGAGTAGAACTGACAGGGACCCCGATCTGGCTTTCCTTGCAGCCATCCACGTGGAGGAGAGAGCAGCTTGGCACCTGCCTTCCCTGGGGTGGGGTGGAGGCGGGGCTGGGGCAGCAGTGGCCCCTGGGGAGACCGGATCAGGGGCCACTTGTTCCTCTGCCTGACGAGGAAGAGTTATCTCCTGCCTCTTGTGCTTGGCTGCCGGTTCCTCTCCACCCGCAGGCCTTCTGGGGCTTGGAGTTCACTGCCGCCCACAGCGGAGAGCCCTTCCTGCCTGCTAATGAGAGAGAGAGAGAGAGAGAGAGAGATTCCCACTGAGAGCTGCTTGTTAAAAAGTTAGACTCATCTGCGGTTTCACCAAACAGATGACCTTATGGTGACCGAATAACAAAACGCAGTCCTTTTCGCCTCTTTCCCTCCCCACGCTGTTGTCTCCCACTCCTCAGCTGTAGGTCCCAGAGTTCTGGTCCTCAAGTGAGGATGAGGTTGGAAGATTTAAGTGGGACATGGCCATTTGTCCTTAGTGGATGGGGAGGAGGGAGATTCTGTTGACCCCTAGTGTTCCCAGGAATTGGGGGCACCTGGTAATAGCTAAATGCACACGCACCCCCTTCTTTTTTGGCTCATTACTGTTCAGACGCTCTGCTCCCAGCCTTTAAGATTCTTTGGCGTACACCACCATGACTCACTTTATGAAAATATGGTGTAAGGATACCCCCTCATATCATATTAGGAAGCAGACTGATGGACTAAGGAATTATTTGGTTCTCAAAAGGATTCACTGGGGCTCCTTTAACTAGGGAGTCCCAGGTACATTTGTATGAGGAGTTAGGTCTTTGATTTCCATAGTTTCTGAGGAACATTTTGAGCTTCTGATTCTTGCTTATTTCTTAAACCTTTCAACATTTCCTAAATCCTCAGGTTTCTTCTCTGTGTTTCCTTAACGCTCCATATACCAACCCCCCCAAACTAGTGTTTGGTCAAACACTAGTCTAGATAATGCTGTGAAGGAATTTGTAGATAGGTTAACATTTATAATCATCTGACTTTTTTTTTTTTTTTAATTTTTATTTGTTTATTTATTTATTTTTGGCTACATTGGGTCTTCATTGCTGCACGTGGGCTTTCTGTGGTTGCGGTGAGTGGGGGCTACTCTTCGTTGCGGTGCACGGACGTCTCATTGTGGTGGCTTCTCTTGTTGCGGAGCACGGGCTTCAGTAGTTGTGACGCATGGGCTCAGTAGTTGCAGCTCGCAGGCTTAGTAGTTGTGGCACATGGGCTTAGTTTCTCCGTGGCATGTGGGATCTTCCCGGACCAGGGCTCGAACCCGTGTACCCTGCATTGGAAGGCAGATTCTTAACCACTGCGCCGTCAGGGAAGTCCCAATCATCTGACTTTAAGTAAAAGCAGATTTCCCTCTATAAATGTGGGGTGGGCCTGATCTCATCAGTTGATGGCCATGAGAGCAAAGACTGAGGTTTCTGGAGGAAGAAGCAGTTATACCTCAGACAGCAACATAGAAAACCCTCTGTGAGTTTCCAGGCTGCTTGCCTTCCCTGTAGATTTTGGAGTTAAGACTGCAACATCAATTCTTACCTGAATTTCCAGCCTGCTAGGCTGTCCTGTGAATTTCAGACTTGCCTACTCCCCTAATTGTGAGCCAGTTTCTTGAAATAAATATCCCTCCCTTCGTCTCTCTCTGTGTCTCTATAATATCATACATATCTCCTGTTGATTCTGTTTCTCTGGAGAACCCTGACTAACCACCTGCTATCATAGTAATTGCTTGCTTAATTGTCTTTTTCTCCCTGTTGGACCACAGGCTACATGGGAGTAGGGACAGTGTCTGTCTTCTTCTCTGCTCTATTTCAAGTGCCTTCCACAGAAGCCTGACACACAGAAGATGGTCAGTAAATATATGAAGAATGAATGAAGGCATCTTTATTCACTAAGTGAATAAAGGGGTCTGTATTCATCGATTTTTGGTCAGACAGACCTGAGTTGCAGTCCTGGCTTCACTGGGATCACAGGTTCCTTATTTGTAATGGAGGGGACATGATATCTGTCTCCCAAGTGGTTGTAAGAACTAAATGAGATGATGTGTCTGGCATGTGGTAGTTGTAAGACAGAGTAAACCAGACAGCAACAGCCATTACTGTTACCACCCCGCTTCCCCCACCATCATCATCACTTTCCAAGGTTGTTTCCAGGTTATGTGCTATTCCTAGCACATAATAGAGGGTCATATGTGCTGGTTCCCTTCGAAGTACCAAGCTTTTTCATGTGCATTTTTTCATTAAATTTAATTTCTGTTTAAATCCTATGACACCATTTTAATTGCCCCATATTAATGATGAGGAAACTGAAGGCTAGAGCTAAATGACTTACCCAAAGTTCAATAGCAAATTTTTCTTGTGTGCCTACTTAGTGGCGGGGATTCAGACTGGTACCGGACCAAGCCCAGTTCCTGTCGTCTTTGCTCTCTGGCGTGTTGCTTTGGGAAGTCTGTGTTATTTTTGACCCTGGTTTTCCCCTCCCCTGTCATTTCATTACCACCAGCTTCTGCTTGGTATGGGAAGGTGTGTACTTCGCTATAGCTCCATGGGCTTGGGTGGCCCCCGACTGGAAAGTGGGTTGTTTTTCTTACAAAAGGTCCTTTTTAAGTTGGTTGTTGGGAGTGAAGATTCCCATGGAAACAGCATAAAAAATAATGCTTTAGTTTTTAGGGCAGCCCATGAAGCCTGGAAGAAGACCATCCTTTTGAGGCCCGAGTCTCCCTGAACCTCAGCTGGTATGAAGGAGGAACTGGGTTCCAGCGGGTGTGGGGTGGGAGGCTGGTGGAGGAGAAATCACCACCATCCAGTCAACTGCAGTGTGCTCTGATGGGGTGAAGATGGCCCTCAAGCTCAGGGAATTCCTTGGGCCATGCCACAGATAAGCGCGTAGACTCCTTGGCTCTCCTTTTCTTCCTCGATGTGGCCCCCCGGGACTCAGCCTGCTCCCTTCTCCTCTGACACCGCCACCGCCTACTCATCCCTGGGGCTTCTTCTCTAAGATGGGCGCCTTGGGAGGGTGCATCCTCCTACCTCCCTCTTCCATATTGTCCTGAGGATGAGCCCCTTTTCCTAACAATAAAACAGTAGGTTTTACTGTTAGTCATTGCAGGCTCCAGTAGGAGGAAATTTCAGTGATGACAGAGGCCAGGGTACGACTGGACTCTTCTGTTGGTCCCGTGGTACCACTGAGGAAACTGAAGCTTGGAGTTGAGCTAAATGACTTGTCCAAGGTCACTTGCTATCTCCTGGTAGGTTTCCCAAGTTGAGGGCTGCCTGTATTTTCATCACAGTGTGGCAACATCACATCCTCAGCTGTTAGCCTGTGTGATCCTACAGGCTCAGTAGGACTGAGACGCCTGCTGAGTCTTCTTGGGAATGTCAACCCAGGTTTTCTGTGGATTAGAGAAAGCCTTTGAAAAGAAAAGTTAATGTTTTTTAGTAAGTTAAATGCACTGCACAGAGACTCTTTGAACATAAGCAAGTCTGTAGATCATCTGGTCTACTGGGCTTAATCATCGTAGGGAATTTTAGCCTCAAGTTTCAGGCTAAGCAAGTTGTAAGTGCATCTTTCTTTCCTACGAGCTGGAAACTGTTCTGAGCAAGGCCCTCCTGTTACTTGGATCATGCCCACCCCTCACCCCCTGCCAGTTTACTCTGAAATTGCTTTGGCCTTTCTGACAGCTCATATTCCTCTCTGCCACCAGTCAGCTTCCAGGATGGGCTTGCAGAATAAGTGGCTTCAAACCTCTGTCAGCCACATGTTATCTCTACCATGGGGAAAAGTGTATAATAAAACATGAATATATGTAGGGGGGATTTGTACATGTCATGTGTATTGCATGTGTATATGTGTGTGGTACTGCAAGAAAAGTGTATGCTATAAATATTAGGAAATGTTTGCACAAATAAAGGAGGATTTAGTTGCTGTGACTGGATCGTCCTTGAGGGGAATTCCTTCTCAGAAAAGCAGGTATTGGTTCCAGATGGTCATGTGTCAGTTACCTGAGACCCGAGCTCAGAAAGGAGAACGGGAATGGGAGGCAGGGAGGCCCTGCCTGGGGAGTCTCGTCAGTAACAGCCAGAGTGGAGGAGAGGGAAGTCACAACTCAGTGGCAGAAGGGTTCTTGAGGCCAGAGCTAAGTGCGATTAGTATAGACTCAGGAGCAGCCTGAGATATGGGCTGTAGGTCTCTGTCCACTGGGCTTCAGCCTCTCGCCCGGCAGAGGGTGGTGATGGGGGCGGAGGTGCACCCTCCTTGGAGTTGGCCCCGGGGCAGTTAGCACATGGCTCGCCAGAACGGAGCAGTAGCAGAGCACCTGGGAGTGCCCTCAGGCCTGTGAACAGAGCCCAGCGGAGAGGCGGGACCTCTGTAGACCTTGTCCTCTTGTACTGGAACTACAGGAAGGGGTTGTGTTCTCCCCGCAAGCGAAGTGCTATGGGCACTCTGCTTCTTCAGCAGGCCTCTGTTCATCCACCAGTGCAATGGGGATATTATTATTATTAATTTTGGGGGGTATACTATTTTATTAATGTTTAAATTTCCCCGTCAAACAATGAGCTCAAGTATATGCTGGCCCCTGTGTTCAGATTTTAAAAATAAAGATAAATGGACAGATAGCTTTAAGGGTGCTATGTATTTAACATTGCACAATATATTCAACAATTAGAGAAAATCTCGGGGTTGGTATATCTATATACCTTTATACACTTAGTAGCACAAGTATAGGGACAGGCCCTACAATTGGAGGAAAAACCCACCGTTCAGGACTGAACAGAGGTCCTTGGCAATGGGGATATTATTAATGAGTGTCCCACCTGTCCCCCTCCCCATGTTGGGTGCTGTGCAGATAGAGGCCAGACAAGGAGCAGCCCCAAAACCTTTGTAGGTGAAGAGAGTCCCAGTGTCAGACAGACCTGAGTTCAGATCCATTTCGGCTTCTTAATTACCTGGGGACCCTGGGCAAGTTGCTTGTTCTTTCTCAGCCTCAGTTTTCTTAGCAGTGTACAAGGAATATGTTTTTGAATGAAATGGTGATACCTTCTTGACAGCGTTGCTCTGAGGATTTGGTGAGTTTCTGTGTAGCATGTGTCAAACTGCTACAGTGCCCAGAACACAGTAGATGCTCAGTAAGTGGCCCTTGTTACTATTGTTGTTACTGTTGTGGCAGTGGTGGTCTGTAGGAAATCAACTGCAGGAGGGCTTTTGGTCATTGAGACCAGTTGTGGGCGTGTCTGAAGCATCATGTCTGCGGTGACCTTTGAGCAGATGATAAAGGGGTGCTGGACCCTTGAACAGCTTGGGGATGGACGTGCTTCTTTGCCAGGAGCAGGGTGCCCTCGATTTTGAAATCCTATTTTGTGAATGATAAGAGATGATAGAAGGCAGTCAGCAGCTGCACATGCAATAAGAGACTCATCACCATTCTAGAAGGTTCTAGGAGGCCCCTGAAAGGGACCTAAATACTGAGGGTTGGTGGTGAAATGCCTTTGGCTCAAGAGAGGTGGGAAGGCAGGAGGAGAGAATTCAAGCCATCGTAGTATCTTTGATCCCTGCTTTCTCGGGAGACAAGCCACCATGCTCCTGTCTGGAGGGACGACTGGTGAGGTCAGGGGGGAGCAGGGCACAGTGTAGCAGTAGGGAGTCAGCTGCCCGAGGGGCCCCTGGCCTTGCTGTCGGAGGGTCCTGGAGAGCACTGAACTACCCTCTCTTACAGTTTCTTGTGGCCTGAAGGCAACTTTGCAAGGAAGAAAGTGCCTTAAATCTGAAGCCTCTGTTGGGTCGTATAGCAATTCCTGCCTACCCTCTATACCCCCTTCCCAATTTTTCTTTTTTCAGACCACCAAGTGGAGGAAACCTGATGTGGGTACACTCGAGGGGCTCAGGGTGGGCACTGACCTCTGGATTCAAGGCCGTAGGCTCCCCGGGGGCCCAGGTTGAGAAGACTCCCCCAGGGAGGCTCCTGACCAGGGATCAAATGCTGTGCTGGAGGTGCAAGGCTGGCAGCCCCGTAACCTTCAGAAGAGCAACCTCTGAAGTCTCCGGAGTAGAAATCGACACCAAATAGAAAGTGACCCTTTATGTTTCAGGTTCCGTGTAGAAAGGAAAAAAAAAAATTCTATGATGGTACCCAGGCTGTGCTTGGAGGACACCGTAGCTTTTAACTTGACTCTCTGCTCTTTGACCATGAAGGATTTCGGTATCTTCTATTTATATGAATTCATGGCCTTGTTTTGGACCCTCCTCTAGAACACAGGTTTCCAGGTACCATCTTAATCCCAAAGAGGGGGTAATATTCCCCTTTGCAGATGTGAGCATTCCTTTTCCGACATCTCAGCCCTCCTTTTAGGGCTGCAGCGAAGTTTAACCGTAGCAGCGGGTTTGCGGAAGCGCTCAGTTATGTAATGCACATTCAGAACGTGTCCGTGTGACTTTCTTTGGTCTCCTTTCCCAGCATAAAACATGTCCACACCTGGGTGAGGTCTAAGCAACCATCCAAATCTGCCTTCCCTCCCTGCCCCGTGTTTAGTTACCACTACCTTTTGACAAAAGAATTACTTTCTCTTCCTGGTTTCGAATCGAGGACCTTTTACGTATTTACTGCAAATGTGATAAACGCTAGTCTGTAGAAACCAGCTGCCTCTTATGCCTGGGGGCGGCATTTTTAACCCCTGGCAGTTTGCATTTCAATATGGTAGATTAAAACACACACACACAATAAAGACAAAACCCAGCTCAAAACAGAGATCATTCTTGGCTGCCTAGAGGGAAACAAGAGTAGGGCAAGCTGCAGAGTGCCCTGGCACAGACATGCAGGAGGGCAGGGGACCTTGTGCCCTCGAGGGGAGGACGGCTTTCCTTCGGTTCAACCCGGTTGACATACGTCGCCACCTCCCGTGTGCCATGCACTGTGCGAGGTCTCTGCCGTCCAAGAGCTCACACGTAGCTGGGTGGGCAGGTACCTGCAGGACAGGGCACCCTGGAGGTGGAAAGGAAAACCAAAGTGCTGGGCCTGCTGGGCCACCAGGGCAACTTCTCAGATGAGATGATACCTGGATTGGGTCTTAAAGGATGGCAGATTAGTTTCCTAGGGCTGCTGTACCGAAATACCATGGACTGGGTAGTTTAAACAGCAGAAACTTAGAGTCTCACAGATGTCTGAGATCAGGGTGTCAGTGGGGTTGTCCTTCGGACGACCATGAGGGAAAGATCTGTTGTAGGCTTCTGTCCTTGGCTGATAGGTGATCCTCTTCTCTGTGTCTTCATATTGTCTTCCCTTGGTGCGTGTACACGTGTATGTGTGTCTGTGTCCAAATTTCTTCTTCTTCTTCTTCTTATAAGGACACCGGTCATATTGGATTAGGGTCTACCCCGGATGACTCATTTTAGTTTAATTACTTCGTTAAAGCCTGCACCTCCAAATGGTTACGTTTTGGGGAGCTGGGGTTAGGTCTTCAACCTATGACTTTGGGGAGGGACATGGTTCAGCCCATAACAGATGGTAGGAGTTTTCCAGGGAGGTGGAGTAGTTGTAGGGAAGGCTTTCCCCCCAAAAGGGTGTAGCAGGTGCATAGCTACCAAGGAGAGAAATAGCCCTGTGTATTTTGGGAGCTGTATGTATTTGGGGGTATTTGAGTTGGACAGTGGCACGTGGTGAAAAAGGGGAAGTAGAGGGGTCAGAGTATATGCGAATCAAGAGTTTGAACTTGATCCTAGAGGCTTGCAGCTCAGAGAGTCATCTCTGAACCAGTAACATCAGCCGGGAGCCCCTCTGGGAGGCAGGATCTCAAGCCCCACCCCAGACCTGCTCAGTCAGTACCTGCATTTTGACAAGATCCCCAGGTGATTCACGGGCGCATTTAAGTTTGCGAAACACCAGATCTAGAACAGTGGTTCTCAGCCTTGGTTGCCTGCAACTCTTCCCTTCAAAATTCTCATTTACTTGGTTTGGGGTGTGGCCTGGGCTTCATTGTTGTTTGTTTTTTTTAAATCTCCCCAAATGATTCCAATTGCAGCCAGGGTTGAGAGTCACTGTTTTGGGCAGCGGGGAGCCAGGGAGCGTTAAAGCAGGGCGTGGTGTGGGATAGGCACAGAGATGGCTTCTGTCCTCTTTCCCAGAGCAGATCCTAGGCCTTGGAACCAAAAGGAGCCCTGTCCCCCCAGTGACTGTCCTGCTGTCGTTTGCCTGGGGCAGGTCAGAGGAGCGAAGGACGAAAGCCTGCTCACCTGCCTGTGACGGAGGCCCTGACTTGAATGTGGCTCAGTCTTCTCGAGGCCCCTCGGTGGGGACATTTGACGCCACTGCTGCCAGCATTTTTGAGTGATGGGGGTCTGTGAGTGGAGATGAGCCTCTACTGGGGGAGGTAGGGCAGGTTGCAGGAGTTGGAGCGGAATTCCCAGCCAGGTTGTCGGGAAGTGGTATTCTTATTTCCCATTGCACTGGAGGTTCTTGAAGGCTGGGCCCACTCCTCGGAAAGGATGCTTTTCATGGCAGTTGCATGCACCAGATAAGCTCTCCAAAGCCCACTGTTGATAAAGGTGATCTACAGAAAACAAACATCAGTGAAAAAGCAAATAAACCCAAACACCCAAACAGCATTTATCCCAGTTTAGCTGCGAGACGTGGATTAGGCAGGTCACATGACCCACAACTTTCCTTCAACCCTTAGGAGACTTCTTCCGTGGAAATCTTTTTCGGCAGCTTTGCAATTTTGATTTTCAGTTAATTAGATTTGTGCTGTTTGGGAGACTCGGTTAATGCATTTCACCCCACAGAGCTAATTTGCCTCTGTC
Organism: Balaenoptera physalus; assembly: GCF_965194825.1. NCBI lineage: Eukaryota > Metazoa > Chordata > Mammalia > Artiodactyla > Balaenopteridae > Balaenoptera > Balaenoptera physalus. The sequence continues at coordinate 38,161,070 of NC_138901.1, forward strand.
TAAATTAGGTCTTTGCTATGGCAGAGGGTGTACCCGGGATATGTGAATATAGACTCACAGGGGTATCGAGAGGCCTTTAGACAGTAAACAGGAGAGGGCTTTGAAATCACCATTTGTCATCATCATCATTATTATGGGATATCTGAGGTCCCACCGAGTGGGGAGAGGTGTTCTTCGGAGAAGGGCATCATCATGTGACTGCACAGTGGCCTTGTTAAATGCCTCTCGAAATCCAACATGGTGTATTGTCAGCTTGGGGTTATAACATTAACGAGAAGGGGTCTATTTGGAGAGTATAAAGTAGTGGATAATGCAAAGTAATACATTTGCAAGCCCTAAACTCTTGAACTGAGAGGGACTGTAGGAGTTATCTCAGCCAGGTCCGCATTTTACAAGCCCGGGAAACTGAGGCCTAGGGTCCTGCATTTGAGTTTGGAAAATCATCGGCTTCTCTTCCTTCCCCATGTGTCCTCGTCTCCCTCTCCCCCCACTTTGGGTGGAAAGGTGGGGAGGGCGGTTAGTCTGAGTGTGTGGGTATTTGAGAGGCATCTCTAGGAGCTGAGTGACAGCTTGGGGTCCAGTTTTATGGATTCATCACAAATTCTGTCCTTTGTTCCTGTTCTCCCGTGTCAGAGATTATAGACTGCTTGTTAGTGATATGACACCAGGAATCATAATTTAATAATTTACATCCTGCTGCTCTTCTCAAAAGGCTTGGAGGCAGCAAAAAAGGAAGGGGAGCTAGGTAGATAGAATCAGGCTGTTCAGAGGAGCGCTCCGGGGCCATTTTTATAGGTGGGCTCTGTTTTCAGCGTGCCCGTGGATAAGATAGGACCTGTGTGTTAGAGATCACGGGTACCGTCCAGACCAAGGGTTTAGATTCCCTTTGCTTCCCCTCTGCCATCTCTGATCAGTTGCAAGTAGCTTGCCTCCTGGAGTGCTGCTGATCAGTGGGCGGAGTGTGCACTCGATTAGCCATGCCTGTCAAGGCCAGGGTATGGGGGCAGCAGTATGCTTGCTCTCTCTCACCATCTCTTCTGTCTGCGTCACCAGTTGAGATTTTGACGTGTGGAGAATCCTATTTTAGGCATTTTGGAAAAGGAAAGAGACATAACCTCTGTCCTTGGGGGAAATTACAGTCCCATCAGGGAGGCAGAATATATGCACGAAGAGGACTTGAAGCCCAAAGAATCTGAACCATCTCAATTAGCATTATTAGCATCATTTAGTAATAACTGCCCTCTAACACTCTATCACATTTTCTGGTTTTGACAACATGCAGTGCATAGGACAGAAAAGAACTTATGTGGCAGAGAAAGAAGTCAGGCTGCTGAGATGGGGACTTATTTCCTAAGGCCACGCAGCTGGTAAATGCAGCCCAGGACGTCAGGGCAGTGACGACCTGCCTCAGTCGTGCTTCTCAGGAAAGGGCCCAGGAGGGGTTTAAAACAGGATGTGTAGGGTGGGCAAGGTGAGCATGTCTGGGAACAAGGGAGGAGGTCCAGGGAGGGTGTCGGTGCTGGTGGGTGGTATCTCCCCTGGACATTCTGTTAGTGGAGGCTTTTCCCCATTCTAGACTCTAGGCTGGTTTTATCTGAGTCTTCATCATCAGACAGTGTTCTGAGATAGTTGGAGGGCTCCTGCCTTACTTTGGATGTCAGCCCTGGGCCCCGGCCTTGGGAAGCTGCTCCAGTTTCACTTTCTTCCCTGTTCTGAGAGGGTGGCCACGTGACCATGGACGGTGGGGGCCAGAGAACTTGGGGGGCTGGCTGCAGTTGGGGTACTCTTCATGAGAAGCTTGAGTGGAGCAGGATGTGGGGACCTCCTGTCTGATCCCGTGGCGCCTGTAGGGGTCTGGGGTTGCAGGGCCTGGGGAGAAAAGGGAGCCAGACATCAAAGCACCTGGAGCACATCCCTAAATCCAACTCTCAGAGAAAAGGGAGTGTCTGAGGTGCAAGTTTCCCCTTTTCTATTTTCTTGTGTTGTTTTGCCTTTTAAGTGCAAAGAAGATGCCGCACAGCGGGAACATCTGTGGTCCTCAGGATTCTGTGGCTGATTTGTTAAATGTAAATTTCCTAATGTAGCTTATAGAGCTGGTGAAGGGGAGAAGCAGGCAGGCTGGCTGGGGAAACATCTCTCCCCACTCAGCTTCATATGGTGCATGTGGCTCCGGGGCCAGCCTTGAAGAAGGTGAGACCAAGGCTGCAGCTCCCCATGCCCTAGGCCCGTGCTTGTGCCCATGGCCTTGGTCTTGTCTTTTTCTAAGCTGGTGAGAAGGAGCAGCTGGTGATTATGTGACTGGGTGGGTGGAGACGGTTCCTTAGATGGTTGTGAAGAAAGTGGTCTGCAAGACGCAAAGCCTGCACTGTCACTGATGACTGGGGACCTTGTTAGAGTGTTTTAGGGCCCAATGGTTATTTACTGAGAAAACCGAGGAAATGGGGACTCAGAGAAGTAAAGTGACCGTCTCAAGATCACGCGAGTGGTTTGGAGGCACAGCCAGCACAGGGGCTTGAACAGCCCGATTCCCACTGGAAATACCACATTTCCTCAATTCAGGATGCATTTTTGCTCACATTTGCAGCGTTGAAACTCAGGCCGCATCTGACAAATGGATGGCATTATGTCAGAATGGTGACCCTTACCATCTGTGGGGCTCTGGGTCCATCAGATAAGGGAGAGCCTGTTTCTCGAGGGCTTGCTTTATGACTGGTGTTGTGCAAATTGCTTCGGACATGTCTGCTTGATTTAATCCAAAACGAACCCAAATCCTATTGAGTAGGGCTTTTTTTACACCCATTTCTTTTTTTTTTTAATTAATTAATTAATTAATTTTACTTTTGGCCGTGTTGGGTCTTCGTTTCTGTGCGAGGACTTTCTCTAGTTGCGGCAAGCGGGGGCCACTCTTCATCGTGGTTCGTGGGGCTCTCACTATCGTGGCCTCTTTTATTGCGGAGCACAGGCTCCAGACGCGCGGGCTCAGTACTTGTGGCTCACGGGCTTAGTTGCTCCGCGGCATGTGGGATCTTCCCGGACCAGGGCTCGAACCCGTGTCCCCTGCATTGGCAGGCAGATTCTCAACCACTGCGCCACCAGGGAAGCCCTTTACACCCATTTCTGATGCGAAACCTCAGCTTCTCTCCAGCCACGCTGCTGGTCAGTGGCAGAGCTTCCAGCTCCAGGGAGGCCTCTTCAGAGGGAGACGGGCCCTCAGCCCTCTTTATTTCTCCTCGGTGCCGGGCCTCAGATGGGGTGACGGTGTGAGCCCTCGTCCTTTCCCCCCGCGTCATCCGCTGTCAGTGTCTCTGGAACGAGACTGCTTTCTTCCTTCCAGTGGTCACCAGGCTACTGCCTGCGAGTTTTCCGGACACTCGCCGCTGAACTCTATTCTGATCGAAAGAAACACGATTACTCTTGGAGGCTCGAGGGCAATTGTGAACACTTGCAGCCTGCTTTCTTGTTCAATACTCGCTTGGAGGAGCTCTCTGGAGAGGATTGGAAAGTCATCTTTGGGTGGAGAGTGATCTGTGCAGCCTCAGCCCTATGGCGGGGATGGGGACGGTCAGCTCTTCATCTCTCTTGGGGAGGGGGAGAGTTATTTTTTTGTCTAGGCAGTAATGTGGGGATTTGGATCCGGGGCAGAGGTGACATCTCGCCTTTTCAGGTGCAAGCCAGTTTGTCGCAGGGTAGCGGAGGGGGTCGTTAGGGCTGCCGGGGTGTTTGGAGAGTCCTCAAGGGAGAAGACCTGAGCGGAGGCACCGTCAGATGTTCCTCGCCAGTTTGCAAAGCACTTGGAGGTAATATTTTAAGACAGTTGGGGAGGGTCAGAGGTTCCTACCCTTAGAGTGTCATCAAAGAGCTAAGTGATGCCCAAAGGGGATGAATAATTCTCCCAGAATTCTTAGTTCTAAGCGTTCTTCTTGTTGAGATAGGCAGGCATGGGGAGGGCTGCCTCTCACCCCCACCTTTAGGTGCAGTTAGAAAGAATGCTAAGCAGACTCTTGCTGTCTTTGTGCCCAAGCGGCGGGGGGCGCGGGGGGGGTGTCCTGTGGAGGGTGAGCCAGGGAAGGAGAAGGAAGAGACATGGGGGCATAAGGGGTTTTGGCAGCTGTCTGAGCCCTGTCCTGTGGTCATTCATTTCCCAGAGATGGGAAAGGGCCATCTGAGCCTCCCCCTCACCGGCTCTCTGCTGTGCTGCCCTTCCTCCATCAGGGTTCTGTCGTCCAGCCCTCCTGACTCTGCACCGCGCACCTGGACCAAGCGGAGGAGGGTTTAAGGACATTCCACTGTTCCCTTACTCTGGCCTGTAATGGAGAGCCTTGGATTTGGAGCCTGGGGGGCTCTAGCGGCTTCCCATGGACTCTTGAGTACCACTGAACCCTCTGAACATGGCTCAGCCGGACAGGCTGGGACAAGGGACCAGGAGCCTCTTGTTTCAGCGTCTTAGGCTGCCGTGATTCTGTTGAGCTCACACCCGTGGCTTCCAGGCCTCATCTCTCAGTTATTACTGTGCACCACCAAGCAGACAGCAACTGTAATTATCAACACTTTGAGAGCTGCCATTCGCCTCGGCAAGGTGATTCAGAACATTAGATCAGAATTAGAGAAGGAGAAAAAAAAAACGATCCACGGAAGCTCCCTGCCCCACCCTCCTGCGATCTGCCGGCACTCCAGCACTCCAAAGCATGCGTTTTGGAGACAGAGCCCTGTTAGCCAGAAGTCACTCTGGCTTTCTCCTGCACGAGGCACATGGGTTTCCCTGCAGTGGAGGGGGCTGGCTTGTCTTCTGGCTTGTGTCTGCTACCCACCCCTGCCTCAGGAGCCATTGGGTGTGTGCTGGAGAAGCACACGGGGAGAGGGCTGAGCTGGAGAGGCAGATGTGGTCATAGGAAGGGGAGGCCAGGGCCGTGCTGTTGGCTGCTCTGATTTGTCTTTTGTGTTGGCCTGGGAAGCTTTGCCCTAGTTTTAAATTTTAAGCTCCATGAGGGTAGGACAGGCTCGGTCTCATTCACAGGTGTACCTACAGAACCTGGAGCGGAGCCCAGTATGTGTCTGTGAGAGCAGGATTTGGGACTGGATCCCCTGTGCTGAGGCCACGAGGCGGGGAGCCCCGGCCAGCTCCTTCAGCCCCCAGGGCAGGAGGCAGATGTACTGGATCTAGTCTGTTCTGGTGTCCTCTGCACTTTCTGCTCAGGCATTGGCCTGTGGAGTCCAATCAGAACTTGAATGGAGGGCTTCCCTGGTGGCGCAGTGGTTGAGACTACGCCTGCCAATGCGGGGGACACGGGTTCGAGCCCTGGTCCGGGAAGATCCCACATGCCGCAGAGCAACTAAGCCCGTGCGCCACAACTACTGAGCCTGTGCTCTAGAGCCCGTGAGTCACAACTACTGAGCCCGTGTGCCGCAACTGCTGAAGCCCACGTGCCTAGAGCCCGTGCTCTGCAACGAGAAGTCACCGCAATGAGAAGCCTGCACACTGCAACGAAGAAGTAGCCCCTGCTCACCACAACTAGAGAAAGCCCACGCGCAGCAATGAAGACCCAACGCAGCCAAAAATAAATAAATAAGTTAAAAAAAAAAAAAGAACTTGAATGGAAAAATTTATTCCTGCTTCAGGAAAGCACAAGAAAAATATTTGTTCCCATCATCAAAGTGGAAATTTAAGTCAATGACAATGGAAACTATTTCTGGCCATTCACAGACTAGGAAGAGGAGGGAGTGGGTTGACTCAAACAGGGCGGATGAATTCAGGCACTGAAAAGTGTAAATTTTAGGGGTGACATAACAGCGTGGAAATAAAACACTCCCCAAGGGAACATAAACCAACCCTTAATCAAACATAAGCTGCACACCCTGTCCCGTTCACCGGTTTGTGCTAGGCTATGGGGGTGAGTGGCTGCCAGGAGAACTTTGCACACTAGGGGAGAAGCACTGGGTTTTCTCTCTTCTCCTGCGCACGAGAGTTGTTGACGGCAGGCACCTTTTCGGGGCGTCCACTCACTGATGCGTGCCTGTCTCCTTCATACCCACTCCCTGCTTTCAAGCTGGAAAATCCAGTTGTGGTTATAGGTCTCTGGCTTAGTTCAACACCTGGCAGGCTTCCAGGTGAAAATGTAAGGGGCGTACAGCGGTGAGCAAAAGCCCACTTGGGAGTTGGGTGTTTTGTAGGTTAGAAGCAGGTTGGGAAAAACCCAGCTGATGAGAGTAATCTAGTGGGGGGAAGGGGAGTTAGGTGAAGTAGGATGGACCTTGCGTGGATGATGGTTGGTGCTGGGTGATGGGTGCAGTGGAGTGCATTATATTAACCTCTTTAATTTGGTGAGTGTTTGCCAATGCCCGTAGTAAAAGGTCATAAAAAAAAAAAAAAGAAACAGCTGACCCTCTTGGGCATCACCCCCCTTGTGTTAGCGTAGGTCTGTTTCTTCATCTCTTCTACACAGACTGACTCTCCCAAGACCTGGGTTCCAAATCCTGATGGAGAGGGGAAAAGGAAAGATGTGAGACAGACTTTTATCAGGGTTTTGACTGAGAGCATCACTTTTCCATGGACTGGAGATCCATGTCTGAGAAGCAGATTGGGTTTTCCCTGCTTCCAGGGTAGACATCCAGGGAAATATGGAGGCCAGCTGGACACTTAGTGGACGGTCCCAAAGACCCAAGTTCCTAGTCTAGTGGAGGCCTTTGCTGCTGCCCCAGCAGTCCCTTGGGGCATGTCCCCTCCTTCTGATGGGCACCCCTTCCTCGATGGCAGTGTCAGGGCTTGGCTCCCACGTGGCTGCCATGCCTGCACGGGCACAGGCTGGCTGCTCTGACTGTGCGGAGGGACCTCAAGCCAGAGGAATTGGCAGGGGAGTGCGGGGAGAGCTGCCGCTGCCATCTCCCAGGTGGCTGCTCTTCACGGCCGTGGCCACCCGGCTCTGTTTGTCACCCTGAGCTGTCTCCTCCTCTTCAGCCTGACTTCGGGCTGGTGCTTGTTGCTATTGGGGGAGCAGTGACCATTTCAGAACGGGTGGTGGTAGGTCGTCCTCAAGAGTGGGCAGAGACCAGATGCATCCCAGCCTGGACCATCCTGTGGTTTCTCCCGGTCACCCTGCTTGGTAAACCTAGTGTCAGCCGTGTGGCTCAGAAGGATGGGTGACAGGTGCTGTCCCCACCCCCTGACCCACTGCTAGGTCTTCTCTGACTTGCTTTCTGAGCCAGAGGGGCCAGGACAGACTCAGGCCATAAGCACATGACTTGTGTACTTTGCCCACCGGCTATAACCGGGAAGAGGAAAGGGAGGGGGCGTCGGGGCGGGGAGGCTGCCTTGCCTCAGATCCTGTTAAAACAGTGATGTCATTTGGTCCTTCAGAAAGTGGCCTCTAGAAGGGGGCGTCCGTAAGTCCTTGTGAGGGGTGTGGGCTGTCTCTGGCACTAAGCACCGTCCTCAGCGATGTTCGAGGTCCATGCGTGCACCAGGTTGGCTGTGGTGGCCTCCCTCTCTTTTACCCCCTCTGCTGCCTGCCTGAGTTGGCATCATCAACATTCCTTCCCTGACACTGGCACCGTCTCCCAGTTGGGCACCTCCTCCCTGTCTTCCTCTTCCTGTCCTTTTACCAGGCGGCCACCCCAGAGCGTTTTACGAAGATGCAAATCTGATCATGACCTCCCTTCTTCCAGCTCTTCCAGGGCTCTCTGTGGCCCGCAGTGCGTGTGAGGTCTTCAGCGGGGGCCAATGTGCTTTTAGGATGCGACTCCGCCCTCACTTTTCGGCCCCTCCTCTTGCCACGCCTGCACACACATCTCAGGTTGCACCTTATGACCTGTTTCGTTCCTGACCGTTCTCTGCTGGTTCCAACCCTCTCACCTTTGCTTCTGCCAGCCCCTCTGCCAGAAATGTTCACCTGCCTTGTGCACTAAGGCTCCTATTTCGCCTTCACGTTTCAGCCTAAACTGTGCCTTTTTGGTGATGCCTTTCCTGTCACCCCCATTTAGTTGTTTGCCATTGCTTCCTTTGTGGGACCCCAAGACCTTGTTTCTTATGGAACAGGTCTGCAGACCCTTGTCTGCGGTTCTGATATTCAAAAAGTTCTGAACACCAGAAGTTATTTTGTAACTCGTTCAGCTGCAAAATCTGATGTGAACTGTCTTGAGACTCTTTGTGGTATTTCTTGATCCCACTTAGCATGGCTTTACAAGTGGTTGATCACAGGCGCTGCTCCAGGCCCCAGGGAGGGGGAGAGGAAGGAAGGGGAGATTGATGCTTCGTAATAAAGTACATGTACCTGTTACCTGTCTGAAATCAGAAACATCTAAATTCAAACCTATCTGGCCCTGGGGCTTTGGAGAAGGAATCGTGGGCTCATATTTATTGGTTCAAGTTAGCCCCTTCCCACTAGACAGTAAGGGTCTTGGACTGTGTTCTATTCAATATTTTTGTGTTTCCTTAGAGTCTTCAAGAGTAACTGGCACTGTTAGAATAAATACTCAGTAAGAGTTTGTTGGATGAATGGATAATAATTGCTAGCATTTATTAACATTTATTAAGCACTCACTGTGTGCCAGGCTCCCTTCTAAATGCTTTACTTATTTCCACTCATTTAATCTTCACAGCAGCCCTCTAAGAGTGAAACAGCACAACTCAGTTGGGATTTGAACCCACGGGTGGGGACTCGAACCCAGCCGAAACCCAGATTGGAACTTGAACCCACTGTCTTTTTTTTTTTTTTTTAACATCTTTATTGGAGTATAATTGCTTTACAATGGTGTGTTAGTTTCTGCTTTATAACGAAGTGAATCAGTTATACATATGTCCCCATATCTCTCCCTCTTGCATCTCCCTCCCTCCCACCCTCCCTATCCCACCCCTCTAGGTGGTCACAAAGCACTGAGCTGATCTCCCTGTACTATGCGGTTGCTTCCCACTAGCTATCTATTTTACGTTTGGTAGTGTATATATGTCCATGCCACTCTCCCACTTTGTCACATCTTACCCTTCCCCCTCCCCATATCCTCAAGTCCATTCTCTAGTAGGTCTGTGTCTTTATTCCCGTCTTGCCGCTGTCTTTTTTATTTATTTATTTATTAATTATTTATGGGTGTGTTGGGTCTTTGTTTCTGTGCGAGGGCTTTCTCTAGTTGCGGCAAGTGGGGGCCACTCCTCATCGCGGTGCGCGGGCCTCTCACTATCGCGGCCTCTCTTGTTGCGGAGCACAGGCTCCAGACGTGCAGGCTCAGTAGTTGTGGCTCACGGGCCCAGTTGCTCCGTGGCATATGGGATCCTCCCAGACCGGGACTCGAACCCGTGTCCCCTGCATTGGCAGGCAGACTCTCAACCACTGCGCCACCAGGGAAGCCCCTTGCCGCTGTCTTTTAATTGAAATCACACACCTGGTCTCAGGACTTACTGGAGCTCAGGTTCTTGATGTCTCATCGCAGAAAGAATTCAGTGAGAGACAGAGTGATAGGTAAGAAGTGGCTTTATTTAAAGAGATCCACGTTCCACAGATAGAATGCAGTCCATCTCGAAAGCCGGCTCCAGGGCATGGGGTTGTCTCGGAAAGTAAGAGCGGCCATGGGAGAAGCACACTCCACGGAGTGTGGGCCATCTCAGAAGGTGAGAGGCCCTGAAATATGGGGTGGTTAGTTTTTATGGGCTGGGTAATTTCATAGGCTAACGAGTGGGAGGATTATTCCAATTATTTTGGAGAAGGGGTGGAGATTTCCAGGAATTGGGCCACCGCCCACCTTTTGGCCTTTTATGGTTAGCCTCAGAACTGTCATGGCCCTGGTGGGTGTGTCATTTAGCATCTGGTAATGTATTACAATGAGCATATAATGGACTCAAGGTCTACTGGAAGTCGAATCTTCTGCCATCTTGGACCTAGTTGGTCCTAACCAGTTTATGTCGGATCCTCAAGGGCTGTGTCATTCTTTTAGAGGTTGTGCCCTGCCCCCTTCCCTCCTGTTTCAAGAGGGTGCTTATTTTACACCTGCTTTATAGATGGGAAAATTGAAGCAGCTGTTGGTTAGGTAACTTGCCCAGATCACATGGCCAGAAAGTGGAGAGGAGGGATTTGAATTCAAGTGCCCTGATTTTTAACCACTGGGCTCTCCTGCCTCCTTGGAGGCGTGAGGACATTGTGCTTAGCAGTTCAGGCAAAGCTGTAGGATAAGGGGGAAACAATTTTAAGGACTTTGCCTTCCCCACTGCAGTGTTCGTGCTTTCTTGCTGTCGTCGAGTTGGAATAGTACCACTCATCCCCAGAGCATTTTTAAGAGGGTAATAAAATGATTGGATGTGGGAATTTAAAAAGAAAAAAATCTCAATGGTCATTGAGTTTTTACCGAGTGCCAAATGGAATTCAGCACTTACAGACAATCCAAAGTAATGTGTCTTTGCTTTCATCTTGTCCAACATTTAGAAGGATGACAAACCAGAGACCCAGAGAGGTCAAGTGACTTGCCTGAGGTTACACAGCCAGAGCATTGCATTGCAGACACCCAAATCTGATACCCCTCCGTGGGTACCTTTTCTCTCGCTCCAGGGAGGTACTTGAGCACGAGGGCTGAGTCATTGTATGGATTTCAGCCCAGACCGTGGAAACTCTACCCTTGGTTGGTTAGCTTGCTGGCTGACCACATGACTTGTGAATTGGTATCAGACAAACTTTTAGAACAAGAAGTGTTCCACTCAACACATGCTTGCTCTGTGGCATCAAGGGGAATGCGGTGTGGGGGGCAGTCCTGTCTACCCTCTGAGCTTCCTGCAGACAAAGCTGAGGATTGACTGTGTGTATTCCAACAGTTGAGTGGTGGCTGCTTTTTTTTTTTTCTTTTATAAATTTTTAAAAAATAAATTTATATATTTTATTCATTTTTTAATTTTTTTATGTCTGCGTTGGGTCTTTGTTGCTGTGCGCGGGCTTTTCTGTAGTTGTGGTGAGCGGGGGCTACTCTTTGTTTCGGTGTGCGGGCTTCTCATTGGGTGGCTTCTCTTGTTGCAGAGCATGGGCTCTAGGCGTGCAGCCTTCAGTAGTTGTAGCACTCGGGCTCAGGAGTTGTGGCTCACGGGCTCTAGAGCGCAGGCTCAGTAGTTGTGGCGCGTGGGCTTAGTTGCTCCGCGGCATGTGGGATCTTCCCAGACCAGGGCTCGAACCTTTGTCGCCTGCATTGGCAGGCAGATTCTTAACCACTGTGCCACCAGGGAAGCCCCAGTGGCTGCTTTTATAGTCATGTGCCCCAAGATCACTGGCTGGTGTGGTTGTGCTGGGGAGACCCTAGTTTGTAAGTAAAGCCAGGTGTCAGAGGGGCCTGTAGTGCATGCTCGGCTTTTTGTTCAGGACAGGGAATTTGCTCTTGACTGCTTTGTACCTGGGAGTCCACTACCAGGCCTGTAAATGGGTCTAATTCAATAGTTCTTTCCTTCTCTACCTGGGAGTGGACAGACCTTTCCTCTCCCCACCTTAGAGTTCAGTATGCAAAGGCCCTGCTGTTTGGGTGTGGGTGTGTGTGTGCATGTGGGCACACAGATTGTAGTTTCTTTACTAATTTCGTTTATTAATATAATTAATTTTTAATTGCCTGTTTTCCTCAGCAAAGTTAATGTACTAAAAGTAAAATACAGTACCAGAGTAACATAACTGCGTCTTCCTTTTTTTATTATTTGGCTGCGTGGGGTCTTAGTTGTGGCATATGGGATCTTCATTGCAGCGCACGGGCTTCTTTCTAGTTGTGATGCGCCGGGCTCCAGAGCGCATGGGCTCAGTAGCTGTGGCGCATGGCTTAGTTGCCCTGCGGCATGTGGGATCTTAGTTCCCCGACCAGGGATCGAACCTGCGTCCACTGCCTTGGAAGGTGGATTCTTAACCACTGGACCACCAGGGAAGTCCCCATAACTGCTTCTTGGTGATAAAATCTCCCAGAATACGAATATCAGTTCCCATCTATCTGTATCTATCTATCTGTTTATCTCTATCTGTTTATCTATCTAGTTCACTTACCTATCTAGCCATCCCCTACATTTCTCTCCTTCTAGGCTTTCCAGTGTAAATATAGACATAACTTTGTTTATATTTCTCTTTCTTTAAAATTTATTTATTTATTTATTTGTTTTTGGCTGCATTGGGCCTTTATTACTACGTGTGGGCTTTCTCTAGTTGCGGTGAGTGGGGGCTACTCTTCGTTGCGGTGTGCGGGCTTCTCATTGTGGTGACTTCTCTTGTTGTGGAGCACGGGCTCTAGGTGCGTGGGCTTCAGTAGCTGCGGCACATGGGCTCAATAGTTGTGGCTCGCGGGCTCTAGAGCTCAGGCTCAGTAGTTGTGGCGCACGGGCTTAGTTGCTCCGCGGCATGTGAGACCTTCCCAGACCAGGGATTGAACCTGTGTCCCTTGCATTGGCAGGTGGATTCTTAACCACTGCACCACCAGGGAAGTCCCTCTCTTTTTTTAATGAACCAAAATTTTTAAACTTTATTTTTTTAGAGCAGTTTTAGGTTAACAATACAATTCGAGAGGAAGATACAGAGATTTTTCTGTTGAACCACCCTGCCCCCCTCCACATGCACAGCCTCCCTCATTATCTATGTCCCCCCACCCCCACCCCGCAGAGTGGTGCATTTGTTACAATTGATGAAACTACCTTGACATCATATTACCCAAAGTCCATAGTTTACCTTAAAGTTCAGTCTTGGTGTTGTACGTTCTATGGGTTTGGACACATGTATAGTGACATGTATCCATCGTTGTAATCTCACACAGAGTCTGTTCACTGCCCTGAAAATCCTCTGGGCTCCACCTATTCATCTCCCCCTCCCAGCCCCCACCCCTGGCCTCTGCTGATCTTTTTACCGGCTCCGTAGTTTTGCCTTTCCCAGAATGTCATATAGTTGGAGTCACACAGTATGCAGCCGTTTCAGATTGGCTTCTTTCACTTACTGATAAGCGTGTATTTGTCTGAAAGAACATTTAGACCACATTACGCACACAGTTTCCTAACTTGCTCTGAATGCCGTTTTCAGCCTGTGCGGGTACCTCAGTGTCAGTGCTTTCGGGGGCAGCAGGCTGCATAGCTCTAACCTCATTTAACTAATCCTCTGTGGTTGGACAGCTGGGTGGCTCAGCTTTGGCTGTGTAAACAGTGTGACAGTGAACATCCTTGAAGAGACTTTTTTTAAACCCACTTGTTTGATTATTGCCTGAGGAGACATTCCTCTGTGTGGAATTGCTGGGTCAAAGTTTGTGTATTTTTTGGGGTGTGTGTGGGCTTGCGATACATTTTGCCAAATTATACTACTGAATTTTAGTTACCTTGCTGCTTCCTCACTCAGTTGGTTTTGGGGGTCCTCAGATAGGAACCTCAACTCATTTAAATATTTGTAAATGATTAGGAAAGGAGATCTCTCCTGGGGGGCGGGGTGTAGCAGCTAGCACGCACCCGGAGATTGTGCTATGGGTGGTACCCCAGTAATGAGATACCTGGAGGATGTGGAGATCGTGGGTTACCTCACCTGGCGAGGAGAACGCATTCCAGGGGCTTATTGGAATTTCTCCCTGCAAAACAGCTCTACATGTTGTAGAAATAGGATTATTAGAAGAGGTTTTCAGCACCTCCGACTACATTTGGTAAAAGCTGTATTTCCTTTGGCTTGGTTGTAAAAGACAAGTAAATACCTTTTTTTTTTTAAAAAAAAAAGGTAAATGGTAATATTTTGCATTCCCTAGAGCATGCTCTGTCCTTTAAACGGAGTGTTCAACAGTAAATTATTTGAATCCTTCGAACAGTGGCCCTATGTGGGAGGCATGTAGAAACTTCCGTTAAGGGCGGATGGCATGGTAAACCCAAGCTCTGAAATGTGCAATTTCTTACCCAATCTGGGTGGGCCAGAAACCCATAGTGGGGTTTTACTGGGGAGTAAGCGTGGCTGCGGGGGGAGTCACTGAGGGTGTGAAGAAGGTTTCTCAAAGACTCATTTACATGAGTTAGTGAAAAAGGGTTTGTCCTGCTTCCCTGTCTCCTGCTCACCTTCTCTGTGTTAGAGTCGCTCGTGGGAAGCTGGTGTGCCCCGCGAATTCGGCTCAGCCAGCGGGCTGTGGAGAGCATCATAAAATCAGAATCCTCGTTTTCTGAGTTACGTAATTTTGCAGAGGGGACCTAGAGGCTCCTGGGAAAAGCTGCCTGTCCTCCTGTTAATTTTAAGGTCCATTTATAAAATTAGAAACTGTGTTGAGCAGATGAATATGAGGTGGAAGTTGCCTATGAAAGTGGGTTTTTTTTGTTGTTGTTGCTGTTTTTTTTGGGCAGATAGCCTTATTTAACCTTTCTGTGTCTCAGAGGTTGGTGGCCTTTGCCTATGGCGCCTTCATGGAAAAAGTTCTAAAAATAGCTCCTGTTTGTTGTTGAATAATGACTCGGGAGGGCGGATGGTAGAGTTTCCAACTTCTTTCAGTCAGCAAACTGGACCGAGGGCAGCCAGTCCAAAGGCAAACTGTAGGCCTGGGCCTTCCGTCCAGCCCGGCTGCAGTTTGCTGGGCCTGGGGTTAGTCAATGCTAAACAGAGCGTGGCCGTGTCTCCTGGTCGCCCTTCTGTTCCTCACTTTTACTCCCAAGAGCCTCTCATTAATGCTGGACTTGTAAACAGGTGAAGACTTGTGTGATTCAGAGCCCGGGAAGACATTGGTCTCAGGTGTTCCTGATCCACAGGCCCTAGGAGTTCTTGGTCTCTTGCCTAACAGCGTCTTGAGGGAGGTGGATAGTTCAAAACCCACTTGGGTTTCACTCTGCCTGTTTCCGGGGAGCGTCACAAAGTGGTAGGAGGAGCCCTGGCCAGGCAGGGGCGGGACCCTGGAGTTCAAGTTCTAGTGCCTGTGACCTTCAGTAAGACTTTTGATTTCTGTTCTTGGTAAAATGAGGGGTTGGATTATATTCCTTTTCTAACTCAAAGAGGTTTTGTTCCTTGGTGTCCCCAGGCAGTTTAAACCAAATAATGAAACTGTCTTGAAGAACCGACCCAGGACGCAGCCTTCCCATGTCCAGTCTTCCCATGTACACATTTCTACGAGGTTCCTTGGTGAACCCTCAACCATACGCAGACATTTCTTTTTTCAGGCCTGCGAGCCGGGAAACGGGCAGGCGGAGGAGGTAGGAGGGGGTTTCCAGTAGCTGCTTCTGTAGGAGAGTTGAGATGTCAAGAAGGGGACTTTGTGAGGTGAGAACTCTACCACAGGTCACATTGGGGCTGGTCATTCAAAGGGCTGTGGCTTTCCTTCTGCCACCTCAGAGCAAGATTGAAAGCTCTTAGAGACGCATCTGTGCCGCAGCAGTGTGAGCACGGAAGCCCCAGTGGTTCCTGAAGCCCCATTTCATGTGATGGGGGGACAGATTGCCTGCCTGGTGTGTCCTGGTTTCTCAGGAGCTGTCTTAGAGCACTGAAGGCCTGTCAGCCACCCCAAGGATCTGCCTGTTTACAGAGAAAAGTTTTCTGTAATCCTCTCCGTTTTGTAACTTTACACTCGTGGAACCTGTAGGGTGATATTGTCCCACTGGAAGGCTACACACTCGGACAAAATTACTCCAGGCTCTTTGTAGAATTGCCTTCTCTTGAGTTCCTTTTAAGGTTACAACCTTGATTTTAAAATCAGAGTAAAAATATATCAACAAGGACATTTATCTACCACCTCATTGTACTTTTTCTTATTACTAAATGCAAAAATTCTATGGAAATTTAGTGACAAGAAAAGTTTGGTTCTCTCTGAGGAACTTGATAAGCTTTTCTCCTTTTGATAAAGAAAATTCTGTAACTGATCATGTTGCCCTTTTTACCTGGGCTGCCAGGAAGCTTAGAGCAAGGTGTGAAGAGTCATTGGCCTTTTTATTGGTGTATTAATAATATCCCCTTTCCATGGGCGTGATTTTCCTTAATTTTAATTTTATTGTTGGTTTTATGTCTCTTGTTAGTTATCTCAGAGCCTTTGTACAAAGAAATGGGTTAAGAAGAATACTTTATAAACAAACACATATAAAAATACATGGTAAATTACAAGGATTTCATGCTGTTAGAAAAGTGCAAAAAGTTTCCGAGGCAGATAGAGAGAGAGAAAGGATAGATTAGTGAAATATTTAAGAGCATGGATGGATTCAGAAGCCAGACTGCCAAGGCTCAAATCCTGGCTCTATCACTTTATTGGCTGTGTGACTCTGGGCAAATTATTTAACCTGTCTGTTCCTCACTTTCCTCATCGGCAAAATGGGGATGATAATATCTCTTCCTCATAGGGTTGCAGTGAGTATTAGGTGGGTTAATACCTAAGACCTCAAGAACTATTCCTAGCACATATAAATCGCATGTATATATGTGTGTGTGTATATATATATACACACACACACACATATATTTTTATATATATCACTAGCAAATTACTATTACTGTATCTAGCATTATTTTTTCTACCCCTTTGGAAATTTCACAATAGCATTTGATGTCTTTTCTTTCCTTCCTCCAACTCTGATTTTTCTTTAACAGGTTTATTCTTGATCTACCAAGCCAACTTTTTCTTATTAAAAAATTTTTTTTAATAAGAAAGGAGAAAACAATGTGCCCTCTAGGTTTGGCGTATCTTTCCAGAAGATAAAAAGATGAAGCTCTTCCTTGTCTCAAGCTATCATGTGGCCCGCCCGGGCCAAATCGACCTGTTTGGCTGAGCAGTGAGGGCTGCACCCCAGTCTGTCACCTTGGAAGGTCACTTTGCTTCTCTGTGCCTTAGTGTCCCTCTGGCACCGTGGGGATCTGTTCCGTCTCATTGGTACTTCCAGGGAAGCAAGGACTGTATCCTTCCCCACTGCCACAACATATACACAGTGGCCACTCGGTAGATACTTGCTGCACACCTGGAAGGATGGAGAGTTAAGCTTTGCTCTGCTGCCTTGTGCGTTTCTTCTGAGTTTGAAATAAGATAACCGAAGTTGAGAGTGGGTTTAGGAAGTCAAAGTTACCCTCAAATGGAAGGGCTTTTGATTCCTGTTTTTTCCCTCCTCTTTGACAGTGGCAAAATGCTGATAAAATCTGAGAGTTGGATGAAATGAAACAGCCTGTCAGGGTCCCCTGCCATCTGGGTAGGTGGTGATTAAAAATGGCAGGCGTCACAGCTTCCCTGGGAGGGCTGTCTGGGGCGGCGCTGAAGGTGAGCGTACAAAGGGGGCTCGGCTGAGGATTGGCAGGGCGGCCGGGGGAGTGCCTTTGAAAGCAGCGCTCCCCAAGTTCTCATTAAAATGCTTCCTCCAATGGGCTGAGCTGGAGCAAAATGGTTTGGGAAGAGAAACAAGCTAAAGCTGGTAGGAGACACTGAACTATGAAATTATTGGCAATTAAAGCAGAAAAACTTGAGCACGAGTTTTTTTGGTTTTTTTTTTTTTTAAACCGTGCCCCGTGGTTATCTACCTTTTTTCTTGGTGCTTAATTTCAAAGAAGCGTGATCTTTGTCTAGTAGCCTGGCTGCCAGAGTTGCATATTTTTCTTTTCATGACTGTTCTTTTGTGTTGCACAGGATCCTGTCAGTACCAGGATATTTTTCTCTGGACATATTTTGGCTCTGTTGGTGTTCTCCTGCACCCCGCCCCCATCCCTGAGAAGTCAGCAAGCATGATTCCGTAGGTTTTCTTCTGGAAGAAAGATAGTGTAAGTGGATAGCGTAAGAACTGGTTGATGTCATTCTGGCGATGGTGGGTCGTGCTAGAATCTAAGACCTGTACCTGCCTAGCAGTTCTTAAGAGATGTGGGCGAGGCAAGCTGGCCTACCACCTGCCTTTACATCAGCCATCTCCTAAACGCATAAGAGCATCTGATCTGTGCTGGAAGACCCCAGAAAGTGATGGGCCAGCCTGCTGTCCATTTGGGTTTTTATCAACCATTTCACCTTGGGAGAAGTTCTTGTTGAATTCTGCCCAGAACCCTCAGAGATGCATTTCCAACCCATCCTCCCTCCCCTGTATTGTTCAGTTTGAAGATGGAAAAACAGTCTTATATTTGAGAGGCAAATATATTTTTTAATAATTAATTAATCAAATAGGTCAGGGTTGGCAAACTACAGCTGTGGGTCAAATCCGGCCCACCACCTGTTTTCATAAATAAAGTTTTATTGGAATCCTGCCATTCTTAGCATGCTGTGCTGTGTATTATCTGCAGCTGATTTCATGCTATAACAGCAGCACTGAGTACAGTTGTCTCTCGGTGTCTGCAGGAGATTGGTTCCAGGACCCCTGCAGATACCAAACTTTGATGCTCAAGTCCCTTAGAGTTGGCCCTTGGGGTTAGTTGAATCCAGGGATGCAGAATCTGTGGATACAGAGGGCCGACTGTAGTTGCGGCAGAGATTGTAAGAAATGCAAAGCCAAGTATTTACTATCTGGCCCTTTATAGAAAAAGTTTGCTGACTCTTGACATATATTATGACCACCTGCTATGTACCAGGAGCTGTTTTAGGCACTGGGGATGCAACAGTGAACTTAACAAAATCCTGACAGTGAAACGTGAACAGATAGGGATATAATATGTCAATTAGAGATCAGTGCTATGAAAGAATAAAGCAGGGCATAGGGACTGAAATGGGGAGGCGAGTGTCATTTTAGATAGGATTGTCAGGCGAGACCTTTATTCGGAGATGCCGTTTGTGAGGAAACTCTACAAATGCTGTCTGGGGACGGTGTTCCTGGTGGAGGGCACCGTGATGGCAAAGTCTTGGAGGCAGAAGCTTGCTTGTGTGAGGAGTAGCGGGAAGATCTGCGTGGGCTGAGTTAGGGGCTAGCAGAAGGAGCCGAGGTGGGATAGGCAGATCACCTGAAACTCTGGTAAGGACGTGGACATTGATACTGCGTGAAAGGGGGAGCCTCGGTAGGGTTTGGGGCACAGGATTGATAAGAGAGGGCTTGCATCTTAGGAAGACCACCAGCTGCTGTGTGGCGTGGAGACTGCAGAGGGGCAGAGGTGAAAGCAAGGAGGCCAGTTAGGAGGCTGCTCTGCTTGTCCGAGGACCAGGGTGGCGGTGGTGAGAAGTGGTTCGATTCCAGATATGTCTTGAAGGTAGAGCCTGTGGGATTTGCTGAAGACGGGGAAGGGGGAAGTGTGGGAAGAGGAGAGTCAAGGGAAAGACCAAGGTGTTTGGCCTGAGCAAGTAGGAACCTCTGATGGGGAAGACTGGCAGGAATAGCTTTGGAGGTGAAGATCAGACTTGGGAAACTTTCCACTTTGGATGCATCTTATACTTAATGTATATGTTTAAAACAGCAGCATTTCTTTTTTCTTGAAAAAGCTGTTAGTAATCAGTGTTGCATCTCATGACTGTTTTGACATACAGGGAATGAGGGAATATTGTAGGAACCATCCACTGAGCTCTTGTATGCCAAGAACCAAAATCTGAATTAGTTATCTATTGCTGCGTAACAAGTCACCTCAGAATTTAGCAACTTAAAATAAGTCAACATTGATTATCTCACAGAGCCTCTGAGGGTCAGGAATCTGGAGTGGGATTAGCTGGGTGGTTGTGGTTCAAGGTCACTCATGAGGTTGAAGTCAAGCAGTCGTTCAGGGCTGCAGTCACCTGAAAGCTCAACTGGGGCCAGAGGGTCTGCTTCCAAGTTCACTTGCAGGGCTGTTGGCTGGAGGCTTCAGGGCCTGTCCACGTGGGCTTTTCCAGGGGTCCTCACAGTATTGCAGCTGCCCCCCCCCCGAGCTTGACAACCACAGTTTCTTTTAGCTCTTACAGTTATCTTCTAGGCTCAGCACTTTGTTTTGGCCATGCTGTGCAGCTTGTGGGATTTTAGTTCCCCGACCAGGGATCGAACCCAGGCCACGGCAGTGAAAGTGCCAAGTCCTAACCACTGGACCTCCAAGAAATCCCCATAGGCTTGGCATTTTAACCTGGACTTCCAGGTGAGGAAACTGAGGCTCAGGGAGGTTGGTTACACAGAAGCCAGCAGTTAGACCGGGATGCCATCCCTGGTGAGGTGGACTCCAGCATCGTTTTCTTTTCTGAAGCCCCACAGGGTTGCTTGTGTTTTTCTGATGCTGTGGTCTAGGATTGATGCCAGGAACCCCTTTGGGGTCATTATCTTTCACTTCAACTGTTTGATGACGCTGGCGTGGTCCATGTTTAAAAACACTGTGTTGTCTGAAACTCACTTTGTCTTCAGCCTTGACTCCCAACCCCACTTTGTTTCCTCATTCTCCAGCCGTCACGACTGGGGAGTCTCAGAGGCTGGTTCTGTCCTCTGGGAAGGCCCTGGCCTCTGCGTCACTGGCTAGCCAAGGTGCTCAGGCACGCCGAGAATCCCCGGCGGCTGTTCCCGTGGTGACCACCCCCTTGGCAACGAGCGGTGGTGTTGGGTTGTTGTCTGGGTGGTGACTTGGGTTAGGGAGTCCTACTTTACAACCCGGATTGGTCTGTTGACAAGCCCAAACTTGTGGCGTCCTCCTTTCCAGAAGTAATGGTTATTAATATTTTTTCCAAATTAGAGAATGAATGCCTGCTCCTTACAGAAGATTTAAAACATATAGAAAGGTATTAAAAAAAAGTTCATAATCCCACTACTTAGACATAACAGCTTTGTAATGTGTTGGTGTGTTATCATTTTGTGTATACCTGTATATTTAAAAACAGAATTGGAAAAAACCCAGAATTGGAATCACACTGAGGTGCGTGTGTGTATGTGCGTTTTTGTTTTTGTTTTTTAATATTTGTTTATTTATTTATTTATTTGGCTGCACTGGGTCTTAGTTGCGGCACGTGGGATCTGTATTTTAGTTGCAGCATGCGGGCTCTTAGCTGCGGCATGCAGGATCTAGTTCCCTGACCAGAGATCGAACCTGGGCCCCCTGCATTGGGATTGTGGAGTCCTAACCAGTGGACCACCAGGGACGTTCCATGTGTGCGTTTTTGTATTCAGCTTTTTTCATTTAATCGTGCTTTGTAATAATTTTCACGTCATTAGATGATCGTAAAAACATGGTTTTTAATTGCTATATAACATGCCATCATTTTGATGTAAAAACTGCAAGGACGAGATGTGAAAGGATTTAATTTCATACCCCACAAGACTGCACAGGGTAGAGCAGAAAACGGGCGCAGCTTGAAGTTAAAGAGCCTGGATCTGAGACCTGATTTTACCACGTTGACAAATTATTTAAATTCTAAGTCTCAGTTTCCTTATCTGTAACATGTGGATAATATTACGTGCCTTACGGTTGTGAGGACTAAATGAGATAATGCCTGTATAAATCCTTAGTAAACTGCAAGTTGTGTTATTTTTGTTCAAGACCCTCGTTATATTTCTTCCAGATCAGTCTTCCGGACATCCATACTCATGCCTTGGGAATCATGGTTTTTCAATGTTTGTTTGCTCTGGGTGTCGTCCTTAGAAGACCCGTTGAAGGCGATTATGTTTAGGTTGGGCAGGGTGGTCAGGGAGATATCTTACTAGGTTAGATGGTAGTCCCTTTGGAGAGCAGAGAGCCAGGCGTGGTTAATGTGGCCCCAGGAAGTTTTGATGATGGAGAGGGTGTCGGGAGCTTGGGGCAGGTCCGGGAGGCACTGTGAGTGGCTGGTGCTGGAAGAGGTGCCCAAGGGGAACTTGACCCTGCCCGTGATTTGGGGCGTTGTTAGCTGTGGGCATCAACGGTTTCCAGTCAAGTGGGCAGGTAATCGCCTTAGCAGGACACACCTGGGATGGGGAGGGGACAGGGAGAGAGCCTTTCCTGGCAGAGGTGCAGGCAGAGGTTGGCTGAGGGGTGCTTCCCTCAGTGAGGAGCATCCTGTACCTGCCCCTCACCTGCGTTTTGGGCTGGGGCTTCTCTAGAAGGGACGGGGCAGGGTCTGCTGGTCTTGCGTTAAGAGAGGGGAGGGGGAGATAAGAGCCTGTCTCCGCTCCCTGTTGTGATGGGGGAGCACCTGTCGGCATGTGTGGACTCCCGGAGGCGACCGTGGACGGTCATTTTTGTTTATTTTGCTCCTCTTGTTCGTGTCTGTGTTGAAGGTAGATTTCATGAGAGGACCACCCCGCCTGTCTTGCTGGCGCCTTACCCTCAGCTCCCAGAATGTAGGCGCTCAGTCACTGAGCGTGGCGGAGCGGCTGAGGACAGGAGATGCTCAGAGGACAAGTGACCCGCCAGACCAGGGGCTGTTGAAGTGAGCTGCAGAGGGCCTGTCTAGGGCACAGGCACAGTTGTCCAGAAGGCTGGGGCCCCCTGGTCCGTCTCCCTGGTCTCGTTTTGGTCCTGGGAGGAGTGGGGAAGATACTGCCCTGCAGGGGTGGGGATTGGGGATTGTGTGCCATGCGCACAATTGCCCGGTGCTGTCTCTGAGGCCTGGCGGTTGTGATGGGTGCCATTACCCTTCAGCAAACAGGAGGCTGCTGAGCCGGGCACAGAGGATGCGCCTCTGGGACATCGGAGAAGCGTGGGGCACGTGGCCGGTCCTCGCCTGTGTTTCTCTGCAGGAGTCCTCGAGAGCGTAAATAAAGACCAGTGATTCAGGCCCCTCTGAAGGTGGTTGGTCCCAGTTGCTCGGGGACCCTGAGGCTGCGTGACTCAGCCGGCCTCTGCCTGGGGAGCTGGCCTGGATGCACCGGCCCAGGGGCGGGTCTCGCCCGCAGGCCTCCCCCTCCTGCTGGTGCAGAAACCTCTCTTCCTCATTTTGGCCCATATGGCTTTTTGTTCAAGGCTGCGGTTTCAGGGCGCGCAGTTGAGTCCTACCGCAGGCAGATAATGTGGGGCTCCCTGCTCTCCCTCCGTCCGTCCTCCCTGCTGTCACCTCCAGGAGGCCACCTCCTGGGTGGGGAAGGAGACCTGTTCACGCCTCCCTTTGTCTTCCTTGTCTTCTTCCCAAGGAGAGTCCTTTCTCTTTTCTCTTAATGCAACCAGCCTCTGAAGATCCTTTCCAGATCAATTTGGCTTGTCAGGGGTGCCAGGCTTAAGTTTTCAGGCTGCTGAAGAAGAGGGGAATGGTGGAGGTGGGGTGGGGCCACGGAGCAGACTTTCTTTCGCTTTGTGGCTTTCAGAAGAAAATCACGCATGTTAAATGATGCAGATATCTGTATTTTATGTTTCAAAAAGACAAATGGCATAAATGCAGATTATAGGGCATTCCTTAGAACTGTCCATCACACAGCGCTCCTGGGGACAGCAGTCAGGCAGGCACGGCCGGATGGGGGAGCCTGGCTTGGCTTTGGGGCGGCCTCCAGGGGGTCGGCATATTTAGGTCATTGTCTCACGGATTGATTCAGGACCAGCTTCAAAGCCAACTAGTTGGGACCTCCCTGGCAGTCGAGTGGTTAAGACTTCGCCGTCCAGCGTAGGGCGCGCAGGTTCGATCCCTGGTTGGGGAGCTGAGATCCCACATGCTTTGCGGCCAAAAAACATAAAACAGAAGCAATATTGTAACAAATTCAATAAAGACTTTAACAGTGGTCCACATAAAAACATCTTAAAGAAAGAAAAAAGCCAACTAGTTTTCCAAATGTTTCATCTTACAGGCGCACTTAAAGTAAAAGCCATTTCCATTTTCTTGGGTTTGCTCCGCACTGACCAGCCTTCAGCTTCTTGTTCCACTTGTGGGATTCTTTCTCTTCTGGCTCAGGAACTGGCACATCTGGCACCTTCCACGCCTGCCTTCCTTCAGTGTTTGGTGCCCATTTGTCCTGGCTGTGCTGTCGCGGATTAAGGTCCATGGTGGAGAGGGGTTGATAAGGTTTCTCGGCCTTTCTCCTTTCCAGTCCGCCATGATGGCCAGTATGGCCGTTTTTCTCTCCCAGGAAAGATTCTTCAAGTACGTGTTTAGGGAAGGGAGCTGTGGCTGTCCGGTGCTTAGAATGGTCGGTGGGGCTGCTCCTGTGGCGCTGTGGCTCCATCACTAGGTGAGGACTTCTGGGCCTCACAGCTCTAGGCGCCTCTGCCAGCTTTTCATGGTCTGTGCTCTGTGTGATTTGGATCGTGGTCTCCTGGAGAGCGCTGCCCCCGGCGTCCCCTGTCCCCTGCAAAAGAGAATAGATTCTTCTCTTTAAAGTTGTGGGCCTGCCTGAAACTGGGTGTTGGAACCCAGCCCCCTGCGTCCAGGTGTGGGTTCTATCCCCTCCTCGCTTGTTGACCTTGCGTGATAACAATAAATATTTCTTGAGCATTTGCCATGGGCCGGCTCACCTTAACTCCACGAAGTCTCGTTTAGTCCTTACGGCACCCCGATGAGAAAGGTTTCATTCCCCCATTTTATGAGCCTTCATGAGGCCCAGATACACGCAGCCAGACATGGTGCATCAGTGTCCAAACACGTGACGTCTGCCTCTCGATCCCACACCCTGACGGCCACTGCACCCTGCAGCCCTAACCGCTGTGCTGTGATTTGCTGACTCTACCGAAGGCCTACGAGACGGAGATCCAGTGTCAACACTGCAGGGCTCCTTGGAGGCTAAAATGAGATGAAATGTAATAATGACTCAGTCCCTGACACATAGGAGGAGCCCAGCAAATGTTAGTTCCCTTCTTTTGTCCCCTTGGGACAAGGGGGTGGGGCACGAGAAACAGAGGGACATTCACGCCCTGCTTGGCAGCCTTGGTGGTACTGAGGGCAGGACCAGAAAGGGAAAGCGTGGGGGTCCCCCTCCCTGTGGCCGGCAGCCTTCCGGGACATCGGGTGCAGCAGGACACTTCTTCCTGGAGAAAAGTCTGCAGTCGGCAGTGTCGCCAGGTAGACACTTGAGTCTTACTGGAGTGGAGATTGGGTGCTGGTCCTTCTGACTCTGGGCCAGGCCTGGAGCTGGGCCCTGGAGACTGAGCGTGTGCCCCTCTGCCGAAACTCCCGGTGTCCCAGATGCCCTCGTCGGTGCTGGCAGGCCTGGCCTCTGGTCAGTACTGTCATGTTGGGCTGCTCCCCACGAACCTGCCAGGAGGGGACCTCAGCAGGAACAGGTTTCTCCTCTGAACCTGGATTTGCATTGCTCTACCCCAGTCTGTCCTGAAGGTGCCCGGGTGGGACTGAGAAACTGGTGGTACACTGTGGAGAGATTCAGGGGCGACCTGGGGGAGCGTGGAGTTCCGGGCCTGGTGTGAGGAAGCTCCTGGACTTTTTCCCAGCCCTCTTTTTTGTTCTTCCAGGTGGATCAGGTAAGGAGGTCAAGTCAGGACAGAATCTGGAAGGTAAATGGGGGGGAGGGGGGGCGGGGAGAAGCCGGGAGGGTGACCCCTGGAGCCTGTTAGAATTGCAGAAGCTCAGACCCCACCTCAGATCTTGGGAGTCAGAATCTGCATCTTAACAAGCTCCCCAGATGATTCCTGGGCACCGGAAGGTCTGAGCAGCCCTGCTCGAGATTTTCTTTGGAGCCGTGAAGAACTAGGATTGTACTCTTCCACACACCTACCTTAAAAAACATTAAGAAGTAATAATGCGTTTAGAAGATTGAAATCAGTTCAGCTTAACTAAAACGAAGGAAAACAAGATACAACAAAGCACCACCTGGTGCCTGAGTGAGAGGTGGAGTTAGGTGCTTCCTTGCTTGGTCTTCACACCCTCACCTGGCTGGGGACCTGCACCACGTAAGGCCAGAATGCTGTCTGTCAGTCCTTCTCTGTTCTCTTTCCGTGGTACATGATGTGGATGAATGACTTTAGGGAGAGTGTTTGTAACAAGTGGGAGCTCTGGGTAAGCTGCTCTTTGGGCCACGTTTGCTTTTCTTGCTTGTATTTCAGACCTTAATGTGCTTTTTCTTGCCTTGCTTTGTTTTTTGGGATAATAGCAAAATCACCACTCGTGGGCACCGCCACAAATATTACACAAAAGCCCTTTGAAAAGAGCTTTATCTGAGCACAAAGTACTTAGAATTGAAGACCCCCAGGGATCGGCCTCCAGTGGCTCCTGTTTTCCCTCTCCTCTCCCTCTTCTTCATCTCCCCACTCTTCTCACCCCCTCCCTCCCTGTCCTCTTTCTCTTTTCTTCATTCAAACTTGCAGTGGAACCGGAGTGAGCTACAGATTGCCCTATTTTCAGCTGATTTGCATGTTAGAGAGAGCAGAGTAATTGGTGTTTAACCAGAACAAAAGAGGATCTGTTTTCTAAAAGAAAAAGAATTTTTGAAGTAGACCCTACTGCGTCTATTGCCTTTGTCTTTCCTCTCATTAGGAATTGAATAGGATGGCCCTGAAATGAGGATGTGGGAGATACTGCTTTGGTTGTCATGCTTTTTGAGCTAATTGGTTTGAAAATTATATTTGATGTGGATCTGAGGGATGTTGGCAAAACACCTCATTGGGACGTGGACATCCTATCCCCCCATCCGCGGGAGGATTGGGCTGTAAGAGGTGGTGCTGAAACTCAGTTCACCTTCTGAGTTCAGTGCTCTGATGGGCCACCCCGGAGCTGGCGATCTTCCTCCAAACCTTTGGATTGGGCCTCTGCCCTCTGGGTTTGGAGGAAGCCCATGGGTATTGTCAAGGGGAGCCTCAGAGGGCAAGGTTCAGTAGAACCTTCCTTGGCTGATGTTTGACTTCTAGTGAAGAAATGTCTAGTCATTACTTTGTGGTATTTTAGTGAGGAAGTGAAGTTGGAAAATGCCGTTTTACCTTGGTTAGAGGGAGAAGATCTAAATCTGGACTAGGAAATCGGCAGCGTATCTGGTGGAAACCTCTAGATCCATTTTATACGTAGAAATTGTTTCATCAACTCACACAGTTATGTTCTCCGCATTCGGGAGTTTACCCGCATCTGGTGGTGTCATATAGTTGTGTGAAACTTGAGTGAATTTTGAAGACTTTCAATAATGTCTCAGTGACCACAAAAATATCTTTAAAAAGTAAAAAAGTGGGCTTCCCTGGTGGCACAGTGGTTAAGAATCTGCCTGCCAATGGAGGGGGCACGGGTTCGAGCCCTGGTCTGGGAAGATCCCACATGCCACGGAGCAACTAAGGCCGTGAGCCACAAGTACTGAGCCTGCGCTCCGCAACAAGAGAGGCCACGATAGTGAGAGGCCCGCGCACCGCGATGAAGAGTGGCCCCCGCTCGCCGCAACTGGAGAAAGCCCTCGCACAGAAACGAAGACCCAACACAGCCAAAAATAAATAAATAAATAAATAAATTAAAACAAACAAACAAAAAACTTCCTATTTAAAAAAAAAAAGTAAAAAAGTAAAATAACATAATATAAACTTTGGAAAATAGAATGAGAGAATGAGTTACAATTGTATCACTCTTGACAACCACCAGTTTTAATTTTAGTCTATTACCCAATCTTTTGTCCTTGCAGTTCTCTCTCTCTCACACACACACACACACACACACACACACACACACACACACACATTTTGAAATGATCCTAGGATATACATCGATGACTTTGGGGATTGTGTTTAGGCAAGTATATATTTTAAATAATACTAACTTAAGTGTTCTGTGACCTTGATTCTTTTTTGAGGTCACCCAAATTAGCAAAAAGTTCAATATTAAATCTCACAACATCTGATACCAGATAAGAAAGAGATACAGATCCTAATGCTCTCCCTCAGAAAATGTGATTAAAATCATTCCACTGTCTTTGTATGTTTGTTACTTTATGTTTCTCCAAAACCTGTGAGATAGGTAAGGGTTAAGCCATCTGGACCCACTTTACAGATGAGGAAACGAGCCCGTCTTAGATTCAGGGGTGGGTGACCTGAGACGATCTGGATGCTAAGCCAGTAGGTACAGTCCCCAGGTTTAGCCACCAAACCATCCACCCTCCCTCTCTCCATTCCCCTCCCCCTCTCCATTCCCCTCCCCCTCCTCTTTATTAGGGAATGACTTAAAACTTACAGGAGAATTTTTAAGAATAAGTAGGGAGGACACCTAGTCAATCTTTTGTCAGCATTCTTCCCCCCATGCTCCATCAGTTACTCTCTTTCTCCTTGTAGACACACTTTTTACCCTGAGTGGTTTGGAAATAATTGTATACATCATGACCCTTCACTCCTAAATAATCCCTGTTCCTAAGAACGGGATGTTCCCTTACATAACTCCAGTACAGTTATAAACTTCAGGCAATTTAACATTGATACAGTGCTTTTATGTAATCTACTATCTGTTCTCCAGTTTGTCAGTTGATCCAACATGTCTTTCATAGAATCCTTCTTCCCTCTATATAGGGACTAAGGCAGGATCAGGTATTATATCTAGTTTGCTAATGTCTCTTTAGTCTGCTTTAATCTGGAATATTTCCACAGCTTTTCTTTGCCTTTTATGATATTGCCGTTTATGAAGAATATAATCCCATTTTTCCAGGAGAACATACTTGCCTAATATTTCTTCATGATTAGATTCAAGTCACGCATTCCTGGCCAGGACACTACACAAATGTGTTTGTGTCCTTCTCAGGGTGTCACATCTGGAGGCACTTGAGGTCCATCTGCCCCTCTTTGCGGATGTTAGTTTTGATCACCTGGTCAAGTGTTGTTTAGTTTTCACCACTATGTAGTTGTGATGTTTTCCCTTGTAACTAATAAAAACGTCTGGGGGGGGAAGCCCTTTAAGACCATGCTTCTCATTAGAATTTCCGCTGAGAGTTTGCAGGCGCTGATGATTTTTGCCTGATCTAGTCTTTATTCTGGTGGTTGCAAAACTACACTCCCTCCATGCTTACCACTTGGCACTTGGCATTCTGCTGTAAGCAAGAGCCCTTCCCTCTGTTAATCTGTTTATTACGGGTATGGACTCGAGGAGTCCTCTTTTTTCAATGGCTTCTTATTCATTACGGTACCTAATTATTTGGTGCTCAAATTGTCCCAGATTTGGCCAGTGAGTGGCCTTTCATTCTGGTTCCCAACATTTTTTTAAGCCCTTCTCTACTTTCTGACACAAAAAAGATGTTCCAGGCTCACCTTGTGTGTACCCTGTCCCAGCCCTGGAGTTTGTCATTTCTCCAAGGAGATGGTTTCTTTTTCCAGGGAATGGATTTAGACACCAAGCTCTGAGTGCTGGGTGTGTTCATTGCTCCTAGAGTGCCTTTGCTCATGGTTACCGCGGGTCTTTGCTTCTAGGTCTTGTCAGTGGAGACTTCTAGGAAATATATGAGTGTAAAGATACATATGCACACACGCCCATACACATATGGACGTATACATGCATAATACCCATAGGTATTTTAGAAATCGTGAGTTCATACCATACCTGCATCCAGTGCACCTGCACAGGGTTCTTTCTTGCCTCCTCCATGCCATCCTTGGGCAGCCGTCCCTCCGCAGTGAGAAGGCTGGCTCTCAACATCAGCCCACTTTTCTGGTTTGCTCAGTCCTGAATTACATTGAAAACAGAACCAGAATTGCTTGCCCCTCCACTACCAAAAAGCTATTACAGAGTTCAGGATTTGTTTGCAGTTCTTTCCCAACTCCCACCCCACCCCCCAGCTGGAAACTGAGGTGTATAGTCAAAATTGTCAAATAACAAGTGTTCATAGATTACTTGGATTTTGTAGTTAGGGTTTGCCACTCCCATATTTTATCCCTCTTGCCTCCATCTCCCTACCCTCAGAGGTAACTTTATTTTCTGGTTTGTCTTTCCTGTGTTTCTTTTTGTAAAGATAAACAAATTTGTATGTTTTCTTATTTCCTCTTCTTTTTTATGCAGAATGTAGCACAGTATATATTCTTAAAAGCGTCTTATTTTTAAAAATGAACTAAAGTCCACACTTCAATTTCTTCAGTTTTTCTTTTCTGCCTATTTTTCTGTTCCAGGATCCCATCCAGGACACCACGTTACATTTAGTAGTCTTGTCTCCTAGGCTCGCCTGGGTTGTGACGGTTGCATCTTACTTTTTGAAATATATGGGTGGTGGATGGAGAAGGAGAAAGAGGAAGGTCCAAGGTGGGAGATGAAAAGTGTTAGGTCTGTATCTGCCAAATGTTATTTATCACCTTCATGTTTTTGACCATATCCTCATGCTACGTGTATTCCTGGACTTAATACTTTTAAAAAACATTGATTCATTTTTTGACCATAAGGGCATTTTATAAGAAAACTTTACATCAATACCATAGATTGTCTTATTATTACTTGGCCTCTTGCATTTCTTGAGAGTTGCATAAAAATTGCAACCTTTTGAAGTTTAAAAAGCATGACAAGTGGGCTTCCTTGGTGGCGCAGTGGTTGAGAGTCTGCCTGCCAATGCAGGGGACACGGGTTCGGGCCCTGGTCTGGGAAGATCCCACATGCCGCGGAGCAACTAGGCCCCGTGAGCCACAGCTACTGAGCCTGCGTGTCTGGAGCCTGTGCTCGGCAACAAGAGAGCCCGCGATAGTGAGAGGCCCGCGCACCGCGATGAAGAGTGGCCCCCGCTTGCCGCAACTAGAGAAAGCCCTCGCACAGAAACGAAGACCCAACACAGCCAAAAATAAATAAATAAATAAAATAAATAAATAAAAATAATAAAAATAAGGGAGAGTGAAAGCATCCTCTCTCTTTCCCCAAAAAAAAAAAAAAAAAAAGCATAACAAGTAAAGTAGCCCCTTCTAACATTTATTCTTAACAAGACTTGAAATGTAAATAATAATATATATATTCTTGGATCTCATTTTTTCTTAATGAAGATGCAAAGCCATTGAGTTCATCAGTCCAACCCATTGATTGAATATGTGTGAGAAACTGAGGCTGGGCCCCTCAGGGGGTTTGAGAAAAGAGTTGTTTCTTATAGGGGCAGAAAATAAAAACATGAATAACTATAGTGCAAGCTGAATGAGTTAAATGCTTTTTTTAAATTTAACTTTTTATTTGATATTGGAGTATAGTTGATTTACAATGTTGTGGTAGTTTCAGGCGTACAGTGAAGTGATTCAGTTATAAATATATCCATTCTTTTTCATGTTCTTTTCCCATATAGGTCATTACAGAGTATTACGTAGAGTTCCCTGTGCTGTAAGTTAAATGCTTTTAAGACCAAGTATTCCTTTTGCGGTTGTTTGAATCATTAATTAAACATATGACAAAGTGTCCCATTTCTAACAAAATTTAAATAGAATACACAGAGGGTCCAGAGCCTCCGTGTGTGCGTGCCCACGCGTGCACTTTAAATTTACTCTGATTATTTTTAAGACAATGCCTTAAAGGTTTTGGGCCACATCGTAGTCTTATCAAATACACACCAGGTGTGTTTCTGTCTCTGTCATGGAGTTCCAAAGGGAAAACTTGCCAGCATTTTACTATAGCAGATTCCTTAATTAATCAGCCAGTGGTCAATACTCCTGTTCACCATTGTTCCTGGAAAAGAGTTACGACAGTCCTGGCCCCTCCCACTTGTTCTGATATTGGCATAGATGATAATGATGTGATGTGTTCTGGACTTGCATTCTAGAAAGGAAGTGGGAATTAAAGGATTACTCCACAGTGTACCGTCTTATCAAAATTTGAATTATGAGACTTTTATTCCACAATAGCTCTTCTAAAATGTTCTTAACTATTCCTGTTTTTAAAAATAATGAATGCAGCATTATAGCAGCCCTTTTCCAATTCTAAGAGAAGAAAAGGAGACCCATCCTCCCCGTGGGTCTCCTTGCTTTGCACCATGTCCCCATCGGGACAGACCCACCTGTGTGGGTGTCACTGTGCTGCAGATGTGCGGTCCCCTGTCCCTCTCTCCCCACCGGGGCTCCTTCATTGAGTTGTTCTGTCTTCATGGTTGTCAATGGCATGTTCAGCGAGGTCACCTCCCAGGGTTTCTCCCTCTGGCACCTGTACCCCCTGGGAAGCAGAAAAGTGGGATTTTGTCCTGGGGTCTCTCTTGGCAGAGTAGGTTCTGCAGGGTTTCCCATATCACCTGCTTCGGTTCCTCCTCAGGTTGTCCAAGTGATCCTTTAGTCTTTGTCAGGACTTTGGGTTCAGGACATGTCCAGCTGTCCTTTCCTTCCCTCATTCACTGACGCTCTGCCAGGCCCTGGGCTAGCTGTGAGGGTCCAGCGGTGAGCAGGATAAGCGCGTTTGGTTTCTGCCTTCTTGGAGCTCGCGGCTCATTTGTAGGATGCGTGCACAGTTCCTCTGTGCTTTGCTGCGTGTCTAACCCTTTCTTTCCTACTCATGGATGCACACATTGCAATAGAAGGGGTGATTCTTCTCTAGGAGGAATCTAGAATCTGCTGTGCCTTTTTCTTTAGCTGCACTGCGCAGCTTGTGGGATCTTAGTTCCCCAACCAGGGATTGAACCTGGGCCACGGCAGTGAGAGCTCGGAGTCCTAACCACCGGACCACCAGGGAATTCCCCAGCTGTGCCTTCTTAAATGCTCAGTTCCTTGCGCACTTCGGTGCTTTACTAGGGGCACAAGTGACTTTTGGTGCATCTGACAAAATGGCTTGGACACACCTGTGGTGACGAGTGTGGGGATGGCTGGATGGAGGGGCTGAGATGGGGGAGTCTGGGAGCTGGGTGGGTAGTGATGGACGCCTGAGCTGCCCCATTGGACTAGAGGCCACCAGTCAGACTCCGGAATTCAGGAAGATGACCTGCAGGGGCATGGTGGGTAACATTCGTCAGTTACCTCTGCTCCCCAAGTCACATCCCCTCTAAGGATATTTTGCCTTCTTAGCTTACTGCTTCACCTCAATTAGGAAAGATCTGATATTGTCTACATCTGTGCAGGTTAACTCTGCCAGGTGAGCCTTTTACCTCAAATTATGGACCAAGAGGCTTTGTCTCTAGTGCCAAGGCTTGGAGTCCTGGCCTGCAGGCTAAGGAGATATTGGGGGCACACAGACGCCTTCTTGAAGTTTCTGAAGTAAGAGCAGTGTTGGGCTCGCCATCCATCAGGGTTCCTGGCCGGCCGCTCTTTTCCTCTGTCTGGGATTGAGAGGCCCAGGTTGAGGGGTCCAGGCTGTTGTCTCTGAACCCTCCCTCCTCCTAACTGTTGGGCTTCTCCTCTCCCCATCATCCTCCCGCTTGTGGGGTGTGTGCGTGTGCGTGTGTGCACGCGTGTGTGTGCGCGTGCGTGTGCATGTGCGTGAGATCAGTGGAAGGGGGTCTGAAGGAGCAGACCTGGAGAATGAAAGCTCACGGGAAGAGCATGGGAAACTCAGAGCTTCTCAATTTGGCACAGTTGGGGAGTAACATTTAAATCTTCTTCTTAATTAACATTTATGAGCCATCCTGGCAGTGATTAAAGAAGTACGGGGAAAGCTCTCAACATTTGAGTCCATCATATGCACTGGGGGAAGAAGAAAGAAGAAACAAAGAAGAACAAAAATGAAACATTTGAAAATCTGCTTTAGAAGCGTGAATTGTGTACATTAGTATCTAAGTGCCATGTAGTGAGTAACAGTGGTATAAATACTCTAATAGGCTAACAGATGACTTGTAATCAGTTGTATTTCAGTAGCTGATTGGTACACATGTGTGCTTGTGTTCCGTCCCGTCTGCTATGACCCAGGAACAACAAAAAGAGTGAGAACACCGGTCACAGTGAGCTCATCAAGCAGATGGACTTTAGAATCATTCTTCTTGAAGCCTTTCAAAGCCAATTTTAGGAATATATATACATAAAAACCCAAAGGAGGCGGGTGGGAAGCCAAGAAGTAGTTTTTTAACCCAAGAATATTCTAGAATCCAGTGGTACCTGAAAATCTCTTGAATACACCCTTTCGGAAGAATAAAAGCACATCTAGTGACTCTAGTAGATGTCATCTGAGTGGATGTTTGCTGACTGATGCCATGTGAATTATAAATGAACCATGTGGAACCACTTTATATATTAAGTAACCTGTGTGTTCCAATGATAGTTATTTAGGTTGTAATCTCCTCAAAATCTGTTGTTAATGATTGGTGTGTTTTCACCCGAGGTGGTTATGCTCCAAAGCCTGTTGTTAACAGTGCCAGGTGTGTGTGTGTTTTCATAGAAGGAGATTACTGTGCATTATATTTCATGGTCTGATTGCTTTTATTTTTTTGCCTTAGATTTTAGACACATTTCTCTGGA
This sequence comes from Balaenoptera physalus, assembly GCF_965194825.1. NCBI lineage: Eukaryota > Metazoa > Chordata > Mammalia > Artiodactyla > Balaenopteridae > Balaenoptera > Balaenoptera physalus. The sequence continues at coordinate 38,195,002 of NC_138901.1, forward strand.
ATACCCGTTTTAGGGATTATGTTTATTTGTCCCAAATGGATGCCAGTTTTCAGTTTGTCTAGGGAAGGGATATGTCTGGAAACACATGGAGTATTGGATGGAATCACCATGTGATTGGCATTTGGAGCCTGCCCATTGCTTCAGGGTAAAGTCCAAATGCCTTAGCATTGTTCCGAGTTATCTGGTCCCCCCCTCCTCTCAAGCATTGTCACTTGTCCTGCTCACACCCCACTGTACAGAGCTGCTGGCAGTTCCCTGACGCTGCTGGCGGCTGCTGCTTCTGTGCTGCTGATGGGCTGCTTGGCCTGGGATGGTCTTGCCTCCATCTTGCTTATTCTGCTGAAGTATCGCCTTGTCTGTGAGCTTCTGCTAATCCTGCTTCCCTTCTCCTCCCGCACCTGGAAGGCTGGGCTTATCTCTGTTGACGAGTACAGCACTTCAGACTTTTTGTTCACCCACTGAATCATATCAGCCAAGGTCCCTGTAGGAAACTGATGCCTCACGGGAGGGGGTCATTGAAAAGATTGAATGAGGGGTCTATTTACAGAAGTGTAGACAGAGTTAAAGGTTCAGCGTGGAATGATGAAGCACCCGGGGATCATGGCAGCCCAAGCAGTTCCTGCCTTTCTATCCAGAGGGGCAGAGGAGGGAGCAGTGAGTGGAATGGAGCCATGGGAAGGGGTCCCCTACAGGAGCTGTGGCAGAGGAAGGAGAATTAGGCTCACCATGCAGGGACGGATCTCCAACTTCTCTCTTCCCACCTTCTCCTGACAGTGTCTTCTCTTGGCCAAACCCTGGGGAGCCCAGGAGACCCATCCTGCAGAGATCAGTCTTGCGAGGCACCAAGCAGAGAGGAAAAGAGCAGATAGTGATGGTTCTGGAGAGTCAAACAGAGCATAACCAGTACATGAGTACAATCACCAGTGAGAGCAGAACCTCAGGAAGGGCAGCGGCCACGTTATCCTCATTTCCTTGTCCCCAGGGCCTCTTAGAGGTGGGGCAGGGGCTTTGTCCCCTCCCCCAGTCTCCATCAATGCCTCCCAGCCACCACAAACAAGTGCACCATCTAAGCAGGAACTGAGTGCTTGTGTAGCCTTAGGACAAATCCATGACCCCTTCCCCTTTCCCACTGCAGAGGTTGCAGCTCCGAAGCCCCTTCTGTCTATAAATGCTGGAGCTCTCACTCCCCTAGCTCAGTGCCTGACCCAAGGTTTGTGTTCAACACAGAGTGTTGATGGGAGGATGGATGGATGGATGGATGAGTGAGTGAGTGAGTGAGATGGTAAATGAATGAGAAGGCATGTTGTGTGGAGAAACACTGAGGGAAAGGTGTGATGTAGGCTGTCTTCTCTTTGTGAGCCTTTCAAATCCATAGGGTACATGAGGTGTCTGAATATAAGCCCAGGAAGGTAGGGGATTTCTTGTGTTTTGTTTACTGTTGCGTCCCCCGCACAGCACCTCCACGTAGTAGGCGCTCAGCAAATATCTGTCGAGGGGCGTGGGTGTGAGTTCGTGGCGGGTTTCTTTTGGAATCTCTGAGCTGCACCTTTGGGGACCTAAGGCCACTTTGGTATTTTTTCCAAAGTAGAGAAATCTGTGGCTGCCCTTCCTATTTGTTCTTTAGAAGTCTGGACTTCAGAAGTTTGAATAGAGGACTCTTAAGTTTGCTCCTCTTGTTTTGGAGAGGAAGAAGGGGAGAAAATAGGATTTGAAGACATTGGTGAAAAAAGAAGGGAGGCAGATGAAGGGGGGAGCTCCTGGTGATGGTGGCCAGAACCCCTGTTCCTACTGTGCATATGTCTGCGTGGCCTTGCCCAGTGCGGAGCTCCAGTGTGTCTTCTTGACCTTCCAGGCTCACAGGGATCTTAATTCTAGGAACAGGTACCGAGGGACCCTGCTGAGAGACAAAGGGAGGGTTGGGAGTAGATGTCAGCTGATCCCTGAATACCTGTTACCTTGCAAAGGCTGTACCTGGACTAGGTTTTAGGTCTTGAGGGAGTTGTTTTCACGTGTTCAAGCTTCTCGGTGTCTCACTGGGTGGATTGCGTTTGGATGGGGTTCCTTAGGCTACCAGTTTGCCCTGGCCAGGAAGGCTCCTCCCCCACCTTCTCCTATGTCCTCTCGGGCACAGAGCAGTTCTGCAGGGCGGTGTTAAGGATCCGGGTGTGGAAAGCAGGAAATTAGTAATGACAGGACTGGGTGAGGGTGATTCCTGTAATTTTAAAGAAATGCTTAAAAATTAATTGGTTCTCTACTCTGCAGCGTTATTCCGTGGAAGCCAGAAAGAAAAGTCAAGATGGAGAATTTCCCACTGTGAGGCCTCTTATTTCTGGAAAGTTGAGTCATTTAATGATGATTTGAATATCAACAGCCCACTGGCCCATCTTTGCCCAGACAGTTCCCTGTCTATGTGCTCCCTTCCAGGGAAGGACACGGTTCTTTCCTTCACTATTCTGGCAACTCAGGTAGAGTCTGGGCTCCTGTGTTTCCCAGACCATTATTGCGCTTTTGCTGGCCAAGATGGGAGTGGGGTGGAGCCTTTGCCTGTTTAAGTCATCCTTGGACCAACTGTGGGGTGCAGTGGGAGCAAGCACAGCTGTGCCTTCCACATTGGATGGAGGTGTGTTGATGGATTTGACGGGCTTCCGAAGCGCTGGGTTTTCTTGGGGTTGTCCTAAGGGCGTCTGTGTCCTGTAGGATCTCCGGTAGCATATGGCTAATGGCAGACTCAAAGCACTGGTGCACAGTCCAGTTAGGAACAAAGAGAGACTCTAAGGTAAAACGTGGACTGTTATTTCCTCAGTTACTTATTTAGCGGGTAAGTGGAGATGGACGGTGGCGCAGGTAATGTGGTCATTTCTCTTGTAGGGGTGTTTGTTGAACCAGAATGTCTATTTCCTGTCGAGGGTCTTTGAATTTAAGAGTTTTCTGTACGTCAGAGACTTAATCTGATTTTTTTTTTTCTGGGTCCCAGGACATTAAGAGCAACTTATGACCTGGTCTTGTTTCCTCCTTAGCTATCAGTCCTGGATGGTGCCATGGTTGGACTGACGTGTAACTCTTCTTTTTCCCCTTGATAAATAGTAAGTCTATAGCAGGGGTTGGCAAACTTCTTTGGTAAAGGGGCCAGATGGTAAATATTTTAGGCTTTGTGGGTCAAGAGGCGATATTGAGGATATTAGGTAAGTACTTACCATAATGAGAGAGAAAACAAATTTATACAGATTTTTTACTGATGAAATTCAAAATGTAATAACAGTAACAGTACAGTTTTTTGTAATACAGATATACTAATGAGAAGAATGGAACTGAGTTGGAGTTCAAAGTTACTGTTTTCTCTTATCAAATCAGTTAAAGTATTCATCTGTAAAAACCATTCTTAGTTTACAGATTGTATTAGAGCAAACGGGAGACTGGATTTGGCCTGCAGAATGTGGTTTGCCAACTCCTGGCAATAGCATAACTCTGATGATCTAAGTTTCGGGGTGAAAAGCCTGAGGATATTAAATGGCCCAGGATTCCATGCTGTCCTTATTTGAGGTGTTGTGTGGATGCCATAGGACTGGAATTTTCTTTATTTATTCAGTAAATAGTGGCAGAGAGGCTGGGCTCTGGGGATGCAAAAGTGAACAAGATGATTTAGGTCACTGCCCTGTTGAGAGAGGCAACAGCAAATGCGGGTATCTTTAGGCAGGAGCAGGCTTGGGGGTGGGAGCGGAGTGGGTACGATGGGGAAGGGGTGGGATGTGAGTTTGAAGAGGGAGGCAGGGGCGAGATAAGAGGAACCTTGAAGTCCCTAAAAAAGAGATTGTGATAGGACATCCTTGGAAGGATTTGAGCCAGAGAATGATGTAATATGATTAACTGTTGAAGAAGATTACTCCAGCTGCTGGGTCGAGAGTTGATTCTAGAAGGCAAGAGTGGAAGTGGTTTTATGGGGCCACAAAACTGAATATTGAAAACAGAGGTTGTTTGAAAAACGTGGAGTTTGTGGTCAGTGTATATTTAACATTGTCTTATGTGTCATAAGTCAGCATCCTTTTGGTTTCAAATGACCCCACTCAAACGAACTCAAGGAGAAAAGGGAATGTATTGGCTCATGTCACTGTAAAGTCCAGGAGTTTTCCTGGCTTTGTCACAGTTGGTTCCAGGGGCGCAAATGATATCATCATGGCCCCCTCTGGCCCTCATCTCTCCCCTTTCCTTCCCTCTGTGGGTTGCCCTCACTCACTGCTTTTGTAGATAAATGTTTTCCTTGAGTTGTGGATAAGATGGCTGTTGGGATCTTGGATTCACATATTAACTTGGCAACTCCAGTGGAAATGTTACTGCTTTCCTTCAGCATCCACATGCCACTCTCAGGGAGGTTCACTGATCGGCCTTGTTTAGGTCACAGGCCCGGTCCTTGGACCAGTCTCTGATTGCCAGTCCCGTTAGAACTGCATGGGGTGAGGGAGGGTTGGTTCCCCAAAGGTAGGGGTGCTGAGCAGACAAAACACTGTATGTTTATGACACAATGGTCTGTCCCCTTTGGTCTCCCATATTTTTCTTTTCCTGGGACCTTTCTGTGGGGGAGCATGGCCAAACCCAGGTGAAACCTGTATTATTACCCTCAAAACACAAGACTCTTGAAGAAGTACAATCACAGGCCGACTCTTGGTTACCGTTGTTGAGACCACATGATTCTCTTGTTCCAAAGGCTGGGCCAGAACCCCTCCCTTGTTCTGGCAGTGCTATTTTGAGAAGCAGTGGGACAGGCAGGGCCTGGCTGGGTTCCAGGCTCTGGTCTGTCTCTTACTAACTAGCTCTGTGACCCTGGATAGGCCATTTAACCTTTCTGAGACTTAGTTTCCTTATCTTTGTGTTACCAAGTTGCTTCGTGCATCAACTAAGCTACCCCACCCAGCGCTTTGTTAAGATGTAAAGCGCCATTTGGATGATAGCTGTTAATTGGTCTTTTTTAATCCCTTGCTCAAGGGGGAGAGTGACTGGGGGAAAGAAGGATGTCATATTTTAATTCTGGACTTTGTTACCTATACATACCAGCTCTCCCCTCTTTGTGTAACTTCTTTTCCAGTGGGCATGCTTCTTCATTTTTATCTTCCTGTTACTTTTATGCCCTGGCTGGGCTTTTAAGCAGATAGCCTTGGGTGGGCATGCTGGCATGGGAGAACCAGCCCAGATTAAGACAAGTGTGTTTTGTCTGACAGCTGCAAGCACCCTTAGCAATGTGACATAGACATCATTTTAGATTTGCGGAGAAGACAGGACACCACGTTCTGTATTAATAAGATTTCAGCAAGACTCAAAACAAAGTAAACAAAAAAAGGAAGAAAGAAAGCACAAAACAGTACATCACTATGTAACGCCTTGGTTCCTAGTTTCTTAGCAGAGTGCATGGTCTCAATACACAGATGGTTTTTATGTAAAAAAATTTTTTCAAATGTTAATTTCCAGTGACTGATGTTCTCTGCCTAAATCATTTTCCATTGTTTGTATTTGATAAGAACTCTGTTTGAACTGCTCCTTTATAAGTTGAAGTCTTTTGTAATGGGATTTAACTTAGTGGTTTTACAGGTGTATGAAAATGTTAAGCTGTGTATTGTGCTTGAGAGTTTGGAAATTCTTCGTTGCAGCTAATTTAAGGAAAAAAAAAAAATGAAACAGGTGATTAGCAGCTGCTTTCGGTTTTGAATGTCCTCGCTTTGGGGTTTTGTGTTTGCTTATTCGTGTGCAAATCGGTGTGGTTATTTTGGAGGCCTGAGATGCGCCAGCAGCGAGCCTCCCCGGCCAGCTGCCCCTCCGTGCAGCGGACCCTGCCCCAGTCCTCCAGGCTGACTCGTTCCCTGCTGGCCCGCTCAGCACAGGCTCTCTCCCTAATGATGCAAGCCTTCCTGGGCAAACAAAGCAGGCTTGGCCCGTTTCTTCTTGAGGACAGCCTCCTTCAGTGCCACAAAGGCCCCCTTCACCCCTGGCAGAAGAGTGGCCTCTCAGAGCAGCCAAGCACTGCAGACCCAGGCAGCCACGCTCCTAGCATCTCTTGGGAGTCCTGAACTTCTGGTCTCCCGAGCGACAGCTTCTGGGTGGCTTTCAGCTCCGGGACCCTCCAAGGCCACCAGAGTCGGGGTCTGTGACTGGTGGGAGATACAGTAGGAAGTGGGTGGCTGAGGTGGGGCTCGTTAAGGGTTCTGGGTTCAGAGCGGGATGGAGCCCCCCCGAGTGTCACTGGGACACCTCCGTGCTCCCGCTCAGCCCCGGCCCCCGTGCTTCTTTGGCACCACGGGCTGTGCCCGCTCAGCCCGGTTGGCGTGCTTGCCAGGCCAGGCGAGCTTTGCACAGGCCACTGCCGCTTACTTATTAATGATGACGCCAGTGGGAGCTGTGCCACCAGCTCCCTTTCCAGCCCTTTGTGGCGCATACTGTTCACTCAAAGGTGAAATCACGACCTGCTGGACTAGATTTTTCAGTCGAGGGGCTTTTGTGTGTGTCTTTCTTTATCCAGTAAGAGGGTTGTGCTTTCATTCACAAAGATTTGATCAGTAAATATGGAGAGAAAATGCTCAGGGAGGAATGCTTGCTGTCCAGATTAATAAATTAATTAATTAATTTTTTTTTTGGATCAGCCAAAGGCACTTTGCTGTTTCTCCTGACTGAGTCTGCCTTTGATCTTACCTTTGACCTTGGCTGACTTGGTAACTCAGCCAGGATTCCTGTCCATCCCCATCTCCTATCTGGGGTCAGTTTTCTTGCGTCTTTCTTGAATGGTGCTTCCACGTACCCCTGTACCCCCAGGAGGTAGCTGATGGGGGCTGCTGATCTAAGGACCCAGAGCTTGGCGGGCTTGGCTTCAAAGGGGGTTCCGAGGCTCCCAGTGATGGACCATGGCAACTTTTTGCCCCTGAAAAGCATCAGTGAAAAATTGAGGGCAAAGGGAAGAAGAGAAAGTCTTTATGGTTTTTTTCTTTTTTTTTCTGGAGAGCATGTTGTACCTGTAAAACCAGAATGACTCCTTTGGGCATTTTTCTCCAGGCTGGTTCCAGTCCTGGGCTGAAGTTGGCTTTTCTGAAGGCTGCAGGGATGTTTAAGGTTAAGTGTTTGCCAGGTAACACGTTTAATGACTCAAGTCTATAGCTGGAGCCTCATTCATGACAGTCTGCCTTTTCTTGGAAACTTAGAGCTCTTCTCCGTACGTGCGTGTTTGTTTTTCTGTGTGTGTGTGTGTGTGTGTGTGTGTTGTAATAAGAATGTAAAGGCCAGGATCAAAGGCCAGGAGTTTAGAAGTGGTCTATGCTGACCATTGAACGCATGTCTGCTACAGAATCCTCAGTTGCAGTTCTGATTTGAGCTTCTCAAACAGGTGGGAAGGTAGCATTACCTAGGAGTCAAGAACGGGGATCTGCATTCAGACAGATCTGTGTACAGAGTCAGGCCTGCCTGTAAGTGCCTTGAGGGCAGGATTGGGCCTGCCTCCTTCATGCCTCTCCCCTCAGCCACACTGCCTGGTTAATACTGATTGCATTATGAGTTTTCATCTTGAGTTCGAATCCCAGCTGGGCCACTAACCAACCACGCAGCCTTGGGCAAGTCATTTAACCTCCCGAAGCTGAAGCCTCAGTTTCCTCATCTGCGGAATGGAGCCATGACTATCCACACTGTCATTGTTGTGAGTGGTGAATGGCAGCTTCAGTACTGCAGCTGCCTGCAGCAACACCGATGACTCACTGACTTAACAGGAGAGAGACCAGAAAGCCTGGAAGAGGCCTTGCACTCTGATTCCCTTTACATAAGTCCAAAAATATGCAAAATTGATAGTGGCGAAATGCTCAGGAAAAGCAGGAGAGTGGTATATACAAAATTTAGGGTAATGCTTACCTCTGAGTAAGGAAGGAAAGGGATGGGATTAGGAAAAGGCAAAGTTAATATTTTGTTGTTTCTTAAACTGCCTGATAGGTGTATGGGTGTTGGTTGTTTGTCTTTTTTTTAATAATTTTTATTTTATTTATTTATGTATTTTTGGCTGCTTTGGGTCTTCGTTGCTGCATGCGGGCTTTCTGTAGTTGCAGTGAGCAGGGCCTTCTCTTGTTGCGGAGCACGGGCTCTAGGCGCACAGGCTTCAGAAGTCGTGGCTCGCGGGTTCTAGAGCGCGAGTAGTTGTGGCGCACGGGCTTAGTTGCTCCGTGGCATGTGGAATCTTCCCGGACCAGGGCTCGAACCCGTGTCCCCTGCATTGGCAGGTGGATTCTCAACCACTGCGCCACCAGGGAAGCCCCTGGTTGTTTGTCTTTATAGTGTACATATATGCTGTTAATGTTTTTGATGTCTATTCCATAGCATTTAAAGCAAAAAGAAGTTACCACAGTGCCTGATACATATAATACAATCAACAAATATTAGTTGCTATTTTTGTTGTTATTGCTGGCACAATAGCGTGCTGAGGCCCCAGTAATGTTCAATAGAAAGGTACAAGGCTGCCATGTATGGTTGTTCAGGTGGTCCACTAACAAGGCTTCTGATTGACTGAGGGCTGAAAGCCAAGTTTCGCTCCAAGGTGAGGCTGTGTCTGTTTGGAGGAAGTAGCATATTTTTCTAATTCACACAAAGACGTCATGTGAGCTAGCAGTCACCCTGGAAAGGCATCCCTCAACACAAGGATCTTTCGGAAAGGTGAGATTGGGTTGGGTTGAACATCAAAGTGGTGTACCAGAAGGTGAACATGGGATGTGTGGTCCTGACTGTTAGAGTTTGGAGGGACCTTGGAGATTTCTTAGGTCAGAGCTCTCATTGTGCACATGAATGGACTCAGGGAGGTTAAAGATTGAAGATCACACAGTGATTCTGTGAATACAAGAAGTATGAGGCTTGAGGGAAATAATTTTAGGGCAAATAAAAGAAGTACTGATTTCCACAGCACTTGTAACTGTTGTGTAGAAGTTCCTATACCTGCAGTGTTGTACCAGTTGAGGTGGAAGCATGCTCAAGGATGCTGTGACTAGGGCTCTTTGAGGGCTATTCCTAATTCTTTGAGATTGGTTTTATGGAAGGCAACTCTGTTCACCCACAAAAGTCCCCCAAGGCCACTGTCCGTCAGAACCTGGGCAGGAGACTGCTTTTCAGATGGTTTAGCAGGTGGTCCTGCCATCTTAGTGGCAGGAGACAAGGTTTTGCCCCTAATCCACCCTCCCTATTTCCCAGAACCCCGGAATCCCACTGCTTGCGGTGGGAGGTGGGGAAAATCTCAGCAGAGAGCCTCCAGTCAAAAGCTTTTCAGGCCCCCACTGTGACAGATCTTTGTTCTGACTCACTGTCGGTATTTTAATGTTATTATGAATCCAGCTGTAAGGGCTGGTAATTGAGAGCGTGGGCCTCTAAGTTACGAAGACAAGGGCTCCAGATCTAGGTAGCAGCTTGGGTAATTCTGAACAGGGACTTACCTGCCTGAGCCTCAGTTTCTTCATCTATTAAATGGGCCTCCCAGTACTTCATTTCCCCCAGGGCTGTGTGAGTCAACAAGAAAAGCCGGGGTAGTGGCAGGGTGGGTGGGGGAATTGTCTGTACCACCTGCAGCCAGTGATACCCCAAGCTACAGGGCCCCGCCCCGGGAAATCCCTGTTGTTGAGTTGCTGAAGCCCTGCGGGGCCCTGGGGGACCACTGCTACCATTTACTCTATAGTTGACTTACTCTGCCCTCTTTTGCAGTGAATATCATTTTCAGTTCCCTTGTTATTGCTCTCCTAGTCACCCCCCAGTTTGTCAACCCCATGCTAAGCTCCCCACCCCATGTGCTGTCACTCAGCACTTTTATTTGTGACTTAGGGTATTCTGGGAAACTCCTCAGGGGCAACTCAGGGAGCCTGGCCCTCTGTCTTATTGCATAGGAAATCCCCTCGGGGTGTCCCAGGGTTCAGTACCACAGAAGAGCCACAGACACGATTTTCCAGAAAGTTCTGTGCCCTCACGCATGCTGAAGAAGCGGACGCTTGAAGCAAGTGAAAAGGTACAGAGGTTGGACCCGCGTTTTGTTAGGAGCCGGGTGCCTGCAGCCCTTGGGAGCCAGCCATGAATCTTCCATAGACTGAGGTTTCAGGGTTTGGGGAAGGAGCTGGGTGGCTGCTACAGGCTGGTGCTTACATATTTAATTTGTATATCGGCGTGATTTATACCCTGTCTGACTTCCCAAGGGATTTGAGGCCCAGGATGCAACAATTGAAACTTTCTCTGTTTTACCATTTTGCTTTCCCCCAGTTTCTCTCCGAGCATCTCTCATCTCTAGCAGGGCCACTCAGAGTAGGTTTAGGGTCTCTCCTTGCTGGGTTTGGCTTCACTGAGGAGAATAACAGGCTGAGGAGAGGTGGCTTGGTGATCAGTGAGAGGAAACCTGTCCAGGGGCTGTGAGTCCCACTTTGCTGCCCCAGAGCTGACTTGCCCCGTGTCCCCGAATCTCCCCCAGCCCGAGAGGGGCCGCTGGATCCCAACTCGTTTAATCTGGTAGCACTTAGGTCAGTGCTGTCCCTGGATGTTCTTGCGAACTCACAGAGAGAAAATGTTAGAACTAAGCTTTATGCCTATGGAGTGATTCTTCTCTGATTTCTCAGTTCTCATAAATTTTTGATACACCTTACTGCATCCACAGAAGACAAATTTTAGAATATAGGAAAAGTGAATATAACATTTTGTTCCAGATGAAAAGTTAATTTAAGACAGAACCAGAGGCCATGACAAGTGTCTTCATTTTCTTCATTCGATGATGTAATTGACCCTTCATACCACCGTAGGACTTAATATTCACGCGGCAGAGGCTAATTACAGGGTGCGAAGGTGCAGCTCGACTAAGGTGAAGATGCGGATTTCTGTGTGAACTGCTTAATTCTGATGGCTTATAACTTGTCCATAAAATTTGCTATGGATTGTAACAAGTAGAATATTAACTCCCTGTGGGGGGAGGTCCAGAGTATCTCCCATATTGCTTCTCTTCTGAAGGGAGCTCAGTTGAACTAAATAGGGTGTATGTTGTAAACAGTTAATAAACTTTCTGAACCCCAAACTGGAGCACATGGCCTAATATTAGATCCCTCCCCTGTGTCAATCTATTTAGTCCTCCTTCCGTATCCTTGGGGGATTGGTTGCAGGACCTGCCTCGGGTACCCAAATCCATGGATGCTCAAGTCCCATAGTCAGCCCTGTATCCTTGGTTCTGCATCCAGGGATTCAACCAACTGTGGATGGTAAATATAGTATATGACCTGTGATGGTTGAATCTGTGGATATGGAGGGCAGACTCTGTGTGGTTGACCCTTGAACAACATGGGTTTGAACTGCACGAGTCCAATTATATGTGGGTTTTTTTTTTTTTTCAATACATAGGTACTACACGATCTGAGGTTGGTTGAACCTGAGGATGCAGAACCTCAGATATGGAGGAACCTCGTAGATGGAGGGCCAACTTCAGAGTATTATATGCAGATTTTTGACTGCACGCCTCACCCCCATGTCATTCAAGGGTTGACTGTGTATGGTTAGCTTTACAAAGGTGGAACCAATGAAATTCCATTCTCTTATATAGTCTGCAAATTATCTTTACTAACGATAAGAAAATATATAAAGTCTCTTAGGGAAGCCAGAATTTATCTCTGGTGTTGGTTATTAGGAAGGGAGTATACCTTGGTGATCTGTGATCCTGATTTTCCCTTCTGGAATTGAGCAAACCCTTACCTCTACCTGGGCCTGTGGAACAACATGAAACTGCATGGAACCCAAGGGCGGCAGGATCTTTGTAAACAAAATGAGGTTTGACTTTCAATATTCAGTGAATGAATGTGGAAACCAAATTGCAGTTTGTAGAAGCAGAGTTGGATTCAGACATTTACATTAAATGTAAATTTCCATTTCCATTTTGCTCTATAATATTGTTATAGAGCACTATACTGGGAAGTCTTTATTTGCTTGTATTTGGTGGGGGGCTCAGGCTTGATTCCCTAAATTGAGGACCTAGGGCTTTCTTGAGATGAAAGCTCCCTGGATGATCTGAAAAGGGAGATGGTGAAGTAACTTGTCTCTAGTTACCCTGCCCTTTGTGGAAATTAATACCTGACCCAATTCATTTGCCCTGTGAGTTTATGGCTTGCATAAGCGGCTGTCGTAATGATCCATCGACTGTTGCAACTGCATTTCCTGAGAAATTTATTTTATAGCTGAAGTTTTAGTCCATAAATCTTTTGAACTTGAGGTTTTGAGTAAGAGGAGCCACGCGCCGAGTTCATTTTTCACACCTGTTAGCTTTGCCTTTCCCACCTTCTCTTCCTTCTGTACACGCCCGCCATGCTCTGATATTTCCCCCTTGAAGAAATCCACGCTAAAGTGTTCGTCTTCGTGTAATGCCACTTGCAGAATATTTATATTAAAAAACAATCTGGAGAAGGCAGTGTCCACCACCAGTGCATGAATTATCATTGTAAAGTGTCCATTTAAAAATGAAGGCCCTTGTGCACTGCTGGTGGGATTGTAAAATGGTGCAGCCGCGATGAGAAACAGTGTGGTGCTTCCTCCAAAAATTAAACCCAGAATTACTGTATGATCCAGCAGTCCCACATCTGCTCACATACCCAAAAGAACAGAAAGCAAGGACTTGCACAGTTATTTATACACCAGTGTTCATAGCAGCATTATTCACAGTAGCCAGAAGGTGGAAATAACCCAAATGTTTATTGACAGACGAGTAGATGAACAAAATATGTGTGTACCTATAATGGAATATTATTTGGCCCTAAAAATGAAGGAGATTCGGACACCTACTATAACATGGATGAACCTTGAAGACATTATGCTAAGTGAAATAAGCCAGGCACAAAAGGAGAAATATTGTATGATTCCTCTTATATGAAGTTCCCGGACTAGTCAAGCCCTTAGAGGCAGAAAGCAGAATGGTGGTTTTATGTTATGTATATTTTGCCACCACAAAATAAATAAGTAAATAAATGAAGGCTGCGGGGAAGCCTTACGTGGCTGGGGGTCGTGGTCTCTCTGAAACCAGGCAGGTGAGAAACTGCCCTCTGGATGTCCCTTGACAATTGCCAGCATTGGCAATTGTAGCCTTGCCCAGGCTCATCAGTCAAGATTAGCCAGCTAACGTGGACCCCAGGTCCCAGGCTTCCCTCGGGCGTGGGGTCCATCCCTGGGCTGACCTGCATGCTCCTGGCTGGGGACTTTGGGAGCTGAAGCAGCTCACATCTGAAGCCTGTGTGCCTGGCTGCTTTCTGTGATAGTTAGTGGTTTCTATTTTAAGCCACTTCTTCGTGTTTGGTAACCGTCTGGGATTCTGTTTTGTTAACTCTCTCCGTGAGACACAGTGAAAGGACAGAGAGACCCAGTGCTGCAGGTGGTCCCGTCTGAAGGCTCTCCTGGCTGGGTTTAGAGGCACAGTCTCACCTGTGCAGCAGGAGACTTGATTCCCTTTGGGTGAAGACTGAGAAAAGGCTGAGGCTTAAAAAGAAAAGAAAATACATATTTTCCCCCTGCTCTGGAAACGCGCTTGGCTCCATCACAGCAGGTGGCCGAGGAGCTCAATCTGTGGAAGGCATCAGCGCTTCAGCGCAATCAAAGTTAAGTGCAGAAATTTAATTAAACGGCATCAAGGATGGCAGAAACTTTGTAAAGCTGCAGTGCATTGTCAGATTCAACAATTATTTCAAGGAACACAATCCACAGATGGCGTCTAATTGATAAATTAAGGCTCTGCTTCTCTAATGGGCCCGTTTTCCACCTATACTATAACCATCACCTCCCTCAACCCTGCATCACGCCCCCCAACACCACTCGGGAACCCCTGGGACCGGAGGATCCGGTCTTGAATATTTGGTGTGAACAGCCTCTGGCTTCTTTTACTCTGAACCCCAGAGCCCCCATTTGGGATCGAGTCTTGTCCTAAAAACAGAAACCGTAGGGCTTCCTTGGGCCTGTACATCCTTTCTGCTCTGTGAACCCGGATGTGTTGCTCAGGGATGCCTGGGCTATTTCTTTCTTTTTTCCTTTTTCGTATTGCTGGCTTCTATCCCTCGTAGCACAGGGTTTTGCCCAAAACAAAAGTCTGTATTTATTCTTAAAAAAAAAAAAAATAGAACCTCTGTTTTCAAGACCTTGTGGTACTTCCTGTCTGTTAAGAGTTGATACCCAACTTATTTTTATTTCATAAGAAAATATTTGCTGCCTCTAAAGATCTAGCCCTGTTCAGAGAAACGTATCCTGTGTTGAGACTTAATTAAAAAAAAACTGAAGGTCTTGGATGTTCACGGCCCTTCATCTTGCAGGTGAGAATGCTGAGGCACAGTGGTTTCATATGCCTTGGGACTAGTTCTTGGAATCGTGTTTCTAGAGGTGGAGGAGAGGCCTTCAAAGACACCTGGACTACCTCCATTAAGTGGTTCATTCATTCGTTCCACCAACAGATATGCATTAGGTACCTACTAGTGCTTTCCTAGGTGCCAAGGGGGAACTCAGTGGTGAAGGAAGAGGCCTCTATGGAGCCTACAGGAAACTGGGGGACAGACACGAAAATAATCTCGCAAGTAGGTGCATCAGAACAACTTGTGACGAGTGCTGTAGAGGAAGAGTAGAGGGTGACACGAGAGCAAAGTATCAGGGCATCTGTTGGGAGGCATCCAGGAGTGACTTAGCATGAATGGAGTTAGGTCAGGAGGGGTAGAGCAGGAGAATAGTCTGCTCGAAAGCTCAGTGAGGGGTTTCCCTGGTGGCACAGTGGTTAAGAATCCACCTGCCAATGCAGGGGACACAGGTTCGAGCCCTGGTCTGGGAAGATCCCACATGCCGTGGAGCAACTAAGCCCGTGAGCCACAACTACTGAGCCCGTGTGCCACAGCTACTGAAGCCCGCATGCCTAGAGCCCATGCTCCACCAACAAGAGAATCCACTGAAATGAGAAGCTCACGCACCGCAATGAAGAGTAGCCCCCGCTCGCCTCAGCTAGAGAAAGCCCACACGCAGCAACAAAGACCCAATGCAGCCAAAAATAATAATAAATAAATAAAAATAAAATAAATAAAACATTAAAAGAAAAATCTGGTGAAAGCTCAGTGAGCTAGAATAGCCAAAGGAAGGCCTTGGGAGGGAGGAAGTGGGGTGAGAGGCCGGAGATGGGCAAACAGAAGGGTCATAGCGGCAGGGTAGCCCCATGGACGGAGCACTTCCTGTACTCCTGGTGTTGTTCAGAGCATCATATAGCCCATCTTGTTTAACTTTTAATTTATTTGTGAATGGATCTCAGCATTTTCTGTGGTACCTGGCACATAGTAGTGTCACAATAAGTGTTTGTCGAATGAATGAATAAGTCCTGCCAATGATGGGTATTATCTTCCTGACCTTATGGTTAGGAAACTGAGACTGATAGGGTGTAAATCCATTTGCCTGAGGTCCAAACCCTCTGATAGGGTTGGTCTCTGTGCTGGAGTCTGACTCCCCAGCTGGGTCCTTCTCTGCTCCTCTCCCCTACCCTTCCCTCCCCTGAAGGGATGAGGTATATGAACCACCTGGTGAAGGGATCTGTAATGAATAACTGTTACCACCCTGTACTCTAAATATTTCCATCTCTTGAAAGAAAGAAATTAAAAGAACCCTAACTTTTATTTCCACACATGTAGTAGTTGGTGGTGGAGAGGGCCAGATTTCAAACAGAACCTTTGCAAAAGCAGAAACATAGGGTCCAAGGCGTAATTGAGTAACCTTGGCCTGGTTCTTGCTCAATCAATAATCCATTTGTCCTAGACTGGGAAGGTGTGAGGGTGGGGTGGTGCAGAGAGCCAAGGAACAGATCATATTTACTTATTTGTTTGTTTATTTCTAAAGGATAATTGCGGGGATTGCTGTGGCAGAACCCTTTCTAATTGCCTTTTTTTTTTTTTTTTTTTTCATTCGCGTGGGTGGCTTTTGAAATTCCCTGTAGTTTACAGGCGAGGGTTCTGTGCCGGGGACGCCAGATGATGTAGTTGAATGGCTGCTGGCTGTTTATTTGCGAGTCTGTCGTTACCAACACAGTCTTCTTGAGTTCAGTGGCACAACAGTGTTTTATCCCCCTCCTCCCTCGTATCTAAATATATCCAACTAGTCAATCAGACTTGGCAGCCGTCAGGGCTGTGGCTGTCAGACCGAGTTTGCCTTGGATCCTCTGAGCTATTGGCTTGTTTTCTGAGCTACAGTGTGTATTCAAATAGCAATATCAGCATTAACCTTGCAAACGCACGCCCAGGTAGGGGCTTTGGAGGGGGAGAATGAGGCAGCAGTTTGGTATAAAAAAAGGCATCTCTTTCTCCTCCACTGGCAGTTGTAGAGTAGAGACAAAGCCACATGGGGGGAATGGCTTCACGCTCGGTGAGCAAGATGCGTGGGTGTCGTTTCCTGAATTGTGGGGGTTTTTTTTTGAAGTTTTCTGAGGAGAGAAAACGAGAAACTGGCGGCTGGTAGAAAATACTGTGTGTGTAGTAGGTGGAGGTGGGGGAGTGGCTGGAAGAGGCAGACGGAGTTTGGGGCATTTTTCTAGGGACCTTTCTAGGAGGACTGGCCACCGTGGTGATTGGTCTTAGCTGAGAACTCAGGGAGAGTCTTGGGCCTTACAGAGGCCCTTGGTTCCGTGGCCTGCCTGCCCCGCTGGACCCGAACAGCCGCTTTCTCGGTGCTGCCTGAGCTTCTGTAGCCTAGGAACCGTGGGACCCAGCTCCTGGGTCCTTCCCCAGAGGCTTGTTACAGGGGATCGGTGGAAAGCAAATCAGAAGATTTAAAATCCCCACCTGAAAGGTATCCTGCGTTCTCCAGGGAGCAGCCTTTTGTAAATAAATGTTATGAACGCTCACCTCCCGAGTTGCTTATCTGCAGAGAAGCTTCTCTCTGGGAGAGGGTCAGGGTGACCCTAGCATAGGCCTGTGCCCAGAGGCACCCATGCACCTGCCAGACCGCCCTCTTCCAGCTGTGCCGCGTCCTGGAGGCCTGGTGGGAGATGGGGCGTGAAGCAAGGTTGTCTCCGTGAGGGGAGCTGCGGTGGGTTTTGCAGGGTTCCAGGGAGCGGGAGGTTAAAGGAATTCACCAGTGTGGGCATCAGGACACAGGAAGACGTAAGATAAGGCCCTGGCTCGAGCAGCTTCCAGAGTAGGAAAACACAGTAGGAAAACACATGGCAAAAGAATGCACTAGAACAGCGGTTTTCAAAGTGTTGATTGGGGACGCCTGGACATCCCTGAGACCCTTTCAAGGAGTCTATGGGGTCAAAACTTTTTTTTTCATAATAATTCCAAGACTTTATTTGGCTTTTTCACTCTCATCCTTTGCATGAAAGTACCGTGGAATTTTCCAGAGGCCACATGGTCTGTGTTGACATCTTTGTTCTGATGGCTAATGGGATGTGTGTATTCTTGTTTAGAAATGTCTGTTTTAATTTCTAATAAAAATGTCTGTTTTAATTTCTAATACAGTAAACATTGATAGATATAAGATGCATAAACAAAAATGCTTGGGTGATCCTTGCTTTTTAAGAGCGTAAAGGTATTGTGACACCAAAAAGTTTGAGAACCACAGAATTAGCAAATAGGCAGATGAGTGGCATGTTGAAGTTATGTACTAGGTACTGAGGTAGCACAGCTCCAGGGGTAGATGGCAGGTGCCAGCGGGTGAGTCTGGCAGGGAGTTGTCAGGGAAGGTCTTGTTTGAAAACAGGGTGAGTTGTTTTCTTACCTGGACTTTGGACCTGGACTTTGAAGGATGAATAGGAATTTTCCAGATAGACAAGGAAAGGAAAAACATTCTAGAAAGAAGGAACAGCGTGTCTGAGGGAATTGGGATAGCAGACATCATGGCGTGTCGGCCTTTTTTCACCCATCTGTGGGGGAGAAATGGTTTCATACTGGCCTCACCATCTTTGCCAGTGATTTCAAAATGAGGCTGCATCTCAGAATCACTCAGTGAGCTTTATGGAAACACTGGTGAAGCTGGTTCTCAGACCTGCTTTTGACCCATTGATTGGTAGCACTGTTTGCTTCTTTCCGGTGGTGGGAATGACTAAGTTCCATTCTTAGTTATTTCGTCAAGAGTGACATCACCATTGCCCCTGCAGCAAGCCTAGGCCATGCCATACAGTTGGCTCTGTGACACAAGTGTAGCAGGCCTCACTGGACACATGCATTACCTCGTCACCTCACCCATCAGCCTCCAGTGGGGAAACAGATGAGTAAAAAGCATAACAAGAGGGGCCGCCAGTCGTACATAGTTCAGGGACCATGGGTTCTGAGACCTGTTTGCCTCCGGCTGCTTGAGCTGTGTGACCTTGAGAAGGGCTTTGGTATCTCTGAGCCTGTCTGTTCCCCTGGGGATAAAGCATGTTAGACAGACCTTATTTAATAGACTAGCCTAAATCTGCCATTGTAAAGGACCCTCCTATTGATGAATAATTCATCCTGGTTTTGTTCCTAGAAAGTATTCCATGGGGCACGCCACCTTCTCAGCTGCTCTTGGTTTCGCAAAGGAAGATGTTGAAATGTTCAGATTAACAATTTAGACAGTTTCTGAACCACCAAGGAAGGGAAAAAAGGGGCCTGAGGCTCTGGGCGCTTACTCTGTCAGGCGCTGATCTGAGGGGTTTTTGTGGGTCATCTCATTAAATGGACACACTAGTCCTGTGAGTTAAGTACCGTCATTCCCATTTTATAGACGAAGAAACAGAGGCACAGACAGGTTCCCTTAACTTGCCCAAGGCCACACAGAATCCAGGCTTTCAGGCTTTATGCCTTCTGTTGTTAACATCATATCCTGTGTCCCTGGAGAGGGCGGGGGCTGTAGTCTGGAGGTGTTCAGAGGAGACCAGAGCCTGAGTAACCACCACTCTTTCTGAATAAGAATAGAGGACAGAATAAAAGCACAGGAATAAAGTATTGTTAACCAGACTGGTAAATCAATAGACTAATTAAAAATCAAACATCTTTAAAACACTGTTGCTGCGTTAATTGTAAACCAACATTGAAACGTTAAAACTTGCCCAGCCCGTGGGTTTGAATTATTAACCAAGGGAGTTAATTTCAAGCCATCAGTTGGGGTAGCAGCGAAAGCCACCATTGGAAGAAAGGAAATTTGTGTGCCCTTTGTGTGCCTGTTTGGACCTGCCTTGGCATCCAAGGTCATTATTATTGCTGCTGCTTTCATTCTTAGTTGAAATATCTTAAACATTTAGGCAGACTTCACAAATTCAGATCGATTGTGGAAAAGGGCAGTTTGAATCAGGAAGGGGTTGGATTACATATATCTTTCCAAATGGAAGGAAGGCCATTCTGTTTTGCAATAAAACAGAGTCCTTGGGAGAAAGGGCCCATTTTAAAGTTCTTTTGGCTTCCAGTGTTCGACGCGAGGCTGGTGTCCCACCCGCTGCCTTCATTGCTCTCGGTGTTCCTTTCTGTCCAAAGACACCGAGGTGCTGGGATGGGTGTCGTCAGGATTTGGCGCTAAGACAGTCTGCTCTGCACTGAGACCTCTGGGGTGTTCAGTGAGGACCAACTGGCCACCAGCTCTTTCTGCTAGGTTTGTTTTAAATAGAGGGAGACCCTGCTGGACCTGCTTCGATTATAGATAAAATTCATTAACAGCCAGCTGCATTGATTTCCCTTCTGTGAACTGTATTTCTAACCTATCTTGGGTCATGGATCATGCTGGGACCATTATGGACCCTTTACCAGAGAGATGCTGGATGCACAGTCCCAGGGAGCTTTGCACGGAAGGCTCAGACGTTACCTCACTAAGAGTTAAGAAATCCTGTGTCAAAGTCACCAAACAGCTGGACTTCAAGCATATTAATAGTATTTCACTATTACCAAGGCACCCCCTCCCCCCAAGTTCTTTACCAGACAATCTCACTTGACCCTCATGGGACTCCTGCAGTTGCTGTTTTATATGTGACACATGGGAGTGGGCACAGTAACTTCCCTGAGTGTTGCTGTTTTCTTGTTAATTTGCTAAATGGGCTTTAAAAAGGGAGATAAATGTAAATTTCAGCTCCATAAAATAGTCTCATTTCAAATGCTTGTGACTCAAATTAATTAATTAAAAAACAGCATAAAACACCACGCCAGCCACAAACATGGCAGATGAGTAATGTCTGTCCATTCAGACAGTTGATGGAGTAAAATTACAAGATTGGCCTGTGATTTAAAAAAAAATGCTTTTGACTCCAATTGGGCATTTACAGAAAGGAGAGACTTGGGCAGTTTGTTTATTTAGGACATTGATTACTGCTTTGGCCCTATTTCTCCAGTTACAAAACTTGGGAAGTGTGTGGAAAACCGCAAGAACTAAGTAAAAATCTCCCTAACTCTACTATTTACCACTTAGGGATGACCATTGTTAACATTTTGGTGCGTTTTCTTTCATCTTTTCATGGTAAAAAAAAAAAAAAAAAATGGGAAAACATACACCCACACATGCTATTCACTAATCTGATTTTTTTTTTTAATTTTTTTTATTTATTTATTTATTTATTTATTTATGGCTGTGTTGGGTCTTCGTTTCTGTGCGAGGGCTTTCTCTAGTTGCGGCAAGTGGGGGCCACTCCTCATCGCGGTGCGCAGGCCTCTCACTATCGCGGCCTCTCTTGTAGCGGGGCACGGGCTCCAGATGCGCAGGCTCAGTAATTGTGGCTCACGGGCCTAGTTGCTCCGCGGCATGTGGGATCTTCCCAGACCAGGGCTCGAACCTGTGTCCCCTGCATTGGCAGGCAGATTCTCAACCACTGAGCCACCAGGGAAGCCCCACTAATCTGATTTTTAAAAAATGATTATTACTTTAAAAAAAAATAATAAATTTATTTATTTTTTTATTTTTGGCTACATTGGGTCTTTGTTGCTGCACGCGGACTTTCTCTAGTTGCCCCGACGGAGGGCTACTCTTCGTTGCGGTGCGCGGGCTTCTCATTGCGGTGGCTTCTCTTGTTGCGGAGCACAGGCTCTAGTCACACAGGCTTCAGTAGTTGTGGTGCACGGGCTTAGTTGCTCCTTGGCATGTGGGATCTTCCTGGACCAGGGTTCCAACCTGTGTCCCCTGCATTGGCAGGCGGATTTTTCACCACTGTGCCACACAGGAAGTCCCTCACTAATCTGACTTAATAACTGTATCATGAATATTTTCCCTTTGTAATTTACTGTTTTTTTTTTTTATGGCATGGTGTTTACTGTCTCCATGGTATTGTGACTTATAAGTATAGTTTATTTTACCAAAGCCTACTGTTGAATAGTTAGCTTGTTAATGATTTATTATAATTATGAATAACACCGTGGTGAACATCCTTGTACGTGACCCCCTTATCACCATCTCTGATTGCCTTCATACAACATACACCATGATGTGGAATTTTTGGGTTACAGAGTATGAATATTTTTTTTTTTTGGCCACACCGTGCAGCTCGTGGGATCTTAGTTCCCCGACCAGGGATTGAACCCGGGTCCCGGCAGTGAAAGTGCTGAGTCTCAACCACTGGACTGCCAGGGAATTCCCATTAAAGGAGATGATATATATGGACACACACATATAAATAATTATAATCTTTTAAATATACCCATAATGTATTATATATATTTACATATGTAATCTCCTTATAAAATATATTTTTATCTTGATTGATCCTATAAGGAGGATGCAACTACTGTATACCCTCAACAGAAGTTTGAGAGATTCAACTTGATTTTGAAAAGTTAACTAGATTTTTAAAAAAATGTGTTTATAATAAACAGTTTTATTTGTGCTGCAGGGTAAGGCTTAATTTTTAAAGGACCAGTGTTTCTTGACTCAACTTGGACTGAATTTATTCTTTAAACTTGCCCCTTCTTCAGTGCAGTTTGGCCCAGCTTTCTCTTTAGCGTTTGTTTGTTTACCTACCTACTTATCTTCAGCAGGCTGACCTAGCCACCTGTCTATCTTACTTGGTTAACATTTATCCAAGTTTGAGGATGGAAATAGCTTTCCTCTGAATCAGAACTTTCGGAGTAACCATTCCAAGGGGCCGCCTGCAAAGACGAGGGAAGGGGAGAGAGCGCAGAGGCTCTTCAATGTCCTTTCTACCCACTAGGTTAATAAATGTGGCCAATTTGGAAAATGTCCTAAAGTACAAAAATGAAAATAAACGTTCCTGAAATCTCACTGCACAGAGATAATCATAATCAACATACTGATCTATTTCTTTTTTTTTGGTGGGGGGAGATAGTACATATGGGTAAACAGAATTTGAAAGCAAGCTATGCCTGTTTTCTATTTGTTTAATTATACAAAGAATTGATGAGTACTTTCTGCTGTAAAAAATTATAAACAATGAAGAAACCAAATCTACCACTTCCCATTCTAGGACAAGCTATAATGGAATATTATTCACCACCCCTACCCACCTGCCCCTACCACCCATTTCTTCAAAGGAAATGTTCAGCTTCAGGTGAAAGTGGAGTTTCTTGGCCTGGAACCCTGTGTCCCAGAACATGATTTGAAAGCCACCACCCTATTAAGAATGAGGACTTTTTTTTTCTCCTTACTGAGGGGCATAGATCTTACTGATTGCGAAAATAAATTCAGAATTACGAAAGTAAAGGGCATTCGGATTTAGAATCACTGAATGTTAGGCTTGTTAGGGACCTTGGAGGTCATCCTGTTTCACCCTCTCATTTTATGGATGAGGAAAACTGTGGCCTAATAAACATTAGTAAATACCTTGTCGCAGGCCAGTCAGCCAGTTCGAAACTTAACTGAAATTACAGGGTTCTGGTTTGTGTCTTCTTTTTAAATGAAGATGTTGATCTACTTTTAAAAACAAGAACAAAAGCCAAGTTTTGGTCTGGTTTCGGTTTCAGAAAGCTGAATCCGCTCCTATCTAGTTTAAGCAGAAAGGAATTTGTTGGAGGGCATCGAAATGCTTACAGAAATCACTGGGTGATCTAGAAAAACCTCTAGGTTGTGCTCTCAGAAGCGGCTCAGAGCCTTGCAGCAGATCTGGGTCTCCAAGTAGCTGCTACATCTTCTGTCATCTGGGAGCCACCTAGCAAACTGGGAAGCTGATGTGACAGCTGCAGGGTTCAGAACCATGGCCATGTTGCCTGGTCAGAAAGCACTGCTGCTGCTTTGCTGTGATCTTCACCAGCAAAGTAGATTCTCCGTGAGGAGTCAGCTGAGATGCAGGATGTTGCTGCAGAACATCCAAACACATCCCTGGCCATTCTGCCAGAGCAAACAACAGAAGCACAGAGTCCCCTATTTCCCTTTTCACGGCTAGCTGCAAGGGAGTCTGACACAGTAATCGTCAGTTTCTCAGTTCTGCATAACAGAAAGGCTTGGATTGGATGATGGACACCTATTTACCATGTGTTCTCAGCAATAGGAAACAGATCAAATGATAAGAAATATGCTTGAGTTCTGTATTATGGTCACGGAAGGTAGACTAGCAGAGAAGCAAAAAAACAGCAGGAGAATTGTACAAAATATAAAAGGACAGATCAAGAAAGAAGCTATATGTAGAAACACATTATCATGGGGTGACAGTACTAACTTGTATTGTTTTAGGAGATGTCATTTGAAGTTATATTGCATTTTTGCAGCCATAGGCGTAGTGTGGTAATTTAGTATTTGACCTGACTAACAGTAAATTCAGGACCGTATCCAGCCAGAGGATTGAAGGTGTTTCCCATCCAGCTCTTGAACTTGTATCCTGATATTTGTCACTAAAATTTTAACGTCCTAAATATTTTCCCTGCCCTTTTTCTGGTTTTATTCCCTTCATACTATTGAGGAACCCTACTTTCCCTCTCGAAGTCCATAATTTAGGAAGATGTATACCTCCGATCTATCACTTAGCGTTTATGCTCTGCACGGTTGACATTTGGGAAGTGCTTTAGACAAGGTGGCAAACAGATTGCAGGCCCTGCATGTTGTTGGAGTGATCATCTTGGTTTTCATATCTTCAGTTATCTTTACTGGGACTTCACGTCACTCCCCAAATTTCCCCGTCACTCTTTGCTACTTCTTGGTCATTGCCAGCTTCCTGGTGTGGCAGCTGAGTGCCTAGTGTTTGCAGCCCTGAGTTTAGATTTGGCTGGGTTAATATGAGGTTTATTTAAGAACATCCAGCAATGATTAAGTTGAAAATGAGACATTTGGGAGAGGAAGGAGGGGATAAATAGATAAAGCGTCAAAAATTCAGAGAGGGATGGCATGACGGGTAGTGGTTAGCAAGTTCAATTCCCTGGCAACAGGTGACCAGCAACCTTCCCAGGCCTTGAGCTGCTCAGGTGGGTCAGCTACTCCTACTGAGTGGTTGCTTGTAGAACATTCTGCTTGGTGGGGTAGAGCAAGGAGCAGGGGAGAGGCAACCTAAGAAAGTAAAGAAACAATTCTGTCTCCAGAGGAGTTTCCTTTTCTGCTCAGATGGTTAAGCCCTGCTAGGAAGCAATCTCTCAGCATGTAGAAACAGTGATGGCATATGGGGTCATGTGTCCAATGACGTAGTGGATTTCTGAGCAGCAGTGAAGGCAAGGGGTTCATGGGGTGAAGACGGGGGCTGCGAAGCCAGGCAGGGCTTCTTGGAACAGCAGAGGTTTGAACAAAGACTTGAAAGTAGGAATCACCTAGACTGGGGGAGGATCAGTGGGTGCTGTCTTCATTTTTGGTCTTTGTTCCCAGTCCAAGTGCCTTTGATGAGGACTTGGGAGCGATCAAGCAAGCTTTTGGGGCCATGATACCTTGAGTTGGCCTTCCTTGGGTGGCAGTGGATGCATCTGCTGACCATGAATGACATCTTACGGCCAGGCCTCTCCTCATCTGGAATGGCATCTGGGCACCTAATTGTCTTCAGTTTTCTCTTTGCACTTCTCACCTCCTGGGCATGAGCCCTCCTTGCTTTGTGTATTCTAAGGATGCATGGCTTGGGGTTAAAGACATCCTGTGCTCTGTTCATCCATACGTGTGGCTGGAGGACAGTGGGTACCATGCGATTAGGGAAAAGTCATGTAGATACTGTTTTTGGACCAGGCTGGGTAGTTTCAGCTCTGGTAGATATCTGGCTTTGGGCAAGTGATTTAACAACTGGAAGCGTCAGTTTCCTCAAATGTAAGATGGGATAATGATGACCCTGAGTTCATAGAGTTTTGGGGAGGATTCAGTGAAATAATGCACATAAAATGCTTAGCCTGGAGCTGGCCTCGTGGCCCACACACTGTACACGGCATCTGTCATGGCTGCTGCTGTTGTTCCTGTTTTTCCGACCTTTACCGCCTCCCACTCTTGGCGGGGGTGGGGGGTTGGGGAGGTGGTAGTGGGTGTGGGACTCCTGACTCCTCTTGACACCTGCCTAAATAGGAACCCGGTTCTAAATTCCTGATCCCAGGACTCACAGCCAAGACGTGACACCCCTCCTCCCCGCTCTCTCCTCTCCTTCCTCTTTTCCTCATCCTGTCCTCTCAGTCCTTTCCCTTCCTCCTCTTCCATTTACCGAATCTGGAGTTTGTTTCCAGTACTTGCTGGGTGCTTGATAAGAAGGGCTACCCAGGCGTTGCATTCTGGGAGAAGAAGATGAGACACACCATGTACTACCTTCAGAGGAGGTAGTGTAGACCAGCCGGTGGGGTGTAGGCTTGGAACCATGTTGCCTGGGCTCGTGGTCTAGCTCATGTCCTTGCCTCTGCATCTCTGTGCCTCTGTTTCTTTTATCTGTAAGATGGAGATAATGATAATTCCCACCTTATAGGGTTGTGGTGAGAGTTAAACAGGTCAGCATGTGTCAGGTGCTTGCAACAGTGCCTGACGCGGAGTGAGGGCCCCAGCAGGTTAGCTGATGTGCTGCCGCTGCTAAAGATGCGATGGTGTAACATTATCAACCCTGCCGCGTAAGGCTTCCACAAGGACCGGGGGCAGTGCACCTGAGGCGCGCCCAGCGAGAAGAAAGGTGCTCAGGCCCCTCTGAGAGAGTGTGTTTGGGGGCCCCTGGGATGAGCAGCCTGGTGGGAGTGGGGCGCCGGTGGAGGGCACAAAGGGATGCGTTGAGAGGGGCGCGTGGCCGTGCTCCCGCCCCTTCCTTCTCCCCTCCACGTGGGTGGTGGCCCTGATGGTTGGAAGGTGCCCGTTCCCCCAGCAGAGGCACCCCAGACCCCGTCTGCCCCGGCTGCCCAGGAGCAGCAGCTGAGCAGGGCTGCCTGCTTTTGAACGTGCGCTCACCTGCCTGCTTTAATTAGATGATACTCGGTTTCCCTTGTCTTCCTGAGAGAGGATTTCTCCTTTCAGGTGATTGCTATTGCTATTGCTATTGATGCCAATGAGGGATTAGAATTCCCACTCCCATTTTCCCTCAGGCCCTGTTACTGGACATCTGAGGTAGAAAAATCACATGTCTGTGATGGGTGAGTCACTGGGAGGGTCCAGGAGACTGATGCCTCCAGTGCCTTTTCAGGCGAACAAAGCACTTTCACATACTGTCTGATTGGATCCTCATAGCAATGCTGTAAAATACCGGGAATATGGCCCCATTTCATAGATGGGGTAACTAAGGCTTAGAGAGCTGATGTGTCTGGCTGAGGGTCAAACAGCTAGCAGCAGGCAGCAAGCTGGGAGCGCAAACCAGGTCTGGATCCAGTTTACTGCCCTCCCCTCCGGGTCATGCCAGAGTCCATCTACACTTGCTTGCGCATAAAGCTTCACTGTTGGGTCAGTACAATTCAACAAGCATGTTCTGAAACCACGTATTACTTCTTCAACACCACACAGTACGACACCCCACCCCACGATAGCACTTGTCTACCTGCCAGCCCAGCCCTCAGACCCCTTCCCCTCCGTAGGGAGTCCCTGGAAAGCCTCAGGAATGGGCGTGTGAGGTGAGATCTTGACCTCTCCGTGACCCCGTGTTCTGGAGTTGGAGAAACTTCTGTTACATGAAGTCACTGGTGGTCTAGTTTTTAGTTTGTGATTTTTTTTTTAATTTATTTTTTATTGAAGTATATAGTTGAGTTACAGTGTTGTGTTAATTACTGCTGTACGACAGAGTGACTCAGTTATCCTGGTATATACAGAATGGATAAACAACAAGGTCCTACTGCAGGAATTATGTTCAATATCTTGTGATACACCATAATGAAAAATAATAGTTTGTGATTTTTAATTCTCCTTAAGTTTTAGACAACAGAAATCAAAGCTCTGAGGCCCTTCTTTGTCTTCCTAACCCCCTTGAGGAGTGGGTCTGTTGGTGAGCAGCTGATTGGTTAAACATTAACATTTCAGAAACGGTATTTTAATCTTTTGGGAAAATGTGGCCTCCCTATCTCTTTCCACAATCAAGAATTTCTGCCTTTTGCCTTATGACATATTTGCTGCTAAAACCTCCGTGTGAATGAGATTCCACCCTCACCCTGGGGAGGGGAAGCACATGGTCATTCTGGGGGCTGTTTTTAAGGGGCTTGGGATGGGGTCAGAAAGGAAGGAGTGTACCAGGCCTGACTGCAGGTACTACTACTAGTCTGGTAATCGTTAACTCGGCCTGGAGTCGGGATGTCCAGTTCTCCAGGGCATTTGCTTAGAAACACTCCCGGCTGTTACATCACCCTCTGGTGTCACATCGCTGGGGCTGGCTCCTGAGTTGGAATCCTGTGTCAGAGAAAGGGCAGGGACCTGTCCAGGTTGAGCGGGGCTCCCATACACTCAGCCGTGTGTGCAGAGGGCTTCCGGCCGGTTCATCTCGGTGGCCACTTGCCCCTTGAAAGTAGTTGTCTTACTACAAGGCCTTCAAATCTACTTGACCACAAATCTGTTTCTCTGGATTCTGCAAACGGCATAATTTGGAAAGAAATACATTCATTTCTTTCCCTGCTCGTCATCACTTAAAAACACCCACGAAGCTAATTTGTTTAGATGAATCAGGCAGAGGAGAGGCTGGAACTAGATAAAGACCCCTCATCCAGTCACTCCTCCCACCTCGCAGGCTGAGGCACTGGAGGAACATCTTAGTTCCATTCCCAGTTCAGGGACGGCAGCGTGTCGAGCTTTCAGGGTGAGTAACTTGGGGAGAAGGTTCTGGAGTGACCAGTCTTCCTTGAGGAAGGAAGGCCTTCCTCCAGCTGAAGCCCCCTCCCTGACTCTGCGACAGAATTGCAGCAGGGGGGGCCGGTGAGATGAGCGGAAGTGGCTTCTTCTGCCACCACGTGGGCCCACCGTGGTACCTGTGGCAGTGGCTGGGCGTGGCTGGGCTGGTTTCATGTATTAACTGGCCGCTGATGCACTAACTGCTGGCCCCCAGTCTGATGTTCCTCCCGTGGGGTTCAACCACGCATGCTTCTCCTCCTTCCTTGCGTCTGACGCTTTTTGCAGACCCATCCCAAGTCCTGATTTCACTCTTGACCCCCTCATCAGACGGACCCACCCCACACCCTGCAGAGCAAAGCCCTGCCCGACGTGTTTGTTCTCCTCTGTGCTGTGTTTACCCCACGTCTCTCCTAGCTTCTAGGTGCCCATGTTTTGAGAATAATGGAGAAAACCCACCACCCGTCTCTACTGCTGAATCTCCTTTCCCCCAACCCTTCTCTGTCTCAAAGTCGTTTTCCCTCCCGGCCACCCTGGGCTGGGGGAGATGTCCAGTCTCTCTCTCCCTGTTACTTTACAGAAGGGTGTCTTTATTCAATTTGACTGTTGCTATTATGTGGCGAAACTTTCAATAAAAGTCGTGATTTATGAGATGTGTGTGGCTGCGGTTGTTTCTTCGTTTTCTTGCTTTTTGCATGTTCTGCTGCTGCTTCTTTTTCTTCTGCTTTGTCATCTATCAGGGAGAGAAAAGCCAGGCCTGATAATTTCTTGGCATATCCTGTGTGCACTTCGAATGTCAGCTGTTGGCCTGGCAGGAAGTTGTTTCTCGGGTGGGTTTCTCCCCCTTTTACTTCTCCCTGCGGCGCCCCCCCCCGCCCCCCCCCGCCCCCCCCCCCCCCCCCCCCGTTACACAGGCAGAGGCCCTGCTCCATCCTGCAGGCTGGCGATAAGGGGGAGGCAGGGCGCTGGGGGTGGGGGGTGGGAGGTGGCCCCCACGTGGCCCTCGGCCCCTTGCCCTCCTCAGCCGCCGCATGTCCACAGCCCTGTCAGCTCCTGATTGCTGAATAGCTAGAGGCAGGCAGGGTCCTTTCGGGAGATTTCCAGAATTTTCTTTGTTCTGAATACAGCACCCCCCAAGTCCTCTTAGTTTTTTTGGCCTGACCGCTTTAGAAATCCTTCCCTTTTTCTTTTTTGTCAAGTATGTGCCTGCTAGATAAAAGGCTCTTGAATAGAGGGCCTCGCCCGCATTGGGTCTTGGCCCTTGGCCGATGAAAATAGGCTAATTGGAGATAGAAGCCAGTTGTCACAAAGGTGCCTGTGGCGGGGCGGGGAGGAGGAGGGTCCCCGGGAAATGCCAGGTTGACTTTTCCACCTTTCCCCCTCCTCCTGCTTTTATTATTAGCTGCTCCCGAAATGCATCCTAGGCTTTGTGGAGCCCTACAGTAGCATCACCCAAGTTGTGCCCTGCATCTTCACCACCTGCTTAAGGCCTCGTGCTGTGTCTGGAATTGTCCCACGCTGAGCCCCCAGAGGGTGCGTAAATACGTCTTTAACCCACAGTGGGTGGCCTGGGAGGGACCGAGGAAAGCTGGCCTGCTGAACTTGAACAGAGGGTGGACCCCTCGGTTTCCCAGCGGCAGCTTCTGAGGCCGAGCCATCCGGACTTGCGTGTTGGTTAGTCTGTGAACCCCCCAGCCCCAGACTCCGAGCAGATGTGGGATTTGCCTTCCAGCTGCTTAAAATCTCAGGGGGACTGTGCTATGGCGAGCTCCCTGGACCCTTTAAATTTGGGTGTTCCGTCTCCCCAAGGGCCATTGGTGGCCTCATCCCTGGCCTGCTACGGCCACGTGTCCGTTCCCTCATTTCTACTTCTGCTGCCATCATCCATCAAGACCTCTCATCTGGTTTCGAGTGGCTTCTCTCTGGTGGCCTGTCTCTGACTCCAGACTTACATGCCCCCTGCTCCCGACTGCCCAGGGGGTCTGGAATTCCACAGCTGGAAGTCCAGCCTCACCTTCTTGCATCATGTCACGCAGGTCCCCAGGCACCTCTGCTCTAGGGAGTGGGCCCTGGACCCCTCTCTGTGTGTGTGCTCCCTCTCCAGGCTTCTGGAATGACCTTCCTTTCTCTTGCCTAGAAAAACTCATTCATTTTTAGAGGGTCATCTCACGTATCTCCTCCCCTCTCTTTTTCTTTTTCTTTTTTTAAAATTTTTATTTATTTATTTATTTATGGCTGTGTTGGGTCTTCGTTTCTGTGCGAGGGCTTTCTCTAGTTGCGGCGAGCGGGGGCCACTCTTCATCGCGGTGCGCGGGCCTCTCACTATCGCGGCCTCTCTTGTTGCGGAGCACAGGCTCCAGACACGCAGGCTCAGCAATCGTGGCTCACGGGCCCAGCTGCTCCGTGGCATGTGGGATCTTCCCAGACCAGGGCTCGAACCCGTATCCCCTGCATTAGCAGGCAGATTCTCAACCACTGTGCCCCCAGGGAAGCCCACTCCTCCCCTCTCTTGAAGCGTCTCGCACTTCTTCCTTTCCCTCAAGCAGTGACAGCTCTTACCTTTCCGCTCGCAGCCCTTTGCTGGTTCCTGTGTGACTGGTTAACATATTGTTTCCCTGGTCCTTCCTGTACCTGTCCTGTGTGCCCCACTAGAGGTTTAGACGCTGAGGACCAGGACTAGCTATGTCACTGCCGTCCAGTGAAACTTTGTTCGACGAGCTGTACGTTCTGTGCCATCCAGTACATACGGCCCCCGCGCATTTGAAATGGGGCTGGTCACATGTGGCTAGTGGCTATCACGTAGGACATTGCACGTGCGTGTCTTGTTTATCTGTATTTTCAGAAACCCTAGCACTGTGCTCTGCACCCAAGACAAGCCTTGTAAGTACTGCTGAAGGATACGAGAATCATTTAGGTATAGAGTTACATTAGCTGTGTATTCTTTGCCCATTTTCCATGCAATTTGATTTTTAAGTTGGATTCAGTAGATTATATACTTGAGCACCACCAATGCTTTGGGGAATACGAAGATGAATAAACAATGGTCTTTTCCTGCAAGGAACTTGAACATGATGAGTAAATATGTAGTGATAATGGGAAGCCACTGTTTAGGAACAGTTTATATCCTGTGCTGGTGTAGAGACAGGAATCGTTTATGGTGTCTGAAGGGAGATGGGGGAATGCTTTAGAATGTTCGTTCATTCACTCAGCAAATATTTATTGACTATCACTCATGACCCAGGTACTAGGAGTACATCTGTGAACAAAACAGACAAAATTCCTGATCTCACAGAACTTCCTTTCTGGTGGGAGGGAGACATGATAAATAAAATAAGTAAATCGTAGTTGTTAGAAGATGATAAGCCAAAAGAAGGGCTTGGGAGTGCTGGGGTGCAGGGTGGCTTGCAGTTTTGAATAGGTTGGTCAAGGAAGGCCTAGTAGGCAACGTGGCTTTTTTTTTTTTTTTTTTTAAATATTTATTTTTGGCTGTGTTGGGTCTTCGTTTCTGTGCGAGGGCTTTCTCCAGTTGCGGCGAGCGGGGGCCACTCTTCATCGCGGTGTGCGGGCCTCTCACTATCGCGGCCTCTCTTGTTGCGGAGCACAGGCTCCAGACGCGCAGGCTCAGTATTTGTGGCTCACGGGCCTAGTTGCTCCGCGGCATGTGGGATCCTCCCAGACCAGGGCTCGAACCCGTGTCCCCTGCATTGGCAGGCAGATTCTTAACCACTGCGCCACCAGGGAAGCCCCGGCAACATGACATTTGAGCAGAGACGTTTGGACCGAGGGGTGAGGGCTTGGAGAAGGGTGATGGGCAAAAGTAGGTGGAGGGAGGTTTCTGGGGGAGGGGGCAGCTTGAATGAAGGCCTGGGGGTGTAGAAGTGCATGTAGTGGTGAGAGCAGCAAGGCTGGAGCATGGGGTGTAGAGAGAGTGGGAGGCGGGGCTGCAGAGGTAGTTTGGAACCTAGTAATAAAGGCTGAAACCTTGAAAAATGTGTTGATGATTTTCAGTGTCTCTGCAGATATCCTGTCTCCCTGATTAAAATATTAGCCCCCCCACCCCCCCAGGACAGTGATTCCTGTTATTACTCTTCATTTCTCTTCCCACAAGGTTTCATTCCAAGTAGCTGCTCAGAAATTGTGTTGATAAAGGGACAGTTAAAACTCAGCCATGGGCTTCCCTGGTGGCGCAGTGGCTAAGAATTGCCTGCCAGTGCAGCAGACACGGGTTCGAGCCCTGGTCCGGGAAGATCCCACATGCTGCGGAGCAGCTAAGCCCCTGCACCACAACTACTGAGCCTGTGCGCCACAACTACTGAGCCCGTGTGCCACAACTACTGAGCCCACGCACCTAGAGCCCATGCTCCACAGCAAGAGAAGCCACTGCAATGAGAAGACTGCAGGCACCACAACGAAGAGTAGACCCTGCTCGCCGAAACCAGAGAATGCCCACGCGCAGCAATGAAGACTCAATGCAGCCAAAAATAAATAATAAATTAAAAAAACCACAAAAAACAAAAAACAACTCAGCCATATTCTTATGATGAGATTTTTGCAAAAGAAAAGGTGTGATAAGATCAGGTTTCTCCTCTGGTTAATTGTACCACTGGGTCTTATTTCCTTTCTAGGTCTCTCTTTGTGCAGACTGAGTATTCTGCAGGGTCCCACGTGGCTCAGTCTCCGTGTTTTAACACACTCCTTTGACCTGGATTATCTCTGGGGCACAGAGAAGGTTTGGGGGGAGCAGGGCAAGAACAGAGTGGAAGACCAAGCAGGCCTTTAGGGGGCAGGGCTGTGGCCAGGGAGAGGAATGCTGCATTTCCCAGCAAGTCAGGAGACCCAGAGACTTGATGGCTGGACAGGAAGTGAGTTGCCCAGAGCTGCAGATGCAGACTGTGCAAGACAATCATAGTTTCACATGTATCCTGAGCATCAAAAATCCAGCGTTCACTCAGGAAGAGAGGAGTACCCTTGGCCAAGGGCAAGCAAGGGCTTTTAAAACAGATTGCTTATCAGCCTGTTTTCAGGTGGCTGCTTGGAACTACTGATATATACAATGCTAACCACTTCTCTCCAGAAAAACCTGACTTTTTAGACTTCTACCTTTCTAAAGGCAAAGTTGACCACAGCGAGCATATGGCAACGTGCCTTGGAACAGTTGTGTTCATGGGCAAATCTTCAGTGCCAGTTGCCATCAGCAGTCAGGTTTCCCCAAAATGAATACTCAAAACCATCCACAGAGAGCAAGTCACTCCAGCCCTCACCACCCCCAGTGGCCCGTCTGGAACGGTGGCTCACACGGCAGCTTGGAGTTTGTGGATGAGCTGCGTGTAGATTCCTGGCCCCGCAGGTACTGAGATCGGTCATGGAAAGTGTGTGGCTGCGGTCTGGAGCCAATGAAACGGAGACCTGATTCTTCCTTACCGTACTAAACATCTTTATGTTGTTGAACACCATTGACCATTCCCTTCTGTTTGAAATGCCCTAACTTTGGCGTTACAGTTCTCATTGCTCTGTAACAAATTGCTCCCAAATTTAGCAGCTTAAAGCAACCATTGTATTATGCTCAGGGAATCACGGGGTCAGGAATTCAGACAGGGCACAACAGGGATAGCTGGTTTCTGCTTCACCATGTTTCGGACCTCAGGCCAGAAGACTTGACATCTGGATGGTCACTGGAGGGCAAAGGGCTGGAATCATCTGAAGCCTTATCACTCATATGTCTGGTGCCTGGGCAAGGATGACTTGAAGAGTGGAGCTCCGGCATGTGGTCTGTTGATGTGGCTGGGCTCCCTTACAACATGGCGGCTTCAGGGTAGTTGGTCTTCTTACTTGGGTGGCTCAGGGCTCCAAGTATGCATGCCCCAGAGAAAAAGCTGGAAACTACAGCACCTTTTATGACGCAGCCTTGGAAGTCACATACCATCCCTTCTTCTGTATTCTATTGGTTGTAGCAGTCACAAGCTTACTCAGATTCAAGGGAAGGGGAATGGACCAAGGGGCCATATGCCACACTTGGCAAAAGTTTTCTCTCATTTCTCTCCTGGTTCTTTGGCCATTGTTTTGGGTTTGCAAAAGATGTTGGGATTCCTCCTGAAACTGTCCTTGTCCCTGCTTTTACTCTACCCTCTCAACTCATTCACTCCCACGATTTTAGAGGCCACTTAAGACACTGATAAATTCAATCTGGGTCCTCTGGCTTAATCTTTCTTCTGAGCTTCAGAACAGATGCCCAAATCGTCCTATGGACACTGCAAATTTAATACACCCAAACTGAACACATGTATCATTCCTCTGCAAACCTGTTTCTTCTGCATTCCTTATCTCTGTTGGTGAAACCCCCCTGACTCAGCCACCCAGTAAATTCAAAACTCCTTCCTCTCCCTCATTTCTGCATCTGGCCATTTACCCAGTTCTGATAATTTTGTCTTCTGCTCACTCTTAAATCTCTTCCTGCTTTGTTATGCAAAATATCCTTGCTTTAGTTCAGGGCCCCTTCATCTTGGACTATTATGATAAGCTTCTGACTGTCCTTACCGTGTCTATTTTCAAGCCCTTCGATCTGTCCTCTGTAGAGTGACTTATCTAAAACACAGAGCTGGTCATGTTAATCCTCTCTTGCAAATCTTTGACCTCTTGTCTTCAAGATGAAGTCCAGTCTCCTTGGTCATGGTCTACAAGACTCCACGTCTCCATCCGTATCTCCCATTAAACTCTTCTCTCCGCTCGATTCCTAGCAGTGCCAAACTTTTAGTGCCTGAAACGGGCAAGGATATTTCATGCTGTTATGACTCTGTCTGCCTTTCTCTTTTGTCTTCCTGGGAAATTCCTGCTTATCCTTGAAAACCCTAGTCAGGCATCTCCTCTTTGAAGCCTTCTCTGACTCTCCTGACACGATTCATCGTATTTCCCTCTGTCGTACTTTGCCCACTCCTGCCATTGTGTGTTTTTGTCGGGCCCCTGCGAGATCTTTAAGGGCAGAGAACTAAATCTTTTCGTTTGGGCTCCCAGGGCCTGGTGGGGACTAGGTAGTCATTAATGTTTGATGTCCAATAGAATCAAGAGCCAGTAATAAAGACACTGGTTGTTGTCACTGAATCTGTGACTGCCAGGGGTTTCAGGACCCTCCCTGTTTCATTTGACCCTTTAAGTGGTTTCTTATCAAGAGTCACTAATTGTCTTTTTTATATATAAAAGATGACCGTACCAAATCACTAACTGTGTTCGTCCAGAGAAAGGTCTGTCTGACTCAGTCCGGCAGGACCTTTCAGAGCAGTGCCCTGTGTTGTCTGTGCCTCCTGAACAGGACTGCGGCCAGCTGTTCTGCTTAGGAATGAAGCTTTTATCTCCTGAAGCTTGTGTCCAGCTTAGCAACCAGGAGTGCTGGGAATTACCAAGGGTCCAGAGAGGAGACAAGGAAGGTACCCGGGGACCTTGAATCATCCACAAACTGGGTAATTCAAGAGCAGGGAGTATACGTTCATTCTTGTTCAACCCATATTTATTGAGTGCTTGCTGTGTGCTAGGCATTCTTCTAGGTGCTAGGAATGCAGTGGCGAACAAAACAGACAAAAGTCTTACCCTTATGATGCTTCCATTCTGGAGGGTGAATTGACTCTCCCTTATGAGGCTTCCATTCTCGGGGGACACGGGGCATCCTGATCATGGCTGATTTGCCTGTGAGCCTCTAACTCAGGGCCTTATGCATGGCAGGCACTGAACAAATGTTTCTGGAGGGAATGAATGAGTGTTGTTGGACAAATGAGGTTTAACTGGGCAGATTTTTCTTCCTTGAGGGAAGCGAACTCGATTTTATGAAGCACTTGTCAGGTGCAGGGTAAGTTCCCCATAGAAGACCCTGGTCTTCCAGGCATAAGTGCCCTTCAGAGAGACCGGGCACCGTTTGTCGGGCCGCGAGGCTGATTTGACAGCCCTCCAGAGTGAACTACAAAATGAGCCCTCCACCGTTCGGCCGACAGCTACAGGTCCCCGGTTACCTCTTTACCTCAACAAACAGCCAGCCCAGACCAGTTAGCTAGGTTGGGCACACTGAGGAACATATCTTTTCTTTCTCTCTTTCCCGTGGTTGGGTTGGCCGAGTGCAAGTGTTTTAAATAGAACAGACATCATGGCTATAAAACATCTGTAACATTGCACATTTAGTCAAGTTCCTGGTGGACCGAGTTCTGTTTGATTGGTGAGGTTTTGCTGCGACTGTTGTTTCCTTTTTCTCCCCTGTTTACCCCTCTGGAAAGTAAAGTTTTCTTTTATGTGAGGATTTATAGAAATATGTTCCTGGCATGAGAAGACAACAGGCATGTTAGGATATTGGTGTTGCAGAGAAATATGACCTCCAAGGCATGGACAGCTTTTATCTCCTATAGAGAATGATCTTCCTCGTGTGGAATAGTCTGTTTCTCTTTGTAGGGTAAGGGGCTGCCTAGATTAAGACGGATAAAGACGCTGCTTTGCACTGAGATGGCATCCTTTTTGCTGGAGCATCTTCAGCCCTTGGAATACTGTGGTTGCCCAGGACCACTGCTGGGGGTGGGCTGATTCAGGTTGGTGTCCGAGAAATCTGAAAAAAGTAGAATCAATAATAACTAGTCTTTAAATTTACAAGTGTGCTTCTTGCCTTTTCCAAGTGTTTTTCCTTCTGTTTTGTCTGCGGGACAGGCAGGAAAGGTTTGATTCCCGTTCATGGCCAAACCGAGAGAGTTCAGTGACTGGTGTGGGGCAGGGCAGGCGGCGGGGAAGGGGGAAGAGGGAATTTGTCTGCCTGTCGTTCCAGCCCCGTGCTAAGCATGTTTCATGTGTTAGCTCTTTTAATCCCATTTTATAGAGGGAGAAAGTCAAGGTCAGAGAAGCTTAGTCACTTGTCACGGTCACCTAGTATATATGCGTCAGAATGGAGATTCCTGGGTTCCTCTTTCTGCTCTATCACTTGACCTGCTGTGGGTGCTGGGATTGGAACCTGGCCCTCCCATCGCCAGAATCTCCAAATCTGGTGCTCTTTCCTGCCTCCAAGGATCTCTTTGGTTTAGAAAGATCACCCCCCCTCTCTTGAGGGGCGAGGCGTTTAGTAACAGGTAGAGGGACTTGCTCATGATTATCTTGGCTTCTCTCTTTTACTGCAAACACTTCTTTGGGTACCCTCTTTCCCTCAAAGGAAGTTCCTTGTGGCGTGTGGCAGGGACCAGACCAGCACATCCTGGGAGGGGAATTTGACTTTTTTTTTTTTCTTGACAGGTAAAATTTATGGCCCAACAGGTGGCTGAGTGTGTTTACCAAAGACGACCACGCCAAGGGTGCAATGTGCTTCTCTCTCCTTGTGCCTCCCCCACCTGCCCCGACCTTTCCTCCCACCCCCGGGATGTTTCTGGAACAGTAGAATGAGTGACAGAGCAGGGAGGGACCTGCTCGTGGGGAAGTGAACCCCAGGCTGCATGCAGGTCACTAGGTCTGGGAACCTTCCTTCTGGTTCATGCTTTTCTCGCCACTCTTGCCTCCTTGCCAGCATCTAAGTGTTAAGGTGACCCAGCCCCCCACAGTGGCCCTGCTTTTCTCTTTAACAGCCGATTGAAGAGTTGCGCCCCTGTTTAAACCCTGTGGAGGCTTTCTGTTGCTTCCTGTCTTGGCCTGCAGGTCCTTCCCTGCCTGGCCTGGCCCCCCTTCTCCTTGCATTCCATTGATACCTTGAGCTACAGTATTTCAGGTTCGCTTGCAGCCTTTCAGCCAACACTGAAGATGCTACAGCCTCAGCTGGGGAGGCCCTTCTCCCCTTCCTTTCCTGGCTCCCCCACTGCTGACTTCAAGCCTCAGGTCACACCCAGTCTTGCGCCCCAAAGCCTCACCAGGCTGCAGTAATGAGCCTGCTGCTTGACTGTAAACACCTTCAGAGCAGAGACCAGGTCTTGGTCCACTTAACATCCATCAAGCCGAGCACCATGCTCGGCACATGGTAGGTCCTCAAAACACGTTTGATGAGAGAATGACTGAATGAATATGGCTTGCCACCAGAGACAGTCCTCTGCAATTTATTTTCTTCTCTGACCCTCTTGGTCTGCATTCTCACTCTCCTGGGATTCAAGCAAATGTTTTATGACATGTGCCAGGTGCTTTCACATCCTTATCTCTGGTGATGCTTATGGCAGCTCTGTGACGTATAGGTATTGCCCTCACTTTTGCCCATGGCTCACCTGCAAGGGACTCAAGCCCAGCGCTCCCTGGTTCAAGTCCCAGCCTCCTTCTGCTGTTCCCTGGCTTTTCCCCACTCTTGTGTGCAGGATGGTAATAACGAGACCTTTTGTTGAGGTCTCCATCGCCCACTTTCTCTCCTGTAAGACGGCACAAGCAGCTTCTTGCAGAGCCCTGACTGTATATTAGAGTCATCTGGAAAATGTTGAAAAAATACTGATGCCCAGGCCTCCCCACAGACCAATGAAATCAGAATCCCCGAGGGTGGGGCCCGTATCTGTAGGTTTTAGGGGCTCCCCGGGCTGTTCTAAGGTGCAGCCAAGGTTGAGCCCTGCTGTCCTCCGGGAGTGTCAGGGAACCCGCAGCCTGGTTCAGCTCCGTGGATTAGGTAAAACTTGCTCATCAAGAACTGATTGCCATGTGCATCTAAAATATGTTAATGAAGGTAATCAAGGCTAAGGGTTAAGGCTGCCATTTGTTCTTTTCATGAAATCAACTGGAGGGCCTGGGGGATGGGATACCTTGGCTTCAGAGCCTGCCTACCAGCCTAGTTTTTATCCTTTCTTTCCCAAGAAGAGCTGTGTCGTTGTTCCTGAAGTCCTCTATCGACCAGTCTTTCCCAGAGTACAGTGGTGCCCTACTAAGCCTCGTTTTCCTTAACCAAGGGCCTGTCTTCTGACCATCCTTCCTGACATGGTTTTCAGCGTGCGCCTTGAGCTTTCCTGCACGTCACGTGCAGGACACAGAGACTCTTCTGGTTTCAAGGAACTTTTAAATGCTTAACTTCTTTTTAAAGATTAATTAATTAATTAATTAATTAATGGAAGTATAGTTGATTTACAAAGTTGTGTTAGTTTCTGGTGTACAGCAGAGTGATTCAGTTACATATATATTTTTTTCTTCATCTTCTTTTCCATTATGGTTTATTACAAGATATTGAGTATAGTTCCCTGTGCTATACAGTAGGACCTTGTTGTTTATCTATTTTACATATAGCAGTTTGTATATGCTAATCCCAAACTCCTAATTTTTCCCTCCCTGCTTTTCCCCTTTGGTAACCATAAATATGTTTTCTATGTCTGTCAGTCTGTTTCTGTTTGGCAAATAAGTTCATTTGTATCATATTTTAGATTCCACATATATATGATATCATATGATATTTGTCTTTCTCTGTCTGGCTTACTTCACTTAGTGTGATAATCTCTAGGTTATGTGGCGGCAAATGGCATTATTTCATTCTTTTTATGGCTGAGTAGTATTCCATCGTACATATGTACCACATCTTCTTTGTCCATTCATCTGTCAATGGACATTTAGGTTGCTTCCATGTCTCGGCTGTTGTAAATAGTGGTGCTGTGAACATGGGGGTGCGTGTATTTTTTTCAAATTATGGTTTTCTCTGGATATATGCCCAGAATAGCATATTGCTGGATCATATGGTAGCTCTATTTTTAGTTTCTTAAGGGACCTCCACACTGTTTTCCTTAGTGGCTGCACCAATTTGCATTCCCCCCACCAGTGTAGGTGGTTCCCTTCTCTCCACACCCTCTCCAGCGTCTGCTGTTTGTAGACTTTTTGATGATGGCCGTTCTGACTGGTCTGAGGTGGTGCCTCATGGTAGTTTTGATTTGTGAAATGCTTAACTTCTGAGTAGAAACTGCCTCTCTGGTACTTGCTACCCAGACACCCTGAAATGGTTCAGGAAAAGAGTGGTTTGGGAAGTAGGAAGGGACGGTCTGAACCCATCACCTCAGCTGTGTGTTCAGTCCCGGGGCCTGCACACGGGCTGGCTTCAGGTAACCCTGAGCACGGCTGTGAGCAGGGCCTCAGGCACCTCTCTGCCTGGAGGTTGGCACTGGCGAGGCTGGAGCCAGGGGAGAGGCTCTGAGGAAGGTGTGTGTTAGCGGCGTGGGCTTGGGAGTTGGGTTGGCCTTGGTGGCTTGGTTCGAGGTACAGGGGCTTCCTATGGGCCATGGTCTTGGAGTTAGGATTTCACATTTGCCATCTCAGTTTGTGTTGTTCAGGCCAGGGCCTTATGCCCATTTATCAAAGGAGGCAGGTGTCTCCCAATGCTGTGGAGAGACTTGACCTCTTTTCATCTGACCAACCAGGGGAGTTATTCAGTATGTCTCAGTGTACACAGATGTGCTTGAAAACGTGAAACCGGGTGGACAAAGAATTTTAAACTTGTGATTATTGTTTCCCTTGGACCATTTCTGTCGGCAGGGTCGCCTTGGACCTAGGCTCTAGCCACGGGGCCCCGGGACCATCGTGTTACCATGTCTAGGGCCCTCCCCCTCCCCGGGAGCCCTCCTCTTTGTCTCCAGAAGAAGTCCACCCTGGGTGGGTGAATCGTGCTCCTACTGCTGGAGGGACAGGCACAGGTAGAGTGAACTGAGTTCATCCCAGCCTGCTGTCCTGTCTGGCCCTTCTTTCCCACCTCTTTCTGGGGTTTATTAAGAATCTGCTTTGGCTGCCTGTCCCTTGGCTGGGGCTGTGGAGGCACCTCTTTCGTATGCAGAAATGCTCGGCTTCCTCGAAAATTCAGCAGTAGTAAAGGGTACGTAATTTCGCTTAATACCGTTGCTGTAAAAGATGATGGGTTTTAATTGCCTCTGTGTGTTGGTAATCATTTGAACCCTGGAGAGAGAGTCTTTGGGGCCTTCTCTGTACTGAGTCCATCACTCTGTGACAAGTATTGGGGGCCGGGGGCTCTGAGAAGGATGGAGGGATGGAGACACTACCCGTGGATGCAGAGCAGCTTGGGTACCTGGGATGATGGTGTGATGGCCAGCCAGCCACCTCGCTCAGCATCAGGTCACGATCCTTAATTTCCTGTGCTTTCCAAGGCGGCACTCCATCTCTGCACCTTTTTCTGTTACCCCCCAGCCCCCAGTCTGAGTGCCACTGGCTAGGATATTACTCTCTGATACCAATCTGTGGACCGGTCACCCTCTCTGGCTACAGATTTTCCCCCAAGGGTAAGAGGAAGTAGTATTTTTTAAATTAGCCTGGGAGGGAGCTGGGTGAGGGCTTGGAAAGGGCTGGGGGGTCAGCTCCCTGCTGAAGCACCCTGATCACCTTCATTAGGAGATCACACTTTCTTTTAGGTGAGTTACTGTTTTAATCAGAGGTAATGCTGTACCCTGGCTATGTCGGCTAATTGTGTATACATTATATTCTAGCCCCATATAGATGAAGTCTAGTCTCTTCCTTCCAATTTTAAAGCTATTTAGAGGGAATGCCAAATTGTAGCCTGAACACTGGTGCTCTCTGGCTAATAGCTACAGATGGGGAGCGAGTGCTCTAAGAAACATTTATTTATAATGTTTATAAGGGTTATATTTATAATTAGTTTCCTCTGAAGTTAAATTAATTTCTGCAGTTGACGACATCAGATATTGTTACACCTTTGTCCAGTGGTCAACCGTGGGTGAATTGAGGCACATGGAATTAGCTGGTGGATGAAACAGGGGAAGCATGCTTTCTTGGACGCTTGGGTTTATTTTAAGCCCTTTTTGCACTCAGATTCTTGACTTGGGAATCTTTTGGGCCTGTCATTAAGAAAAACTCCGAAAACAGCTTTAGTGAGATACAATTCACATGCCGTGTAATTTACCCATTTGAAGTGTATAGGTCAGTGGTTTTTGGTCTGTTCACAGATACGTGCACCATCACCACAGTCCGTTTTAGAGCATTTTCACCACCTCACAAAGGAGCCCCATACTCTTTAGCCACACCTCCTGACCTCTCCCTCAGCCCTAAGCAACCCCTATTCTACGTGCTGTCCCTATGGGTTTCCCCATCAAACTTTCATATGAATGGAGTCATACAACATGTGGTCTTTTATGACTGCCTTCTTTCACTTCAGACAATGTTTTCAAAATCCATCCAGGTTGTAGCACGTGTCAGCGCTCCATTCCTTTTTGTGACCAAATAATATTCCATTATATGGATAGATCACACTTAATTTATCCATCCACCCATCCATCCATCCATCCATCGGTGTTCCACTTTCTGACTGACAAACAAGGCTGCTGTGAACATTTTGTGGGGAAGGTTTTGGGTGGACATACGTTTTAATTTCTCTTGGGTATATAGTAGGAGTGGAATTGTTGAGTCCTATGGTAACTCGACAGTTAATCATTTGAGGAGCTGCTAGACTGTTTGCCAGAGCGGATGCAGCATTTGACATTCCCACCAGCAGCATCTGGCCTGTCGGTTTTGCATCTTGCCTTCAGAATCGAAAAGGGCAGAATCAGACTTGCTCCTCATGACGTCCCCTCGTCTCCCTGTCCCCAGTTGTCTCTTTTTGCTGGGATGTCACAAGTAAAGGCGTAGGAAATTCAACGAATAGAAAGCTCAAGTTGGGGAATTCCCCGGTGGTCCAGTGGTTAGGACTCTTCCACTGCCGGGGGCCTGGGTTCGATCCCTGGTCAGGGAACTAAGATCCCACATGCCGCGTGGCGCGCCCCACCCCCCCGCCCCCCCAGAAAAGAAAGCTCGGGGTTGTGATGCCCCATTTTGTCACCCGCTAGTGCTGTGTGACTTTGGATGCTTCACATCTCTGAGCCTGTCTCCTTGGCTGTGGAAGAGAAGCTGAGACCCGTCTGAGGACTGACGTGAGGCCTGAGGAGGGCAACTGTGAGGAGGGCTCGGCCCAGGGCCGGGCCCACAGTGGGTCCACAGGGAGGACAGCGCATTCTGAGCGTGGAGGAGACGTGGGCACCACAGCTTTCCGTAGGAGAAGAGGACCTGCTATTAGGAGGGACCCTGCCACGTGTCAACCCGGGCCCTACATGTTTTATCAGAGGAACTTAAGTCGCATTTGGGCCACTTCTCTTCAAGAGCTGGCTCTGCTCTCCTGACTCCTTTACCTTCCCACCTCACCTTCTGGGACAGAGCCTTGACCCTGCGGCCCCTGCCATAGTGCTTGTGCAAATGATGAGTGTGACCTGCCTTCCTCAGGGGGCAGATTCAGATGGTCGCACCTGGGGCGTAGCGTTCTTCTCCCCCAGGGTGGTGGAGGCATCCTTGTGGGCCACGCCCCACCGTCACCAAGGACAGGTGAGACTGAGGCCGTGGTGTCTGAGAGCCTCTCCCAAGGAGGTCCCCATGTTAGTTACCTGGGGCTGCCACACGCTGGGTCGTTGAAGCCACAGAAGTGTTCTCTCATAGTTAGGAGTCTACAAGTCTGGAGGAGACAGAGGCTCCCTTCTGGAGGCTGTGAGGGAGAAACCGTCCCTCGCCTCTCTCCTAGCTCCTGGGACCTGCCGGCATTCCTTGGCTTGTAGACACATCACTGCAGTCTCTGCCTCTGTCTTCACACAACCTTCGTGTGTGTGTGTGTGTGTCTGTGTGTGTGTGTGTGTGTGTCCCTTCTCCTCCTCTTATAAGGACACCTCATTGGATTTAGGGCCCACCCTACACCCAGGGTGATTTCATCTCAAGATCCTTTATTAATTATAGCTGCAAGACCCTCTTTCCAGATGAGATCACATTCTGAGGTTCTAGGTGGACATGAATTTTGGGGGGGACTCATCAAGCCACTGCAGTCTCTTTTTCCACATATGATTCTAGAAATTTTTGGAGAAGATTCCCAGTTCCTGACTTGTGTTCTGATTTCGTATGTTACATGAGTTTTGCCATTGGATTCGGATGTGATTGGGGTGTTGGTGGTGGCAAGAGTGGTAGTTTAGGGGGAGGAGGGCAGAATGGAAGAAAATATTGGGAGAATGTAAGAATTTTAGAGGACAGGTCCCTTGGAAGAAACACCTCAGGGGAGGGGGCCATGGAGTTTGGGACTTCTAGGATCTCAGTCAGCCTTCCTAGAGCTTCTTTACCATTAAAGATTGGGCTTAATTCTCAAATGCAGAGTTGATGATACCACACAGTCTCATCCCAGATCCTGAAGAACAAAGTGCTCACCAAATTCAGAATCTAGTATGAAATCACATGGTATCTTTCAACTTACTTACCAGTTCTCCTTTGTCACTCTGCCTTGCC
This sequence comes from Balaenoptera physalus, assembly GCF_965194825.1. Lineage (NCBI taxonomy): Eukaryota > Metazoa > Chordata > Mammalia > Artiodactyla > Balaenopteridae > Balaenoptera > Balaenoptera physalus. The sequence goes on from NC_138901.1 coordinate 38,239,270, forward strand.
TTTAACTAGCACATGAGTCACCTTGCTGGGACTTGATTTTTTCATCTGCATAATGGGGATGATGGACAATCAGGTTTGCGAGAGCTCGTCCAATGCTAGCATTCTTATCCTTCCTGGGCTCTTTCAACCTTGGGATTCCCATAGATGGGAGAGCATCTGCAAAGAGCCTGCGTTCTTGGGCCCTGAAGATGGCTCGTGCTTTTTCACCGAGGGGAATTTGAACTCTTTTCAGGAGCATGGTTATGGCAAGAGCTGACTGAGTTTCTCTGGGCCTCTCTCACACCCATTTAAGACTCTTCAGAGCCATTTCCTGCCTTTCCATGCATTTATTAGGATCAGAAATATTTGTTGTTGTTCTGTTGTTTTCTTGTGTGACAACTAATATCTTTGGGCCAGTGCTGTTGGAGCTAAAATTTCCTCTTCGATCTCATCATAAAAGATTCTGACACCTCCACCCTCTGCTTTCAACACACACACACACACACACACACACACACACACACACACACACACACACACACACACACACCTGCTTTATTCGATCTTATAAAAATACAGCCAGTGGCTCCACTCTGAGTGACCACTTCAGATGGAAACACATTTTTTTTAAAAGAGAATTTTTGAAACTCGAAAAAAAAAGCCAGCTCTCTGGTTAGAGGCAGGAAGGTGGAGTGTTCTTTGCAGCTCTAGTTAGCAGCTGGCTTTGGCCAGTTCTTATGTGTAAACAGCAATTTTCCGAACTGGAATGGATGCTGGGGTTTTCTTTCTGGAGCCAAGAGTTGTGTGGAGAGCAGTAGTGTTTAGTTAAATTACGGGTCCGGATAACAAAACTTTGCAGCAGTGATTTGTGACAGCCCAAACCCTCCCCATGCCCCTATGCGTGCTACACACACACACACACACACACACTCACACTCACACAAACACACACACGCCTTCCCAGAATGCCACCCTAGACCATAAAAGGAGGTATCTGCTAGGGGAGGGGCTGTCCCCAAGGGTGTAGGGCCATCGCTCTGGGTGCAGCCTTCCACCAAAAACTCCAAGCCAAGGATGTTTCAGACCCATTTGCTTGTGGATTTCGGACTGAGCTCTCTCTGGAGCAGATGGGTGGCTCTCTCCATCTAAGTGTGCTGTGGAGGCCCTGAGCCTTGTGGTGTGCAGCGGCTGTGTGTCGGTGTGAAGGCTGTGGGTTGGGAAACAGTTACCCGAAGGGCCTAGCACAGGAAGAAGACACAGGTGGCTCTCTCCACTGTGGGCAGAGAGGACTTTTTATAACACAGAGGGCTATAGAGTCGGGGGCCAGTGTGTAACTGGTCCTGCTTGCTGTTTCTAGGGTCAGAGAGGGTTAAAGGTCTGGGGTGCTGGATGGTTCCTGGGGCACACAGAAGCCAAGACTCAAGGATTGGGACTAGAGAGGTACCCCCAATACACACACACACACACACACACACACACACACACGCATGCACACACATGCATGCAAACATGTACACAGAAATGAAACCTTGACAGTATTGATGGGAATTTGAGGACCTCCGTTTAGTCCACTGAGACCTTGGACACCACGTCCCCACGCTGCCCCCTTCCTGCTCTCCTCAGGAGCCATGGAGGTGGGAGGGAAATGGAGGGAAGAGTGTGTGATTCTAGCATCCTCTGCCTGCCCCCTGCGTCCCTCTCCAGAATGCAAACCATGGAGCAGTGCACAGCCCATTTAGCAGTGATGCCATCAGAATTCCCAAAGTAAATCACTCCCATTTTCCCCAGCACCCCTGGTGGGAGGGGTCACCTGCAGAGCCCCATCACCCCCCAGCCATGCTCCCCTCTCCTGAAGCTGAGACGTCGGTGAGCAGCTAACCAGGTGTTGCCCATCTTCCCACTGGCCTCTTCACGTTTGGAAGGTTTTGATTAAACCAGTCTCCTTTTCGTGTTTGCTGAAGAGTGGGATCTATCTCTGTATCTGAGCTGGTTCCTGGAAAGTATGTTTTAGTAACTTGGACGCTTTGGCCACATTGTCTGGGGCCTGGAATTTCTCATCCTTGTTTTAAAAAAAGTGTTTTAAAGACTGTTTTGGGACTGTGTAGATTTATAGCTGGATGTCTTCCCCAGCCTTTAGGGGTCTGTCTTGGCAGGTTTACGGCTGTAGGGCAACGGTGGAGGGTGTAAGAGGGGACCTTCTCTTTTTACCAGTTACTGGGGAATGAACATTCTATTGACTTCTGTTATTTGGAATGAAGACACGTTGGTCGTTTAATTCTCTGCGTCCCTGTGAACATTTGGAATATTTATAGGGCCTGCTGTCTATACCCACCTGGCTCTACACAATGTCTGAATGAGACCGTGGGGTTCATTTTATGGAATATCTCTCCAGAGTTTCTTTAAGTTGAGAACTCCACGAGTGCATGTTTGTAGATCACATTAGTGTTTCTTTATAGATATTTAATTGCTTGGCTGGGGTTAAAAAAAAGGAATGAAAAATCTAAAATGAAACTATTGGGAGTCTTTGCCCATCTGAAATCACGTAGAGATGTAGGAAAGTGTTTTTGAAATGATAGTGGAAGAGAATGGTCAATAAGAGTTGATTTATCAAAGTGTTTGGTAGAAGGTATCTTACTGCTGCACATTTCTACTGAGGCTGAAGGATGAATTTAGTAACTGACTTTGGATTCAGCTAGTGACCATTTATTTATCATCTACGCGCTGTCCCACCAGACTCTTGGGCATATGTTATTTGTAAATTTATTTATTTTATTTATTTTTGGTGTTGCTGCACGCGGGCTTTCTCTACTTATGGAGAGCGGGGGCTACTCTTCGTTGCGGTGCGCGGGCTTCTCATTACTGTGGCTTCTCGTTGCGGAGCACGGGCTCTAGGCGAGCAGGCTTCAGTAGTTGCAGCATGTGGGCTCAGTAGTTGTGGCGCACGGGCTTTGTTGCTCCGCGGCATGTGGGATCTTCCCGGACCAGGGCTCGAACCCTTGTCCCCTGCATTGGCAGGCAGATTCTCAACCATTGCACCACCAGGGAAGCCCTAGGCATATGTTATTTAATTTAGTTGCAGCAGGAACCTTGTGTGGTCGGCTAATTATTATATCTCCGTTTTTAAAGGGGATTAAATTCCACACTGTATTTGAATGTGAGTTCCAGCACCTCGCACTTAATCTATTTGTTGAATGAATGCATTAGGAAAGTTAGATGAGTAAAATTTGGTGATTAGTGAGTGTAGGGAGAGATTTAAATCTGGCGAGGGCCTGATGGAGCATCACCGTGAAGGTGACCTTGATCCACCAGGGGGACTGAGGGATAAGCAGGGAGACCGATAAGGAGGGAGATGAACAAGGAGCTGGATAAGATGCCCACCAGTTAACCGGAGGTTCTTGGAGCTCGGAGGTATGGACACTGGTGGGATCTTCATAGAATGTCCTCACGTACATTATCTCATCAAATTTCTCATTCATCTGAAAAGAGATGAAAAAATAGTAAACAACAGTTTTAAACACACATGCAAACCACTGCATGGTGGCCAGTGAGATGTATGAGAGTCACCAGGGCAGTGTCCTCCTGAGACAGCACAGGATGTCCACTACAACGGTATTCCAGGTCGGGGGTCAGTCAGCGGGCTGAGGTGGCATGTGTCCCCTCTGGGAGCTGCTGAGTTAAAGTGTCAGGTCCCCTGAGGTCTGGGAGCCTCCCTGTCGGGCCCACCATGCTCACAGATTCGGGGGAGTTCAGGGTTAGGCGGGACAGGGAGCTCTGGTCCAGGACTTCACGTGCAGAGCACAGAACCCAGCCCTCAGGCGAGTCCTGTCCAGGGTCACATCCAGACTTAGACACAGAAGCCAGGTTTCCAGAGCCTTTCACACTCCTAAGAACAGCCTGCCTGGGACCGCTGTGCCCTTAGGTGTCACTCTGCTGAGTCTCTACTGTTGGGAGTGGGTTCGTTGGTTCATTCTTTCCACACATGTGTCAGGAGACTTGGTGATACGTGATCCAGGCAGCCATGGCCCCCATACTTAGGCAACCTACATCGACTTTTTTTTTTTTAAATAAATTTATTTATTTATTTATTTTTTGGCTGCGTTGGGTCTTTGTTGCTGCGTGTGGGCTTTCTCTAGTTGCAACAAGCAGGGGCTGCTCTTCGATGTGGTGTGTAGGCTTCTCATTATGGTGGCTTCTCTTGTTGTGGAGCACAGGCTCTAGACGCGCAGGCTTCAGTAGTTGCAGCACGTGGGCTCAGTATTTGTGGCTCATGGGCTCTAGAGTGCAGGCTCAGTAGTTGTGGCGCACAGGCTTAGTTGCGCCACGGCATGTGGGATCTTCCCAGACAAGGGCTCGAACCCGTGTCCCCTGCATTGGCAGATGTATTCCCAACCACTGCGCCACCAGGGAAGTACCCCCTGCATCGACTTACAATAGACATGCGTGACATTGTGGCTGTTTCTTTTTTTTTTTTTTAGTGTTTTCAGAGTCCTCTCATTCATTTATTTTTGGGTTTTAGTCTTGCTTTTCTTTGTATGTTCTCATCAAAAATTTTTCCCCCAAGCTTTATTGGGGTGTAATTAACAAATAAAATGGTAAGGTATTTAAAGCGTACAATGTGATGATTTGATGTATGTATGTATTTTATATTGTGGCAAGATCTAGCCATTGGGTTAAGACGTTGTGCTTTTATTATATAAAACCAAACTAGTGAGACCCTGTATCCACTGAGTTTTACAAATTTTTATTTGACATTAAAGAAGAACAAAAAAAGAAAAAGAAAAAACCAACCCCAAACCCCGCACAGCCTAACTTAGTCTTCAGAATAAAATTTATTGTATTTTATTGTCTTTCACTCTTCCATGTAAGATTTTTGGTCCCACTCTGAAGAGTAGACATCATCGAGTTCCCTCCTCCCTTTGCTTTAGGGCTGGTGGGATTCTGAAATGTGGCCATTGCAGAAATTTGTTTGTTTTTGCATCCACCAGACTTTGGCTGTGGACTTCTGTGTGCCTGGCCCTGTATTTGCACCCTGGGGGGTACCGAGAGGAGTCAGGAGCCCACGGTCTGGGGGAGGAGGTTAGAACGAAGGCAGGATTATCACTCACTTCAGTGCGAGGTGGAAAGTAGTGAGTGTGTGAGAGGCAGAGGGGCGCAGCGTTTGGGGTTCAGAAGCAGGAGAAACAGCTTCTGGTTGGGACGGCTATACAGGTAGTTTGAATTTTGGAGAAGGGCACTGGATCTCGGAGGAAAGTCACAACTTGGCAAGGGAGGTGCAGGAGTGGAGAGGTCTCCCAAGGAGCAGGACCTGCGTGCACAGAGGTGTGGAGGCCTGGGGACCAGCTGCGCTTGGCTGAGTGTAGGACAAATCCAAGTGAATGGTGAGAAATCCAGAGGGGAAGGAGCCCTGGGGGCCGGGCTTGGAGGGCGGTCCCGGTGTATGAGGTCCTGTCTGTCCTGTTGGCAGACGTAAGCCAGCACCCAGAACGGCTCTGTGTAGGCAATCTGCATGTGGTTTTGAATTATGTGTGAGTTTCTTATTGACACACTTTACGGGTACTTTCAGGGCAGCAGACCTTTATGCACGTAGTTCTCTTCTGTTCATGTCTCTTAGGTTTAAAATAGCTTTGACGTGTGACTTAACATCACAGTGAAGCTGTGTGTTACAGCCAAAGAGGTTCACTCTCCATCTGTATGAAACTCGAGCTTTCAGGTTGCGGCCCGAAGGCCTAAGGTATCCAGAGTGACGGTCTCCGGTATCCTGAGACGTCCAAAGGGCCCGCTTGGTGCAGCTGGCATATTCCTAACATCGCCTTCCTCTCTAGAGAAGTGTGGAGAGTGGCTTGCTCAGCATCTCGGTGAGTGTGGCTTCAGATAACCTAGTTAACCCATGGCTTCCTCTTGTCATTTCTTGCAGATGGTCACAAGAACAAAGAAAATCTTCGTAGGCGGATTATCTGCGAACACGGTGGTGGAAGACGTGAAGCAGTATTTCGAGCAGTTCGGCAAGGTAAGCGGTGCAGAAGCCTGCGCAGTCCGTAGCAGTGGCTGCCGTGGCCCCTGCCTTTGCCGCTACTGTGTCCTCAAGAACCTTGTCCTTGGACTCGGCCGTCAAGATGTAAATGAAATTTGGCAGGAGCCGAGATAGCAGAGTCCGGCTTGTGGTGGGCACGGCACCCCACGTGCCTGCAGGAGCAGACAGAGTGGCCTTTGAGTGCGGATTCACTGGCATTTGCCGGCCACGTGGGCCTGGGCTGGGAGCTGACGGTGGCAGCTCCTGGCGAGGGATTCAGGGCTGTGAGTCACAGGGCAGGAGCTCCCGCAGAAGCTGGCCTGTAAGTTGGCGCTGGACTTCATTCTGTGCCCTTCTGGAAAAGGCATTGAGAGAGGAGGCTCCCTGGGGCCCTTGCGGCTGAACCCTCCCCTGTCAAATGCCCGAGGAAACTCAGGAAAGATGCTAGGCTCGTACCTGTCAGAATGTCGGTGAGACAGCAGTACAATTATCCCCTGGGCTCTGCTGCGGGAACGGGCTGGGAGCAACTCAGAATGCCCCAGATGAGTCAGGAAGTGGAGTGTGGGAGTGTGTGTGTGACAGACAGAGTCACACAGACAGACAGGGCACGTAACCATGGATGATTAATTCAGCCCCTTTCTAGTTGGTGGGGGGGACCCACTGCCTTGGAGAGTGGGTTCTTCCCCAGGGTGACACGTTCCTCCAATGACTCTGTCGCCCTAGGGCTCCAGCAGGGCAGCTTGCTGGGCACTGAGCCTTGCTGGCATTTGTGTGGTGCCCCTCCTATGGCTCCTGTGTCCCAGGAGGCTGGCAGGTGGGTGGGTGCACAGGGCCTACGCCTCCTGCATCTTTGCACAGTTGTGGACATTGTCCTGGGAGCACAGGTGTGGGATAGTTTTCTTCTGTGTGTCTCCCGCCTCCACCGAAGGACGGATGTGGCAGAGGGCCGCCGAGGCATCCTGAGAAGACACCGTGGCTGTTCTAAGCTCTGTCACTCATCTGCCCCATGACACCTGTCACACTTGCCCTGGGTGGTATGAAGGCATTGCCGCCCACTGGCCAGTCTGAAAGTTCTGTGCTTTCATTTGTTTGCCCAAGGCAATGGGCAGCTATGATCCCATCTCCAGGAGTGTCCAGTTGTGAGCTGCTCTCTGGGATGAGTGCTGTGACTTCTATTTAGCCTCAAAATAGAGATTTTCCTGTCTCTGGTATTAATCAATTTCTGCATGGATGGGAGACCATGCTTCAGAGAACCCAGCCTCCTGCAGCCCAGCCTTGCGTTTGGAATGGCACTCAGCTGCCCTTCTGGGTCGGTTATGAAAGACTCCTTCCCCACGGCACTGTCTGGCATTGCCGGTTGGGGGCTGATTCATTCTGGCAGATTCTAAAAAATAGCTGGGTGTGCTGGGGATTGTGTACACTATGGCGCTTCTCTTCGAGACTGATTTAAAGCATTAAGGGGGATTGGTCCATCCCCCAGCCCCACCCTGCCTAGGGAGAGAGACTGGAAATAATTTAATGAGACAAATCCAGCTTGCGTAATGGAAGGCTCTGGAGTGCGAGCCCTCTTTGCTACCGTCCTGCCTTTAAAACCAGGCCGGAGGTGGTGTTTGCAAACATGAGGTGGGATTTCTTTTTCGAGCCGTAACCTGCCTTGGAATCTCATGGGCCTATTTGCGGGTGTCGGGGAAGTTGATGCTGCCCAGATGGGCTGTTAGAATTTTCCACACAGGCTCATACTCGCCACACCTCCGCACATGCCCAGCTCTGGGTCTCTCCCTCTCTCTCTCCTTTCTCTCTCTTTGTCTTTCCGTTGTTCTTCATTAACACTTAGCGTTGTGACTCAGTCCAGCGGCAGTTGGTGGGGGGGCGCGAGCCCACAGCAGTGACCATCCCTGCCCCGGGAACAGCCGTCCTCTTGACTGGGAGGCGGCCACAGACTCTTCCCTGGCTTGGCACTCGCTGGGTCTGAAGCCGCTCAGTTAACTGTGCAGTAACGTCGGTGGATTCCTGCAGGATGCATAAACCTATCAAGTGTTTTATTAGAGGACTAAGGAGGCCGTTGAATGTATCACAACCCTTACACTGTATAGTCATGTGTTAGTGGCCTGTTGCGTACATATGCTCTGCGTGTTATCTGGGTCTGTCTTCAGAATAGCTTATTCCCCACTTGGCTGGCGGCTGGTGTGACATGTGTGTTCCCTTGGGCAGGACCCACCACCTCTCAGGATTCTGGTATAATTCATTTGACTCCAGAATGGTCAAAGGAGGGGAGACCCTGCTACTGGGCCTCAGGGGTGATGAGTAAATCCAGTGGCTGTGAAAGGAGTAACAGTAAATTGACAAACTGATTGAAGGAAATGGAAAACACACGCACACACACTTGCATAAAGTATACTCACACATAGGCACACACTCCCGACTGTGTCAAGTTGTTTGGGGCTCTTTTCAGTTGGTTAACTGCACATTAGTAAGGTGTAATTCAGTGAGTAATTTAGTGAGTACATGTTAAGTGTTGGATACGGGCCAGGCCCTTGACTTATGTTATCTCACTTAATTCTTCTCTGGGATGCTGGTGGGTGTACTGCCCATTTTGTAGATGGTTAAATGGCCACAAGTCTTGGTGAGACTGCACCTTTGACTCAAGGTCGCAGCCTTATGAAAGTTCACAGACTTCCCCTCTAGGCTTGTCTGATCATAGAACCCAAACCCTGGGCCCGTTCCAGCTGCTGATCGACCCCCAAGATAGACTTAGGGTGGGGAGGATGCAAAAGAGAGGAAAAAATGGTGTCCCCTCTGGATGCCCAAGGACAGTGCCAGGAACTGGGCCTACGTGGCCTCATTGCTTCTGCACAGCGGATTTTGGCATCATCCAGCCCATTTGACAAAGGTGGACAATACAGGTCAGGGAGGTGAAGTCTCAGCAAAGGTCACCCAGGTAAGGCAGTATAACAGCCAGAATTCACACCCTACTTCCTCCAAGTCTAGAACTGTCCATCTTTCCACAGGCTCCATTCAGAGTTCGCCACCTTCTTTTTAGGTTTCCCTCGTTGTCATGCTTCTTTCCTCTTCCTCTTCCCATCTTGCCTGAGGTGGCAGCTGTTTCGGCTGTTTATTTCAGATGGCAATCAAGATGGGTAAGAGCGTTGTCTTGGGGCTCTGAGCTAAGGGAGTCTAAACATGTCATTACTGTAAGCGGAGTGGGTGCAGGATGGCACATTGAGAGCTTGAAATGACTCAAGTTGGAGGCTTGTAAACCCTTTTTTGCTTTTCTCCCACCTTCCTCCCAGAAGATTTACCCCCCTCCCCCTGACCCCCAGGTTAGGGATGTCATTACTTGTTTATATTTAACATGAGATCATGAAGTGCAGCCATCGGCATAAGGACTCTGCTGACTTGGGTGCCGTCCTCACCCCTGGGTAGCTGTTCTGGTCCCCTCGTTGGAGGAAGGTAAGAGGAGGTATCCCAGACCCTCGTACTGGGCATGACCGCATGGTTAAGGTGAGGCACCTTAGCAGGCCACTTCTTTCCTGGCCTCAGTTTCTCACCTGAGGGAAGGGCATGGAAAACTTGGGTTAGATAGTAAATATTTTTGGCTCTGTCACAACTACTCACTTCTGTCATGTGGAGAAAGCAGCTGTAGCCAACACATAAACCATTGGGTGTGGCTGAGTTCCAATAAAACTTTATGAAAACAGGTTTGGGACCCCATCTGCCCCATGGGCTGTGGTTTGCCAACCTCTGTACTAGATTATTCCTATGGTTGGTTTCAAGCTTGAAAATTGAATAATTTAGAAAGTGTTTAAGTAAACATACATAGGTGGATGGATAGATAGGTATCTACGGTACCTATAGACTGTAACCAAGACAAGATGTTATTGGTAGTAATGAGCGTGATGTAACAAATAAAACAGTTGTAACTGTGGTAGAGTTAATTTCTGCACTTCAATATCAAAGGGCAATGAAAGACTCTCTATTCGGAAAAAGCTACCGTTTATAAACTGGAATCTTTATCCTATGAGTATAAAGTATTTCCAATTTCCTATTACATGTGCTAGATCTCCATGAAGACGCAGAATTTGTGAAGTTCAGATTTTAGTATGAACTTCTTTTACGGTGTTCTGATGTTTCTGAATTAGAGGGTCGTGTGCTTTGTGCTAAACTTCTTAATGCATTTAAAAATTTGGTTCTGGGCTTCCCTGGTGGCACAGTGGTTGAGAATCTGCCTGCCAATGCAGGGGACACGGGTTCGAGCCCTGGTCTGGGAAGATCCCACATGCCACAGAGCAACTAGGTCCGTGAGCCACAGCTACTGAGCCTGAGCGTCTGGAGCCTGTGCTCCGCAACAAGAGAGGCCACGATAGTGAGAGGCCCGCGCACCGCGATGAAGAGTGGCCCCCGCTCGCCGCAACTAGAGAAAGCCCTCGCACAGAAACGAAGACCCAACACAGCCAAAAATAAATAATAAATAAATAAAAAAGAAATACATTAAAAAAAAATTGGTTCTCAGGGATGTCAAGTGAGGTAGGTGAAATATCTATTAAGCGATGACGAAACTGATGTTGAGAAAGGTCAGTATGTTGTCCAAGATCATGTAACCTGGAGAGTCACTCATTTTCAGCATTTATAAAACCTCATCTCTCACTTTACCACTGAGCAGCCCCATCCTCAGAGGCAGCAGGTTTGGTTCATTTGTCAAGAACATTGATCTATGGCAATTTATTTTACTGCTTCAGGTTTCCTAGTGGACGTTATCTGTGCTGACGATTTCATGCCTACAGGAATGATGTATACAGACCGTTCTGAAAAATGGCGTGTAAACAGCGCTCTAGATGCGCACATACAGACCGAGACCGTCCATCGGGCTGTTCTGCTCCGTTCCCCCTGCACGGCCATCCGGACGAGCCCAGCGTGGTAATTAAAAAGCCCTGGGATCAAAGCACCTCCATGTGCCAGGGCTTCCTCCTTCTCCCTGTAGGCCCCTCCTTCTTAAATTCTCACTTATAGGATTTGGGAGATCAAAAAGAGGCCTTTAAACTTAATGAATTCTCGGCTTCGTCCCGGATGGAGCAGTTCTGCACCTTTCAGCCGTTCACCTCGATGAGAGGGCTGCTCGGTGCCGAGCTCGCTAGGTAATTCTCACTTTATATAACTCCTGTGAAAGCAGAGCAGGCCGCATCTGGAGGCTCCCAATTATACTTCACATGGTGAACTGTGTAATTAGTTTGGAAGACTTACGCTTAGTCATTGGTTTATCCTAATCGGCTTTGGCTTTCCCCACCAACAAAGTGAGCTTATTTTGCTAAGCTGAACCGACTCTGCACCCTTTGTTCCAGCCTTTTATTGTCTCATTCCTTTCATTCTGTTTTACTGCCAAAGTTCTGTTTCATTAGGCCTACAAGTCATTTCCAATTCAGTGGGCTGCTACAATCCGGCCTTTATCACTCGGCTGCCCTGGTTCCCATGTCCCTTCTGGGCCAGTGCCCGAGTTTGCGGTTTGACGTGAGGGCTTTAACCCTTTCCTGGGCCAGCCCCTCACTGTGGCGGATGGGAAGCCAAGGCCCTAAAGGAGGTGGTGGTTTGGAAAGTTCCAGCTCTTTAGGGGAGCCCCGTGGAAATGGGGCGAAAAGGGGCCTTCAAGTCCTTTTGTTGGGTTGGGGTTGTGTGTGGGCTATAAAAGTTAACTTGAGCTACAGAGAATGGTGCTCGAAAGCTTTGGGGGGAAAAAAATGGAAAACAAGAATGAATTGGCTTTTTAATATAATGAGATCTCATTGATTGCACTTGTGTGAGGTCTCGGGAGAGGGCCCTCTGAGGGAGTGTTGGCTGCCTGTTATCTTTTAGCTCCAGGCTTTATGTGCAGGTACGATGCTGGCACCCCCGGCCACCGCTCAGATGCCCCTTTTGATGCTGTATGTGTGAGGAGAGAAAGATCTAGAATAAACATATCATAAAGCCTTTGAAATGTGAAAGGCAGGAGATTTGTGAGAAAATGAATAAGCAAGTTAACCATATTCCTGAGAGTGGATTCTGATTGTATTGCTTCCTAATGCAAGTTGCAGATAAACAGACCTCCATGAGGTGTGCGGTTCCTTCCGACCGGGCCTGGAATACAAAAGTCCTGTCTGTCCTTCGTGGGCCTCACAGCTCCCACGAGGCCTGCGTCTTCTGAAGTGGTTTGTACAGGCGGACTCACTGGAAGGTGGTCGGCGTGCCTGGGCCTCGCCCCTCACCTGCTGGCCTTTGCTCTGGAGGGCCATGACGTTCCTCAGACCTTGACTTAGAACTCTAGAGTGGACCAGGAAGGACCATTGGCTCTCCCCTCCCTGGCCGGTCACGCTGAAGGCTACCTGCACGTTTAAATTTTCTTCCTGTAATAGCCCAGAACAAGGCCAACACTGTCCTGGTGTTTGATTAAATCTCTGCCTGGTTTGTGTCAATCTCTCCCTTTGGAAGTTGTCATACGGGGGGAGGGGACTTTACTTGCCCTGTGACCCCTGGCAGAGCTGCTGAGGGCAAAAAGTCTCAGTTAGCAAACAGGTGACTGCTGCCTCATCTGCCTGCCTCGGCCTCCTGGGCCAGGTGGTGGCAAAAGAGCAGGCAGGACCCACAGGTAATATGAGCCTTGGGCTTTGCAGGTAAACCCTCTTGCCAAAGGACTTTGTGTCTTCCTGATGAACTTTTTCCTCCGTTTCTGCTGCAGCCGGTGGAGAGAGCTGCGTTCGAAACAGATTGAGCACCTCAACCTCACTTCTCCTAAATCCTCTTTTTGTATTCCGCTTCAAAAAGGAGTTCCTGAAATAGATGAGTGGGTTTCTAGGAAAACTGCCCATTTCCCTTTTAGTGTATAAAATATAGCCAGCTGTTGTTAGGCAAATGCATCAGACATTATTATTGCTCTGTTAACAGTGTTTTAAAATATACAAATAGAAAAATAGGATGCCTTCTGGGTAGCAAGCTGGGAAAAGTTTGAGATTATGCTAATCACTTGCGTATGCATAGTAAGGTAGGGGAACAAGGCTCGAACTTTCTGGCTCTGCTGTTTAACTGTGTTTCCCAGTATGGTTTAGCATTATTTAATTCTTGTAGGGGGCAGGAGAGCCCTTGGGCAGGAAGGAGTTAATGAGCCTGGGGAGGCAGAGGGAGAAGGGGTTTAAGGGCTCCACCAGCTTACCTTCCCAGAGCCCTCCTGGCAGGCTCTGAGGACGTCACTTACAATGGAGTTGTTAGCATGAGAAAGAAAGCCTTTCTACCCCTGGATGTACTTCAGTGGGAACTGAAAGTGTCTGAGAAATCACGGTTCAGGCTTGTGCCAGTGGGTGCAAGGAGTGGTTCTTATGGAGGAGAAAGCTCCGTTCATTTAGACTTGGCATAGAAATCGGATTCCATTGTTTTGGGGCGTGAACATTGATATGGAGATTCCTACCCATCCCCCAGCCCATCAATAGGATACCCCATTACATGGGTCGCATATGCTTTTCTTCTTTCTTTCTCTTCTTTTTTTTCCAGCTTCCTTTGTCCTCTGAGAATTAGGCTCTCTGTAGAGCAGCAGGATTTGTCAAGTTACCACCCTCTAAATTTTTACAGCTCTGTATATTCAGACTTGGTATTCGTGAATTAGCCGAAAGTGGGCTGCCAATCGGTACTTTATTTACATTCGAAGCCATAAGAGTGAGAGCCCCAGAAAAAATGTTAATATGCAGGAAGAGGCAGAAGGGTTGAGTTTCTGACTGTTGCTAACCTCACCACTGCCTTTCAAACCAATCATGAGGCACACGGCTGATATTTAATAGCTTTTAGCTGATTATTTTTCTTCTCCTCCTCTTTCTTTTCTATCCAAGTTGACCTGGGTGTACTTGAGCGGAAATGAAGTCATCCAAATGCTGAATTAGAATAATCGCAGGCCTCCAAGAATGAAATGGAAGCAGAGATTAAATGGTAGAGGGAAAGCTGGCATTAATAAGCAGCAGGAAAACTTTGCATAAAATAAATAGGAGATTTGATAGATTGAATTTGTATATGCTATTTCCATTTTTCTCCACTTCGTATTGTCTTCCTTGAGCTGAGTTGCTGGCAGAGTGGGATTTGATTTGCCTTAAGTCCACATACCTTCTGCAGCCGGGGTGATGGTCCTTTCTTCTTCAGGGGACGTTGGAGTAACCAGGACGTTTCCAGGATGGAAGAATCTGGGTGGAGGGGCCGTTACTGTGAAAGGTTGATGATTACTGGTTCCAAAGTGCAGTGGTTGGGGATGGGGGGTGGGCACAGATGGAAGGTAACACACAGCAGGCAAACAAGAAATATTATTGATGGATTCCTGATGGTAAGGAGAAGAACTAGGCTGGATAAAGGTAGGGCGACCAACTGTCCTGGTTTGCCTAGGACTGAGGGGTTTCCAGGAACTCAGGACTTGCAAACCAGAATAAGTTGCTCACCCTAAATAAATGGGAGGTGGGAGAAGGCGAGACGCTTGGCCTCAAACTCCAAAAGGCATGAAACCTTTGACCACCTCCAGGCAGATTTAAGTATTCCTTCCTGCATGTTCCAGAACACTTACTTCATACCTATTTACAATCTGCCTTCCTGATTTAACTCAGCCGCTGGGGTCAGGCGCCAGCACAGGCCAGTAAGTGTAGTGTTACCTGAAGTGGCCTGCGGAAGGCAGGACAGACAGACAGACACACAGTCCTGGGCAAGGGCAGCTAGCTCATCAGTGACTTGGAGTGTAGGATTCCTTTGGGCTCCGATTTGGGCTCCTACTTGGGGGTTATTTCTACATCTTTTGAAAATAAACGGTTCTGCCCCATGTAGCAAAAAAGTGAGCTTTGTGTAGTTAAAGAGCAAAATAAGGATTTAATTATATTAAAAAAAAAACCCCAGCAGAGTGGTTTGTTTACAGGAAGTCGTTTTTAGGTGGTCTGTAGTAGAAAATGTAATTTGCAGAATCAGATTAGTTGTAAATTAGAGATTTTTGGTAGTTGAGGTCGCTAACGATCCTTTATAATTGGCAGCAGACGTAAATATTTTCAGACTTGCTTATTGTTTGTAGAGTGTTATTGTTTGAAAAAAAATGACAATTTAAGGTGCTTTTCCCTTCAGGAAATACAAATGAGAGTATGGAATGATCAGAGGCAGTCTTTCTGATCTTATTGTCAGGGTTCCTAGGGAACGGCAGGAGGGCAGGGTTAGCGCCAGAGACAGAAGTGCTGGGGTGGTTTGTGAGGGAGCTTGCCGATTCTCTGATGTAAAAAAAACCAAAAAAAGTTTTTCTCCTTTAAAAAGACCACCCCGAATGTAAATTGGTGCAGCCACTATGAAAAACAGTATGGAGGTCCCTCAAAAAACTAAAAATAGAGTTATTATATGAGCCAGCAATCCCACTCCTGGGCACATATCCAGACAAAACTATACTTTCAAAAGATATGTGCACCCCTATGTTCACAGCAACACTATTTACAATAGCCAAGACATGGAAGCAACCTAAATGTCCATCGACAGACGAATGAATAAAGAAGATATGGTACATAAACACAATGGAATACTACTCAGCCATAAAAAAGAATGAAATAATGCCATTTGCAGCTACATGGATGGACCTAGAATCTCATACTAAGCAAAGTAAGTCAGAAAGAGAAAGACAAATACCATATGGTATCACTTATGTGTGGAATCTAAAATATGACACAAATGAGCTCTATGAAACAGAAACAGACTCACAGACATAGAGAATAGACTCGTGGTTGCCAAGGGGAAGGGGGGGCAGAGGAGGGTTGGATTGGTAGTTTGGACTAGTAGATGCAAACTATTATATATAGGATGGATAAACAACAAGGTCCTATTGTATAACACAGGGAACTGTATCCAATATCTTGTAATAAACCATAATGGAAAAGAATATGAAAAAGGATATATATATTTACATATATATAAAACTGAATCCCTTTGCTGTATACCAGAAACTAACACAACATTATAAATCAACTATACTTCAATAAAAAATAAAAAAAATAAAAAGACCACCCATTTCCTTTATTGATAGATGTATTTTAGGAGCAAAAAGGAGGATTTATTGATGTCACAGGTCTCCATTCCAGCTAAGTTAGCATATGTTCAGAGTCAGAGATTGCTTTTGCCCAAACTTTTCATGTGCCTTTTGACTTGTAATTGTCCCAGCGGCCCTGTGGGGTGGGGGGATTATCCCCATTTGAAAGTCAGGAAAGGAAGGCTGGGAGAGCGTAAATGACTTGCTCAGGAGCCACAGCCAGACAGCGGTGGGCCGAGGTGCAGACCTGAGCCCTGGCCAGAAGGCCTAGGCTTGTAGCTCCGTGAGGGCTGCTGGGCTGGGCCACCTCCCTCAGGTGTGTGAGCGCTTGCGGCTAGCAGTGTGCTGGGCCATAGGATTTTGGTGACATATCTCGCAGGAAGCTGACTGTGACTTTATGGCTGTTTGTTTAAAACATATATTACGTTAGAACAAATATTATGGCATGGACTGCAGAATTTGCATAATTGTTTTTGAAAAACCTTGAGATTTGGAGACATTTCAGGATAGGCTCCTGGCTGCATTAGGCTCTGTCCCCCGTCATTCTGGGCTGTCCCAGGATTTACTGGATCACTAGGAGTACTTGGGTAGAAATGCTGAGAATCACTACTGTTTAGCATAGGGGTTGGCATACTTTTTCTGTAAAGGGCCAGATAATAACTGTTTTCAGTTTTGTGGCCCAGATGGTCTCTCACAACCACTCAACTCTGCCATTGTAGCAGGAATGACAGCAGTCGTAGACAGTATGAAAATGAATGGTTGTGGCTGTGTTCCAATAAAACTTTATTTACAAAAAACAGAAGGCTGCAGGATTGGGCTCTTAGCCAGAGTTTGCCGACCCCCTGGTTTAGCATATTGCCTGGTAATAAGGGCAGAGATTTTTTTTATACTCAGACTGTCTGGTGTCAAATCCAGCTCATCTATTTATTAGCTCTGTAACCGTGGGCAGGTCATTTAACTTCTTTCTTCCTGAGTTGCTTTATCTGTAGGATGGGGATGATACTGCATAGGACTGTCGAGACAAGTAAATGAACTAAGGCATATATAGTTCTAGCATCCTGCCAGAAACTAAGTGCTTAATAAACGGTAGAAACATGAGCTGCTGTTATTTTCATCCTAAGACTCAGGTTCCGCCTCTGGCGTTGCCGCTCCCATCGTCTCCAGCAGTAGCCCCGACACACACACACACACACACACACACACACACACACACACACACACACACTCTCTCTCTCTCTCTCTCTCTCTCTCTCTTTTCCATCTCTCCCATCTGTCTTTTGGGTGGGCTTACCACTCAGTTCTTTCACCCACCTCGGGGATAACACAAATTGAAAGTCTTTCCTGGGTCCTCTTCGCCTGAAGATGAAGATGGAGTTTTCTTTATTTTTCAATGGCACGTATCTTGAGTTCATTCCAGCTACCCTGATGTCTTGAGTTTGTGGAATTGACTTCAGGCTGCTCTGGCTTTGATGGAAAACATTGAACTGATACGGGCCAAAAGAGAATTCTTTCGGTTGGACCCTGCTGATGAGCTCTTTAAACTTGCTTGAATAAATAAACTCTTTTGTTTTTGGGGGCGGGGGGAAGAGTAGAGGATACGGTCTGGAAATTGTCCCAATATCATTTAACTGGTGTTTATTAAAATATATTTATATATATATTGATCCACTAACCTGTTTATTGAGCTTATTTAGCCTCTTGAGAGAGCTTTCCACATCCTCATTTAAGTTTTCTTTCCTGAGTCTAATAAGCTTGGTCTTCTGGTTTTTGAATTTATTGCAAACATTAAGGGGTGGGAAGATGTTGTTAATAAATTCAATGTAAAGAGGAGGGAGAGAAACCTATAAAAACAAAAAGATTTCAGTCTTAAAAAGCACCACGTTGTAGGACCATTTGGTGCAGGGAAACAGCTATCCTTCCTCGTTAGGTCCAGAAGGCATCTCGTCTGCAGCCTCGCACATCGTTCATTGTTCATTGATTCATTCACCCGATCTTCTGAATGCCAGGCCCTGAGCTAGGAGCCAGGGGCACAGCCATGAACAAAACAGACAAAGTCCCTGCTTACTTGTAGATGTTTTCAGATGAGGTTGGAGAGCACCAGCCAAGAGCAAATGAGTAAATAGTAAACGTAAAGTAACTACAGATTGTCTCATAAAGAAAACAAACCAGGAGCTGGAAGACTCCATAAAGGAGCACCAAAGAGGGGATCTTGGTTTATCAGAAAACGAATCAAATTTACACGTAACCTCTTTGCCCCGAGTAGACTGCAGTTTCCACTGAGGTGGGGCTGGGTCTGTTTCCTAACCGTGTGCAGCACCAGGATGGGCCCAGGGGCTGGGCCGTAGTTGGTACTCGGTAAATAGTGGTGGGATGAATGGGCCTCTGTATCAGAGGGCAGGGCTATGCCAGACATTGGAGGCGTTTCAAATGGTAAAATTATGATTTTTCTTTTATAAAATGGGGCTTTAAGAGAATATATTCAGTCATCGGGAGCATTTCCTTATGTGGATACTATCTTTCCCCTGAAGCCCGGGATAAATGAGCTATTTCCACCCTGGAGTAAAAGCTTGTTAGAACTGAGAGGCTATCTGGGCAGGTGGAGCTGGTCAGCAAGGCCTTTTCCGGGGCCGGTAGATTCTCAGGCAGGTCTTGGTGTCGAGGGTGGGCGCGCAGCTGCCCCAGAGAAGGGACGGATCAGAGGAGGGTGAAGTGGGCCCTAATGCATCTCAGGTTGCATCTTCCCCTGCTCCTCTTTCTGTCTTTGGTCTAAGAAAAACAATGGGCCTGCTGAGTGGCAGGTGTCCAGTAGGGTCTGTGGTTTTCAGAAGCCGGCAGGAGCATTGATTCATTGTGGCCCGTGGATGCTTGGCTCTCCCTGGGGTGCAGGTAGCAAGTGGGCTCTCGGCAGCTTCTCCCCGGACTTGCCTTTTTCTGATCAGCCAGGCTGGGGGGTGAGAACGGGTTCAACAACATTAAGCCAAAGCACGGACATCTCTGACGCTGGGAAATCTGGCTGTGGACAGAGAGAACTCATTTGTGGGTACATTTTTTCCCTCTCGAAAGAACAGAGGGATGCCGCTGGCATTTATTGCCCGGCTCTTGGGAATTGTCAGGGTTGCGTGGGATGAAATTGAACGATTCTGGACTTTGGGATCAGGTAGACCTGAGTTTGAATCCAGATGCCATCGTTTGCTATTAGTGTTGTGCCCTGGGGCTGGTGATTTCACTGTCCTGAGACTCATTTCTTGTCTCGTAAGTGAGGATACACAGTCATTTATGGTGAGGGTGGGGAGAAGCACTGTAAGAATGAAAAGAGACAAGTTTGCCGATGTCTGCTCCATGAGGATCTCCCCTCCCCACATTCATATTCTCTCTCTCTCTCTATTTTTCACACCCCCTGCCCCTCGTGCGTCCGAAGTCCCAAACTGCTGACTTCACCAGGTTCACCCCCCCATCCTGTAAACGCCCCACCATAGTCTGCACGACACACGCCCTATGTGTCAAATGGATGTCTTTCAGTTGTTAAAAGGACTAGTTTCTTGGCCTCTCCCAGCCTCTGCCCCATCCCTCTGTAACCATCAGCTGTACGACAAATCCCGAGCCACAGAAGTCCCGCATCTGAGATCCTGCTAGATTTAACCCAGCTGGAGCTACTGTGGGGGGAGGCCAATGGGAGGATTTGGCTTTTTTTCCTCTTATGCTAATGAAGTGAACATGGCAAGGAGTCACAATATTTTCTTTCCAGGCAAAGAAATGTTGTAGTAGGAGAAACAGCAGGCAGGGGAAGCAAACGTGATCTTACTGGATTCTCTCAAGGGAGGAATAGGACAAATTGTCAGCGTCTGTTGAGAAGATAATGCTCTCGCTATGAAAAATGCCAAGTTTCTATTGAAAACCACCATCTTAATGGTGGCGTCCCCAAGAACTCGGCGCATGCCTGGCAGCAGAGGCCGTCGGCGCAGGAAAGCCGATATTTGTAGGGGGTTTATTTGTTTGCAGTGAGAAATCAGTTTAAAGCAAATGAGTCAGTGCATTAAAAATGTTCTTTTAGGCAGCTTTATAGAGCTAACTGGAGTGCTCCAGTGCGGCCTGCACTTAAAACACACCTATGGGGAGACTTTCACCCTCAATAAATATTTCTTGCATATGACTTAGATTCAAGGAGCATGTGGGACTGGAAAGCCGCCTAATATAATTTCCCCTCCCATAGGAAGTAGCTGCTGTAATTCACTTGCAAGTTATTTCAAAAAGCCTGTTCTGATAGAAATTTCTGCCTTCTCACGGACTAGGATTTTTCTAGAACTGTCTATTTGTAGCACCCTTTTTTGACGAGGGCATGTCTGGTTGTATTTAATTCAATGCCACTCCCTCAAAGGGCTTCTCAGCTTTTGGTTGCCTTTTTGGGGGTGCTTTATGCTGATTTGTCTCAGCCTGTTCCGTGTAGCTGGTCTACCTCATAGACCTGTGCTCAGGGACACCTGCAGGTTAGTGGGGTGGCGGGGGGTGGTTCCTGGAGGGCTGGAGAATACATTCAGGAGCTCTGAGGATGCAGGGCCAGTCAGGACCCTGGCCGGCTGGGACCATGGGGCCGGATGGAGGCAGAGGAAGGAGGTCTTCATCAGCTGTTCAAAGGCCCTGAGGTGGTTATGCTTGTCCAACCCTCCATTCATTCCGTAACCTGATTTTTGTGTGCCTACTAGGTATAGGGCACCATGTTGGGGTCAGAGATCAGAGGAAGAGTCCCTGCCCACAAAGGTCAAGGAGTAGAGACACCTGTAAACAAAACTGCAGTGCAGTGAAGAGAGGCCAGGAGCCTGCTGACCATCACTGATGGGTGGGGATGTAGTGGCCGCTGTTGAGCTCTTGTGCCTCCCATGCTTTACATCTACCATCTTGCCTGTTGCCCAGGGCAGCCTCTGAAGGTGGGTCATATCTTCATTTGCCTCAGCACCAACCTGAGTGCTGACCTGGAAGAGGTGCCTGACAGACATTTATTCTGGGTTCCATCAGAGTTCGCATGGAGGGTGGGAGGAAGCCCACCGTGTGTCTTGGCCACACACTCCTGAGGACAGCAACCCTGCCTGTGCCCACTTTGGAAAGAACCAAAGGAGAATGTTCACTTCAATAGATCTTGAAATAGTGAATCTGACTTTTCATCAGCTGGAGAGCAGGGGAGAAGGCAAAGTTCAAGTTGGATTCACCTTGCCTTCACCTTGCCCAAACGTATTAACTGCTGAGGAGATGCCCCAGGATTTTAAAGACCCTCCCCTTCTTGCCAAGTTTAAAGTTCCTCTCTGAGATCTTACCCTTCAAGCTCACCAGAAACTACAAGCCCAGTTTGTTTATTTGACCGATGGGTGGGACAGTGAACAGTATCTTTTCAGTGCCGGAGAAGCTCACAGAACATTAGTTAGGGTGTCTCAGTTATATTCCGTCTCATTATTGCTTCCCAGATGCATTTACCCTGGGCCCTGCCAGTGGATGGATTTGGCAGCCCAAGAAAATTGACAAAGATGACTCCTCAGATGCACCTAGAACAAAATGATAGTTGAGGTTAGTGGTTTTCTGCAAAACCCATAACTTGTAATCAGTGGAGTGAAAGTTTATATAGAATGTTCCAGATCAAATGTGTTAATTCTAGATGCCTTTTTTTTTTTTTAAAGGCAACAATAAAAAATACCATTTATTTTCAGATGTGTTGAGTCCTCCCAGTTTCTAGGAATCATAGAGTCACACTTTCTTATCCATATTTTCATTCCTAGCTCCATGCTCATGTAGAGCAGGAGTTGACACACTGACTGTAAAGGGCCAGATAGCAGGACTCTATGGGCCAGACTCTCTGCCATTGTAGCAGAAAAGCAGCCGTGGAGATACATAAATGAGTGAGCATGGATGTGTTCCAGTAAAACTTTATTTACAAAAACAAGCAGCGGGGGACTTCCCTGGTGGCGCAGTGGTTAAGAGTCCACCTGCCAATGCAGGGGACACAGGTTCGAGCCCTGGCCAGGAAGATCCCACATGCCATGGAGCAACTAAGCCCACGAGCCGCAATTACTGAGCCTGTGTGCCACAACTACTGAAGCCCGCGTGCCTAGAGTCCAGGCTCCAAAACAAGAAAAGCACCATAATGAGAAGCCCATGCACGGCAACGAAGAGTAGCCCCCCCGCTCGCCGCAACTAGAGAAAGCCCGCACACAGCAATGAAGACCCAACACAGCCATAAATAAATAAATAAATAAATAAATAAATAAATAAATAAATAGCCAGGCAGCGGGCCAGATTTGGCCCAAGTTGCTGTAGACATTTCTAGTCCCCAACTGGAGTCTCAAAGAAAGCAGTGATTTCCTAGAATTGTGGATATTTTTAGGGCCATTCATAAACTGCTTTGGCGGGGGGAGGGCATACGTATACTTGCTTGGAAGAATACTTGCCCTTTTAATGGAGACATGCGTCAGAAAGGTACCTCGTGTGGTCTCACGCTGCCCGTCCAATCCATTTGGAAAACTCCTTCAAAGTAAGTAGCTGCAAATATAAGGCCAGCTAGAGAGAGTAGAGCCCACAAGCAATGTTAGGGTGGACAGGCGAGGACCCTGGGGTCTCGCTTCTTCGTGGGTGACCCGCTGCTGCTGCTCCACGACGGGTGCTCTGTGTGGCCGTAGCAGCCACAGCTAGAGGATTCCACCCGACAGCGTGCGTGGGAACGCTAGCTGATGGCTCCTGCTCCAGCTAGCACTGCGCGTGCCAAAACGTGGAAGGCACGAATGAAAACTCGTGTGCGGCTTCCTACAGCCATCCTTCACCCCGCAAGCTCACACCCACGGGCTGAGAATTTGGTTATAATCCTTTTTTCTAAAAGAAGAAAACCCGATCCGTGTGGATTCATTTGCACTCCTCAGGTCTGCAAAAACACCCAGTGACCTGGACATGTTGACGAAAATGTGGAAATTAACACTTGGAAATTTTTATATAAAACCTGCATTGAAATTTCAGCTAAACATTCTCACACGAAAAAGAGCTATATACTTATACCGGAAAAACTCAATTGGATGCCAGCTGCTTATTGCTCCATTGTGGTCACGTGGGCTGAGGTTCTTAGTATGAAATGTAATTTACACAAATTAGTCCAAGGCAGGTAGAGTGTGAAATTAAATTGATGCCTTGATTTCTGTATTCTCTAGTAAGTGTTTTTCTGAAATTTGTCATTTCTGCCCTAGGAACTTTGAGGTATGGGTTGCTTTTTTTTTTTTTTTTTTTAACAGAGCGAAGAAGTTCTTATTGGTTAAGGATATGACACAACCTTAATTACAGGCTAAAGAGATGTTTTGTTTTGTGGCTAAATATTAGAGTAAGCCCAAATTGGGCTACTGGTCGATGTAGAAAACAGAATTTAACATGTGTATTAAATTTTTCAACTATCTGGACCAAGCCACTTAATCTCTTTAGCTGTGGCTAGGACAGTCTAGGGCTTCTAGCTGTGTAGACCTCCAGAGAAGGCTCTGGAGACCTTTCCCAGATGAGAAAACTGTAGTTCAAGTATAACACTGTGACCTGGTCATTTCCCCCAGGACCCCCGGGTCCTGGCTGGGCCTGTCACCACCCCCAAGCCCCAGCTACTGCCTCTTTTGGAGACAGTTTTCAGTGTCTTGTGTTCTTGTCTCAGCAACCATGGTAAGAATGAGTCGAGTATGAGGTATCCTGGCTCAACTCTGATAATCACAAGAGGAAGGGGAATCACCACGTGTTCAGAAGTCATCCCTGAGGCCAGCTGCGGGGCCACATGAGAACGTTTTAACAGTAGCAGCCATGATTTGACTTGCCCTCACCAGCAGAACATCAGCCCTCCAGGGCTGAACCCATCTGCTGAGTCCTTGGGTGGCTCTTGGTGACCCCACCTTGGCTGAAAAGGAGTCAAGTTGCACCCAGGGTCTGTGGTTTCATTTTATGGGTGTCTTTCTGCTAGGCCACCCCCCAGCAAGGTGGACCTGGGTGGGCCCCGCCGACTTTGGAGTGAATCATTTCCGCCCGCTAACTAGCGGCCGATCTTCCGGGTGCCCTGAAAAATGAATTACTTGCGCTCATGACTTTTTATTTGTCCACGGTGGCATGGGTGGTATTTATCTCTCTTGTCCCTGTTCTCCCTGCTTTCAGAGCCTTTGTCTCCATCTGAGTCAGCATGACATGGTTTGAAAATTGCCTGTTTGCCTTTTAATGATGATTAATGTCCATAGCCACGTTTCAAATTTAGGATCTCTTCAAGAGTCTGGGAGACCGTTACCAAGAGCAACCTGGGGAGGGAGTTGGTCATGCAGAGCTCTGTACTTCCCCTGCCTGAATTAGATGCCTCCTCCATTTCTGCCTCTTCCCTCCAGCACCTTGTGGACCCTTCTTGGGTCTTTGGCACCAGGAGCTGAGTTGGAGCAGATGGGCGGGCAGGCTTAACCGACCCTCTTGGTCACTTTTGGTCACCAGTGCCTCACCAGTGGTATCTGGAAGGGTCACTCCTTCTTGCCCCTTCCTCCCTGCCCCCTGATCAGGGAGGCCAATGAGGAGCTAAATTTCCTCCGCAGCAGGTGCCTGTCATCTATCTGAAGATAGTTGCCAACATCTGGTACAATTGCCTCTGCAAACGCAGTAACAAGGCGGCCTGCAGTTCAGGCGCAGAGTGAGCCTCGCTGCTTTAATGATAACAAGCTGTTGGCCTTCCCTCTGAGATGAATCCATCTCACAGATGTTTGTCTAGTTTTGGCAATCGTATCGCACTACAGCCTTGGTGATTATGCTCAACTGGAGACTATTACAATAAAAGAAGTTTGAACTTGTTCCATTTTTACATCCCACCCCCTTCTCCCCTGTTCTGAGGTATAATTTATATCAATGGCTGTAATATTGGTTCCATTACGGAGGCCTCTTTTTATGATGTCGCTGGAACTGCAGCTTATAGCCTGGCTTCCTCTACAGGTTAATGTGTTTTAGCTACATCGATGCTTTTAATGTCCTCACTTAATGGCCCCGTGGCCGTCCTTCTCACCCTCAGTTGAAGCGCCTGTGGGCACTGTGAGGTCACGTGATTGCTTTGCCTTGCTATCTCCAGCTGTAGACAGTTATGGCTCATGTGCACATGGGGGGAGTGCACGGTGTCATGGGGGAGGCTTGGTGCCTGTACAGGAAGGGAGAGGATGGGAAGAGGGGTCTTCCCTGGAGGTAGCAGTGAGAGGCAGGCCTGGACATGTAGAACCTTCTGGACGGTCGTTGGCCTTCCTCTCTCCTTCTTTCCCTCTCTCCCTCTTCCCCAATTCATTCTTCTGCTACCGTTCCTCCCGCTTCCTAAGCGGGCACAATATTCTTTTATTAAAACAAAATAAATAAATCACAAAATAAATAAATAAAGCAAAATAAAGCAAAATCACAAGTTGGCAAAGTGGCATATGGAGGCCCGGCAGGCAGTTACTGCTGCAATGTTCAATATTTGGGGCTTTAATATGATACAGTGGTTTACTAGTTTTACTATTATAGTTCAAGATAGGAAAGTTGGAAGGAACTATCAACCCATTCAAATCCTATTTAGTGATAGTAAATGCTGCGTTTTGTTGTTGTTGTTTTTTAATTTTATTTTTTTATTTATTTATTTTTGGCTGTGTTGGGTCTTTGTTTCTGTGCGAGGGCTTTCTCTAGTTGCGGCAAGCAGGGGCCACTCTTCATCACAGTGCGCGGGCCTCTCACTGTTGTGACCTCTCGTTGCGGAGCACAGGCTCCAGACGCGCAGGCTCAGTAGTTGTGGTGCACGGGCCTAGTTGCTCCGCGGCATGTGGGATCTTCCCAGACCAGGGCTCGAACCCGTGTCCCCTGCATTGGCAGGCAGATTCTCAACCACTGTGCCACCAGGGAAGCCCAATGCTGAGTACTTTTAATAGCAACTATCATTAATTGGGTCTCTGCTGTGTACCAGGCACTGCGCTGATTGCTTTTATTTTACATAATTTTTTAGTACAATTCATTTTATATAATTTTTAAAATATAATTCTTCATATAGTTCTTAAAATGCCCGTGCCAGGTGCATATTCTTACATCCCTTGTCATAGATGAGGAAGATGAGGCCCGGGGGCATGAAGGTACATGCGTAGTAGCCCGAGCTGCCCAGGGACAGAGGAAGCTCTTAGTCTGGGGCCAGCGAACTCCAATCCCATGCTCGTTCTGGAGTCATCATTGTCATCGTTCAGCCCACTTGCTGCCTGAATTGATGTCATGGAAAAATGTGCCTATCCGAGACATGGTGCATTATATAAATAAGCACAGGATAAATCACTATCCTCACTTGACATTTAAGCCTTTTTCATTTTAATTTGGACATTTCTTTGTCAATGATTAGGAAACGCAATTTTGGCAAGGTGTTATTTTTGGCAGCAGGCTCACGAATGGGTGAGTCAGCCTGGTGGTGGATGTATCATTGGTGGCTGGACACCACATGTTTCTTTCCTCGGTCAGAAATAGATGTCGGTGTGTGTGCTGGTGACACGTCAGGAGCCCTGGACCGCGGAACCAGGCACTTGCGTAGGAGCTTTTCTGCGAGCCCCAAGGGAGGCAACTCATCCTGTCCTCGGGACGGGACGCTGTTCTGTAAAGAGTTCCTCAAATGTGTGGGTTTGAGTCCAGTACGGAGAGAGAAAAAATTTTTCCCTGAAAAGTTAAAATAGAGTGGTTTTTTCGTGATGCATGTCAAATTTAAAAACCATTGGGGGACTCATGAAAAATAATAGTTCTCAGAAATGGCTAAAAATGTGAAACTTGAAATCCAGCAGGTTATTGAAGACTTGACATGATCTTTGCCATCAGAGTTAGCTTTTAAGTATATGCTTTTTTAACTTGGGCCATAACGGAGGTCATAGAAAAAGCCCCAGCAGAAATTTGAAGACTTACCTGCTAGTTCCTTTTGTGGTCTTTTTTTGTTTTTTGTTTCTTTTTAATAAATGTATTTATTTTTTACTTTTTTTTTTGGTTGCATTCGGTCTTCGTTGCTGTGCGCTCTAGTTGCGGCGAGCGGGGGCTACTCTTCGTTGCGGCGCGCAGGCTTCTCATTGCGGTGGCTTTTCTTGTTTCAGAGCACGGGCTCTAGGTGCGCGGGCTTCAGTAGTTGTGGCACGTGGGCTCAGTAGTTGTTTGCAGGCTCTAGAGTGCAGGCTCAGTAGTTGTGGCGCACGGGCTTAGTTGCTCCGCGGCATGTGGGATCTTCCCACACCAGGGCTCGAAGCCGTGTCCCCTGCATTGGCAGGCGGATTCTTAACCACTGCGCCACCAGGGAAGTCCCCCTTTTGTGATCTTGGGCAGCATTTATCTTCTCTGGGTTTCGGCTCTCCCTTCTATAAAGTTGGGCTAAATGACAGTTTGAATCTGTTCTGGCCCTAGAATTGTATTCTGTTGGCCGGGACACGATTGAAGTATCTTTTTTATGCGTGACCATTGCTTCCTTCTGGGTCTGAACTAGATCCCACGTGGCCCAGAGTCAGGTCAAATCAAGCAGAATTGACCACGGAGGGTAGTCTGTGAACTTGGCATCTTCTCTTCCTCAATTTCCCGCCCTTGGCGCAGGCCTCCCATGCCAGTGGTCAGCTGTATAGCTTTTCATGCCTCCATCCTCACCTGCCCTCCCCAGGGCCCTTCATCCTCTCCTGCCTGCCATTCCACGCCAAATCAGTTCTTTCTTTGCAGCGCTAGAGCCAAACCACCCAAACACGGCAAAAATGTGTGGTGTGGCTTTTTCCACTTTTTTCTCTTGTGGTGGTTACAATATTATTAAAAATCCATTAAATTTTAATGTACCCTATAAAATATGTGCTCTTGCGAAAGCAAGCACAGATAATTATTTCTGATGAATAAACCAAGAGGACAAGTACGTATGAAGTTCATGCTGCAGCATTCAATTTTTATTATATACATCTCCTGCAGGGGCAATCACTGTGATGTTCCAGCTGGTTGTGTCGAGGGCCAGTTCTTCTCACAGATCCTTTGGGGCGGCGTGAACCCTGAACTATCTGGGATGTTCTCAGAGCTCGTTTTTTACGTGGAAAGAAAGAGCCATGTATGGTAGCCGTCTTCTGTTAAAACTCTTCAAACCAAAGAATGAAGGACTGAATGATTCAGGAGGAGAGGAATACTCTCTCTCCATACTGCCAGGTTGCCTTGTAGGGTGACGAGCAAAAGCAGCCGTACCTTTGAAGTTCTACCCAGTGGCTCTGCGCTCTTGGATTAGTCTCTTAGCTTCTCTGAGCATTTGTTTCCTAGCTGAGGGACGGTAGTTCCGTGTATCTGGGGGCTTGACTGGCAGGTTCCCCCTTCTCCCACCCTCTGTCCTTCCCTTGAAAACGTTCTCCTAGCTCCAGAAGTTGGAGGAAGAGCTGCCTCCTGGCCTCCCAGAGTGCATGTGGCGTGAGGCTTGGAGCTGTGGGGTCTGTGTGTCCTGTGGTCTCTGGAGTGGGGGGGGGGCTTCTGTGTTGTGTTTTAAGGGCTACACCTGCCACGTGCATGGAGGTGCCTCCGTGGGGCACAGTGGGAGACAGCTGCCTCCCCTGCCTCACCCCACCCATCAGGCTGCCTCTGCCTGACGACTCCACGTCCCGCAGGAGCATTCTTGCCCTTGGAGGTGAAGGGGCTTAGAACCAGAGGGGCGGGGCCGGGCCCAGCAGAGCTTCTGGGTCGTGTTTGAGGCTGTGCCTGGGAACTGACCCCTGATCTTTGCAATTTGATGAGGCCCAACTTCTGATCTTTAGGCCCCTTTTCCTTCCTGGGGCAGGGTTAGTCATCCTACAGGATCCGGCCCCGAGGGATTCAGGAAGCACTTGCTGTGGATTGAAAATCCCGGTTGGCTCCTGCGAGCATCTCTTCCCAGGCGGCAGAGTTGCGTTACCCTCACTTTCAATCCCACTCAGCTTCACTGAAGAGGGGAGGGCCGTGGCTGTGGTTGGGTCACGAGGAAGCGTCCTGGAATATTCCAAAACGAGAGCTGGAAATCAGCCGCTGGGATCAGGAATGAGGCAAGTGCAGCACTTCGCACTGCAATGGGTGATCTGTACATGAAGGAAGTTTATTTTTAACACTGTTATGATTTTGTTTAAAAACAAAAGGCATACTGGAAAAAATTAAATACAGAAGTAAGCAAAGAACTAAAAACTGTTTCCCCTCGTATTTCATTGCCCCGAGATAACCCATAGTAACGTTTTGGTGTGGCTTTC
This sequence comes from Balaenoptera physalus, assembly GCF_965194825.1. NCBI lineage: Eukaryota > Metazoa > Chordata > Mammalia > Artiodactyla > Balaenopteridae > Balaenoptera > Balaenoptera physalus. The sequence goes on from NC_138901.1 coordinate 38,268,524, forward strand.
CAGATCAGTTTGCACGTACGTAAACATACGTATGTTTATATAAATGGTTGTGTACACGTTTAGAGAAATGGGATCCTCTGTGTTGTTTGCCAGACTGCTTGTTCTGTTCAGTGACATGTCGGAGACATCTTTCCGTGTCAATGTACTCTGTATCACCATATTGGACGCTTGTATTGTTTCTGTGATACCAACATACCGTGATTGACTTGCTCAGGCCCTTAGTTAGGGACGTTTAGGTTGTTTTCTGTATCGTTATCATTATTTGGTCTTATAACCAGTGCTGTCAGGACTGCCCTTGTGAATGCATTTCTCTCCTGCTCGTGCTATACGTTTGACCCAGCAGTTCCACTTCTAGGAATTGACAGTAAGCAGATAATAATACAGTGTACAGTTTGCTGTTTGGTGTCAAACTGTCCCCCAGGGAGGTGGTACTGATTTACCTTTCTACCAGTGAATGGTGGTAAAAGTGCGATTCTGAGCTTTGGTGCTCCAAATTTTGTACCCAAGTTTTCCTAAAATTTACATTTCTCTGAAATTTGTCATTTGAAACATCGAAAAAAGTATATCGAAGAGTGAGGCGTCTGTTTTCCCGTGACTTTTAAATACTTTACACTGCTGATCCTTGAAGTCGTGAATTATCGGGAGGGTTTCAGGATCCACCCAGAGTTGAGTGTGTGTTTCAGGCCATCATCTTGAAACAAAAATGGCTGCAGATAAAATGTTTTCAAGTGGGAATGTTCAGTTGTGATTTTCTTTTTCATTTTATTTTATTTATTTATTTTTTAAACATCTTTATTGGAGTATGATTGCTTTACAGTGGTGTGTTATTTCTGCTTTATAACAAAGTGAATCAGCTATACATATACATCAGCTGTACATATACATCAGCTATACATATACATTAGCTGTGCTTTGTGATCACCTAGAGGGGTGGGATAGGGAGGGTGGGAGGGAGATGCAAGAGGGAGCAGTTGTGATTTTTTAGTGGATTTTTTATCATTGTTCCTAGCTTCGACCCGTTTTGTCCTAGAAAGGATATAACTGAAGACAAATGGTGACTTTTTTTCCTTCGTATAATACACTTGGCAATTCCATCCTGCCTTGTGAATGCATTACTATTGTTATTTAAATTTTGCATTGCTCTTTTAAGATAAAGATTCAGCTTGTTCCCTGTTTTATCTTTTCCTTCCAGCTCAGTGGGGACTACAGACCTCTGCTTTTGTGTGTGTCCCCAAGGCCCTGGTACAGTGCCTCACACTCAGTAAAGCCCAGGGTCCATTTTGTGACTTTTGTCCAATCAATCACAAAGTTTTTGCATTGGAAGGTCTCTAAGAGTCAAGTTGTCCCCCACTGTAGACATGTTTTTCATCCTTTGCCCATTTTAATTTATTTCCTTTATTCGATAAATAGTTGTGGAGTGCTTTTGTGTACCAGGTGCCGAGGGGACTGTGTTGTGACAGGGTCTCCACCTTCATGGGAGCTACAGACAGAGCAGGAGGGGCTTCAGGATGGTCAAAAGTGCTGTGAGGGGGCAGAAAGCCAGGCCTGGCTTGCAGCCCACCGCCCTGGGCGCACACCACCTTCCTCATCTCTTTAGTTTTACGCCTGCATTTGATTAAAAAAACCTTTGCAGATAAAGGTTCAGAGTCCACAGAACCTTTATTTCAATAGAGTGAAGGTTTAGTTAAGTAGGGCCTGGTGGAGAAGTGTTTGGGGAAGGGGTTAAGAGGAAGCCGACTCCTTTCATCCAAGCCGAAAGCAAGCAGTGCCAGATGCCCTCAGGGCCCAGGGCTCCAGAATTCTAAAATCTCTGCTTCCACAGCTGAACCGGGGCTGAGCTGGGGATCCAGGAAAGGTACTGTGATTGCTTTGCAAGATTCTGATTGAAAGAAGCTCCGAATTTCTCCGGGGCGAGACTAGCATGAGCAAAGGCGAGAAGGTGTATAGGGACCTCTTCGGATGTGAGGGAGGTAGTCTGGCTGGGGTAGAAGGTGTGATGGGGACGCAACTTCTCTCCAGCTGATGAGTGAAAGGTGCACAACCACCTTCTGCATCGAATGGTTCTGAGGATTAAACAAGTCAACATAGGTAAAGTGCCAGATGGGAAGTGGGGGTCAATAAATGTTATGGTGTCATTGTTACTACATTAAAGAGAAAAGTTATTTAGTCTATACTGTTCATCCAATCCATATGGGAATCTCTTCTTTGCAGTATTCACAATATTCCCAAATATTCCCACGTTTGATTTGTTAGGTATCTCTTTCAACCCTCCAAGGCATTAACTTCCATTTTTGACTGGCTTTTAATGGTTTAAGGAAGAACTTTCCAGGAAAAAATCTGCTTCCCTCTTTTGATGAGCACATAGTTCCTTATTTTGGCTTTCTGAGGTTTGCAGGGGAACAACTCTGTATTTAATGTATTATGAACAGTGTTCTAATATGTATAGATATAGCTATAAATATAGCCATATTTACACATATAAGTATGTATATATATATATAGGTATATACATTGTATATATATATATATATAATCAGTGGTTTGCTATATATATGACAGTTGGTTCTCAAATTTGGCTGTGTACCAGAATTACCTAAAGAGCTTTTAAGAAATACAAACTCATGGACTTGTCTCTGGGGATTAAGTGGTAGGACCGGGTGAGGCCTGGGCATCTATTTTTAAAAGCCTCAATATGCAGCTAGGGTGGGGAACCACTGATAACCTGTTTCCATATTTAGAATAACTCTTCTGGGGGCATACAAAAATTAATTCAGTAGCAAAAAGCTGGGTCTCAAACCATGTTTTGGCTACTTTATCATGAAGCTTAATTCGGTAAGCACAGTTATGAGTTCCCCTTTGTCCCCCACCTGTGTCACATCACCTGTTTTCTAAGGTAAATAGCCCCAGTGACTTGAGTTCTTCTTATGCTATGATTTTGAGTGCCCTCCATTCTCCTGGGTAAGAACATGTTTGCCACTTAGTATATATTTGTGAGTCAGTCGTGATGCATTCTGTGGGCCGGATACAGGGCTGGGCATTGGAGATTCGGAGTGTCCAGAAGAGAAATCTCCCAACCCACACACAGCGACTTAGCCAGAGCCCTTGTCTGTGGGGTCATGGAGACCTCTCCTAGCATACTCGGCTCTTCCTAAAGTGGGGAGCAGTCCTTCCTGGATCTGAGAAGTGTCCTCAGTCTAGCCAGGGCAGACCCCGGCAGACCTGGCTGCAGGTGGATAGGACTGTCTAGTGGTACCTGGGCCGTTCTGAGTTAGCCCTGTGTGAATTTCAGCCTTATTCTACTCAGCCACCAAATACACAGCATTGCTCTAAGATCACTGGGGAAAGAGGCTGGCCCTGATTCTGGAAGGTTTTTGCTTTTTTGTGTCTAAGAGATTAACCTCCGTAGTCGTGTCCTTCCAATAAGAGGAAGGGAAGCCGATCGTGTGTTGTCAGACTCTCGGAAAGGCGTTTTTGTAAGGCGATCTTTGCATTGATCGTCCAGTGGCTCCTGCTGCCGCGGCCCTTCCCGGCTAGCTGTTTTTGGAGCTTCCATCCACTCACGCAGCATCTGGGGAGCCTGTGATGAAGTGAGGACCATCTGTTAGGGCCAGATAGCAAGGACGTCTGCAGCACACTGAAGGTTGGTCTAGATGGCCAGCAAGGATTTTTCGTGCCCTGCGTGCCTGGACTGCCACCTCCCCACCACTGAGTTGGCTTCTGGACAGGGAGCGTCATGGCTAGTGTGGCTGTGGTCCTTAATAACAAACCAACCCAGCAGTAACCCCCCAACACCCACCCACCCCTGTAATTCATATTCATTATACTGTAGAATTTTAAAAATTATGTAGGGCTTCCCTGGTGGTGCAGTGGTTGAGAATCTGCCTGCCAATGCAGGGGACACGGGTTCGAGCCCTGGTCTGGGAAGATCCCACATGCCGCGGAGCAACTGGGCCCGTGAGCCACAACTACTGAGCCTGCGCGTCTGGAGCCTGTGCTCCGCAACAAGAGAGGCCGCGATAGTGAGAGGCCCGCGCACCGCGATGAAGAGTGGCCCCCGCTCGCCGCAACTAGAGAAAGCCCTCACACAGAAACGAAGACCCGACACAGCCATAAATAAATAAATTAAAAAAAAAAAAATACGTACATATAGCTCAACAAAAGGAAGAATTATAGTCTCTTCACTGAGAGCTAGCCCCCATTAGCATGTTGGTGTGCGCCCTTCCCGACTTGCTTTCTGCACGTTCCCTCTGCAGTTGTCATATTGGTGGTGAACGTGGATTCTAGAGGCAGGCGGGCCTGGTTGCCAGTTCTTGGCCCCATTACTTCCCAGCTGTGTGACCTTGGGCAAGTTAATTTCTCTATAAAATGCTGCTGTTTGGTAGAACGTACTTCATAGGATGAGGAGTCTTAAAGGAGATGGCTGCATGTGCGTCCTTAGCAGAGGACCTCACACACAGTGAGTGCTCAGGACCATGTTAATTTAAATCATTCGTGCATTATTATTTATAAGATCGGGACTCCCTCCAAAGCCTGGAGGTTTTGTTAGCAGATGACCGTGAATAAAAGTATCTACACGTTTGCCCATTCACTGGAAATTCTGTTGCCACCAAAGAAAACTCACCCCAAAGTGACAGCGTGATGCGTTTTAATGGTAAACGCCATCATTTTGCTGCACGGTAATTAGGCATGAATGGCAAACAGTTCATGTCAGTGATTATAATTAATTAGTATTGCTTTTAAATATTTTTGCAGCCAAATCCAAGTTCACTTTCTCTTCTCATGTGGTTCCCCACAGTATCGGTAATGACGGTGTTGATGCCGCCCTTGTGGGCATGTGTCTCAAGGGCAGGAACGGTGGTTTCTTCTTTGTACCCTGACGGTCTGGCACGTTGGGGTTCAAGACATGCTAGTGATCCAGGACAGCGGTCCATTTGTTCATCATTCACTCACAAGTCTTTACCTAACACATATACCCCTAACGGCAACAGTGCTGTTTCCATTGGACTTACTTTCCTTATGCCAGCTCTTCGCCCCTCATCTGGCCACGTAAGAGACTCTGGGGCTGCCCTCAGCAGAGTCCATCTGTCTGTCTCCTCCTCAAGGCTGAAAGTCTCTGAGCACCCACTCATCACCCTTCCTGGCAGCACCTTGCCTGAGGGTTGAGACTGTGGCCCATTGTCTCACCCATGGGTGTCTGTGCCTCGTTGGGGCGATTAGAAGAAGCGGGGCCAGGCCATGGTGGGGCGCTGCTGGACTGGTCAGAGTGAGGGCAGGAGGCGGCTCTAGTTCTCTGGTCATGGAAGTCACAGGGCTTCAGCTGTTTAGAGGGTCAGCGGTGGCTGTTCTGCTTGCCTCTTCTTCCTGAGTTTGGCCCTGGTTATCATCTGAGGGGCATGCAGAAGGTCCTCCAAGGACCACAAACCAAAGGAAACTCCATTGCTGTGCCCTTGTCTGTAAAGCCTTTAGCTGGAAACCATGTTCTTTATTCCACTCTTAGAGATAAAAGGCCCCCCTGTTGCTGAGACCCAGTCAACATCCAGTGGTAACTGAGAGCAGCCCCCTTCCCTGTTGGTCAAGTGGAGGATGGTAAGCTGGAAGGCCAGTAGAAGTGCCACCACCAAGCAGGTGGGAGGCATGACAACCCTAGCACGGCACTTCCACTGTCCTGGGCCTGGACACCTCACCCCTGTTGGAACTCACGCTCTGAGGTCAACAGACCTGGGCTGGGAGCCAGCACTTGTGGGATGTGGGACCTTGGGTGAGTTCCTTGACTCCTCTGAACTTAGTTACCTCCCTTTGAAAAGTGAAGACAATAGTCCCCTCCCTCCCCTGGTGGGGGTCAGGCTCAGGAGAGAGAACTTAAACAGAATCCCTGTCACAGCTCTTCATAGTAGATGCTCAGTAAGTGTTGGTTTCTCATCGGATACCCTTATGAGGATGGGGGTATTTTAGCGTGCCTGATACCTACTGCCTTCATGGAAAGTTCCAGCTCATCTTGGTTCAACTGGGGAGTGGAGACTTTATTCTCTTGCCCATTAGACTTGCTCTCCCCAATACTATAAAGTTAACTAACCACTCTTGGTTAACAGAAGGGCAAGAGATTGAAATCGGTGAGCCCGTAGCTCCAGGGACATTACCCTTGCCCACCCTGTTTTGCCCTGGACCTCGGTCCTGCCTCTGGGCATCTCGTACCTGCAGAGCTTCAGTTTCTGGTCAGCAGGTTGTCCCGTGTGGGCCCGAGGTGGGTGCAGCAAAGAACAGGTGTGGCCTTCTCCAGTCACTCCAGAAGGGGAAGATGTTTTCATGCTGACACTGAACATAAGCTATTTCTTACTGATTGCTTTGGGTGTCCGAGCCATTCCTTCCTGTGACCCTCCTGCCTTGAACAATCAGTCCCTCCAAGGCCTGGCTTTGCTGTCACCCACACAGACTCACAGCCTGGGAGGGCAGGCTGCTGTTTGGGGATCAGAACCAGGCCTCTCCTGAGCACAGAGATCAGAGCCCTGTGGTTCGAAATGGCCGCCATGTAGGATGTGGCGTGGCCCCTGCTACGTGGGGCCATGTGGCAGCCTGGCCAGGTCAGCCCCTCAGGTGTGAAATGGGTCACACATGGACTCAGGCCCTGAGTACTGCACTGTGGGTGTCACATCTTCCATTGAATTGACGGGTAGAAGCAGCCATGGGGGCAGGAGGCCAGGCGTAGTGTGGCTGTCCTTTCACACACCCTCTGCATGTGATACTGGAGGTCTAGGGGTGAGGGTCTCCCTGACATGAGAAGACAGAGATGCCAAAACAGCCCCCTGCTGCCCCTGGAGCAGTTTGCCAGAGCTCAGCCCATCCCCTCTCCCTTCTGACCAATCATAGTCCTTGTCTGACTTATACGACCTCCTGGAAGACTTGATTGCACTGCAAAGAAGATGGGACCACAGGTCAGAGTGGGCTTCATGCCAGCTCTGCAGCAAATAAGCTCTGATTTGTTGGGGAGGCTGGGAGGAACCGTACTTGGCACTCTGCCCCCAGTAGTGTCCTGCTGTACCTGGGTGAATCTGCCAGGTAGTTCTGTCCACAGGGCTCTCCCTTGGAGCACAGAGTCTGCTGGGCACCTGGTTGGGGCGTGGAATATGGAGAGAGGCTTCCCCTAGTCTGTGGGTGTGACTTGCTGTGTCCCTTGCAGCACACATGTGTTTCTATCAAGCCTTGCCTTTCTCCCCTCAACACGTTCAGCCTTTAATTGTAACTATTAATCACCCCGAGTTGTGTAGCAACTCCTAACCCTTCCATTAAATATTAAGCTTTTTTTTAAAAATCGAGCTTTCTTAATTGAATTATTGAATTACCAGGCACTTAATGTGGCTCTGGTGGATGCAAATCACGAGTTCCAGCGTCGGGAAGGATCTTAGTTTCCTCCTCTGTGACTTAGAGGGTGTGTCGGGTCCAGGGGGGCCGGCGACAGGCTGCTCCAGGTCGGTGGCCTCTCTTCCCCTGGCTTGCCCTGTTTCCTGTTCTGTTCCCCGGGGCATGGCCCTTCTCAGGTCTCTGCCCTTTGTGTTTTTCTAGTTGTTCGCAGCATTAGAGTTGGGTTTAGGTGGAGACAGTCACATCCATCATTTGGAGCTCTGATGCTCCTGTCTGGAATCAGGCAGTCTGTCCTTGGGATGAGATGCTTCGGGGCCTCTTTTTGTGCCCTTGGCCCTTTTCTAGAAATGCTCAGCCTCAGCCACCATCCCTCCCCCTCCACACTGTCTACCTGCAGCTGCAGCCTAGGCCTCTCTGCACCTGACTTCCGCACACTCCCGACCACCAGACATTTCCATTTGAATGTTCCCCTCCCGCTCCTCCACCCCCCTCCGACTGACCTCACCCACTCCCATCTGGTCTCCTGCTCGGATTCCTGTCTGGGAGAACAGTGGTGTTACTGAGGGCTCTTCCTGACTCACTCCTGATATTTATCTGCTAAGTGGCTCTGTCTCCTCTGCCTGCTGTGTCCTCATCCAAGCCAGGCTGATTCACTGCTGCTTCTCCTCGCCGCATTCCTTCCTGCTCTAACCTGTCTTCCACTCACCTCCCTTAAACCTGGTTTTTACTGGACTGTCCTCTGCTCCCCAACTTGCGGTGGCCCTCTGCTTCCTGCCACAGCAAAGCTGCAGTCTCCTCAACTCAGCTCAAGTAGATGAGCCTTCGAGCCTTCCTTCCGATGGCACAGGCATCGGATCGGTACCGCCCCCTCTCTTAAGGGGGAGGGATCTGAGACGGGTGGTGGAATGATGGGGAAAGGAAGGCTTGGATGCTGTAGGTGAGATTGTACTCTGGGTTGAGTGGGCAGTCATGTTCACCTGGAACCTCAGAATGCAACATTATTTGGAAATAGTGTCTTTGCAGGTAGAATTAGTTAACATGAGGTTGTACTGGGTTAGGGTGGGCCCTATAATGCAATGTCTGATGGCTTTATAAGAAGAGGGAAATGTAGACATAGAGGACAGACATAGAGAGAACTCCAGGGGAAGTCGGATGTAGATATTGGAGTGATGCGTCTACAAGCCAAGGAACACCAAGGATTGTGGAGCCCCCAGAAGCTGGGCAAGAGGCGTAGGACAGATTCTCCCTCAGAGCCTCCAGAAGGAACTGGCCCCGTCCACACCTTGATGTCAGACTTCTGGCCTCCTCATTGTAAGGGAATAAATTTCTCCTGTTTTAAGCCACCCAGTTGGCAGTACTTTGTCGTGGCCACCCTAGGAAACGAATACAGTGGGGAAGCTGTGTTTTAAAACCAGGTCCCCCAATTCTGAGTCCGGGGATCTTTTTACTGTACACAGCCATCCCACCCCCACCGGCCTGGTTTCATGGTCCTCCCTAATGCAAACCCTCCCCGTGAAGTCTTAATGGCAGTGATTCTTTAGTATTTGTCTTTGGAGTTGATCAGCCCCAAAGGAGTGCGTCTTCTCCATGTGTTGTGCTCATTTGGACCTCCTGTCCTTTGCTCATACTGTTGTTCATACCTGTGGCCCCCTCCTCCTTCCCTCCCAACAAATTTTTATTGAGCGTCTGTGATATGCCAGGTGCTGTGTTAGGCCCTGGGGGTTAAAAGATGGTCAAGGTTCTTGCTTTCATGGAACATACATTTCCATGGAGGGTTGAGGGGAAGGCATTCAGATGGCAAGCAAATAAACAATCAATATGCATAAAATAATATCAGATAATGTAAGAGTGAGTTCTTGGGGCTAATTTTGAAGCTGGCTCTCTCAGAAGCTGGCTTTGAAGCTAAGACCTGAATGAAGAAAGGGGCCAGATGTGTGCAGATCTGGGGAATGATCATCCTGGCAAAGGGAACCAGCAGTGCAAAGGCCCTGTGATAGGACTGAAGGCAAGTGTGACGGAGCCTGAGAGTGGGAGCAGAGGCGGAAGGTGACACTGAGCCCTGTGAGCCGTGGAAAGAAGTTTGAATTGTGTTCTAAGTGCCAGGAAAGTCTCTGAAAGGTTTTAAGCGACAAATGACATGATCAGCATTTTTAAACATTACTCGGACTGTTCTGTAGAGTCTGGATAGTGGGGAGCTGGACCACCAAAGGTGATCTGGCCTTAGTGCCCCAGCGTGATTCTTTTCTGTGGGTCTCTAATCCTCCCCTGAGCTACTCTTGCACATAAAGTCAATACACCACTTAATTAGAAAATCGTTTCCCTGTGTTAAAGGGGCCTCCCCAGCCAGGAGGACCTAAGGGCTGTGCCGTTACACACATGGCTCCTCTGGAATGCCCTGTGGCATTGGTGATGGAGTCATTGCGCTTCAGATGGGACTGAGTGACAGACTCATGTTTTACGTGGAGTTTCCCAAAGCATAGGGAGTATTCTCATCCCTCCTAGAAAATTGTTTATCTGTCCAAGAATTGCCAGACTCATGTGATAACCAAGTTGTGACCTGAGACCTGGGGGCTTATTAGCTCTGCTCTACATATGGGAAACTGAAACTCTGAGAGCTTCTGGGGCCCTGAATAAGGATTAGAGCCCAGGTCTGCTCTACCCTGAAGCCCACATCTGCTTCCCTGCACCCCAGTGCTGCTAGTGGAGGCTTAGCTCTTGGAAGGAGTGCATGTCTGAAAAACCTGTAACTGAGTGATGAAGCAATTAAAACTGGGAAATTTCCTGATGGACTGTAGAAGCAGGCACCTCTATGCAGTGGTTAAGAGCTCTGGAATGAAATAACATGGGGTGGAATCCTGGCTTGGCCTTGAGAAAGTGACCTGACCTCACTGAGTCTCAGTATACGGATCTGTAAGATGAGAAGAATGCTAGTGAAGTAACTACCTTACTGGGATGTGGTGAGGATTAAATGAGAGAATTCATGGAAGGGGCTCAGTACAGTGTGTAGCGTAGAATACGTGCTCAGTAAGTTATGACAAGGACTAAGAACAGATTATAGAAGAGGGAGGAATGTACATTCACAGATTTTCTGGGATAAACTGTTGTACTTGTGTCCTGGGTGTTGGGTTCTCTGCAAAGTCTGGACAAAAGAAAACTGAAGTCACATTGGGGGATGCGGGGAGAGATATCCGGCCTGGGCCTGGCTCTGCTAAGATGCGGGTTGGCAGACGTGGGAATGGAAGTTTAGAGAGTTAAGAGACTGGGATGGAGGAGCCGCTGGGTGTGGGCAGCCCATCCTAACAGGAGGCAGAGGAGTGAGAGCGTGCAGAACTGAGCTTGAATGTGGAAGTGAAAGCTTACCGGCTGCCATGGGTGTTCCAATAAAACCGCTCCTCTGAATATGACAACCGTGAATCATAAAGTCATAAAAGTTTTAGAATTGGAAGGACTGAGGAGAGCATCCAGTCCTGCCCAAGGTCAGACAGGGTGTATTTTGCAGGCAGAGCTGAGTGCTGACATGCCCAGGTTTTAGAAGAAAGCGTTTCCCCTACCCTTTCTGTCCCTTCTCCTGGGTTGACTCCAGCAACTTGCCTCTCCCCCACAACTGGGAGTGTTTGACATGGGATTCAAGGACATCAGAGACACCTGCAGCCTGGAGCCTGGTGTGTGCCCTGTGGATGAATCCCCAAGGCCAAGCCCAGACGCTCGTAGGGTGGGTAAAGTGTCTGTTGAATATCAGTGGAAATATTTCCCATCTTCCTGTTGAGGGTGGAATTTGGGAAGGGAGCCTTGTCGATCTCATGTCTCGGGAATGCCTTTATCAATTATGATGTATACTTTTGGGCAGTAACCTTGCTTTTGGATTTATTTTATTTCCCATCCTCACTCATTTCCTCATCTCCTTTTATCATGCTGTAGGCATTTTTCTGACACCTCCAATCCCTTTTGGAACAAAATGAGGTAGAAATAAATAAATAAATGAAGTTTCTTGGCTTTTGCTCCTGGGTTATCAGAAGGATGACTCCCTGAGGCACACCTGTTAGATGCCAGTAACGAGCTTGTGTCAGGTCAAAACTCGAATTCCAACTCAGGGAAGGGTTCGACGGTGGGTCTGCCATTCCTGGTGATCCTGGCACGGAGTGCGATGAATTGGGGGTTGAATTGGGGGAAACACGCACAAGGGGCTGGGGAGAAGGAAAGGATGCTTTCATGTACCCAGGTAGAATTCCAGTGTTCGCTGCAATGAAGCTTTGAAACGCTTGTCCTTGGCTCTGTCTTTTCTTCAGTGTGGGGCAGCGTTACATTTTTCTGGCATGTTACCTCGTCAAAAATAAGGAGAGGTACGAGGGAAGGAAAAAAGAGAACCCTGTAAGTTCATATAGTCTGTTCCCTGCATTGCAGCGTGGACCAAACGATTCCCAAAGAGGCCCAACCAAAAATAAGTTATTATCCTGTTTCTAGTAGCCTGCGGTAAAGTGTCTCTTTTTTATACTTATTTATTCAATAAATATTTATTGAGTGCTTGATACTGTGGGGAAGAAGGCAGTCAGGGTCTGCTCTCAGGGGGTCTAGTCTAGTGGGGGAGACTGACATTAGACAGATACACACATGCAGTTAAATGGCCGTGGGTGCTTTGCAGGGAAAGTCCAGTGTGCTCTGTGAGTGGGAGAGGGGGCCTAGTCTGGGTTGGGTGGTCATGGAAGGGTCTCTCCAAGGATGTTTAGCCTTCATTCTTCACTGCCTCCTTTCCCTTCCCTGCTTGTTCACCATTAGAGGCCGTTTGAGCTAGGGCGCCTGGCGGGTGACACGCTGAGAAGAGGAGGATTTAGCCTAGGGCGAGGCGGGCTCTCCACAGCAATCTTTCCGCACCCTGGCTGGGCCACCTGTCCCCAAACGGCTGGGTCCCAGGGGGCAACCCTCCCGGGGGTTCAGTAACGGGCACCATTTCTTAGAAGGGGCTGGCCACGGAGATAAGACCGCAGTGACAAGGGGGCCATAAATTGTTACCTGTGCCCTTCGGTTACCCCCTCTTCCTCCATCACCTCCTTCCTGAGCCTGTGGGGTTGGATTTAGCAACCGGGTTCCTGTTCTTGGGATGGAGCAGAAAGCTGACTCCTGGTGGCGGGCTGTAATCATTGAGATGCAGAGCACTGATAGCGGAATCCATTTAATTTCTGTTGCTCTGCAACTGGGCAGGGGGCGGGGAGCAGGAAGCTCAGGAGTAGCTTGAAAGCCGCAGTTCAGTTACAGAAACAAAAGACTCCCCCTAAGGAATTAAAAATTACAATATTTGAGGGGAAATAACGGAAGTGAATTGAGGTGAGGGGTTTAATCAGAGGATCGTGGAGATAGAGCAGGTCACGGCTGTGGAAAGCCCAGACCAATCTGGAACCGGAGCCTGAGAATTTTAGCTTTTCCGTCAGAGAGGATTGGGTTGTATGTTCGTGCAGTTGAGTTATTTGAGACTTGTTGAGTAGACCTTAGGTGTCTATTAGTTGTCACTGTCAATTAGTTGCTGTTCGGTGTCAATTTCCTGACACACGATCGGAGGACCCGTCCTCTGTCTTGCTGGTGATGCTGCAGAGGTCCTGGCTTATCTGGTGATTTATGGTTGATCTGATCAAGCCTGTGTGATTTTATGGGATTCTACAGGGTAGAGGCTGACAGGTGAGATTCACATCCAGAAATCTGTGGAATTTTCTAGTCAATCTATGGCCTAGCCTGACTCAGCGGGTGTGGGAGGGCCCTGCAGAAGAGTCTCCTTGGCTGATTAGATAGAGAGTGGACATTCTGGGGGCAAAGAGTTGGGCCAACCCAAGTCTTCCTCATCAGGACCACAAAGATGTATCCTGAGGTGACTTGCATTTATAAATGGATGGCGGCTATTGCAGGTTATGTGCTCGGCACTGGCAAAATGGTCTTTGTCTTGAAGGAGCTCACAGCGTAGAAGGTGGCCCAGATTTGGGGGCATTTCCTAAGAATCCGGTGAGTGAGTAAATTTCCAGGATTCTTATGGGATGGGCCAAAGTCTGGGTTAGTGTTTGAGGGCCAGAGAGGGAAGTTGGAACAATGAAGAGAAATTGGAGGTCTATAACTGTCTTAGCTTAGGTGCCGTAACAAAATACCATAGACTGGCACCTTCAACAACAGAAACTTATTTCTCACAATTCTGAAGGCGACTGGAAGTTTGAGATGAGGGTGTGTCTTTGGACTGTGGTGAGGAACCTCTTCCTGGCTTGCAGACAGCTGTGTTCTCAGTGTGTCCTCACATGGTGCAGAGAGAGAGCTCCAGCTCTCTCCAGCGCCAGAATCTTCCTATTCTTATATAAGGACACCAGTCCCATCCCAAGAACTCCACCCTCATGACCTCATCTAAACCTAATCACCTCCCAAAGGCCCCACCTCCAAGTACCATCACATTGGGGGTTAGGGCTTCAACATATGATTTTGAGGGGGACACATATTCAATCCATACTAATAACCCCACAGGTGAAGGGATCCTAGCATGCCTGGTTCCCTGGAATATAAATGTTGATCATGTGTCTCTGATACCATAGATGTGTTTGAATGAACATAACTGGGTGGAAGTGTGTATGCCTTTCTCCTGTAATTAGACGCACACTGTAAAACTCGTACCTGTGATGCTTGGGGTGGGGAGGGGAGGGGGTCTCTTCTGGCTGAGACTCAATACCAGCAGGCTGTCCTTGGCTGTGGGTGGTGATCAGGGTGAGCTGTCTGCCCTGTCCGGTCTCTCCAGAGTTAGGTGGTTATGTCAACCTTGGATCACCTCTCTTTTTGTCCCGGAAGCCATGCGAGGCGGTTTGAACTGTGCTTGGAAACAAGGCAGGGCTTGCTCTGAGCTGTGAGCTGAAGCGGTGGCGATGGGTATGCCATGTGCAGATGAAGGTCCTCGGAGCCGGCTGGGTCGCCAGCTGGGCCCCTCCGCTCAGCGCCGGCCGGGGTGTAAGAAGCCATGCCCCTCATTCCTTTTTAAACAGCTTTGTGTTTGTCATCCCTGGGACTTGGAGACCTCTTTGGACCCCGTTTCTCTGGGCTACACGTCAATCAGCTCCTGTTTATCAAGTCTTACCCGGGTTTGTTGTGTGTGTGTGCACACGCGCGACCGTTCTCTGCGCTTGGCTGGGTTGGCACTGGCCTGTTTGTGGGGCATTGAGCTAAAAGAGGTTAAGAGGAGGCAGAGCTCACACCACTGCTAAGGGCCAGAGAACTCTGCTGAAGGGCTGGTCATCTTCAAGATGAGCCGGTCTATTTCTAATTGGGCTGCTGCCATGGGCCTTTGATGAATGGCAGTCTGTGCAGGTGCTGGATCTCAGTGTGTTTGTTCCTTTATGTGTCTCTGCCCTGGGAGTGGACATGATTTCCCAGCCGCCCGGGGTGAGGAGTGAGGGGCTGGGGGCGCGGGCTGTGCGGGGAAGAGCTGGCATCTCTGGAGAAACCAGTGAGGCAGTGGGCCTGGACCATCTCTCTTTACTGCTGGGGAAACAGAAGCAGGCTCAGGCCAGAGGCCCCCTGGGTCAGGGGGGCTGTGGCCCGGCCTGCTTGCTCCTAACAACACTGCCCCCTGCTGTTCTGCCGGGGCTGCGGGGACCTCACCGCCCTGAAGGCAGAGTGTGTGCAGGCCCCATCTTCAGGCCCTTTGTCGGAGGCAGTGACGCGGGCAGTCCACTGATGGGAGGATGGGGTCTTTGTATTTTGTTTCCACTGACCAGGATGGGTTTGCAGAGCCACTCACACTCCTGCCTGGTCCCGGTGAGTTCATGTGCACAAGATGGTTGACCAGGGAGTGGGAGGGGGTCCCACAGCCCTGGGAGGCCTCCCGCCACTCAGAGAGGATGGTGTGCAGGCGTAAGCCTGTCACCCAGTGGGTCTGCATTAAAAGAGATTTGCCCACCCCCTCCAAGGCCCAAAGCTGATGCTTCTTAAGACATTTGTCACTGACTTTTAGCCCTGAGGCTCTTGCGTATCTGTGAAGTCTGGCCTTCCTCTCTGCCTCTCCTAGAGTCCAAACCCCCTGGGAAGTGTCTCTCTGTGCTGCTCGCCCTGCAGCCTGCCCCTGGTTTTAACTGCAGGGAAGTAGGGTTTTGGTGGTTTTTGTTTGGTTGGTTTTTGTTTTTTTTAAGAGAGGTATAAACACCAACATGCAGACACACCTCTGCAGATGGACCTGGCTTTGAACCTCAGCTTCAGGGTGCTATTTGGTACGTCTGTGAGCTTCTTGGAGTCTGTTTCATCTTGAGTAAAAGGGGATCCTGTGAGACAGAGCCCCTGCATGAGGCACAGAAGGCGTGTCCTATCAGGGTTGCTCTCTTTTTCCTTTTCTCAGCCTGATTCTAGTCTTTATTTTCCTTAGTGGTGTTGTTATTTAAACGTATTCATGTAAATTCAGTGTTATCAGGGGCATGATGCTGGTTAACTGGGATATGAGAAGCACTTAGCAGGTTGCCTGGCACACAGTAGGTCCACAAGCAACAGTAGTCATTGTATCTATAGTTGTCTCTTTGGGTAAAAGGGACACCTGCAGGGTCTCTTTTATTACTCCTTTATTGCTATTTCATTTGGTGAAAAGCAGCTTGGTGGCTTCAGGGGGAGGATGCTAGGGCAGAGGGATCTAAGTGAAGCATCCCCTCCATCTGCCTCAACGCGGCCCCCTTGAAGCCTCCAGTTTTAAACTCGTCTCCGTGTCACGTTCACTGCCAATTTCGACGAACCTTCTGGAGATGTTTACCTTCTTGGTTTTCAAGCATGAATAACCTCACTTCCCTAAAGGGGAGCTGCTGCAAGTTTCAGAACTTGGAGAGGTTTTTGTTTGGCGATTTATGTTTCTTAAACAGCATAGGGCTCCTTGGCTTCTGTAGGGATTGATGCAGCCTGTCCGGTTAGCCACCTCGCTGTCTCCCCGGAGGAATTGGGCGCTTTGTTCTCCACTGGCCTCTCCTGTCCTCTCTTCTTCAGGCTGGGTTCAGTTGCCCGAGATGAGAGCGGATGAGAATGGAGAGAGGATGCTGAAGAACCGTGGAAGGCTGGGAGCCCGGGTGGAGGTGGGGACGCACGAGGTGGCGCTGGCTTGGGGCCACGTTCCCCTGCCTTTCTTTCTGGCAGGTGTAGAGCATGGCGTCTCCTGCCGGCCTCCGTGGGGCCTGGGATATCTCTGGCAGACAGTGCAGGAACTCGGATGCTCAGACTCTGCGGAGGACCGGAGAGCACCAGAATGCTTACAGAAATTGCCCTTGTCGGAACGTGAGGGGGTGAGGAAAGGCGGTGAGCACGGAGACTCATATTCTTTCAAACCAACCTGAGAGGGGCAGGAGCTGCCTCCCACCTGACTAGCTCCTTCCCAGCCCTGGGAAACAGGGCCCCTGGAGACACTTTGTGACTGTGGCAGCCTGTCTGTCCACCTGGCTGACGATGCCCAGGCCCACTCCGGAACCAGGCTCCGAGCTGGGGCAGAGGGAAGCGTGCGCTGGGGGGCCTTTTGGCTTGAGCCACGGATGAGAGGAGGACCCCACGGAGCCCGTGGAGGTTCTGGAACCTGCTTTAGTTTGGCTGCGCCTGCTCTGCACCCACCCCCAAGGTTTAGCAGCGTCTCGGGTGCGTCCCCATTGGTGCCACGTGTTCCGTGGCAGCAGCTGTTGGTGCTGACTAATGAGACTTCCTGGCAGCTGCGTTGGGCACACTTGGCTCCGGCGGCCTCTCTCCACCACTCACCCTACCCGGAGCACCCGAGGAAGGTGCCTGCAGGCCGAGTGCAGACAGGCTGTCCCGTGGGGAAGCCCAGGAGCTCGGCGACTCAGGGATCCACAGAACAGTGGGAGGGCCAACCTCCGTGGTGCCTAGGAGAGACTCTGAGGTCAACGGGCAAGTTAGGGGCTGAGCTGACACTTAAAGCTGTGTCTGCTCTCAGCCCTCTGAGTTAAGCCGTTCCCCCTCTGTGAGGCAGGCCTGTCGTGGGGTTGGTCTCATTTGATGTCCCAGGCTGCACACCATCGCCCACTAGCTGTGTGTCCTCGGACAAAGCATTTCACCTCTCTGAGCCTCAGTTTCCTCAGAGGCCAAAGGGGATGTGCCCAGCACAGCCACTTTCCTTTCGTTCTCACTGAAAAACTAGGCTGGATGCCTGTCTTGCCATAAATCCGATGGTGCCCTCGTGGACCATCCAAGGAACTGCAGCTGCCGTCTGCTTAGCCCTGGGGGGCAGATGGGCAAGGCGCGGAGCCAGGGAAGGAGATGGGAAAGGAAACAGGAGAAACTAAGTGCTTGCTGATTCCTGCCCTTTTACCCCCTCCCCAAACCTCTCTGCTTTCAAGTTGTAGAAGGGACTCAAGCGAGGGACCCGAATTCCTGACAAATTTACAGAATTCCCGAAGAATGGCCAAGTACTCTTTGCCTGATGATCACGGCTACTACTCGTGGAACTTACACCATCAACAGCCTTACAAGGCAGATTCTGCTGTCACCTCCAGCTTATGGACCAGAGCGCAGAGGCTCAGCGTGGGCGGTGCACCTTGCCCAGTGGTGGTCACTGCAGGGCCACAAGATGACCCAGATCCTTCCGCTAAGCCGTCCTTCTTCTGTGCTGGGAACTTTGTTCCCCAGAATAGTGGGAAGATGATTCTGGCTGTCTGAAGACCTCCCGGACCTGGCTTGCCCTCCACATACCGCATCTGGTTAGCCTGGCACTGAATGAGGCCCAGGCAGAAAAGAGGGCTTTTCAAGGCACATCTAGAGTGATGAGAGAAGGCCCTGTGGGGGCAGGTCCCCTCTGTGGCTGTAATTAAACCTCCCTGCCTGGTCTCCTTTTCAAGCACCAGCTCTTCGGGGGTTCAGATAGCACGGCTTTGTGCACAGGACCCTTTCAGTACTTGAAACAGGAGGACATGGGTCTGGTCTGGGGTGCCCCCTTTTTCTCTCCATGAGGCTGAATTTTTAAAAAGCGGGGTGTTAGCATCAGATGAGTAGCTGACATCGGGGCCTTTGTCATAGAAATTCCGTGATGGATGTTTTCCCCAGGATGCACAGCCAGGGTCCCAAAGGGAGATTTATCCTTTAAACCTGTCTGCCTTCAGAGGTGTCCCCGCTGACTCCCTGGTGAACACCCGCGGGCCAGGGATGCTTTTGTGATCTGTTCCGGGGATGATGCCAGAAAAGCCTTAGCTGGTCACCGAACTGTCTGGAGATGAACTGTGCAAGGGAAGATGTTTGCTCCTGGAATAAGACATTTTGTACAATCCACGCAAGGCTTTAATTTGACATTGCAGTCAGATGCTGAGCTGTCAGATGCTGGGTTTGAAGTTGAAAGTTGACTTTCCCCCCTGTAGCTACAATGTTGTGTCAGCCCGAATTTCAATTTCCTGGGATTTTTGTGTGTCTACAACTCAACTTGGCGTTCTAATTCAGCACCCTTGTTTTGTTGTTGTTGTTGTTCTTGTGTTGTTTGTTTTTTGGTGGCGGTGGGTAGAGGAGGGATGGGTTGGTGACAGGGCAAGGGGGGCATTTAATCATTTATTCTTTTAAGTAGGTTTAATTGTATAAAGATTATAATGCATACAAACGTCTGTAATTAGGGGAGTTGGTTCTGTTAGACAGTGTTTTAGTGAAGAAAATTACAGTGTTCATAAGGCAGAGGCAGCATATATTAACATGCAACTAGTTTTTGTTCATTCATGCCGAGTGTTTCCCAGTGCTCCCGGAGGTTTCTCCCCAAATTCCCAAGTCTTCCCAGTCTCTCCGCGCTGCCTGGGCTGCCTTCAGCTGAACCACGCCACTTTCTTAGAATAGGGAGCCTCTCTCTAGGGCTTTAGGAGACCAAACTTTGTTCTACGACAGCGTGAGTTTCCCTCATCCGTGAAACAGCTGTTTAGGGGTGTCTCCCTTGTAGCAGGCATGGTCCTGGGCATTGCGGGTGGAGATGTGGACGAGACAGCCGGCTCTTCGCTCTCGTGAAGTTTGTAATCTAAAGGAGAGTCAGACTGTAGACAAGAAAGATAAATGAACGTGCTACTTACTGATATTGATCCGGGTAAAGAGGAAATGGAATAGAGCGTTAGGTTGGAGAGGGACTGAGGGCCGGGCTGGGCGTGTGAGGATGCTCGTTTAGGCAGGGCGGGCAGAGGCCTCGAGGCCATGGACCATCCAAGGACTGGGGTTTCCAGGCAGATGGCCGGCCCGTGCAGTGCCCAAGCTGTGTGAGTTCAGGGAACAGGAGGAAGGATGTTGGAGCTGGCGCAGAGTGAGCAGGGGAGGAGGGGCTGGGAGATGAAGGTGGAGAGGTGGGCAGGACAGTCTCGGGAGTGTGGGTTTATTCTCAGTGCGCTGGGGGGCTCTTCCGGTCCTGCCCACGTGACCCCCCTTGGGGCTCTCTGCCACGTGGGCTTCCACGTCAGAGGTGCCAAGCACACAGAATGGGTGTTTTCCCCTGGAGGTGAGCCCTTTAGGCCCTGGAGAGGTGCTCTCAGTTGGGGCCCCTCCTTGAGGACCTAGTCAGTTACTGGAGTGTAGGCACCACGAGGGACACCAGTTAGAGAAAAGGGTGAGCATCCATTCAACTCAGGGAATGTTCTTCAGGTGCCCACTAGGCTGTAAAAGCGATGGGTCCACGTGCTGTAGGAGCATCATTGATTCTGAGTGACTCCATCTGGAATCCGAAGGGTGAGCAAGAGCTTGATAGGACAGATGAAAATGGGAAGAACTTTTCTGGCAAGGAGAACCCACTTGGGCAAAAGTGTGTTAGGGGAACACCAAGTAATCTGGTGTGGCAAGAAATGAGCCTTTTGGGAAGAAGCGCCAGGATCAGAGTGGGCCACGCCTTGAAGCTTTGGACTTCATTGTTTAGCTGCACTCACATATGCTTTGATGCCATGTTGATTCATAAACCCTGAATCCAACAAATCCATTTGCTCCAAGGAGATTGACCGTCACCCTTAGCAACTCTGAAGCCAGCTGCGGCAGTTTGTTCTAAATTTTAAAGCCCCCTGCTCGGGAAGGGGGACCCCTGGACAGACGGATTGGTTGTGGAGGGCTGGTCCATGTTTTGTCCGAGCCTGCTGTCACATGAGTAAGGCCCAGCTGACCCAGCTGTCCTGCCGAGCTCTCGGTCAGATGGTGAGTGTGTGGAATGACATAGGCCGTCTCAGGTTTTATAGCTACGCTCCCAGCAGCCTCTATGCCCTTTTCCTCCAGCCCCTGGGAGGCCAGACAATCAGTCCCCTGTTGATTGCCTGAGCCCAGGGCCCACCTCCTCTGCTCCTTGTTGCTTAGCCTCCAGAATGTCAATTCTGGCCATCTTCATGCTCTTGCCCGTCCCCCTGATCATTGACTTCTGGTCCAAAGCCTGAAATACCAAGAAGCGCGTCATCTGAAACATCACTGGCACGCCTCTCCTGGTTGGTGTGGGGCAAGCAGTGAACTACTAGACTCTCAGTGTAGGTTTCAGCCGACTGAGGGCGGAGGTAAAGTTACAAGTTACGGAACACGAGGCAGGCGTTTGTGTGCCGGATCCAGAGCAGGCGGTTCCAGGGCTCTCTGGTGGCCATACTCTTCCTGGCCTTGCTGAAAGCCGATTTGCTGCGGTGAAGTAAAATATGTCTCTAATTGTTTGTGGTGCGGGAAAGCAGTCCCACAAGCATTAATTTGCCTAAGCCCAGAGTGTGTGAGAAAGAGCCTGCCTGGCATGTTTTTCTTTTCCATTAACACTTCTGTGATAAACAGCTTAGATGCACCGAGAAAAATTAATGAAACTATTGTAACAATCGTGTGCGTGTAGGTAATTTATTAAGGACAATTAAAAAGCTTTAAAAATCATCCGTGGGGCAAAATAAACAGGAAGACAGTGTGCGGTGGATTTTGGCAGGGACCCTGCCCGTGGGTTTGTGGAGCGGGTCCCCCCTCACCCCCTCGCAGCTCCCTCACCCCCAGTAGAACGACACGACGGCGGGGAACATGGATTTCTGCTATCGAAACGGTTAGTAAGAAAAATCTCATGCTGCTTCCCTGTTGCAGAAAGCCGGGGTGGGGGGTGTGGCTTGGGGAGGGGTGAGGAATGGATCTGTGAGGTCCAGGACAGCCTGTTCGGCTTTCATGTCTTTGGGGCAGAGGCGTGCTTGCTCCAAGGTTCTCATGGCTCGAGGAACGGTCATACTTGGCTGTCTCTATAAGGACTTTGTGTTGGCTCTGGGAGCCTCAAAACCAGGTGAGGAGTAGAAAAAGAAGCCTAGAGAGGTTGAGGTGGCACGGTCATGGTGCCATCAGCCATTTACTGGCTTGGACATTGGGCTGGCCTCTGCATAGCGGCTCTGAGCCTCAACTTCCTCTTCTGCAAAATGGGGGGTCACGGTTAGGAATGAGTGGAGAAGCGGAGAGAGGGTCAACCGAGATCATGCGTGCAGAGTCTGGCACCCAGGAAATAAGTGCTTAGTAAATGTTAAATAGCCTTTGTCATCAATAAAGGCTTCATTATTGGGTTGTTGACTGAAAGCCAAGCTAGGGTGGAAACGCAGATATCTGACTCCCAGGCCGATGCCCTTTTCGTGATGCGCCAATGCCAATACCACCCACCCATCCTGTGTGCCCCCGTCACGGCTCCTGATTTACAGGAATGCACACGTAGTACCCGTGTGGGTGCCAGGTGCACTCACTCAGCCTCCTCCTGCTTGGGGTGAGGCCCCTCTTGGGAGGGGTGAGGCTGCCATGCTTTCTCCCTGTCTCATCTCCACCTCCATCCCTTCTCACCCACGTCCTTGTCTATAGTCCCAGAGTAACAGGTCTCCCCCACTTTGGAATTGTTTTCACATCTATGAAGGACTGGGGTTGCTGGGGGGGGGTTGTTTTTTTGTTTTTTAATTGGTTGATGACCAAAGAAATCTGTGACTTTGTAGACCAGCAGAGATACATTTCATAAGGTGTACCTCGGCTGCTGCAGGGTGCTAACTGCCCTCTGGATGGCTGCCTTCGTTTTCCTCGGCTTTGCCCAGGCTTGATCATAGACACATACTTTGTGTGTCCATCATAGACCTTTGCATCTGTTTGCAAGAAGTAATTTCTAGTTCACTTACTGACTAGAGAAGAAAATGAAGTGTTTTAAGTGCAGACACGTCAGACACGGCAGATTTTTCTCCCTTCCCATGCTGCAAATGAAAAGTGAAGAATTACTCACTTTTGCTATTAAAAGCTATAGAGCCTGTAAAAAAATAGTAAATTATGGAGACGTTATCAAAGTTTATAGGCACTAGAGTTTGACCTTCAGCAAATTCAACATTAGAGGGAACAGGGTTTCCTTTTCCCTCTTCAAGAGGAAAAATGAGAGGGAGGAAAAAGATTTATTTCCTTCTGGGGCTAGAGCAGCAACTGGAAATGGCATCCCCCAGCTTAAAGAAAGGGAAAAAAAGCTTTGTTAAATTACATAAAGTAACACAGGAAGACAGTCTCCTTGGGAAAAATGAAGACCTGTAGAAAAGGTGAATTCCCTTTGGACAGTTTACTCCCCTTCCCTGTTCCTCATCCCTACACCCCGAACTTGCTTTTATCATTTTGGTGAATATTCATTCATACAGAGCCTTTTCTGTGCATTTATGTACTTTCCTATATACTCGGAGGAAATAATAGAGTATTGTTTTGTTGTGGTAGGCTTTCCACTTTCCCCCAAACCTTCACTTTTTCTTCTCTCCTTTCCTGAGGCTTAGCTGGGAGAAGAGGGAACTTGGATGGCTCAGCGTAGGGATCGGATAGCCTGGCAGGTGCTGGTGCTGTTTCTACCCTCTTAGTTCTCCTTGGGCTCCATGAAGCTTCCTCACTGTTACGAATCCAGGAAGATGGATGGTTAAGAAGATTGGGGAGATGGGTGGTTGTACGGTGCAGGTCAGTGTCCAGAAGGAGCAAAGTGTTGGGGAGTTCATTGAGGGCCAGGTATTTAGACTTAAGCTTCCTTTGCTTAAGATCCTGACAATCTTTTGAACCAGGAGGGCCCAAAACTGTCTGCCAGACAGTAGTGTCCGTGGCATGGTTTTGAGTGTGTAAATGTGTGAGAGTGTGGGTGTGTCCGTGCATATGTGGGTGCACACTTACGGTAGGGATTTTATGGAGAAGGCTCAATCTCCTTGGCAGACAGTCTTGTTCTGGAGTGCGCAAATGAGATCCTTAGCTGAGGAAGTCAGTCCTCAGACATGAATGATGGTGTTTGAGGAAGGCTCCTTCAAAGAGCTGGTTGTTATTTCCGAAGTAGCGGGCCGATCTGCCCGTAGTGGACGCCCAAGGACCTTCCGCGAGCGGTCGCGTCCATGGCGCCTGTCCTGTGACATCTCTGCAGCAGCAGCAGTCTGGGCCTCCCGTCTCTGAACAGTAGACACTTTGCCCTTTTTCCAAGAGCGGAGATCCTGTAGCTGTTGCTGGATCTTCGCAGAGGACGGGTCCCTTATCTCTTTCTCGCCTGCTTGTACCTCTGCCGAGGCCAGCAGAGAAAATTGCTTGGCTGTTTTGCTTCTCTCTGCGATTTAAGGTGGGATGTTGAAGATGCAGAGCCTTAGGAAGGCAGATGTGTGATTCGGGAATTACAGTGAAATTGGCACAGCTGTCTGGCCTGGCCAACTTTCCTCCTCCTCGCCTCCTTATAGGGCTGCATACAGTCTTTAAGACTTTTCAGAACTGCTGCCCAGCAGGGGCACTTTGGGCCTTTCAGAAAGAGGGAAGGGACAAGTGCAATCTGTCACTTCTATTAGCTGGCTCTCTGGTCCCAGCTTCTCAGGGGGAAGAAGAGCACTGAGGGATCTGGGGGTTGTGAAAATGAGAAGCCTGGACCCCTCCAAGCTTTGTTGACTGTGACCAACAGTGATGCCCTATCCTTCTTGCCTGGAGAGTAGCTCTCCTGTGTGCGCACATCCACCTGACCTGGAGGTGGGCCCCTCTGACCACACCCCCTTCATCAGGCTCCAGGTAGAGGGCATGGTAAGGGCTTCCATGGTCAGCACCTTGCAAACCAGCGTAGCGACTTCCCTAGACGCTCAGTGGAGGTTTGTCCAGCTGGGGTCCGGCTGGGAGATTCCGGCCATCTCCACCTTGGCTCTAGACAATGCATCATGCATTTCCCTCCTCTTCACTGGGAGACAGGGACCCTCTCCTCCAGATGGGGAGCAGGTGCACACTCTTAGCTGGAAGGGGCCCCAGGGGCCTGTGTCCATCCTGCCAGAGGGAAAATGACTTGCCCAGGACTGCCTTGCCTACCGCTGGCAGAATCAAGTCTCGAAACCAGACCTCTGCCTCCTGGCTATGTGTGTCCCACCGTAGGCCAGAGACCCCCGACCTGTGTGTTGCGGACTCTTGAGGGGCAGACAAGTTATTGTCGTGATCATCTGCACACTTTCTTAGATTAGGATCATTAAATGTGGACTGTCTTTTCTGGACTTAGATTGAAAGAACAAAGGGGGATGTTGTTCTTGAAAAGGCTGGTCTCTAAGAGGGTTCTGATCTGTAGAGAGAAGGCCTGATTTCTCTCATTTTTGCAGTTGGAACAGCTACCATTTACTGAGTGCCCACAACATGCCAGGCCCTGAGCCACACACTACTTGGGCACCATCCTACCCATTTCTCCTACCCGCCCCCATGAGGCTGGTACTGTCCTCATGCCTGTTTCACTGATGAGGACCTGGGGAGAGGTTCACGTCCTGCCCTCAGCTGACACAGCTGAGATGTGAGGAAGTGGGATTTGGGCACAGGGTTTAACCTCAGAGAGGAGGGGACTCCTGCGTGGCAGATGTGGACCAGAACCTCCTGGCTAGTCCTGACCAAGGGGCTTCTCACCCGTGCACATAGTGCCTGTGGTGCCACCTTCCTGGTTTTGGGGGCATCTCGTGACAGCTCATGAGGCCTGCTGCCCCGGCAATGGGCACCACAGGTCCCATCTGTAACCTGATAATTTGAGGTTGAGCCGTATCCCTAAAATTACTGCGTGGTGAGGGTTCAGTGGTATCATGGGATACTTGATTTCATTTGCTCTTCCCAGTGCGTTAGAGGGACAAAGCAAGAAGCTTAACTCCAGCATCGGAATGGCAGCAAGAGGGCTACCCTGGTGGTGCAGTGGTTGAGAATCTGCCTGCCAATGCAGGGGACACGAGTTCGAGCCCTGGTCCTGGAAGATCCCACATGCTGCAGAGCAACTAAGCCCCATGCGCTACAACTACTGAGCCTGCGCTCTAGAGCCCGCGAGCCACAACAACTGAGCCCACGTGCTGCAACTACTGAAGCCTATGTGCCTAGAGCCCGTGCTCCACAGCAAGAGAAGCCACCACAGTAAGAAGTCCCCGCACCTCAACCAAGAGTAGCCCCCACTCTCGGCAACTAGAGAAACCCCATGCACAGCAACAAAGACCCAACACAGCCAAAAATAAATAACTTTATTTAAAAAAAAAAAAAAAGAATAGCAGCAAGAGCAAACATATCTGCCTGTGTAGAGCACGTCTCCTATGCTGTGTACTCTTCTGTATTCACTCCTTTAGTCCTCACACAGTCTTTGGGGTTGGTACTATTATTATTTCTCACTTTACACAGGAGGAGGTGGAGGCACAGAGAGGTTGAGTGACTTGTTCAAGGTCACACAGCTGGGAATTGGCAGAGCCCGGATCCAAACCATCTAACCCCAGGGCTCCTGTCTTCATCTTCCTCATCAAACACCGCTGGTTGGATGAGTTGCTGTGCTGGGCAGAAGGGGCTGCATGGTCCCGTGTTCTGGTATCCAGTTGGCTGCCTAGACCAACACCTAGAGGGGAGCCCTCATTCCTAGGGCGTAACCCTCAATGAAATAAACGGCCACCGAAAGGCTGAGTGGAGAGGACTGCACCCCTAGGAGTTCTGTGTGGATCCTGAGCACGTTCCCTAAGTGTGTCATTGACCCGAAGGAGCCTCGGGCTGAGCGATGCTTACTACGTGTTTGCCGGCCCCTGAGACCAGGAACCACAGAGAGCCAGGACCGCTTCCTTCAGGGGTCCAGACGCTGCTGCGGGTGTGCGGGTGGCCATGTGCATCCACTGACTGTTCTCAAGGGTGATCACGACTGGTTCCAGCCCCCCTCTCCCTCTCCTTGTAGCTGCCAATGGCATATTGTTTTGAGACTCACTTCAGCCTAGGTCTGTGCTTTAGACTGTGGCCCCAGAATGGAACAGTTCTTCACAGCCAGCTAGCCCACGTGGCACTTGAACTCTTGACCAGGTTAAAACCAGCAGAGTTAATAGTCCAGCCCCCGGCCCGGGAAGCAGGGGTGCCGGCACGGCTCCATTTGGGGGTCCCAACCCATCCTCCGTGCTGGCCCTGCCTGTGGCTGCTGCTGCCCTGGGGTCAGAGGGCCTGGCCGGACCCCTACTCCTGCCGTTGTCAGTTTCATGACCTTGACACTGTTAAGTAACTTTCTGAGAGCCTGGGTTTCCCCCGCTTACCTTAGAAAGTCCCATAAAGCATCTAGCACGTGCTCAGGTGTGTGAGAGCCGCCCGTTGACTGTGAGTTCCCTCCTCGTACCTCTTCATATGGCTCTGGGCCCGTGTGTGAAAAGAACTTCTTTTTCTTTTCAAGTACAGACAGCTGTCTCTTGCTCCTCGTATATGAAACTGTCTCTCTATGGTAACTTTGCAGAAGAGATGGTTTTGTCATCACCCCTGAATAATGCAGTGACGCCCCTGCCTCTCATCTCATGTGCAGGGTGCTGTGGTCACGGTCACTGTCGGACCCCTTGGCACCAATAACAAGACTGGGGAGCTTGAAGCCATTGCTTGTAAATGAGCATGCTTTTCTCTCTTTTTTGCTTTTGTGAAAACCAACTTCCTGTACAGCCGCTTGTGTTTAAACCGCCCCCCTAAGGAAGGGGGTGGCCCTCAGCCTTTGTCCACTGCCTGCCTAGTTCATGAGACCGTTATGAATTAAAGATTACAGCCGATAAAAAGAGATCGACTGTAAGCCAGCACCGTTTTCACTCCTCATGCCCCCTGAGTGTTTAAGTTTTTGTGTAGAGTGAGTCCAAAACAAACAGAGATGCCTTGAGAGATGTGGTGAGCTGGAGCCCAGCACAGCAGGAGAACTGGGCCAGTGCAGGGAGCTGGGGGCCGGGGTGGGGGGCCCAGGTTGCGTCGTTGGCCTCCTGTTTGTATTCTGAGAAACAGGACACCGGGAGAGCTCAGTAGACCCTGCCCTGGGCTGATTTGCTGCCTGATGTTGGGGAAACTTCAGCTTCGCCCCTCCCCTCCACACGCAGGCATTCCCCCCCCCCCCCCCGCAACACACACACACACACACACACACACACACACACACACACACACGCATGCTCCCATCGCAGTCTTTGCCTGTGTGCAGGTGTTTTGTGCAAGCTGATGTCTGAAAAGGCTTTGGGCTCTCTGGACAAAGCTTTAAAGATTAATTGGGGCAGAGATGTGGTAGAAACATCACCAGGAAGCTTTTTATTGCATGCCTTGTCATCACATGTGAAGATGGTCCAGCTGCCCCACGGAGGCGACCCTCATGAACTCTCACCTGAAGCAGACACAGCAGAGTGAGGGATTTCCAGGCAGTCGACTAAAACCATCAAACAACCACCACCGTTTAACAGGAGCAGTCATCGACATTTCTGAGCTGGTCCCTGGGAATACGAGGAGGTTGAAGAGTAGTTCCTGCTTTTGGCAGAGAGCTCGTGGTGCCGGGGGAGACAGACACAGACAGGATGGGATGAGTGCAGAGCACTTTTATATCTGTATCTCCTCTCAGCCTCATAGTGTCTGGGAGAGGGAGTGAGGGGCACCAGAGCTGACTCCCCTGTCTTGGAGCTGGGTGTGCAGTTATAGTCTTGGTCAAGGACCATGGTCAGGGCTAAATCTCAGGCCTGCTGCCTGTGGGTCAGCAAATCTTCACTGCAGAATGTTGATGTAGTTCTCAGGGCTGCATCATCTCGCAGTTTATTTTAGGCAGATGATTGCCTTCTAGGTCATTCTCAACCGTTTCAGTATCCTTGGCAGGAGACTCACCTGAACCTTCCAAAGCTCCTTGAGAAGGGAACAAGGCATGATATTTCCTCCACCCAATCTCCATGCACCCTGGGCCCTGTGTTTTTATTGGCATCTCATTTGGAAAGTTCCTAGCTATTGGGAAGGGAGGGGAATGGGAAGTTTGTCAGTGTCATGTTCCAAGGCCCAGAGTTTTAGTGTGGTCAGATTGACCACTCCTGCCAAGTTCACCATTTCTTGGGAGCAGAATTAGACTGGAAGACTGGACATTCTCCCTAGGGCTGCGTTTTCCCAGAGGCAGTGTGATATGTTAAGAGACACAAGGACTCTATGGCCAAATAAATTTATTTATAAATAAATATAGCAACTGCTGAATTCCCTAAATGCAGGACATCTCAGAGCCTTTACTCTGCTAACAAGTGTTCTGATTTTCTAAGATCAGGTTAAGGTAGACACTGTTTCCTGGAATTATTTGGCCACTGAACTTATTTTAAGGGGACTAATGTCTGTTGGAGTATTTCTTGAGAAACTTTCTAAAGACACTACCCCTTTTAGGTCTTCAGATTCATCAGCTGTGAAATGATAGGAGTTATTAGAGTGTTCAGTAACACCTTTACTTCTTCTTAAATTACTTTTCTCTCTTAAAAATCAATTAATAAATATTAGGGAGTCAGATGAATTTTGACTTGACAGATTCAAATCAGATATATCTATATCAAGTTGATATAGATATATCTATCTGATATCATATTGCATATATAAATGTATACTTAAATAAAAATATATCAAATTGATATAATTTTCATATACATACATATTTATGTGCATATGTACATACATACACATATAAGCATATAATTTTGTAATATACAATATAATACATATACTATATGATAAATACTACATAATATATAATATTAAAAGTTATTATTCATAATGTTATAAATATGACCAATATAAACATGTAAATAAATATACACATATAAATATAATCTCTCAAAGGCCATCAGAGTCCAGGTCAACAACTGTTACCGTGCTTTAGTCAAAGTCAAAGAACTTTGAGTCATTGTGTAATTTCTGGTTGACTCTTGGAAGCCGCAAAGCTTCATTGTTGGTATCGTCTCTAGAAACACAAGGAGTCTGATTGGGAACCCCCGGGATCAGTGGGTGGAGAGCCTCACTCCAGCCCTGATATTCTCTGTGTTGCTTGCCTCTGAGTGGTCAGCAGGAAGCCTGGCAGCCCCGCCCATCTCTCAGATGGGCCACTGCATAACTCCAGAAAATAACCAGGCCTTTAGTTGCTCCCAATCCCATGTCTTGTACCAGGCTTGGTGTGTGGGGAGGCACCCTGGCAGGCCAAGGGAGGATAATTCGAGAATTCCCTTGCCTATCCCTTGCTTGGCGGTTGCCAGGCGCCTGGTGAGTGTGTTGGTTGTTTGCTTTGGGAAGATGTGGCAGCTCCTTTTAATTGCCACCAAGTGACCTCAGCCTGGTCTCACACGGGTTCTTTTGCTGCATCACTCAGGAGAATGCCGCCCTTTCTGTAAGAGCTGGGTAGGAGCACAGCAGAGGCAGGCCTACACTGCTTCATGTTTTCTTCCCATTTAATGAGGCTGTAGTAAAGCTTGAGTTTCGGGGTACCTACGAGGCACAGAATTAAACTGTTTGCAGTGTTTTGGGACTTGGGCTAAATGTTTCTGACAAACATCCTTCTGACCTTTTAAAGACTGCCTTTCTGTTCAACTTGGGTCTTTGTCAACTTTCTTTTGAAGTGCCCCCTGCTTTATTTCGGGGGCCAGGAGTGGGAAAGGAGTGAGGTGAGAGAAGGTGAGGCAGGACACCTCACGTGGGGTGATGGGGGCCACAATGCAGGGCCATTGTCCGTGCTCAGACTTTTCTGGAAAAGGCATCAAGTGCCTAGAGATGGGAAGAGAGAGATTTGAATCATCCGCTGTGACTTTGGCTCCGCTGACGTCAGAATGTTAGAGGCCCTGAACCTTTGACCTCTGGCTCCAGGTCTGTAAATCTCCCGTGGTTCCCACGCTTGTTAGGCTGGAACCCTAAGGCTTGATTAGAGGAGTTCTAGTGAACACCATTGTGTGTGTGTGTGTGTGTGTGTGTGTGTTCATGCATCCAGTCAAGTCTGACCAGGGGTCAGACATAGCGCTAGGTACCAGAGATGGGGACACAGTCCCTGGGGACCTCAGGTAAGCTAGACTTGTGCAGAGCAAGTCATTAAAGTACAGTGTGGGGTGTGCCATGATAAAAGCGTCTGGGAGGCAGAGAATTCAGGCACAGGAGGAGGGCTCATCCGGGGAGAGCCTTGCAGGGACATGAGACCTCAGCAGAGGTTGGAAAGACAAACCTGATTCAGCAGGTAGAGGCGGGGTGGTGAGGGGTCCAGAGGGAAGGAGCTGCCAAGGCCTTAAGGGGTGACAGTGAGGAGTTTGCAGAACTACAGGCAGTGCCTGAACCTACAGAAGGGAGGTGGGAAGTGACGGCCCTTTTGCTGTTGCAGGCTGAAACCTGCCCTTCATCCGGGATGGGAGGGGAGCTAACCAGGAGAGGGGAGGAGAGAGTACCACTGAGCTGCAAAGAGAGAAGGGCATTTGGGCTGAGTGTCTTCCAGGGAGGGTGACAGTCTGGCCAGTGCAGGCCGTGTGCTTGGCTGAGTGGCAGAGGAGGGGGTGGCTGCGTGTCCCACGTACCCAGCTCACTCACCGGGCCCAGGGCTGAGACTCTGGCAGGGGCCTCACCCCTCTCTCTCTTTTTTTAAAAAATATTTATTTATTTATTTGGTTGCACCGGGTCTTAGTTGAGGCAGGCGGGCTCCTTAGTTGCGGCTCCAGAGCTCCTTAGTTGCGGCTCGTGGGCTCCTTGGTTGCGGCATGTGGGCTCCTTAGTTGTGGCATGCGAACTCTTAGATGCAACATGCATGTGGGATCTAGTTCCCTGACCAGGAATCGAACCTGGGCCCCCTGCATTGGGAGTGCAGAGTCTTATCCACTGCGCCCCCAGAGAAGACCCTGCACCCCTCTTTTTGAGCACTTCAGTGGAGAGTTAGATTTGAACACCCCATGGGCCAGTGGCAGGACTGGTCTCCCCTCCTCTCAGGGCCCCATTTCCTCTGGAGCGTTGGGATCGGCTATGCTCCCGAGGTGCCTGAGCATGTGACCCCAGGGCCCTCTGGCGGCTCCCTGCCCTTGACTCGGGTGCAGATCACACGGCCACAGAGCCATCACCCAGCCTCTCTCAGAGCTGCGCACCAGCAGCCCCTGCCCGCTCCCTGAGGGCCACACAGTCATCCCAGGCAGCTGTTCAGCGGTAATTAGTCAACCCAATCCTTGCAGGTTCCATGACTCATTGTCTTAGATTTTAATAAGTACAGAAACACAGAGTGCTGATTTATTAAAAATTAATCCTCGTAAGAGGTAGCTCTGGCCAAGGGAGCGCAGAGGAGCCGCCGCACTGGGAGGGCTTGGAAGGCAGGCGGGGGGGGCGGTGGAGGGAACGTGCAGGGAGGTGGGCCCAGGGTTGCTGGAACAGCAGGGCGCAGCGCTGAGCCCCCCTCCCAGTCACGGCTGGATTTTAGGAAGGAGATGGCAGCGCTGCACAGATGTCTCCTTTTATCCTCCCTCCTCCTTCCCTTCCCCTCTGTACTAGTGTCCTAGGGCTGCCGTAACAGCCACAAAGGGGGAGGCTTCAACAGCACACATTTACTGTCTCAGTTCTAGAGGCCGGAGGTCCCAGATCAGGGTGTCAGCAGGCTTGGTCCCTTCTGAGGGCTGTGAAGGAGCCTCTTCCACGCCTCCTCCCGGCTCCCGGTGGTTTGCTGGCAACCGCTGGCATTCCTTGGCTTGTCGGCCCATCACCCCATCTCTGACTTCATGTTCACATGGCTTTGTCCCTGTGTGCAGGTCTGTGTCCAAATCTCCCCTTTTTACAAGGACACCGGTCGTACTTAGACTAGGGGTCCACCCTACCAGCATGACTTCATCTTAACTAATGACTTCTGCAATGACCCTGTTTCCAAATTAGGTCACATGCTGAGGTGCTGGGGGTTGGGACTTTCACACACCAGTTTTCGGGAACACGACTCAGCCACTTTCTTTTCCTCTCCCCTCTTACCCTTCTTCTTCCTCCCCTGACACCCTCTCGTTCTCTCCACCCTCTGTTCCCTTGACCTTGCTCTGCATTTCTCTGTTGCCCCCTCTGCTGCCTTAGCCCTCATGATGCTCCTTGCCGTTTGGGCCACACGCGTCTACCAGCGATGGATGGGAGCCTTGCGGTGTGCCAGCCCCGCCAGGACTTCCTCCCCTGCCCTCTGCCGAGTGGCTGTTGTGCCCACGTGAGCCCGGGACGTCTCGCCGTGCAGACACCAGATTCCCCCCGCCTTTCTCAGACACAGCTTTTCTTCCGGGAGGCTAAGAAGTCCCCTGTCCAGAGTTCAGTTCCAGGCAGGGGGTTATGTAGGTGGGGACAGGAAAGAAAGGTGTCTATGTGAGCCTGTATATCAAGAGAGAATTTCCTTCTGTTGATCAAAAATATTCCAGCACAGGGCAGGGACATCCCCTGGAAGAACCTTAGCATTTAAAGCATTTCCTCCTCCAAGGCAATCAATTTAGGCCAAATGCAGAGCTAGCCGCAGCGTTGAAATTCAGCCAGAGGGGCATGTTGGCCCCTAAAGCATTATGGGCCATTAAGTCTGTAATGTAGCAGAGGCCTCTGGGTAGCTGGAGTTCCTTCTTTCCTTGCTAATCGCGGGAATACCTTGCTCTCTTCCTGTGACACTCAGTGTCATAACCACTAGCACGCAGACACGTGTTCCTGGTCCTGCTCCCTTCCTGTGTACCTGTGTTGATAAAGGAGTTTGGAGAGTAGCCAGGTGACCCCCCTCTTGGGTCTTTCTCTAACTGCATCTCAGTGGAGGCCATCAGGTCTGGGGATTAAGGAGCTGCTGTTTTTTTCCAGCTGTGAACACCCTCTCCTGCTTGCATTTTGGTGGACCCCAGACCTGAGCTCTGGGAGGGATGCAGAGGGACACCTGGACCTGCCTGCTTTCTCCCTTCTGCTGGAACCCTGGTCTGCTCAGTTCCCCCGACAGGTCGTTTTCTGTCTGGAGTGCCAAGCCCGCGCTGAGAAGGGTTGGGGCCGAGCTGGATCCACCAGCATTGTGTATGGAAGGGTGGAGGGTAGTGGGCAGAGTGGGGAGAAGCTTTGTCTGAGTAGCACCAATAGTTTTGAAATGACTTGAAAAAATTTGATCTTGGGGAATTTCCATCGTGAGTAAAACCTAGAAGATTCTCAAAGTTTTGAGAAAGCCACCAGTTTCTGTCTGAAAAATCTATCCCCTCAGCCCAGGTCTTCTGGTTCCTCCTGAGGGTCTCCCTAGTCCAGACCCTGATCACCCGTCCCCCCAGGGCTTTTGCCCCAGTCTTCCAGCTGGTTTGGTCTCCTCCCCACTGCAGATACTCTGCTTCTCCACGAACCCTGCCTTCACGATGTTCCAGTGTATTCTCTGACCTGTCCTTCCAGCCCGAAAGGGAAACCAGTCCAGTCACACTACTTTTCCAGCCTCTTCTCCGTCGGCTTTATAGCGTGAACTCTCTGCTCCAGCCCCCTGGTCTGCCCCGGGTCCCAGACAGCATGTCTGATGTGCCCAGTTCGGAGCGGTCCCCCACCTCCATCTAGGCAAACTAGGCCCATCTTTCAAAGCCAGTTCTGTTCACTCACCTGCCATGTTACCCAAACAGGAAGCCCTTCTTCTCTGTCATTTATTAGACACTTCTTAGAATGGAATATTCCGTACTATTCCGTAGATTTCGCCCTGAATGTCTTCTGTTTTTGTCACCCTCACAGTGTCTCCACCTTGTCTCCTGGCCTAAGTTTGGTTCAGTTTAACAAACATACAATGGTCAATAAGTATTTTCTGGTCTCAATAGGATTATAACTCTTTAGTTGATATTGGGGATGGGGTGGGACATTGAGTAAGGAAGGAGCCCTGATTGATCTCCGTCCCTTCCTCTTTCCCTGAGATTGGTCCAGCAGGCGTCCTGCAGAGCCTCCTGCTTCAGCTTGGCAGGAAGATGCAGGAAGATGCCTTGACCTTGTTGAAAGCTCCTGGATTCTGAGCTGAAAACAGTCCCTCTCCATCATCAGATAGGACAGAGGCCCGTGAGCACTGCCCACCTGGCATGAGGTCCTGTGTGAAACCTGGCTGCAGCCTCCCTGTTAAGTGGTGTGGTTTCTTTGCTTCCTGACCTACTTGGGAAATGCCCCCATCTTGGACCATGGGAATGTTTCTCATAGGAAAAAAGAAATATTTTTTTGATGTAACCGCCTAGAATCATTTTAAGCATGTGATATTATGATTATCCTTTTCATTACCTTCATATTTCTGTTTAACGTAATTCAGTGACTTGTTTCGAAAACCTCAAGGAAAGCGTGAAGGAGGCATTTTGTTTAGACGAGAGCCATCCCCGAGTCACTTCACACGCACCTGTTTGTCCTGGGCTCCTTATCCTAAGCAGGGAAAATTAGGTAGATCCCTGCCTGGGTTTCATCAAAAACTGTTTTGTTGCTTTCCCATGAAATAAGTTGCTCTTAATTCAAAGGACGATCGGACTTTGGGGTCCTGGGGTGGTTGGAGGGCAGGGCAAGGGAGGCAGGAGCCGGTGTGTGGTAAGGTCTGGGCCAGGCTTTCCTGAGGCCTCCACGTGTGTCGTTTAAACCTTGTCCGGAGCCCATGGGGTGGCGGGTGTTGTCTGTCCCCTTGTACAAGGGCCTCTAGGCTGGGGGACAGGGAACGTCCTATGTCCCGTGGGAGGTGCAGATGGGGCTGCGCCCTGCTCTTCTCAGCCTGAGTGACCGTCCTTTCCTAAATTCCAGCCTCTTCTCCGCCCCCTCCTGTCTACTTCGTGGGGTTGGAGCAGCCCAGAAACCCAAGCTGTCCTTGCAGTGCAACCGCTCCTTTTAAGACCGGAAGAACGCGCGGCTTTGTTGCGATGCTTTTAGAGAACGTTTGCTCCGCTCTGAGCCCCGTAGAAGGTTTCTAAAGTCAATCAGGCGGCAAACGCTTTCACGGCTTTGGAATCATAAGGTTGATTTGGAAAATTGGCACCTAGTGGCTTAACAGCTGGAATACAGTTTGTGAAACTGGACCTGGGAGGGGGACGTGGGTGCCCACGGTGGCCTCTCCCCGGCTCTGCTCACCGCGGCCATCAAGAGTGGGGTCTCCCCTAATGAGGGGAGAGGCCCTGTCACTCTTCATTTTTCAACTGGGACCCAACATATAGTGGCGGTGACTGTGGGGAGACTTCTGGCTGGAATTTCTCCCCACTGGCCTTTAAAAGGCCAGAGCCTGAGAATTCTTGAAAAATTAATGGGGTCTCTGTGGGTTCTTTACACTTGCTGGTAACCTCGCCTCTCCCAGGCGCTCTGTGGCTTCGCAGCATAATAGCTGCTCAGCAGCTGGTGTTTTGTATGCAAATATGACCTAAAGAAGTCCGGAGGTAGCGGTCCATTGTTGCCTGAGACGGTGCGATTTCAAACAGACACACGGCTTTTAAAATATTCCAGACATATTGAAAATGTCAGCGGCGGGGTTCTCCCACTTACTTCTTGCCCAGCTAGGCTCTCTTTTTCCTCTCCTCCTCCCCTGCCACCTACCCCACCATAAAATGTAATCAAAAAGCTAGTAAATAATTTAAAGAATTGCCTCAAAGGATTTTCAGACTAGAAAGAGACACCCTTCTCTGGTTTAAGTTGGGAGAAACTGTTTTCATTTTTTTTTTTTTCCCCAAGATATTTAAAATATTCAGGAGTGTCCCACAGGGTCTTGAACTCATAAATGTCTGCATTTTTCTCACTATACTCTCATTTCCTCTTTTCTTTATTGAATTTTTTTTAAAGGTAGCTGCTGGCAACATTTAGGTCCAACTTTCAAATGAAAATCATATTTGAGATCCTGGTCTTAAGTCAGACCAACTGAAGTTTTCGTTCATCTGAGTTCTGTGCCCCCTGTTCTTCAGTTTAACGAGAAGGTGGAGTGAATCTTAGCCGCTGTGATCTTTCATTCTATTAACTCCTTTCAGAAGGGTCCCTTATCTTGTGAGCAGAAGGGAATGATGTCTCATATGTGGGATCACTACCCATCTTCTTCCAGAAACTTCGTCAGGACTGGACCTTTAGTCCTTCTCACTGTGAGAGGGGAGGGAGGTGGTCAGGCCTCTGGCAAGCCAGGAGCTTAGACCAGGATGAGGGTGTACAGGGTGGAAAGCCCTCAAATCCACCCAATCCTCACCCCCTGAAGACAGGCAGAGCCCTTCTTGGAAGAACTCTCAAATAGGTGTGCATTTCTGGGTCTCTTAGAAGTCCTAGGGCCAGGAGTCTGGCTGGCCAAGTGGAAATTATTGTACCTGGGAGATTATTGTACCTCTTGGTAATCAGTATTAAGTGGATGGAAGGAAGGGATGAAGAAGAATGAATGGATGGGTGAATGGAAGGAAGGAAAACAAGGAAGGACAGATCGTCAATAGAAGGGCAGATGAAGGATGGATGGGTAGATGGATGGAGGGAAGGAAGGACAGATGATGGGTAGAAGGGCATATGGAGGGTGGATGAGTAGAATGGATGGAGGGAAGGAGAGAGGGATGGTGGATATTTGGTTTCCCTGTTAGTATTTGTTCTCTCATGCTGTTTTCAACCAGACAGCATTCCTGAGGCCTGCTTCTAGAAGCTGGGGAGAGGTGACCTAGAACTCTGGTGCCAGGGGACCCTTACAACATCCTGTCCTTTAATACTCATAGAGGCCACTACTGACTGACCCCTAAGAAGGCCATTCTCTTGGAGTTTCTTTCCCTTTAAAAGGATAGTGTTGCCATCGCCTCTTTCCTGCAGGACCTGCACGCTGGCACTCTCTGGCTCATGGTTGGAATATCTGGAAGTCCCCTGCCAAAGAGCCAGATGTACCCTCTCTGGGTCCAGCCAACTAATGTCACATCCTTGGCACTGTGATCTGTTAACTAAAACAGTTGCTTCAAGCTCAGGAGTGTAAGGCATAGTGGATGAGAGCTCAGGCTCTAGAGGCAGATGAGCTGAATTTGAATCCCTTGGGGCCACCGCCTGCTACTTGTGTGACCTTAGGTGAGTTATGTAACCTCTTGGGGCCTCAGTTTCCCCATCTGTAAAATG
This sequence comes from Balaenoptera physalus, assembly GCF_965194825.1. Taxonomy (NCBI): domain Eukaryota; kingdom Metazoa; phylum Chordata; class Mammalia; order Artiodactyla; family Balaenopteridae; genus Balaenoptera; species Balaenoptera physalus. The sequence continues at coordinate 38,306,060 of NC_138901.1, forward strand.
GAGGGAGTCGTCTCTCCCTAAGGACATTGTGAGGATTAAATGAGGTAATGTGTACAAAGCCTTTGAATAAGTGGTGCCAGGCATGTGGTACCCACCCCAGGCAGCACGTGTGACCTATTGCTTTGCTATCACAGAGGTTGGGGCGGGGCGGGACTGTCATCTCCTAGGGAGGAGATATGAAGAATCCTGGGCCGAGATGAGGGCACCAACAGTGACCCCCCTCCTGTCCTGTTCAGACACACAGCAGGCACACAGCTTGCCTAGGTGTCCTCAAGCGTGGGGCAGGGGCGGCGCACATGATCAGTTTAGCTCAGGCTGCTCAGAACGCACCTCTCAGGCCTCATCTGGGCGTCTTCTGTGGCTCTGTTGCTGTTTCTGTAAACAGTGGAGGCTCTGCGAAAATACTGCAAAGTGGCCCAAGAGGAGTCCTTAGCCGGCCTCTCCCTCCTTGAGGCCATAGTCTTTCCCTTTTCCTTTTGTTCTTTTAAATGACCCTCTCTGACTGTTTCGCCTCCCTTGAAAGCAGAAGCCCTGAAGTCTTCCCTAGCGGCCTCTCACTGGGGTTGGGCCCCAGACACGGGCTGCCTGGGACCAGCTCTCGCCTCCATATCTGCCCTGGAGAGAGGCTGCTTTCAGGTCCGCAGCAGCCTCAGGAAGACAGTGGCCGCTTCCAGTCGGAGCCCCACCGTGCTCCCAATCGCAGAGCAACCAGAGAGCCTCCCAGAAAAGCTGAAGTTCTGCGCTTTCTGTTTCCACCCCTTCCTCCTGCTCTTTTCTATTTTACAGCCCTTAAGAAGGGAGGTATGAAGACCATGATCCGTAAGCATAAAGGATTTTTAAACTAAACAAGAAAACCAATTATTTTTCTAACTGCTTTACTTCTTCAAATTTTGCACTGTAATGGAGATTTAGAATCCATCACAGTTGGGCTATTATTTCCGTGTAAACAGTGTCATGCCCTATTGCACCAAGCAAACAGTCAATTTTTTCCATTACGCTTGGACACAGATGATGAGGGTGCCCAGACAGTGTCTCCCCAGCAGGTTTTAGTTGATGGGGAGTGCGTGACCATGGTCAGAGGTGAGGAAAGGGTTAAGGCCTACAGGGGAATTACGATTTTACCCAGGGCTCGAGTCTTTGGCTTCAGAGCTGTATTAATCTTTAGGCCCTGGCTTGCGAACCTGGTGTATCCAGAGCTGGGAGGGAGGTTGGAGAATAGGGAAGAGTTGATGGGAAGCTAGGGCTGAAGTGAGGGGCCGAGAGCCCAAAGTTTGGACTTGGTGCGTTTCCGGGCTCCCCTGTCCCCAGCTCCTCCCTTCTTCCAGGTGGTTCTGCTGGTGGATCTTTCTGTAGTGCACATCTGATTTTGCATCCCGTTGCTTGCATCCCTGGGATAAAATCCAGACAGCCTGTGTGGCCCTCGGGCTCCTGCCCCGCAGTGCCCACCTGGACCTCTTTACTCCTCCTACTCCGACCCTCTGGCAGTTCCCTGACCATGCCATGCTGCATCCTCCCCTCTGCCCAGAACATTCTTCCCACCTCTCCACTTCCTCTGGCCTCAGGCCTTTTTATCCTCCAGGACCCAGCTCAGGCGCTGCCTCCCCCAGGAAGCCTGCCTTCACCCCAAACCTGAGTGCACGCCTGTCCCATGCTGCCTGGGGTTTGTATGTATGTATGTATTTATTTATCTATTTTTGGCTGCGTTGGGTCTTTGTTTCTGTGCGAGGGCTTTCTCTAGTTACGGCGAGCGGCGGCCACTCTTCATCGCGGTGCGCGGGCCTCTCACTGTCGCGGCCTCTCTTATTGCGGAGCACAGGCTCCAGACGCGCAGGCTCAGTAGTTGTGGCTCACGGGCCCAGCTGCTCCGCGGCATGTGGGATCTTCCCAGCCCAGGGCTCGAACCCGTGTCCCCTGCATCGGCAGGCAGATTCTCAACCACTGCGCCACCGGGGAAGCCCTGCTGCCTGGGGTTTGATCTCTTCTAGCCCTTAGGCTCTGTATGGTAACGCCAGTCAGGTGTAAGCTCCTTGTATCCCAGTGCCCCAGCACAGCTGTTGACAGGTGGTACCTTCTCAGTGAGTGTTTGTAGAATGAACGAATGAGTCCCCAGACCAGGCTGGGAAAGAGGGTGCAAGCACCTTGAGGGCCACAGCAAGGGTGGGCAGGGTGGTGTGCCTGGCAGCCAGCAACCCCCCTGGGTGGAAGGCGATAGAGCAACATGGTGAAGAACAAGGACACTGGAGCCAGGCTGCCTGGGTTCAGGTCCCGGCCCCGCCACTGTGACTTGGGCCAGTCGCTTCGACTCTCTGTGCCTCAGTTCCCTTATCTGCAAAATGGGCCTGATCACCGTGCTGAGGTCATAGGGCTGTTACGAAGGTTGAACACACTGCCGGTGCATGGAGCACCCGGCACGGCGCCTGGAACAGGGTGACCGGAGCAGGGTCGCCGCTGCTGTTCTTCTTGGGGCTTCTGCTCTGGTGGCTCTGCCCCAGCCGCCTTCAGGCTTCTGAGGGCCTTGCTTGGAGCAGAAGTCGGGGCCCTCACGTGAAACGTGCTTTTGCGCGTGGCGTGGACCACACTGCTGACCCTCTGGGTGGAGGCGGCCCCTTCCAGCAGGTGGCCCCAGACCCCACCACCCCGCTCTCTCACTGATGACACCGGCCTGGCCGCTGGGCGCTGGAGTGTGTGACTGCTGTATTGACCTTTAGCCCGGTCAAGGCTTCTTGAATCGAGCTAGCTCTGCTGGCAGACTCAGCCAGCCCATCTGAGGCATTTATGGAGCACCTTCTGTGTACAAGCTGTACTCACAGATGACCAGTTTGGCATAGATGCCTTGAAGAGCACATTTGATCTGCTCCCTAATCCCGCGAGGTTGGCCAGGCTGGTATTCATCTTGTTTTTTCCAGATGAAGAAATTGAGCCAGGGAGTAGCTCAAGGCGATGCAGCTGTGGACCCCCTCCCCCCCACTTCCTGCCCCCAGGTCTGCCTTTGAGCATTTTGGCTTATCCAGTGCAGATGGACAGAGACCCTCTCAGCCCTTGACCCTGCAGCAGGCTCACTTGTACCCAAGAGCACGGGCTTCCTGGAAAGCATCCCAAGGAGAGGAGAGCAGAGGGGGTGGGGAGAGGGGGAGAAGAGGGGAGGAAGGGAGGAGAGGGGAAGGGGGAAAATGCCTGGTCCCCTTCTCACAGCTCCCCGGGGGCTTGTCCTCTGGATTTGAGGAGAAGCAGAGGGATTGGGAACAGGAGAGTGAGGCGGCCTTCGCTCCTTTTGCGCGGGGCTGCCCTCACTGCCAGGCGGCCAGGTGCCTGGGAGAGCCAGCCTGGGGCGGTGAGGGCCTCTTGTTCCTGCCTGTGAGTGGACCTTGCTCCCAGCCAGCTTGAGAGCAGAAAGGACGGAGCCCCACAAAAGACAAATTAGCTGGGGATCTTCATCTTACTGAAGTCTTATGTATCATTTTTTTAAAATTCTGCATATAAGTGATATCATACGATATTTCTCTTTCTTTGTCTGACTTACTTCACTCAGTATGACAGTCTCTTAAGTCTATCCATGTTGCTTCAAATGGCATTATTTCATTCTTTTTAATGGCTGAGTAATATTCTATTGTATATCTGTAATATTCCACTGTATACTGTATATCTGTACCACATCTTCTTTATCCATTCTACAGAAGAAGTCTTTTAAACATACCCATGAGTCTCCAAAGTGAGTGTAGGTTCACACGCATGTCGGCAGGCATACCTGTGTTCCCCTGGGGACGGACCTCCTCGGAGGGCTGTCAGAAGAGCACAGGTGACACTGGCTGTCCTTGATAGCTGTTCTAGGGAGAAGCCTGCAGGTCCCATTAGTGAGGGAGTGGCGATTGGGGGCCCAAAATTCAAATGGCCTGGCCACAGTGGACAGGGGGAGGGGCAGGGCAGGCCTTCTGACCTCTAACTGCAGGTGGTGGGAAGAGGGTCACTGTGTCTCAGAGGCTGGGGACTGGCTTTGGGATCAGCCGCATCCGGATTTGAATCGTAGCTCTGCCACCTACTAGCCTTGGGACCTCGTGCACGTCCCTTAACTGCTCTGAGCCTTACTTTGCGCGTAAAATGGAAATAATAATAGTAATGATAATAGTATCGACTCTCCTTGGGTTGTTGTGAGGCTGAAACGAGGCAGTGACTGAGCACTTAGCAGGTTCTTGGTGCAGAGTACACACTCTGTGGCCATGGCTCTTGCGGTTGTTGTTTGTCCTTTTGGACCGTACAGGACTCTGCTTCCATGACCTTTTCCCCACTCCCAGGGCACTGCCCATCACTGGGTTTTCTCATCAAGCCACTTTTCTCTGAATGCCCTTTGACGCTAGCCAGCACACTGACTTCTCTTGCCAGAGGCTCAGGGCTGCCTGGCGGGGTCTTCGCCCCACGCGTTTTGTCTGTGATGCATAATATATGTGTGTGTGTGAGTATGTATACGTAGACCCCCCCCCGCACAGATGTATATATAACTCATTCCCCAAAGAGAGATTTATTTCAGGGAACAAATGCTTCTGGTTAGCTTCTGTGTGGATGCGATCCAGCCCCAAGCTGTTGCCATGAGTAGAATTCATTGACGGCAAAAGGAAATGAAAACAAACGTTCCCTGACAAGGGGCATTTCCGCTGGGGGGCCTCTGGGAATTCTCTCCTCTGTTAAAATAGCCACCAAATTGGACGGAGGAACTTGGCAGCCATGGCCTGAGCTCTTTAATTGTTTCTGTGGGGAGGGCATGGGCAGAAGCTGTGCGCTGGCCTCTCTTCCAGAACCTTCCTCTCGCCACTGACGCAGGGGAGGAGGGGGCTGCTTGACATGGGGCAGGGCTGGTGCTGCCAGAATCCAGCTTCTACCCTCGCGTCTGTGCAGGCGCCCCAGGGTGGCAAGGCCGGGAGAGCTCTTTCTCCCTGGCCTTCTGGAAGCCACTGTTTGTAAAAGTTTGGGGTAGGGATGGCTCTGGGAGCTCAGATTCCTGAGATGGTCTGAAGCCTTCCGTTTAGCCCCAGCAGACAGACTATGAATGTGGTTTTGATCACAACCAGCTGATGGGAGCTGACCCAGACTTATTACAATTTGACTGTTTTTTGGTTTTGTTTTTTCCTTCTCTCTCCTCCTCTTTATGGGGAAGATGTTTCTCTTATGAATGAATTTGCTTCAGGAGACAGAGGTCGGGATGGAGGCAGAAGATGGGACACAAGAGCCCTCACGCGAAGTTGGGGGTATTTGCTGACCGGTGGCATCCAGGGTGACAGTTTCCTCCTTTCTACCCCTTGAAAATGGGCCAGGAATGGTGCTTCCCGAGGCCTCTAGACATGTATTAGCAGTAATAGCAGTTGGCTTTTTGGCGCTAGACAGTTATTTGGCACTAGACATTCAGCATCTTCCTCAATCCTTCCGCAGGGTAGCTGTAACTATCCCCATTATACGTGTCTGAAAGCAAGGTCTCAGTGGGGTCAGTTGTCCCGCCCAAAGTGACAAAGCTGGTAAGTGGCAAGTCAGCTCAGGCAGCTCAGGTTCTAAGCTAGGGTTTCTCCATCTCGGCACTTCTGACATTTTGGGCCAGATGATTCTTTGCTGTGGGACTGTCCTGTGCTTTATAGATTGTTTAGTGACTTCCCTGGTCTCTCCCCACTAGATGCCTATAGCACCCCTCTCCCCCCCCCACCCCCGAGTCATGACAATCAAAAATGCCTCCAGACATTGCAGAGTCCCCTGGGAAACCAGATTGCTCCTGACTGAGAATCGTCACTTGGAACCTGTGCTCCTTCTTCTACCCAGTGCCTACCCCATGCCCTGTTGCTCTGGGTGGAAATAGAAAGGACTCTATGTACTTGTGAATTCTGAGGCGACCTATGGATATCTGAGGTGCCTGACGCAAATGTGTCTACACGTGTCCAACACAGCAACTTTTATTGAGCATCTACTGTGTTCAAGGCACTGTAAGATATTGGGGCTGAGAGTGAAACCACAGACAGGAGCTTCTGACTATGTTCAGGAGCTAAAGGATGGACCAAAAAACTAGGAGGGGCTCCCTGTCCTCACTGAGGGTCCAGTTGAGTGGACACTCATGAGCTTATTGGGTAACAGATGCTCACTTCCCATTCTTGGATAGTGAGGACTGTGGGTGAGTACTGGGGGTGCCCCCAAGACACGTGTACACACAGGGGTGGAAAGAATAAAACTCATGTGATGTCTGTGGGGCTTCTAGTCATTTGTCATCAGGACCTAATAGGCCATATACTGTCACTTAATAAACTTCCCCCTTTGCTTTATCTGAGGATAAAGCCTCCATTTTTCATTTCTGAAAACCAAAGACCTTTAAAAAAAAAAAATCTCTCAGTGTTTTGGAAATGTGCCTTTAAAACAAACACATCAGGAAGAGCTCCTGGGCCTTTGCCCTTGTAGTTTCAATTAATTGGTGCCAAAAATATCTGTTAGTGCCACCCATAACCCGATATCTCTGGGTAGATCAGACCCCCAGAGAGACCAGGATTCCTTGGGAATTATTTCTGAAGACCCCAGGAGAGGAGCTAGTAAGAAAGAGAGAGAGAGAGAGTGTGTGTGTGTGTGTGTGTGTGTGTGTACACAAGGTTGTGTACACACACCCACAAGAAAAGAACATCAGATTGTTCATTTTTCTCCTATAAAAACTCCCAAGAATGCATTTCAAACTCTTCCTGTCTGCCAGTCTCCCCTCCTCCCCGCCCCAAATCCTCGGTTAAGTCTGAAGACTCAACAACAACAAAGAACAAAGCCACAGCCCATCTCCCCCTCCCGACAGTGTCAGCTGTGAACTGAAGATCTGAATAGCCTTTAAAATTGTTTTATTGTTGTCAGCGCTGCAGAATGGTGTGTAATCTTTGTGTTCTGGAGAATCTTTAATTGGCACAAAAGGGCAGTTTAGCCGGCTTCTTGTAGGAGGTTTGTCATGCAAACGGTTAGTGCCTGCCACTCACAACATATAGGGCTCTCCAAGCTGATTTGCATCAGCAGCTCCCTCTGGTTAATAGCCTTGTATGTTTCCTGCAGAGCCTGAGCAGAAGCCATGGGAAGATGAGGCTCCCCTCCTTTGCATCCACTCTGCATTCCGGGCATTGAGAACCTCCTGGCACCTTCCTCTGAGCTCATCAGGGGGCAAGAGGAGGTGCAGAAAGGGTCTCTTGTGTAGGTGGAAGCCTTCAGCTATTTAAGTATTTTGTCGGAGTTAAGAGCAAGGAATCCAGAATTGCCTGCCTGGGTTCAAATCCTGAACAAGAAGCTGTCCTTACAGCTACCTGCATTAGGGTAATGCTGGCTGCTGAAATAACTAACCACCCACCCCGAATTTCAGGGCTTAACCCAATGGAGGCGTATTTCTTGCTCACCTAACAGTTCTGTTTGGAGGTTCCTGGTTGGCCTTTCTTCCATGCAGTGATTCAGGGATCCAGGTTCCATCTTGTGGCTTTGCCATTGCTGAGGGCCTCAGGGTCTCTGCGGCAAGAAGCTAAGTACTGAGGCTGTATCATTTAATCCTCACAACGGCTCTTAGAAGATGGCAGTGTTCTCATTTTACAGATGCGAACACTGAGGTTCAAAAGGGTTAAGTCATTTTTCCGGGATCACACGGGAGCATCATAGGTGCTCTGGAACCAAGTAAGGAGAAACCCGGTTCCCCCTCGTCCACCCTGCAACACAAGGCACTTGGGTAGACCTATCTGTTTTCACTCTTTGCCACTGAAAACTTGAAAACCAAGTTCTTCTTTTTACAAAGCCTCATCCCCACGTGGCCAGCTGTCCCATGATTTCTTGACTGGTTGAACAGGTCTTTGGTTTGGGGGCTTTGCTCAGAGGGGAGGGACAGAGGCATCCCACCAGACTTTGGAAAGGCAGGGTGGGGTGGGCAGGAGACTCCCGACTGTTCCCAAGCTCTGGTGCAGAGTTCAGCCCCACACGGCCTCAGATGTGTGTGTGTGTTTGGGGGGGGGTGGAGAAGGGGAGCTGTTTATTTCAACTTTGGAGAGGTAAACACAGCATGTGGCCTCCATGGAAGGAGTTTCTGTTGACAAGCTGGGCTTTCTCCTGACACAACTGCCTATAATGGATTCAGAGTTTGGCAGTTCCGAGGAGAGCCGACTGCCAATGAGCCGGGCTGCTCCAGATGCCTGACACTGCTGATCCGAAATAGGTTTCCTTTTGAGCCCTGCGCTGCTGTGGAGATGGCTTTCTCAAACAGAGAAGTGGTTAACCGCAGCCCATCCCTGGGCAGCTCCCAGGATCCCCGGCCCCCGGCCCCCGCCCCCCGCCCTGCGAGGCTTCACACGTTCCTGCAGAGCCTCCCGAATGCCTCTGCATGTGGCTTCTGCTTGTGCACCGATGTGAATCCACCCGAGGGGAGTGGACTTAGCCAGGGAGGCCACCAAGAGGAGGTTCCATGCTGTGTGCTGGGGGCTGGAGGGTAGGTGGGGTTGGTCAAAGAACAGCCCCTGCAGACTCTAGAGCTTTTCTGGAGAAGGCCTGCTCTCCTTCCATATGGGGGACGTGGTGTCCTGGGTGATTCCTGGTCAGGAGCATGTGGCCATCATAAGTGGGAGGCATTGGAAAAGCTTGAAAGCGAGAGGCTGTCACAGCCCTGGTTTAGTCCATCTGACCAGCCCTTACCTAGCCTGGAGCACAGAGGGAGCCACGGCTAAGCGCCCCGACTCCCCGCCCTGTCCTCCCGGCAAGGATGCTGGCTCCGGCTCGAGGGGGAAGTTTAGGTTGTAGAGAGCATGGGGCCGGAGACTGGTCCTGTGAGGACCTGCCCACCCAGAGGGGCTTTTACTGGCATCTCCTCACTGGCTCTGCAGCCTCCTAGCAGGGTGAACCCCATGCCTGGGCATGTTCGTGATGGGCCATGCCTGGGCTGCAGGCCAGAAGCCAGCCAAAGGTCCAATCATACAGCCCCTCTTGAGCTCTGGGGAGGTTGGCCTCTAGCGAAGAGAAGGACCCATTGATCAGAATCAACCAGTCAGAACTGACAGTGCCCAGTGGGCCCCAGATTCTAGAATCCTCAGCATCCTTCAAGATGCTTTCCCGGTTCAGAAGCACAGGTTCAATCTGATGGAGAAGCCTCGGTTTGTTACTTACTTCTTGTGTTTTGTTTTAAGTTACAGGACTGGAAGTTTTGCACTGCCAAATATTTTAGTTTCTTTTCTCAAGAAAGAAAAGGCCGCAGGCCTCTGAAGTATGTATTATAATATTATCTGCCCCCAGATCCAAGTCCGATAGAGTTCTACTGACGTCTCTCTGTTACGTTCAAGGCCAGCACTTATGTCACTGGGTTTCTGAATTCTCACGTTATTGAGCCAGAGATGCGAGGAAGGCCACCATGAGGCCCCAGGCAGTCCTGGGAGAAGCACGGGGTGGTTCTCTGAGTCGGAAGGAATTCAGGGATCCCTTGCTAGGTTCTGGTGCTAGCCAGTCCTGTTTTTGTCCTTGAGTAGGAGGCCAAGCTATTTGTTCCCTCTTCCTACCGCTAAAGTATGGATTTCTTCTCTTTAGAAAACAAGCAAGGACTTAACTTTTAATCCTTTGGGAGAATGGCTACTTGGTCTCGTTGTTACTGCTTTTGTTCATTTGTTCTTTCAAATAGCCATTGTGTGCCTGCTCCGTGCCCATGTCCTAGGCACTGGGGATGCAGCACCAAACGAAACAGGTGAAACCTTAGCCCTCATGGAGCTTCCAGCCAAATAAGTAGAAGACAGTGGTGCCTGATGGGGGCGAGGGATATGGGGGCAGGCACCACAGGGAAGGGGCAGGGGGACCTCCTGGCCCATGGAGCCCTGTAGGCGACCTGGGAGTCCTGGGCTGCTGGGGGCTTGGGGAGACTGACGGCAAAAGGGATAGAGGCTCTCTGAGATTAGTTTTGCAGCCTCAAGCTGTTGAGTAGGGATGGGGCATAGGGAGTGGCAGCCCCTCTTCACTCCTGCATTGGGGATACACAGATGGGGAAAGAGAGTGTCACCCAGCTCCTCCCAGGCCCCTAAACCCTGGCTTTTTGGTCTCAGCCCTCTCCTCTGGACTCACTGATCCTGTCTGCGTTGTCTTTTGCTGGAATGGGATTTGTTTTCTCATCCGTGCTCTGTGTAAAACCTCCTCAATGTTCCATTTTTACATTAATGGTTTAATCTCAAACAGCATTATATTTAATAACGGGTAATTCATCATTTCCTCCAAGAAAAGAGCAGGAAAGACAAGTCAAAAGTATCAAGATTAGAATCTTCGGTTCTCAAGTGAAGGCAGAGCAGTGGTAAAAGGTTCAGGCATGTCTGCGCCGATCGGAGCCAGTGAACTTTGGATTTGGGTTTGTTCTGTGTGGTGGGGACAGCAGGGTCCTCCGTGGCCACATTTGAGCAGCCATTTTGAGCCCTACTACGTGCTGGCAGGCACTTTCCCTAGCCTGTTCCAAACATGACCCATTTAATCCTTGATGGTAGGTTTGAGGAGTGAGAATCTAATTTTTACACATGGGAACTGAGGCTTGTGGAGGGCAAGTAACGTGTCCAGGGTTCTGCTGGCAGCCACATGCAGGTCAGAGCCCCTGAAATGCCAATAATCCTTCCACGGCACGTTAGCAATTCACTAAGGTCCAATCGTCAGGAGAAAGAGCTCTTTAAATGTCAGCCTGTAAAGGTAAGACGTAAAGAGTTAACATTAGCATCTGTCAATGTAACTAGTAAGAGCAAAAAACAAAACAAAACCAGACAGGAGTATAACTTCCTTAGTGTTTCAAAGCCAGTAAACACGACCCACATTGACGTTAGCCGAGGGTCAGGCTCCAGCCAGGAGCGTGAGAGTTTTTGAAGCTGGAGAAGAGATTTCTTGCCACCTTCATCAAAGTATCTGCCTTACCCTAAGCCCTTGAGTAATATATTCAGAATTTTGACATTGAATCATGTGAGCAGGACTTAACAGGCCTACCTCTGCCTGTGCTTGGCTGGGTTTCAGACCTCAGCTGTAGAGACGAGGCACTATAAATAGACGAGGGGAAGAGATTTAGCACAAAAATCCTGTGTTCTCAGAACTGCCACATTCTACCTTTGGGGCCAAGCCATCCTAGTCTTGGAGACGTGAAGTTTGCAAAGTAACTCGCATGAGTTTGTTTTCATGCCAGCCCACACTGCAGTCACTTAATAGGAGGTGAGCATCAACAAGGAGGTGACTTCAGCCTTGGCCCTCAGTGTCCTGAAGACGGTACAGCACTTCTTGCCAACCAGCTAAGAGAAAGGGGTGGGATGGCGGAGGGAAGGATTGGGAGTTTGGGATTAGCAGATGCAAACTGTTATGTATTGAATGGATAAACAACAAGGTCCTGCTGTATAGCACAGGGAATTATATTCAATATCCTGTGATAAACCGTAATGGGAAAGAATATGAAAAGGAATATATACGTATAACTGAGTCACTTTGCTATAAGCAGCAGAAATTAACATCGGAAATCAACTCTACGTTAATAAAATTTTTAAAAAATTAAAAAATTTAAAAAATGAGACAAAGGGGTGGGTTTGTATTGCTAGTGGCCATTGGGCTTTGGAGGCAGGAAATGACCTTGATAGGGAAACGGATGGCATTTCAGGATTCCAGTGGCTGTCCAGGAAGGGTAGGAAAGTGCACACAGGGCACTGGAGAAGGGGAGACCCATTTCCTCTAGGTTCATGGTCGTTGTGCACTTCTACAGTGACCTCCCCAAGGCTGTAACCATTAAAAGACTGCATCTCCCCATAGTTGGTGGTCTTTTCTCGGGTTGATTTTCTTGAGAAGACTACAGAGAAGCAGGTGGCAGGTAATGCGTTTCAGAAGTATACATCCGTTCTGCTGAAAAGCACAGAACCAAAATAATCTGTAACCTATTCCACCCAAATAAATAAGTCAGCAAATAAGTCTACTTTCATTGTATTTTCTTCATAAATGTCCTTTAAATTGAGGCTGAGTGACAAGATGTGCTTCTGCCACTAAAATGGCATCACTGATGATATTGAAAGAGCTTTTAAAATAGCACAATTGTCACTGAAACTATACTTTGCTTTTATTTTCTCTCTCCTTTGCTAGTAACTAGGTCTCTTTGGGGAATTTTAAAAGTGACAATTGGTAGAGTGTAGCCGGTGATATTTCTTTCATATAGTAGTTCTGAATGCCACTCAGCTCTGCCTTGATTGGCTCCAGATATCCCAAGGAAGAAAAACATTTCATTTGAAAATATAAAGCTTATTGGAGGACATTTGCTCCCTAACTTTTACCCCTTTGCAGAAGGGGCGAGGAAAAGGCAGCAGCGGTAGGACTTGGCCTCAAAGGCACGTAGCTACCGTCGGAACCAGCCTATACCTGTCGGCTGGGGTCCAGGGTTGTATATGCTTATTAGATTCCCAACTGTTATTCAGTCTGATTGCAGCTCTTATACAAAGGAGTTAAGACACGGGTAGGAAAGATAATAGAACTATAAATTGCAAGACAGGTTCTTATGAAATCAGTAAATTATTCATTTAACAGTCCTCTCCTTGTTGATTTCATGTTGCTATGGCACCTCAAGATGGAGGCCCAACCAGAGGTCTTACACGGATGCACAAATCCTGGTGGAAGGCAGATAATGCATTACATATAACCTTCGGCCACATGATAAAATGCCTTTTTATCTGGCAAATTCCAAGGAGATCTGCTGGAGAGAACTGAAAGAGATATCTCACAGTGACTAACATTTCTTGGAAGAGGCCCAACTGTCTCAGGGTTTGAGTCAGAATCTGTTTAAGAACGCATTAAGAATGCATTGTCTTGGAGTGACTTGCCCGTCTCCCGAGATCTTGAAAAGACCGTGGGCTCACAGTTGCTTTGGCGTCCATGCTACAGTAAAGCCTGACTTCATTTATTATTTTGATGGGCAAAGAAAACTGCCTACCGACAGTCATGCCCCCTCCTAAGCAATTCCCCGCTTTACTTTTGTAGTCCTCCTCTCCCCATTTACAATTGGGTTTCTTGCTGCTTGTTATTGATAAATTATTGTACTTTGGAAATAGAGTGCCATGGCCAAGCCTGTCACTCACGTTTGACAGAGCGGAAGGGTGTTTGGGTGCAAGGGGAGTTGGGAAACTTGTTACTGGTGTTGGCTGGGATGTTGGTACCCCTTTGACCTTGGACGAGTCCCTTCATCTCTGGGGTCTCAGCATCCTTATCTGAAGTGTGAGGGGTTTGGGCTGGACGATTTGGGTGGTCCCTTCTCCTCTAACATCTGAGACTCTGTGCCTGTTACTTATATAGGTTCCCTGTTTGTGAACAGCAGGGCTGCTGTGAGGATTCTGAAGGCCATCTGAATGTGCCTGCATTTAGAAAGTTAGGGCCAGGCCCCCCAGATGCATTGGATTATGTGGACATTTTGTGTGAGAGAGACTGTTAAGAATTTTGCAATTCATTCTGACAGCTTGATCGATGGAGTGGTTTTGCATGGCATCCATGAAGGAACTGACTGAGAAGGAAGTCTTTTCTGAGAGAGTCTGGCTATGTGTTTATGTTAGGTTCCCCCCATCCCAATTTTGTTCTAAAAGGCAATAATAATAACCCAATCCAATAGCCTTTTATATTTGATTCTATTGACCATAACATCTCTTAATTCTGCCTTTGGCTTCTGTGACCTAATATGCTAACGATAAGTAGTATTAGTATTATGAGGTAGATACTGTTATCCCTATGACATGAATTGGGGTCTATTTAGGGGACAGAAACCACACCAGTTATTTGTGCAGGGAGTTAAAATAAAGACTTGGGATATAAAGTTAACTAGGTAACTGTGAAGGTAAAAAGAAAGTTCTGAGGCATAGGTTCTCAAACATTAGGGTGCATCCGACATCTGCAGGGCTTATTAAAACACAGATTACGGGTCCCTGCTACAGAGTTTCTGGTTCAGTGGGTCTGGAGAAGGGCCTCCAGATTCACATTTCTGGTAAGTTTTTAAGTGATAACCGGTGCTGATTTGGGGGCACACTTTGAGGACCGCTGCTCTAAGGTACCACAGAGGTAGCCACTGCAGGAAGCAGTCACCACCCTAGGACTGACGAGGTTGGAAATATTAAAACTCCGTTGTTTGGAGAAGGAGGGCCCCAGACGTCTGAGGAGGGGTTCTGCCCCGGTGCTGGTGTCTCTGAAGGAGGGGGATGGGGCGCCATGTCCCCAGTTCTGCGGGCGTTGGGAGAAGCTGCAAACAGGGTTCAGCAACTAGCACAGGAAGGCACGTCTCTGCCAGGATGAAGTGTTGCTGCGGTGATGGTCACAGGAACCACATGCTGACAGGAAGCAGATGGGAAGGGGCAAGTCTCTTCCTCCAGCCTTAGGGCCTCTCTCTAGCGCCCCCCACTGGCAGAGGCTAACAGGGAGCCAGTGGCAAAGCAGAGATGTTTGAGGTTTGCAGGGTCCCAGCTCTAGCCACAATACCAAGTGTAATAAACATGTGGGTTTGGAGCTGAGACCCCATTTTACAGCTGGGGAAACCGAGGCATGGAGACATTGACAAACGTTCCCAAGGTCTCCCGGCCGGTAGGTGGCAGAGCTGGGACTTGAGTCTGGCTCCAGAGGCTGGTCTTTACCCCTCCAGCAGTCTGTCTGTCAGGATGCTGGTCTCTCTGGCTGTCCTCCTTCCTCTCTCTCGCTGTCCTTGACCTCCTTTGGTGGTTGCTTCTCTTTTCCTGCCCCCAAAGTCCATGTCCTTATGGCTCCATCCCATGCATCTTCTCCCTGCACCCCTATCTCCAGCATCACCATTACGTGAATGGGCCCTCATCTGTACCTCTACCCCGGACTAAGCCAAGCCTGGAAACCTCAAATATTTCCCTCCTTTTTCTATCACCCTCCTCCCCAAATTAATTATAAAAATGCGATTACCTCTGCAGTCCACTTCTCTCCCGGACTGTGGTGCCATCAGCTTCAGAAGCTCTCTTTCCTGATTATTTCAGATTCTATGTACATTTTTTACTTAGACTGGCTCAGTAGCCTACTTAGTGCCTTCTTTCCGTACTTCCCTTCTACCCAGTTGATCCAATAAGCTGTGATTGGAGAAATGTGCTTGAAAAACAACTTCATTCATGTCATTTCTCTGCTTGAAAATGCTCTCTGGTTCCCCTCGGCCTCCTGAACAAAGCCTGGGCCTCTCAGGGGGCAGTGTGTCTCTACTGCTTGGTGGTAGGACCCCGTCTCCTTTCCATGTTATCCTCCCAACTTCTCCAGCCCCCATGGCCTACTAATGGTTCTCCTGACTTGTTCCGGTCTCTTCCAGATTGCCGGGGTTGTTCTTGCCACTCCAGTGTCGGAAACAGCACCATTTCTGCCCCATCAGAACTCTCATTCTTGCTTGAAGACCCAATTCTCATGCCACCTGCTTCATGTAGCCCCCCTCCTCCGGCCACGGAAGGGAAGGGATCATGGGGTGGAGGAGGCTATCGAGGAACCTGGCAGCAAAGCGGACACCCATGTTCTAAGCCCGGTCCACACTTGCAGGCCGAGACTCCTGTGTTACGTGAATGCCCCAGACGCAGCTTCCCTCAGTCAGAGCTCTGGGAGGCCTTTAGGGGTCTGTTTCTCTGACCAGACTCACTCCCTCTGTCACCTCCCAAGGATGCAGTGCCAGAATAACAGCTTTCCACTGCCTCTGAAATGGGGTTTCTCCCCTCATGCAGATTACTCTCTGACTTAAACACTCGCATGTCTGCCGGCAGTGTTTTCACTGCCCATTTGTTGAAGGAGGAACATCACAGCGATAGTTTCTCCTCATGGAAAATGCACATAATACCCTTCCTCTAATCAACGAGCGTTTGAGAACCAGAAATGAATTTGTAAGGGGCTCTCCTAGGCTTGTGGAATTAGAGCAGAGGTATTTCTTTCTTTTCACTTCAGTTAATCTGAACGAGCTGAGTCTCCTTTCTATGGGGAAGGGCAAAACCAAACAAAACCCAACCCAGCAAAAAACAAGGCTTTCTTCTTTTTTCTCTTTTTTAATAAATTGATTTATTTTTATTTATTTACTTTTGGCTGGGTTGGGTCTTTGTTGCTGCGCGCAGGCTTTCTCTAGTTGCGGCAAGTGGAGGCTACTCTACTTCATTGCGGTGTGCAGGCTTCTCATTGCGGTGGCCTCTCTTGTTGCGGAGCACGGGCTCTAGGCGCGCGGGCTTCAGTAGTTGTGACACAAGGGCTCAGTAGTTGTGGCTCGTGGGCTCTAGAGCACAGGATCAGTAGTTGTGGCGCATGGGCTTAGTTGCTCTGCGGCATGTGGGATCTTCCCAGACCAGGGCTCGAACCCGTGTCCCCTGCATTGGCAGGCGGATTCTTAACCACTGCGCCACCAGGGAAGTCCAAAACAAGGCTGTCTTGCTGCCAAAATTAGGCTCTGAAAATAGTCTGGGTCATTAGAATCATGAAAGAAATGGTGTTTCCGTATCCTCTCTCTTGCAGGGCACCTGATGGTGGCTTCCTTACAGGATATGCAAATAACATATGGGATTCCGAGCACCCACTTTTGTCAAACTCACCTTCCACATGTGAGTGTTTAGAAAACTTATTCGCTGGTGACAGGGTGTCTTGTGTTTCCTCTGGGTGAGCTGTCTTTTAGGCAATAAATTCCGAGCTCTGTGGTTCTTTTAGATTCGGGAGGATATAAGTGGCAGCCCATCATGAGTGTGGAAGTGAGAATCAGTTTGAAAGAGCTCCCTTATCTCTGCCACCTGGGGTTTCCATTGTCTGCTGATATTTCGGTGTATGGCTGGACTTATGGAGCACTTGGTGTGTCCGGACTTCACGAGGGCTGCCAAGATACCTGCGGGGAACTTAGAGTCTGGAGGGGAAACAGTGGCAACTCCATTCTACGAGGAGGGTGCTGGCTGTGTGCAAAGTGGAAGGGGGAGGCGGCAAAACCCAGCATGGGGTGGGGAGCTGACGCTAGACCCCAAGGACAGGTTGAGTGTCTGCAGGTGCGGGGGGTGGCACGTGGCCTGAGGTACGGGTGTGGGAAGTGCAGGATGCCTGGCGAGGGCTGGCTCACAGGCTCTGTGGGGAGGTGCGATGAGAGGGAAGAATAGGCCTCAGCCCCTGAGACGGCAGAGCCAGACAGTGGTGGGCTTTGGTGCCCAGGTAGGAGTTCCACTTGCCCTGTTGGGAGCCATTAGGGTGTCCCCTCAGGTGAGGGCCATGATCAGATCCTGTTCCTGTGCATTCCATCTACACTCATCATTCCTTCCATCCCTGAACATACTGCTGAACTCTCATCTCTCTCTTCAGCTACTCTGCCCTTGGCCCCTGTTCCCTCGTCACTCATCTGTGCGATTCCTCAAGTGCCGCAACTCTTCTCTTGACCTTCAGCTTGGTCCTCAGCTCCATCCTTCACATGCTGCCAGAGCAAAGTTCTGAAGGGCCGGTCTGGCCGCGTCTTTCCCCTGCTCAACACCCTCCAGCGGCCCCCGTCCCCGCCCCCGAGCAGAGCCAGCTCCCTGTGTGGCAGGGGAGCCCTTCAGGGCCCTTCAAGGCGGGCCCTGTCTGCCTCTGCCTTCTCACCCCTCAGCTCCAGCCCCAAACCGGATGTCGCCTCTCCTCTGCCTCTTTGATGGGGCTGTGTCCTCTGCTCGGAGCTCTCTTCCTTTTGTGCCCCCCACTTTATCCATCCTTCAGGCGGCAGACATCTGCAGGCCGTGGCAGCACCCCCCTGCCCGCCCCGGCCCGCCCCCCTCCGTCTGTTCCCACAGCACTTTGTGCCCCTTCTGTGCGCACGGCCCCGTGTTCAGTCGTTTTTCTGTTGCATGTCCCTGGGTCACCAGACGCGGAGCCCCTCCCAGCGCCTCGCCCTGTGCTGGGCCCCCTCGGAACACGCGCGGGAGGCATCAGAAGGATAGAGCGCGTCAGAGGAGGACCCTTATGGATCCCAGGGCAGCAGCCGACCCACCTTCGTTTCTCCCGACAACCTTGCTGGACCCAGTGTGCCTCATTCCTCCTGAGGGTGGTAGAGAGATTTCTGGAGAAAACGACCGGGGGAAAACTCATTCGTATATAACGACACCACCTCCCTCCTCCTTGTCCCAGGAGGAAATGATATTTCCATGCATCCTAAACATCCGTCTCCTTTCAGCATCTGCGGAAGCTCAGTGGAATAATGAAAGATAATCAGCAATGGGCTGAAATTTCCTCTCCTTGGGCAGATCGTTTTTTCCTACTATCATATGTAACTCTCTCCACCTACCCCTTGGGGCCTTTGGAGCTTATGTTTCTGGACTAGGGGCTGGCTTATTCTTCCCTTTAGTTCTTTTGGGATGCAGTGCTGTGTATCGCGCACTTTTCAGAGCCAGAAATGCAGCTTCGAAATGTGCTCAGATCCTGCAAAATGACGGCACGTTAGAGCTGGAGGTGCAGACAGGGCAGGAGAGGAAATCAGATGTGCTGGCAGAGGGCTCCAAGCGCCCTTCCCACGCGGGCCACTCTGAGAAGGAACAGGCGTCCAGGAGTCAGGCAGTGGCCCGAGGCCTTCACTCTCAATTCCTGCCCAGAGATGCAGCCCCTTCCTGCTCATTTATGTGCCATCAGAGTCATTAAGGGTCATTAAGAGCTTTGGGTTTGTGTCCCAGCTCTGCTGCCAACTGGCTGAGTGGCCTTGGGCAAGCCACATGGCTTCTGGAGCCCAGGTAGCCGTCGTCTGTTAAAGGAGAGAGTTGGACGAGATCTCGGAGGGCTTTCCAGCTTCCCGATTCCATGCATTTGTGAAAAACCCAGGGTGTGGGATTGGCAGTGGGGCCTGATGAAACTTCTTGAGGGAGAATGTATCACCAGGAGAGGGGAGAAGTAGCAAGGGGAAGGATGGGAGGGGCTGCGGGGGGCAGGAAGAGATGCTCTCTAGTGCGTGTGGAAGGAGAGGAAGGGAGAGAGGTGTGGGAGGGCCGAGCAGGTCTGCTCTGTAGGGAAGAAGCAGCCCTTGAACTGGAGCCAAATGGCTCTGGGGTTCTGAGCACGAGCTTTGGAATTCCAAATTGGCCAGGGAGGCTACCGCACAGCCCAGCTGTCAGTGGACAGAGCCCCTGTACGCACCCGTCCGGGTGGCCAGCTCGTACCACTCAGCAGCCTTCCCAGGACCACCGTGGTTTGAGTGCCTGGCAAGACTCCATCAGCTGTGGCCCCTCTTCTTGTATCCTCTGAAGCTTCTTTCCTGTAACTCCTCCCTAGCATGTGCAGCTCCCTCTCAGTGATTTATCATCAGCAGCATCAATAAGGAGCCCACTGTGTGCCTGGAGTGGTCAGTGCTGGACACTGGTGACTATGGCCATCGTGTGGTCCTTAACCTGGTTACCAGGCACACCTGCCGTCCTGATTGTGTGTTTACCTTTGGGCACCTGGGGAAGGGGTGGCCATTAACCCAGCTGGAATGGGCACCCAAAGGCTGCTGACCTCTGCCCTGGGACAGATGGTTACCATCCATTCTCCTGATGGTAAAACCTTTGCTAAGAAGGACTTGAAAAGAAGGACAAAAGCGGCAAATTGATCCGCTTATAAATCTAAGTATCTCCAGGTGGGCACTGCAGACTGTAACGCTGTATGTTATCTGAAGGATGAAGAATTGGGGTCAACAGGAAGGTGAAGAAAGGGTGTTTGGGATGTCCAGGTGATAGAACCTTAGAAACAAATTGTATTCGCTTCAGAGTCACCTGAGTTTATCTAATGGGAGACTCAAAGACATAAAAATTCTTTGGAAAAGCCCTCTTAGCTTCCACTTCCAGCAAACAAGAATATTCCTAAGGGGAGCAGCCTTTGGCAGAAAGATCATGGATCTTGGAGCTCTTCTGGAGCAAGCTATTTAATCTTCCCGAGCCTCAATTTCCTCATCTGCAAAATGGTGATTATCAAGCTTGTCTGGAATGGTCATAGTAGAGATGTGAATGAAATAATGTACATGAAACGTGTAGCACTCAATAAACTCTAGTTCTTTCCTTTGCCTGCTTAGAATGTTTAGCAACAGGCTTTCCTTTAGGTACCCAAGGGACCTCTCCTCTGCTGTGCTAAGCCTGATATGTTTAGATCTATTGTTGAAACTTGATGAAGTTTGCCAAGTGTCTTGGGGTGGCCATCATGCCAAAATGCTTGTCCTTGGCACGTGCCATATTGTCCGTTTCTTAGATCTCCTTTGGCAGGAGTTCTGCAGACACCTTCTAATTAGAGCCTGGAGAATTGGGGGCTATTTAAAATTTTTCTCACACTGCAGGTAGCCCTCTGCCTCTGAAAGCCACCCTCAGTCATCCCGGAAGGGCTTGTGGTTGCCTTTAGTACAGGCCAGTGAGCACAGAAGGGGGCAGCGGTTGGGTTGGATTCACACGCATGTCCTGATTCCAAAGCAAATAGATTATCCTTGCCAAAGGGGATGCATTTGGAATAAAATGTCATGGCTCTTGTTTCACGATACCAAGGCCCAGAAGTGACCATGGTCTTGGTGAGATGCCCCGATATTTTGTTTCCATAGAGTAAAAGTGGGGGCACATCCTAAAAGAACTTCGAGTAAACACTTTGGTCTTCCAGATTGTTCTGAGTGTCTGAAATGCCTTCTGGGGGGATTGTTTTGTTCTTTGCTTACTCTTATCCCCACTCCACCCCCTTTCCCCTCTGTTTTTTTTTTCGCCTTAGCCAGCGGCAGCAGCTTAGTGCTTGGAACCAGTAACTTAGAATGGCTCAGACTCCTTGGCGCCAAGGTGCGTGCTGGCAGCGTCCATCGAGCACCTGGCCAGGGTTCCGGGGTGGGAGGGGCCACGCTGCCCCTCGTGGGCCTTTTGCTCACAGCTCGTGGTGGCCCTGGCGCCAGGATAAAGGGCTTACCCTCTGACCTCAGGAGTGTTCCTGCCAAGCACCCACCTTGGTCAGTTTATTTTGATTCTACCACGAAGGGGACTAACCTGCTTCTTCCTAGTTCATTTATCAGCAGACCTGGCTGGAGGCCTCTCTCAGATCATGCCCAGGCACAGAGCTGAGCAGGGGAGTTGGAGAAAAGGGGTCATGGAGTGAACGAGTGAAGGACCCCTGAGATTTTAAGACGTTAGCTCTTAGAAAAACCACATCCTATGTAGCTGCAATTCAGCGAACATTGACCTTGGCATCAAAAGTAACTTTCAGACTAGTTGAGGTGCTGGAAAGCAGCCCAAGAGAACACTTGGGGCAAAGAGGCAGCCAGCCTCGGGTTAAACAGTTGTGGCTGATCGTGGACCCTGGATAAATTGAATGTAGGTGCGGCATAGCTCCTGATGCAGAACTCTGGCAGCCAGAGGGTCTTGGCCATTTGGGGGCTCTTTGGGAGAACGTGGAGGTCAGATGGGGGTGTACATGAGCGTGAGTTCATCAGAGAAGGTGTGTGTTTGGGGAAGGGAGGGACTTTGATCATGGCGGTTCTTGCTCTCACGAGGCGGGGGGAAGAGAAACTGCCTGCCAGTTCTCAGGAATCACCGAGCGTTCTGGCGGAGGAAGGCCAGCACCGTAATGACGATGATGATTTTTTTCAAAGTTTTCACAACTCAGCTAATGATAGGAGCATGGCGCCACAGTTTGCCTTCTTCCTGCCATTCATTCAGCCCTTCTAGCATGGCAGCCTCTGCCTCAGTTTTTCTCCCTGGATGTATGATGAATTCATAATGTCGGCCATGAGGAAGATAAACATTGCTCTGAAAGTCATCATTTTGCTCTTTTAAAACTTATTTTTCTTTCTCTGAGGACTGTATTAGTGTTGTAATTTGCTCCTGATACCACCTAAACCAGTTGTGATTAAAGCTTTTTCTTTTTCTTTCTTTTTTTTTTTTTTTAAACCAGGTTTGCCGCCTGGAGTTCATATATTAACGGAGATGAAAAAGATCGTTTCTGATTTATAATGTTCTGAATTGCTTCAGTCTTTCATTTGTATTTCTCAGCAGTATTTCTCGAGTAAAGCGAGGCATCCGTCCTGTTGTCAGGGTCTCAGTAATCCCCGTGAAAAACGGGGGAAGGATTTGTGAGATGCCACGGGAGCGTTGGAGGTGATTGGACAAGTAAAATCAGAACAATGTAAATTACCAAGTGTCTTTCTTCCCCACAGCTATTTTCACTGCAGCGTTGCTATATTAGGTAAGCCCTCTGGGACCCTCTAAGGTCAAGAAATCAGGAAAGAAAAACCTTGTAACATTTGACCTAATCAATATGGAGGCTTCTCAAACAGATATCTAAGTCTTTGGCAGCCAGTGCCCGATGGGCAGGGGAAAACATGCTTTTTGGATAGTATTGAAGATGTCACAGGAGCAGCTGTGGATACAGCACCTCTTTCCCCTGCATTTGACATGCCCAGGCCAGTCTCTGGGTGGGAGGGGGTGGTCCCTTGGGATTCTTTTTTGGAGTATCTTTGTCCTGCTTCCATTTCCATCGGTTTTCCAGTTTGGGAGCTGAAAATTTGTTAGACTGGGATGAGCCAGCATGGAATGGGTTGAAAAATGAAGCCCACTGTAGTTAGTCCTTGTTGGCGCCAAGGAGGCTCAGGCTCCTGTAGCAAAGGTTGGATTCTGGATTCTTATCCCATCCAGGCCCCCAGAATTCCGAGCACCAGCTGATGGGCGCTCGAGATCAAGTGGGCGCCATGGGCACTTGGAGAGCAACCGTTTTTCCTCCATACTCTGTCTGTTGCCTTTCCGGAGTTTTTGGAAGTGGGAGTTTTGGGTGGTTTTGTCATTTGCCTCTGTCAGAAGATAGGTAAAAGGGATGATTGCTGTTACGCTGGGGATTCCTGATTTTGTCTCATGATAAAATCTGGTTGCATAGTTGATCTACAGAAGAAAAGAAGAAAGAGATGAATGAAATCACTGTCCTCACTTGCCACCTCCTGATTCTTTTATTCTTTGCTTGTTAAGTGCAGCACAAATATCAATAAAGAGGCTGTCTGTTCAGATCTCAGTCACGGAAGGCTTGCTGGGGACAGTCCTTTCCCAGCGGAGCTCTGGTCCAGATGGGCACCAGCGCTTGGCCTGCGTTTTGAGTCATGACATGTTTGACAAAATTTCCGTTCCCCTGTCCCTTCCACCTGATGAAGGCATTCAAGATCCCACGTTAGGCGGGATCTAGTCTTGAACTGGGTGAAGATCTGTGTCCTTGGAGGGAAGAAATATTAGCTATCGGATCTTCCAGTCTGCCTGTTGTTATTAGTAAAACCTTTGTCAGCTGCCCAAACCGCAGGGAGCAGGTAGGCCCTGGGGGCATTTTCATGTCCTGTACCTTTGGCTGTGAAAGTGATTGTCAGGCTGTGACAGACCTGCCCCAGCATCACTCAGCATCGTGAGGCAGGTGGAACAGGGAAAGTTGAATCCCCCTCGTACAGAGAAGAAAGTGGCCCTTTGGAGAAGGTAAGTGGTTTGCGTGCGCCGTGGAGCTGGCGCTCCATGCCACGTCTCCTGCCACAAACTGCACGTGCTTGGCCCCTTGCCGTCTGCCTCTGGTCACTCTCTAAATAGCAGAAGCCGCCGCCAGCACTTCCGGTTTTCACAATCACCCCATGAGATGTGGTCGTGAGGGTTATTATAATCCCCCTTTTCACAGATAAGGAAACCAGGGCTCAGAGAGGTTAAGTAACAGAGAATAATAATTCTTCCTTTCAGAGTATGTTCATTTTGTTGTGTTTCATCCTCACCACCTACAGTAAGGGAGACCCATTAAAATACAGCATCCCAATTTTACGTTTTGCCCAGATTCTTTTTTGGCCTCCTGGACTCCTGTGCCAGAAGTCCATGGGGCAGCAGTGCCCTGCAAGAGCCTGATGCTGTTTCGGACCTTTTCTGGTGGTAGAAAAGGTGCCGGACTGTGGACCTGGAATGGGATTGGGGGCTGGAGGAGTAGAGGAGGTGAAGGTTCTAGAAGAAGGAAGGGTATATTGTGATGGTCTTGAGACCAGTGACTGAATGAAACCACTGCCTTTGGTCTGAGCAGTGAAAATGGCATCGTTAGCCTCAAAGGGTCTTGTTTTCCTCTAGAAGATAACGTGCTCTGAGTGCCTCTGTTGTGCCAGTTACTGTGCTAGGTGCTTTCACATCTGCTCCTTGATCCTCTCAGCAATGCTAGGAAGTAGTTGTTATTTTCTTTATGCAGTTAAGGAAACCGAGTCTCCATGAATTGAAAAATCTTGTCCCAGGTCACACACCTGGCTGGTGGTGGTGCCCCTCAGTCATTCAGCAGACATCTATGGAGCACATGCTGTGTGCTGAGTACCGTCCAGGGCGGCAGGGATCCATCAACAGACAGAACAGACATATAAATCTTGGTCCTTATAGATTGGAATTCAAGTGGAGGGAGACATATGGTAAACAAGTGTGGTAACTAAGTAAATCGCATAGCATGTTAGAAGATGAGGACCGTGTGAAAGGAACAACAGCAGAGCAGAGTAAAGGAGGCTGCGAGCACCTGGCCCGGGGGGCAGTTTTACATCAGTTGGTCCTGGTGAGCCTCCAGGAGAGGGCTTCAAGGAGATGAGTCATATGGGTCTGACGTAATGCCCTCTTTTCAGAAAGGCAGGCCCAGGGAGTGGGAATGACTTGGCTAAGGTCACCACCACAACACTTAGTGTTCAAGCCAGGTCATGAACCCGGAGATTTGTATAACTGCCTTGGAAGGCCCCACTCAGCCTCTTTATTTCCCCTGCGTGTCTCTGACTTGGCTCTCTTGACTTCGTTCCCGTCTCATCCCATCGCCATGGCTACTTCCCACCATCTTCCATGACCCGGCCTTCGGCATTGGGTGGCATTGATTTCTGGTGGTCGCACACCAGCCCCAAAGCCTTCCCTATCCTCAGAAGCCCCGTATTGCTTCTTTCCCCCTATAAACACGCATCTCTTCACCCTAGCATCCCAGCACCCTGAGTGGGTAATTCATGCTTTTTTATTTGAAGAGATCTGCCACTGTCATTTTTGATATCTTCTGTTTTTGTATGCGGGAACGCGGAGCACAATTAGAATACAGTTATATATCCTCATAGTTATTAAAGCTTGGATTAACATGACATAAAGTTTTGTCTGGGGAGTCTTTTGCTATGGCTCAGGGAGCATTTTTTGTGACAGTAATAGGCTACAGTTAATATACTTGAATGATACTAGAATCTGTGTTATAAGGCAGAACAAAAGGGGTTTATCTGAAGCTGAATTACAAAGGTGGAATTATCACTGCGAACGATCCACAGAGATCTGGGCTTAATTATTGTCACTTGTATCATTTCGGCATGACACAAGTACGGGTAGTTACTGGAGCAGAGTAGAAGTGCGGGAGGGCCAGCTTGTCAATCACCTGGTGGATGCCAGGACTCCTGCCTCTTCTCCTGAGCACAGCCCTGGCCACTTACCCAACAGATCCACGGAGATTGAGACCTCAGGTCCTCCGTGGCTATGTGGTGCTTCCAGGTTTTATACTGTTTCTTCCAGGTGGTCTTAATGACTCCCCTCTCCCAAGGTGGACAGCCCCTTCCCTTGTCCCCCCATTTACAGATCCCCTGCCCACCTGGCCTGTCGAGCCATCCTTGAGGCTGATGAATGGGCTGATACACTGATGGCGGTTTCTCGGCTGTAGTGCCACTGCCACCTTCCAGAGTGTAATTGTTTTGACCAGCGGAGGAGGCGAGCTGATAAGCATCTGGTGGCAGAGCCCGGCCACGGCCAGCCCAGGTGTCTGGCTGCACGTGGGCGTGCTCAGGTAAGCCGCCTCCCCACCTGCCCCCGGAAGACAAGCCTGGGGCAGCTGGGCATCCGTTTTCCTCTGGAGGTTGAGTCAGGTCCGAGAGGTGAGGGGTGGGAACAAGACAGCTCTGCACTGAACAGGGCGGGGCACCAAAAGTCTTTAGAAATACTATTTATTTGGACCATAATCCTCTTTTTTTGTATTCTCCAGCTGCCAGGTGTAGGATTACAACTTCTGTTGGGGGCTACATTTGGCTCTCACCCTCACCTTTACTATTAACTGAGCCATGTGGCTATTTTCAATGGTCCAAGAGCTGCCGTTGGCCCTCTGCAGTGCAGCTTTTCCTGCCCAACCTGTCTTCTGAGAGCTTGTTGTTCTCAGGATTTTGAAAAGCCGATCTGCAGTGTCCCGCTTTCAGAGCGAGAAGGGAACAGGTCTTGGTTAGGCAGCCGCGTGTGGCAGGCAGTGGACGGGGACTTGGTGGCCTTGGCCCTGGCAGGGCCGGGAGGCTCGTGTGCTTCCTGGGACCGGAGAGGGGCAGGGACGAGGAGTGCCTTGCTCAGGTTTACATGGCTGCGAAATCAGGAGGTCGGGATTTGAGACTAGGACTTTCTGAGTCTGCAGGCCATGTTTTTCACCTAGACTTGTATTTATCCAAAACACAGATTCCTGGGCCCCGCCCCAGAACTACTGAATCATGCTCTCCGGGGGAGTGGCCTGGGACTGTGCAAGTAACAAGGTCACCGGGTGATCCATGTACATGCAGGTGGTTGGGAACTACTGTGGTGTCAGATGGTCAGCTCATTGCTGCAGCCCTGGTGTCCCGTGGAGGCCAGTGATGAATTTGGGCACCACGTGCCCTGAAATACTCTCCGTTCCAGGAGAGCTGGTCCATGGTATGTTATACCTCAGTGGGCTGTGGAGACAGGGAGTGGGAGTGATGACCTCGTGTTACATTAGAGCCATTTTATAAACGAAAGCTGAGACTGGAAGTAAGAGAGGTCCATGGCGAAAGGCACACGTTCAGCAGATCCAGCCCTGGTGACTGTCACCCCACTGCCTGAAACAAAATAAACGTCTGTTGTCCTTTGCCTTGCCATTGCTGAGATGATTTAAAAGAAGGGTTGGTTTTAATTAGAATAAACAGAGTATTTTTCTTGCTACAACAAGGCCTTCAAAGGGAAGAAAAACTCAGTACCCCAATTATGCCAAAGCATTCCCAGTCCTATCCAGGAGTAATTAAAAAATTCAGCTGATGCTTGTTCTCTCACTTGTTTTTAAATGAATAGCTAAGTATCTGTCAAGATGATGAGTGCCTAGGCTGCTGACAGCCTTACTGTCTCAATTTGCTCCCAGGAACTGCCGTGATGAGAACGTGGAAGCTGTGGTTTTGAAAAGCAAGGCACCCACCTCCCCAGGCACACTTGTTTTGTGGTTGGTGGGGAACAGCTCCCTGACCCCAGCACCAAGCTGTGGGGTGGAAGCCAGACTCCAGCTCTACATCCTCAGTCTTGCAAGGACCCTCCTCTCTTCCTGTGAGCAGATAAGATGGGTTCTTCTTGTGCGCTCAGAGAACCCAGCTCCTCTACAGAACACGGGACGCTAGGGTTTTGAGAATCTTTGCAGAGAATTAGCTTGGCTTTGCTGGGGGAAATCCTCTTGCTGCAAGTCACTATTTAATGAGTTCATAGATTTTTTTAATTTCTAAACAATGCCTCCAGGTGAATTGAGATGTCATTTTGCATATTGACACCATTCATTTGGTGACAATTGGGCTTTTTTTCTCCGCAGCCAAAGCTAATTGGGCTTTTTTTCTGTATGCATTCTCCTCACCCCATCCCCAACACACGTATTTTTCCAAAGACAAAATCAAGGACAGACTTGAAGAGGAAATGATCCTAAAACTTATTAGAGCATTAGTCGTTCTTAATATTTACCCATCAGTTTACAGCATGTTTTCATATGCATAGTGTTCCAGTTATCTATTGATGCAGAACAAATCATCCCAAAGCTTACAGGCTTAAAACAACAATCGCTACATTATCTCTCTTGGTTTCTGTGGATCAGGAATTTGGGAGGGGCTGGGCTGGGTAGTTCTGGCTGGAGGCCTCTCATGAGGCTGCAGTCAGACAGTGGCTAGTGCAGTAGAGGGCTGACTGAGCATCTCTCTCTCTCTTCCTGTGGTCTCAGCACTTCTCCATGTGGTCTCTCTCTTGTGAACCGGTTTGTGCTTCCTCACATCATGGCAGCCTCAGGGCAGTCAAACTCCTTAGGGAGCGGCTTAGGGCTTCAGCACAAGTGTTCCAGCACGTGAGACAGAGGTGACCTCACTTTTTCTGACCTAGCCTTGAAAGTCTTGGAACACAAGTAAGTTACAAACTCGTCTAGAACAAAGGGGAGAGGATACAGACCTGTTCTCTTGATAGGAAGCATATCAAGGTCATATATCGCATGTGGGGTGGGGGACATATGTGGCCATCTGTCGAAAGTGCAATCTGCTACATGTGGTCACCTTCTGACACACTTAGGAGGTGTTGCTGTCACCATGTTACAAACTAGAGAAGTAAAGCCAGAGAGGTGATTTGTCTGATGTCACTCGGTTACAGAGTAGTCATTTGAACCTGGGTCTTGAGCTGCTAAACCCTGCGTTCTTCCCATTCGCCAGGTTACCCGAAGGCTGTGGGGAAGGAAGACATCCCCAGTTAGCTCATCCAGGTGACATTTGGGAGAGGGTGGGACTCAGTGGCTCTATACCTCAGATCTCTTTTCAGCTGTCTATGAGGGGCTGACGTTGCACCTTTTTCCTCTTCCTGAGGCTCTCAGGTGCAGAAAGAGGAGGAGGTGGGGGAGCTGGCAGGAGGAGGGTGGGCAGGTGCCCTCTTGGTAGACCAGCCAGTGTTTGACAACCACTCTTGGTGGAGAAGGGCCAGCTGGTATATGCAGTGTGTGTGTGACCAGGCTTTACCCAGAGCTCTGTCCTGTCCCTTCTGAGGCTGAGCGTGCTCAGTTAAGGACAGGTTCACCTGCGGCCTTTAAATAAGAAGACTAACCAATATTAATATTATTATTAATGATAATAACAATAATAGCATCAGCAGCTAACCCTTTCTGTGCATTTCCATGTGTGTAAATGCACTATCTCATTTAATCTTATTTCATCCCCCTGTTAAGGACATTCTATTAACTGAGGCTCAGAGTTAAGTAGCTTGTTTTGTTGCTTGCCCAAGGTCACTCTGTGGTCCCTCAGCATCAGATGTGAAGCCAAGTCTCTGTGACCCTGGGGCCCGAGCCTTTGGCCTCTTTGCTAGTGTCCAAGTTGGCCACTGCTGGGCCTTGGTCTAGAGGACCCGCTGGACTGAGGACCCCACGGGGGTGTTTGCTGGGCCGAACTGGGCTCCTTTGCCAGACTTGTCAAAAACAAACGCTTGTCTATGTTTAATCTACACATGCTCAGCCAGAAGCTCTTGCTTTTCATCTAGTTCAGCTTGAAGGGGGGGAAGCTCCATCACGAGGACCTGGCTCATTCTCCATCCACCTCTCTCCTGCCCACCGGCCCAGGCCACAGTCAGCTCTTAGGGATGCAGGACTGCCTCCGCCCCAGTGGTGGCCCTGCCTCCAGGTCACCCCGCCCCGGCTCCCTGCAGCCTCAGTGCTGTTCTCTCTGTCTCTCAGGGCCTAGAGCAGATCCTGGCGTGCTCCAGAATGTTCTCTGGAATGACCGAATGAACAGCGCATGTGTTGGCCGATTCACTCCCCTCATTACTGTCAGGGTGAGCCCGAGTCGGCTTTTGTTGATGAGATAGACCTGGAAATTTTATTCCACGGCCCCTTCAAGAAGGCCTGCCCTTATGTCACAGCCATCCCACGTGGTGGGGTTCTCAGGGAGGTTCTTTGCAGAATGCAAGGCATACGGGAAGGAGGTAGCCTAGACTGAGAGGGTCCGAGGGCCTCTGGAAGGGACATCCAGGGGAGAGAGGACGGGTTGGGGGGCAGCAGAGAGGGAAAGGGCTGAGAAGCAACAGGTAACATTTATTGACTATTCTGTGTCCACCAGGCGTTTCACACTTGACACCTCCTTTCTTATAGGTTGGTGAGATGGCCATCTCTTTTCCCGTTTTATGGGCAACATGGTACAGAGCTTAAGAGTGAGGGCCCCGAAGTCCACTGTGGGGTTTAAATCAAGGTTCTGCTCCTCGTAAGCAGGGTGAGGTTTGCCCAGCTGCTCAACCCTCTAGACCTGTTTCCTCACTTATAAATGGAGACGATGATAATAGTAGCTCCCTGAAAGGGTTAATGTGAAAATTAAGCCAGATAACCCTGTGCATCGCCGAGCCTGGTGTTGGGTATATGGTGATTGTAATAAGAATTAGCTGCTATTGTTATTGTGTTGTTATTATTAGCAACCTAGGGATGGGGACAGAGAGTGAAGGAGGTGGCTCTGTCATATACTGAATCCCCAGTCATTATTCTGGCATCCAGGAAAGTCGGGGCTCCAGGCTTGGGTTTTCCAGCACCTAATGGGGGGGTCACTGCTGTGGTCAGAAGGTCTGGTGAGGCTGTGTGTGTGTGTGTGTGTGTGTGTGTGTGTGTGTGTACAGGCGTGGCATATGGGGACCCGCCTCCCACCCTTCCCCAGCTCTGACCTTCCAGCCCACGCTCCGCCCCAACGTGGCCTGGGGGGGCAGATGTGCAGCTGATAACTGGGGTCCAGGCTCTGACTTGCTCGCCACACCCTGAGCTTCCATTGATGACTAATTGCTTTGTTTGTTCTGTAGGAGACACTTAATTTTTTTTTTCAGTGATTTACCCCTGTTTGTAATTAGGTGTAGTGATTAGAATCTTGTTCCTATTACAGTGGAGTTTCCCTTTTAATTCATGCACATTCGCCAGGCCTGTCTCCGTCTGTTCCATTGATTGTCCCCAGTTGGCTTTTCCCAAGCTGTCATATAAATCACAGTTTAAGGGTGGCTTACAGACTGATGTGAGTCTAAGGAATGGAAGAGAACTGATTGGGAGTTTTGTTATATTCAGCTACCAGATAGTGAAACACACTTGGGGATGAAATCTCAATAATTCAGGACAATGAGGAGTTGGCAAAGTACGTTAATACGTACGCTTTACTCTATTTCCCTATTAATTCCTTTTCTTAAAATAAAGATGTCGTTACACACAGACACAGATACATTTTGCTAGGAAAAATAAACACCAAAATGTTAACAATGGTGATTTGTAGTTTGCCAACTTTGCCAAATTTTGCCAAATTTGCCAACTCTTTGGCAGTTTCTGCTACGTACATGTAATGCATGTATTAAAAAATAAATGTTTTGCAAGCCCTCCTTTATAACAGATTAGGCACGGTACATTTGTCAGCTGGCCCAAGGTCACTCCACACATCAGCAAGAGTCCAGGTCTTGAAAGTCCCAGAGCAATTGCTCTGTCCCCAGAGCTGCCCTTCATCTGTTAGTCAGTCAGAAAGCCGTGAGCCCTTGCCATGGGGTGAGGGGCAGAGAAGGCATAACATGTGGTTTCTGTTCACGAGGCGCTCATGGCTGGGGAGAGAGGTTTCTATTCAAACTCTCTCTTCCCTAGACCATGGCTCTGTCCTCTGCATTTCCCCAGAGTCTGGTTTCTCCTTCATGACCCTGTAAAGGAGCTGGTGCCAGGTTGTTGCCCACTGGGTCGTGCTGTTTCCTGCGCAGTCCCCTCCCCTCCCCTCCCCTCCCCTGGTCTCACATGCAGCCTCCTTGTTGAAAGCTCCCAAGCCTGTGTCCTGTCATGGTTTCAGAACGTGGCTCCCAGGGCCAGTCTCCCCTGGTGTCCTCATGGATGCCCTCGTGTTGTGGCCTGCTTCTGTTCTCTGCACCACAGAGGCTGGACAAAGGTGTGTTCCCATAAGCAAGAGGGCCGGAGGGAGTTCAGGGGAGACTGACCCACCAGTGGCTGGACCGAGGGGCACACGTATCAGCGGGGGACAGAGAGACCTGAGGCTGGCAGGCAGGGTCGAGGCCAGCTACACTCGGCCGCGTGGATGGCTCAAAGTGGTCCTTGGGGAAAAATAACCAGGCCTCACTGAGTGGAACTGGTGAACAAGGGTGGTCAGTGATCGCAGCGAGGAGGTCATCATGTGGTAGGTCCAGACTTACAGTGACAAAGCCCTGAAGCTAAGAGGGATGTGGAAAAGGTAAGAAAGGGTGGGGCGAAGGTTGCATCAGAGGATGATATGGCAGAAGGGGGCAGGGTAGCTGGGGAGAGGGAGGGGTCAGTGAGGGCATAAAGCTTTCAGCCCGTGGGAGGCGGTGGTCCACGGGTGGAAATGGGGTTTTAGGGGGAAGGCACATACATCTGCGTTAGGATGGGTTGGGTTTTGAGGTCCCAGAATATCCACGTGGCAGGAAACAATGGCAGGCAGAGGAGGGAGGCTGGCATTCTGGGGACAGGCGTGCGAGGGGACTCTAGAGAGGTGGCTGACTGTGGAAGCCACGTCCTCTCGTGGGGAAGAATTCAGAGGGCGAGACTGGGGGTAGCAACAGTGCAGGGTGGGTGACAGCCTGAAGGTTTATGGAGCGGGAGAAAAAAGAGGAGTCGGGCAAGGTTACAGAGAAAGGCGCAGAACCCATGGTGCCTTGAGAGACCCTGGAAGCAAGAGTGTGCTGGTGAAGGACTGTGGGAGATGCTGAGCTTTCCTGTTTAACAAAGGGGGAGGGGGCTTCCAGATTTGTCTGGACAAATTTACAAAGTTAACTGTCATTCCCTGATATATGCAGATACTCCTTGCTTTCCAAAGGAATGCCTCACCAGAGTTCCTGGAGCAGGAATTTGTACGGCTTTGTAGGGTGTGTGCTACTTTGCATGGGAGGGAATGAAATTGAAGGTGAAATTTAAGAATGAAGTTGAAGGTGAAGACTATGATCATACCTATTTGGTACGGGTTGGGTGGCATCTGTGTTTTTGTATTTATCCAAGAGTTAGTACATAAGTCGGGGTGGGGTGGGGGACAAGTGGGAAGCAAATAAGGAAACAGAATCAGTTTCTCTGAAATTCCGTGCCTATAGATTTCTTTCTCTGGAACCAAAGAGAAACTTTAGTGAGTTTTTCCTTTGCAGGTAAAGCACAGTTTTATTCTGTAGCCGAGACTTTTCTAAGTAAAGCAGCCTTCCTTTTCACCTCCCCTCCTCAGGCCTGTCCCCCTTGCTGCTCGGGCCCCTCCCCTCCTCCAGACTCTCTTTAAAATAGACTTTCATGCATGAGGAAGCATCATAATGTAATACTCGTCTTATCTTCACGTGTACCCAGCAGGCATTTACAAAAGGACAGTCGGCGAACCTCAGATATCACTGCAGCCAAGGAAGGTTGGATGCTTTTTTTTGAGACGTCCCCACCTGGGTCTGTCCCACGTGAGACCCTGACAGGCAGGTAGCTGCGTCCCGAGCCCCACTTCCCACCTTCTGAAAGGTGTTTCTCAGGCCCCCAACTTGTCTCCCTGGTGATGGGTGGTGCATCCGGAGGACTTGGGGAAAACCTGTGCGGTTATTATGGCTCATTTGGTAGATGAGAGAAGTCTGTAATTTTCCGTGGTGTATTTGTATGCACAGAGATGTGATATACCTGGCTGGTGGCCTCTTTCATTTTGCAGATGTCTCAGGAGCAGATCAACGCTGCTTCTGTAGTTGCCCGCGGCCTCTCCCTGTGGTTCTGCAACGCCACCACCCCTGGGGTGTGCGTGGCCACTGCGCTCTCCCCAGGGAGCGGCCCTTTGCACTAGGAGCCTGGAGTTGGGGGAGGGGAGAAGGTTGCCCACAGGAGGAGGCCCTGTGGTCCTAGGGCCTCCCCCAGGCTTTATCGAGCTGTTTGAACATCTGGATGTGTCCAGCCTGTTGGATTCCAGTTGAGCAAAGCTGGAGCTTGGCTGTCATGCCTGCTGAGGGAAAACCTTCCGATGCCCTCCTCCGTGCACAGGTTACAGGACACGAGGGTTAGCTTGGGCGGCTGGGCAGGAAGGCAGATTTCTGACAGCTCGAAATGCATGGAAATGGTGTGTGTTGGAGCGGGGGGGAGGGGGTGGTCTGTAGAGTGATTTTCAAGCAAGTGTGGGCCCAGCCCAGACTCACGACCTCCTGGTGCTTGGGAAACACATCCTGAGGATGCTGATGTCGTTGTGCATTGAGGTGGCAAATGTTTCCTTACAGTTGAATCCGTAATTCATTTGGTATTAGGCTATGAAAAATCCTTTCTTATTTCTCTTCCTTTTATTTCACTCCCCAAGATTCTTTTTTTTTTTTCTAATTTAGTTTTGGCTGTGTTGGGTCTTCGTTGCTGCGCGCGGGCTTTCTCTAGTTGTGGCGAGCTGGGGCTACTTTTTGTTGCGGTGCGCGGGCTTCTCATTGCGGTGGCTTCTCTTTGTTGCAGAGCACGGGCTCTAGGTGCGCGGGCTTCAGTAGTTGTGGCACGTGGGCTCAGTAGTTGTGGCTCACGGGCTCTAGAGCACAGGCTCAGTAGTTGTGGTGCACGGGCTTACTTGCTTCGTGGCATGTGGGATCTTCCCGAACCAGGGATCGAACCCGTGTTCCTTGCATTGGCAGGCGGATTCTTAACCACTGCGCCACCAGGGAAGTCCGCACCCCCAAGATTCTTTTATGATGAATCGGCCTTTCTCAGTCTCTCTCTCTCTGTCTCTTGTCTGTCTCTGTTTGTCTCTGTGTGTCCCTCTCTGTCAGTTTCTGTCTCACTCTGTCTATATTTCCTCCCACTCCCTCTCCCTCTACAGTGACTAGAAGCATGTGCTTTTTCCTACAAATGCAATGTGTCCTCTTCAAAGTGGGAGTCTGTGTGTACTTATTCCAAAGATCTCGCCTTTGCTCTGAGCATTTTCAAAGCTTTCACCGTGAACTCATATTCAGACTCTGTGGCATTTTCTTCTGAATATCCTCACTGGTGATAAATCTTTGGCCTTTGAAAGTGGATGTGATTTTTGGAAACCATCACCAGCCTTAGCTCCAAATAACTTGTGGCCAAGATTGATTATGCTGTTTTTGGATCGGAACGCAGCAGGACTATAAAATAATAAGACGAGTTGTCTTGCACGACTTGGGAAATGCCTAGAAGGGAATCCCGACCCCCCAAATCTCAAAAATATATTTGAAGTGTTCGTGAGTAAAGCAGGGCTTTTCGTGGTAAGTTCTTTGAAGAGGACAGTGACCATTTTGGTGTCCATCCTGGTGTGTTTGTTTATCAAGCAACAAGGTGGAGATTGTATTTGATTTAATCTTTGTTGTGCATTAGACATCAGACCAAGCCAGCTGATGAGAGATGCAGGGCCAGGGTCACTATGAATTAGTGAAGATCTGGCATGGGGCATTGGGATCAGCAGAAATTGTCCTTTTGCAACTCCCGCTGCAGGTTAGCGGGGACTGTATTGGGGAGCACCAGGGGCCAGGAAAGAGGAACAGCCACCCCGAGTGCATCCTCCCCACCCCCTCCCCTGTGGGCAGCTCAGGAAGGGCCGCCCTGGTGGGCTGGGCATGCAGTTCTGCATTGATTGGAGTCCACCGCCCCCAGGACCACACGCTGTGGCCAACTGCCCCTTCATCTGCTGCCCTCACTTGCGTGGACTTCTCAGACTTCTGGCCCCGTGGTACACAGAAATTGAGGTATCCACACTGACAGCCCATTCTTCCTCATTGTGCTTCTAGGAAAATCAATCCATTTGCTACATGAATGACTAATAAAGTGAAGACTCAAACGACAGGAACCGTAACGTCCTTTTGAAATGATGCACACACAGTCCATCTGAGGGCTAATGGTTGGGGTCCTGAGTAGGGCTTGAGAGGTTTGATGCCAGCTGCAAAGAAGTCCACAGGTGTTTCCTTCAGGGAGAGAAGAAAAGCCACACCTCAGGACATAAGTCCCCTTTTAGAAGGCCTTCTCTGAAGCCTGTATTTTGTCCCA